>NW_027202715.1:40195989-40795989 GCF_024711535.1 Dipodomys merriami | reverse complement strand
TTGGCTAGCCTATAGAGTTATTAAGAGTGCAACAATGCATTCACAGCCTTAACACATTACCTCTCCTGTGCTAAGAGCTCATAAATTCTTCTTATCCATATTCACAAATGTGTATTACCACTACTGTCCACATCCCTTTTTCATTTTACAATATTTCTTAGGTATATAGTTTGTTGATCAACTACTGAAGACAACTTGCTTTTCTTCTCTGGGCATAGGTTTTATAGTTTATACCTTTTAGTAGAATGATCAGGTAACAGAATGCTTTACTTAGTTCTCTTGTAAGATGTGGGTAGAAGGAAATACAGCACCTGGTTCTGTAGCTGTGAAATTTGGTACATTGCTTCTGAAGGCCTTGGCTCTCTCTTGATGCCATGAGTTATCTTCCTTTGCTATGATTCACTCTAGTCTGTTGGGTCCTTACCATAGCTTCTATGTTCCCTAGACCTTTAAGCTGTTGACTTGGCTTGGGGCTTGAACTCTGGGCCTGGGTGCTCCAGGCTAGCACTCTACCACACTCAACCACAGTGCTACTTCGGTTTTCTGGTGGTTAATTGGAGATCAGAGTTTCATGGATGCTCCTGCCCGACCTGGCTTCTTTGAACCACAATCCTCAGATCTCAGCCTCCTGAGTAGTTAGGATTACAGGCATCAGCCACTGGCACCTGGCTTGACTTGGCATTAAAAAAAATTACCTTTAAATAGTTGTACAGAGGAGTTGCTATTTAACAGAGCAGTTTATAAATACAATGTACCTTGATCACTGTCACCCTTTCAACATTTTCACTCCCTGTTCCCTTACTTTTCTTAATTTTTTAGTATATAAAGTGAATTCTTGACTGTATTTTCCACCCTCACCCTTCTACCCACATTTGTCTATCCCTCTCCCCTCCGCCCACCCCTTCTCTTGCAAGTACCCTTTTCTTTTCTTTTTTTTTTTATTGTAAAGATACTATACAGAGGGTTACAGTTACATGTGTAAGGTAATGAGTACAGCAAGTACCCTTTTCTTGGTGCTTATTTTGTTGGGCGTTGCTTTGTCTTTCTAGGAATTACATTATTTGAGTTCTTCCTAGAATCTGCTATATTTCAGTTAATACACTTGGTATTACTGGCATACTACCCAATATGTTTACTTATAGATCTATAGGCAAATTCTAGCTACTACAAATAAGGGAAACCTTGCAACCTTTGTTTCTCTAGGTCTAGCTTACTTCACTTAATATGCATATATATATTTGAAGTCTTTCCATTTCCTTATGAATGATACACTGCTATTCTTTCTAATGGATGAGTAAAATTTTATTGTGCATATCTATACCACATTTTCTTGATCCTTTCATTCATTGAGAGTCATTTGGACTGATTCCATATCTTGGCTATGGCAAATAGTGCTGCAATAAACACGGTTGTGCCAGAAGCTTTATCATAACCTTGCTTGTGATCCATAGGATAAATGCCCTGGAGTGGACTTGGTGAGTCAGAGAGAAGTACAGTGTTTAGTTTTTTGATGAATCTCTGTACTGTTTTCCAGAGTGATTGAACAATCTTACATTCTCACCAGCAGCATATTAGAGTCCCTGACTCATCCTTTTAAGGCAGTACTTGAAATTAGAAAATCACTTAGAATGCTTCTCTTCACCTGTCTCTAGATACACTTCCTTTTCTGTACAAGTAGGGATTGTAAAAGTCTAAGTGGACCTGGCTATCACAAATGAATGCTTAGAAGGTCTCCTTTATTATGTCCACCTCTAGGTAACATTCCTTCTCCTAAAATAGAAACACACAAATAGGCACACACTTTGCTGCTTCCTCAGATATTGTTCAAACAAGACCAAACATCTTATAGTTGCAATAGGAGGTAAAAAAACAAAACCCTACAACTTAAAAAAGCCTTGGTATGGAAGACCTGTTGTAAGACCACCTTGGAAATAGAATATTAGGTCATCTTTCAGTTCAGGGTACACTGAAATGCACTGAGGTGCAGAGTCAAAAAGAACTTGGTAAAGAGCCAGGTAACCAAAATTGTGTCACAGACCGTAGCAAGTCATTTTTATCTTTCTGTGTCTATTTACTTATTCCCAGTTAATGACGATGCACTCATTGAATAATTACTTGACTCAGTGACTAATTTTGAATGCCTAATTTATGCATTATAGTTCATCTAAATAATTAGTTAATGCTTAATCATTTAAATAAATATCTCTAAGAGAGCAGAGACCATGTCTAATTCTATTTGCTATTGTAACTACTTGGTATAATGTCTAAATAGACTAAGTTCTTAAAAATAATTACTTAATAAATAATGCCCAAAGTGCTGACACTGGTGGCTCACACCTCTAATCCTAGTTACTCAAGTCTGAGATCTGAGGATCGCAGTTCAAAGCCATCCTGGGGAGGAAAGTCCAGGAGACTCTTATCTCCAATGAGCTATCAAAATCCAGAAATGGAGCTGTGACTCAAGTGGTAGAGCATTAGCCTTGAGCACAAAAGTTTAGAGACAGTCCCCAGGCACTGAGTTTAAGCCCCAGGAGCAGCGTGCACGCATGCGCGTGCGCACGCGCGCGCACACACACACACACACACACACACAAACACACACACACACTCTTAAATATTTAATCTGTCTTATTTTGAGTGGGCTTTGGGGGAAGGATCTCTAAGATTCTCTCTTATTTTATAAATAAAGTAAAAGTTCAATTCCCTCATTCCATCCTTAGAATAAAACTGAACAGTCCTTTAAAAAGTTAACTCAATTCTGTGAAGGCTTTTTATTAATTGTGATATTTATATATATTCATATCATCTACCATGACCACATTCACTCTGTCTCTTTTTACTCTTTCATTACTTCCCATTTTCCTATTTCCCCTTTTAAGAAGTTTTTTATATGAGATTCATCATGATACTACTTTCGTACATAGGTATAATGTACTTCTATTGTTTTCCTCTCTCCCATCACCTTCTTCTTTTGGAAAGGTTACAAATACCATTGTAATTGAGAAGGAGGAAAGCCACTCTGAGACATATTTGTCTGTTTTGACTTGACAACAGTTGATTTGGCAAAGCTTGAAAGTATACATACACACGTACACACACACACACTTACACATATACATACACACCCTCATGCAACCATCTTAAAGGCCATGTAGAATCATATGAAGGTAATGTTATTAATCTGGACTATTTGGTCTGAATCATGAATTAGAAGAAGCCCAATGTTTCATGTATTAAAATAATTTTGGGGTTTTCCATAAAGTGTTCCTGGAGGACTGAAGGATTTATTTTTTTCAGAAGAAATTGACTCCTCTATTTAAGATGCCTCTGGTGCAGAGGACATCTTGAAGTAATATGCAACTCTTGATGACACCTCTTCAACACTTAGTAAATCTGACCTTTCCTTTCATCTGTCATTATTCTGAATCACATGGCCCAGCAAGCAGAGAACACATTGCAATCAAACTTTACCATTGCAGCCTGGAAACATGTGCTCCCTCAAATTGATTAGTGATATTACCAGTGTTTAAACCCATTTCCTGTCACCTTGGACAATGGAGGTTACTTGACAGGAAGTCATTCTGCTGTCATCTAGTAGGGCTGCCAATGTGAGTCTTTAAAGTGGTTGGTAAGTAGAGAGGCAGCCGGCTTTTCTCTGCTCTAAAGCTTTTGCACATGTTGAATAACGCACATTCTGTATATCATGGAAGCACCTAGTTTTGATACTAATGGAATGTGCATTTCCTTGAGATTTCTAAGTTCCCTAAGGTTTTGGCAAATGCTGACATGGAAATGGTTTTAGTTAAAAATGAGTTTATTTTATGCTTAAAGGGTAATTGTACATTAGCTGTGTCTTCAAGTCAATTTTGAAAAATCACCACTTTGGGGAGTGGGCAAAAAAAAAGTCCCCGTGGACAGCACATTTCCTCAAATAAATTCAAACAACTTTTTCTTTGTATTGAAGATATTATTTGTCATCCATTTTCCTTGTCATATTGACTATTCCCAGAGCATCATTTAAAACAGATTGGTAATTTGGCCCTTAATTTTGGCACCTGTACATCTTTTAAAGCTCTGGGCTGTGTTTGGAGACTTTACTACTCTGTAAGTTAATACCCTTTTAGGGCCTAAACACCACCATTAACAGCAACTTGGCCTCTCAGGATGCTGGATAGAACCATTTTTTATATTTATTTGTTTAATCTTTATTAGCCAAAGGTTGTCCAAGAGTTCTAAGGGAGTGATTTGCCCACAATGCTTAGAGGCATGTTTAAATCTTTTCTTATAACTTCAGGGTTAGGAAAGGGTTTGATAGCCACAAGTACTTTAAGCTACTTTTAACTCCAGTCTGCCTTGAAAATTCAGCCAGGAGATGCTTCTACTATTTGGCTGGTAGGCTTAATAAGTCCTAGATTTTTGTAGCTAGAAAGGACCACAGCGAGCATCTTGTCAAAACCACTTACTTTATAGGAGAAGGAACTAAAGTCCAAAGAGAGGAAGTGATCAAGCTGCTAGAGTATTAAGTTATTTCTCTTCCCAGGTTGTGTGTGCATTTTTAATAGAAATAGTCTAACATTCAACCTTTAAGAAACAAGGAAAAAGCTTACTACTGAACTGTTAGGGGTTAAGGAGCAATTTCTAGACAGGGGGAGCTCTTAATTAGGTGACCATTTCTTCTACTTTTTTTCCTTTTTAGCATTAAATCTTCTGATTGGATAGTTAATGTCTTCAAACTTGAAGAGTCTTCATTCTGCTTTCTGTTAAGGTGTGTTTTCTTTTCTTTTCTCTCCTTTTCTTTTTCTTTTTTCTTTTTTTTTGTTGGTCATGGGGCTTGAACTCTGGACCCAGGTGCTGTTCCTGAGCTCTTCAGCTCAAGGCGAACACTCTACCACATGAGCCACAGTGCCACTTCTGGTTTTCTGGTGGTTAATTGGAGATAAAAGTCTCATGGACTTTCCTGCCTGGGCTGGCTTTGAACCGTGATCCTCAGATCTCAACCTCTTGAGTAGCTAGGATTACATGTGTAAGCCACTGGCACCCAGATAAAAACAAGTTCTTACCTTTCACTATATACAGCTTGTGTTAAAATTTCTATCCATTGGTAGTTTTGGTCTCTGGAATCATAGAAGTCAAGTCTAAGCCTTCTGCAACACTGCAATTCATGAGCCTGTTTTTGCTTTTTTTCTTTCTGAGCTTGGAAAGATAAATAGTAAACATTACTACTGTTCCAAGGATGATGTCTGCACTTTTCTGTTTCCATATTCATTTTTCATCCCAAGTACATTTAACCTTTTAATAATGTTTTGTGTGAAAAGAGTTTTTAAAGATTAGCCAGTAAACACACTGAGCTTCCTTCTTGACCTTTTTGTCTTTCCAATACAAGGGTTACTTTATGTTTTTATTTGCTACTTTGAAATGTAGACAAAATTGATTTGCTGTCCCTTTTCAAATAAAGAATCTCTTCTGCCAATCAATTTAACTTAGTGTTAAATTATTTCTTTATTGGACAACAGCTGTGGTCAAAACAGAGTGGATCCTAAGGGTCTGTTATTCATACCTGGTCTTTGGGTAGTTCCATTTTTCAGTTCAAAATAAGGGATTAAGACAAAGAATAGTGTTACAGCTTTTCAGTTCAGGAAGCTTCAGAGATTTTACATGTCTACTAGTCCTGTCTACATGTTGCTAAATGCTAAAAGGCTATCCAAAGAGTGATCTAGAGAAAGCCAGCGTCAACATCATCTAGGAAGTTACTGGAAGTGAATCCCAGAGCCCATCCCTAACCTATTGGGTCTAGTTCTCTGGTCCCAAAAATCTGTGTTTTAGTAACTTTATAGGGGATTCTTAGACACATTATAATTTGGAATGCTTTGGTATAAGGTTTTTGGGCATTCAACATTCACAGAAATGCCTCCAAACTTTCCTTATTCTTTCCTAATTGCTTACTGTCTTTCTCTGTTCAAATGCAAATACTTGATATTCCATCAGAGGTTTCTCGCCCCTCCCCTCCCCTTCTTTTCCTTCCCCTTCCTTTCCTTCCTCCCTTCTCCTTCTTACTTCCTCACTTCTTCTCTTCCTCTCCTCTCTTCTCCCTTCCTCTCCCCTTTTCTCCTCTCCCTTCTCCTCCCCACCCCCTTCTCTGGTGCTAGCTTTGGTGCTTATAAGCACTCTCTCTCCCTTGCCTTCACTATAATTCTTGAAAGTGATATTTTCCTTAGCTTTAACCCATAAACAGAGATCAAGATATGTTTCTTAAGTAAATAAAATAATTTGTCATGGATAGAAAAGCAATATATCCAGAATCTAGAGATTTAGGTCTAATCTAAGCTCTGCTATCAGTTTGATTTATTTAATTAAGTCTCTTTGTGTCTCCGGCAGTCAATGTTTTTATCAATAAAGTAAAAGAGTTGAATTTGTTGATTGCTCCCAAGCAAGGATGTATAAATGATTCCCACTCTGTGAAATTTTCTGCAACTTAGGTTGAAAGGAGAAAATAACAGCAAAGCTAAATTTAGATTTTTCTAAATTTATGTCCTTCCAACAGTTTTGTTATTTTTTTATTTTTTATTTTTTGAATTTTTATTTTTTCATTGTGAAAATACTGTACAGAGGGGTTACAATTACATGGGCAAGATAATGAGTACATTTCCTATCGAGCATTGTAGCCTCCTCCTTTGTTTCCCCTTCCCATCCCTTCCCATCCTCCCCCGGCCCCACCAAAAGTTTTGTTATTAAATATGTCTATGATGTTATGATAATTGATGTTCATTGTTATCTTAAGTATCTTTACTTTGCAAAAGTGAATGTGAAAGGAATAAGTGACTCTATTTTGGTATCCCTTAAATACATGTAGTATATTTAAAAATATTATTGGCTCATTAACCCATAAATATGTGAATCACTGGCTTTGGTGTTCTCTGCCTCCTCCTAGAGTTGACATCCAATAGTCTATGAGTTGTAGTTCAGTCACTCCTGGAAATAAGACCTGTATGGCAAAGCAGGTGTTACAGAAACAACTATTTAGAATTCTATAAGAGACTGACATCCTTCTCTCTCAGGACCACTGTTGAATTTGTACTTCTGGATAGGGACAAGCCATGTGGCTGATAGTAACCCTGTTTGGAGGAGGGCCAAAGGAGATGCAAAAGTAGTCCTGGGGCTTAGTTTTCTAAGAGCCTTTGGAAAGAACTGAAAAAGTTTTGCACTGAAAAACTACATAAATGAACCAAAATGGAGATGTTCATAATTCCTCAAACCTTCTGCAAAGTTGTTGATTCATACTTGACAAAGCAATAGGAAGTTTCAAGAATATATTAAAAGTGGTGTCAGTGAATAGTAAATGATGGCAATTCTTCTCAGATGGTGTGAATTTTGAATTTAAGATTGAGCTCTATTGCAACAATAGAGCTCAATATGTTTATGCAAAACATATCAAAGCTGTCCTGAAGATTGCTTCATTCAACTTCCATTTCAGTCCTTCGATGTGGTCCAGCTTGCAGAGCCTGGCTGCTTCCATATTCAAACACTCAGAGGCTTTCAAGAGCCTTTCTGTATCTAATTTTACAGTAGCATATCTCTCGATTATTAACACATTAAAAGCAATATGCTTCTAGCTTAGAAATCTGATGCTAATTGGCTTTGGACTATTTTATTTAGAAAAATCTTTATTTTCTCCCAAATGAGGCTGTAAATGATTCAGTTGCTTAATTCAGAAGTAAAGAAAACATTAATTCTGCCAGGAAAAAAAAAAAAAGATCGTTGGGTTGGGTAGAAGCATTAGAGTCTTGGAAGGTACCTGTCAATCTTGTGTTTTCATGTCCTTTGTCTAGAAACAAGCCTACGAGCTAATTGACTTCTGTTCCTTTCCTCTTGGCCTCTCATTTTTCTGAACGCAGAAATTCAAATTAAAACAAAGATAAAATTCCAGGGGAAGCTGGCATTGATCAAGGTTTGTATTAAATTAAATTAAGTGCTTTTTATTGAACTCAGCAGTATTAGTTATTAAAACCAGAGGACTTTTACCCTTCCTAGTGTAAAAAAAGAAAACAATGACTCATACTACGGCACAGATTTTAATGGGAAATTAAAGCACTCATTTTCCCTTATTCCATTAAAACGTTTGCAGACAAACACATGTAAACAAGATCAGGGATGGAAAGCAGAAAGGAGTGAGTCCTTCCGGTGTTTCAAAGATTCTACCTTTCTGTTGCAGAAGTTTAAGGGGAAATGTCTTATCTGGGAAGGAAATGGGAACATACTAAGCTAAGATACCCTAAGTTAGTTGACTTGCCAAAGTACTTGTTTCTGAAGTTACTTGGAATTATGCAAATAGGGAAAGGGGAAAAGATAGTATTATGGTGCCATATAAAGAGCATTAGCCAGAAATTGGGCATTGAATCTCAACTTTGGGTTTACCACGTTCAAGTTGTCGATCTTACCTAAGAAACTTCGTAGCCTCTGCTTTCTCAGCTCCAAAGTAAGAGGCTCATTGGAGCATCTCTGGGTGTCTCCATGGATCATCTTCTCATTTTTTCATCTGTTTCTGTTTTGCTCTGTGCCTGTGGGAAGCCATAATGACCTACAATGAATATGGCCGTTAACTAGGACTGGACTGAGAAAACTATGGCCCTGGGGCAAAAACCTTAGCTTGCCATTCATGTTTACCCCAAATAAACTAAAGTTCAGGCTGAAATCAATTCTAGGGCAGAATAGGACTTTACATTCCTCCTCATCCTTTTACAGAAAACAGCAATGGAAACAACTATCCATGCATGAAAAACACCTCCACAAGGAGCTAAGGGAACCAGATGAGAAACTGCAGCCGTTGGATTGTGGTACAGAAACAAGCAAAGATGCACTGAAGAGGAGGAAAGGACAGTGTTACATTACTTTGTGGCTTCTCTCCCACTCCAGGTGACACACTGGAGAAAGATATCCTCCCCCTGGGAGCTGGAGAGGGAAGTGAGTACCAGACAATGTCAGAGTACCCTGAGCATGCTCACTCCATTTCCAGGGCAGATCCCTATAGTTCTAGACCCCAGGTATGCATGAGCAAACTGAAAGCTTCTGGGCCCTTCCTGGTGCCAGACTAGTACTTGCTGACTGAGCTCCAATGCACATCCAGGTACCATGCAGAATTCTATAGTCCTAAGCTCTGGGTGTACATCACACACTTGGTCTCTGGGTTTCTCAGTGCCAGGCATGATCAGCATGATCACCAAGTCAAGCCCAGTGGGTTTAGGTTCGCTGACTTAGATCCTGACTCAGCACCTTGCCAGTGACCACAGGCTCTGGCTTTAAGCCTGCCCTGCTCTACTCTCCAACATCAAGCTAGAACACTGAAAAACCAATATCAGCTGGTAAACTGAACCCATTCTCTAAGATGGCCCTATAAATAGGTATAGGCCATCTGTATCTATTACCTATTGCCAGGCCCAGCCTTGGGTCCTCTGGCCTTGGACATCAGGCCAGTATCTGTGGACACAGGCTACAGATCTTCTCAGTGTAGGATCAGTCCCTTCAACCCCGCCCTCTGAGCCAGCCACTACCCTTTCAAATTCCAGTACACTGAGTCAGTACATGTGCTTGAGCAGTGCAGGGCTCAGGGCTGCTTCAGCACATGGTGATGCCTAGCCAGCCTCAATGACTATGGCAACCAAGACTACTCTGCCTATCCAGAACCCAGAACCCAGGCCTATCCCATCTACTCTGGCCTTCACTTTCATTTAGAATCAGGCTAGTCTATTTGCACTCATGGTGCAGGCCTGGCACCAATGTGTATTTGGATAAGCCTGGAGCATGTTCCCTGTCCACTCAGGTTCAAGTCCCATCCTTGTTTACATCAGTCCTGGACTAGAGCCCCTCAGGGCTGATATCTGAGGATAAAGGTTGCTGGCCCACTCACAAAAACACAATCAACAGGTTTACTTGAGTGGTAACATGACCCCAGGCGGCTAGGCTAGCTGGCCCAAAGTCTCCAGCTGCAAGCCTGATGTCAGGTCACACCTGACAGCATATATCCAGGACAGGCTAAATAGTAAAAGACTTTTTTCCATAAAACAAGCCAGTTTACAAAGACTGAAGTAAGTCCCCAGGTCTTCAAATGAATGGACATCAGCGTAAGGCAAAGAGATGCATGTAAACTGAAGGAGATGTAATACCACCTACCAAATTACAAAAGTCTCCCAGTAGCTGATTCCCAAGAAATAATTGCAAATTACCTGGAAAAGGATTCTTCTTTCTATTTAAATTTATTCCTTATCCCTAGAATGTTTGGTTTGTATTATGAGTTTTAATCATTGTTATTATTATTTTTTTGGTACTTTACTGTTTAAGTTGTTTCAGATTTGACTAGGTAAAGCTCTTTCAGTTGGCTTTCATTTCTGTTTGACATACTGCATCATGGTGGTTTTTGTTGCTGAATAATTGCTTTAGCCATCCATGTTTGTAAATAAAGTTTTATTTATGATCATTCTTTTACGTAATCTTTATGGCTGCTTTTAGATGGTAGAGTTTGGGCTCTGCAACATAGGACCTAGAAAGCCTAAAATGTCTACTATTGGTCCTTTTAAGGAAAAGGTTTCTGGCTCTTGTTCTAGACCATTCTGTATGCTTTCTAGTAAGGTACTATAGCTTTAATTTGATGAAATGTAACATTTAGGATTTTCAGATTTAAGTTTATGTCATATGCTTTTACTTAGGTCTTACTTTTTTTCATGCCATTATTAGGGCTTGATCTTCAGGCTTCCTTCTCTTACTTAGTTCTTAAGCTCAAGGCTGGAGTTCTATTGTTTAAGCCAAAGCTCTACTTTTGACTTTTTGTTGGTTAATTGGAGGTAAAATTCTCTTGGATTTGTCTGTCCAGGTTGGCTTTGAATCCCGCTTCTCAGATCTCATTATAGGCGTGAGCTACTGGTACTCTGAACTGTAATTACCACTAGCATCATCGATACAAGCTTCTACTTAGCATTCCTGGTTTGGTTTTGCTAGATTTCTTCAGCTATGATTTTTTTGGCTGAGATACATGTTTAGTTGTAAAGTGCCTTTTCTGATAGCAGTTTATTTTGTTTTTGAAAGGGAAAATTTAAAGTCAGGTTTGTTTTGTCTTTATTTCTTTTACTTCCTTGGACATCATGTATTGGTGCCTGTGTACTTAAGAAATTTCTTATTGGTAGAACTAAGTGTGCCCTGTGGAGTCAGGGAGGTGTAGAATATAATGTAACATGAGCAATGTGGAATTGAGTTTTGAAAATATCCATCAAACGTAGTTCATTGGTAAATTTAATCAAATTGGAACCTTCCAGCCAAAGGCTCCAGTGGTAAAATGTGAGCACATGAGCACACTTCTAAGACTTCTTTAAAGCCATATGCTTTATATATAATGAGAGAAAGTAAGTCATTGGGCTCTACAGTGGTTTAATATGTGTAAACATCTGGGCTTCGGCATAGATCTTATTTTAATATGCTTTTCACACTTTAGCCTCCTCATCTTGGCAAATTAGTACAATTGTCAGTAGAGAGTGATTAGAGAAATGAGGTGATTTGTTTCAAATAATACATGTATTAAAGTCCCAATGAAGCAGCATCCATTTTATGCATTCAGACTAGAGTTCAGCCAGACAGGAGCACAGATAGGAGGGGTGTGGTGAGGTAAAGGCTCATATGCTTTCTCTGGTGGATTGAGACCAATATCCTATAGAATGCTACCTACACTGGGGACAGGATTTGACCCACAGTATAGTCTAATTCAGAGTATAGCATGGTTCTGCTATGTAATGAAATTTTACTATAAAAATTAAGATAATGGACTGAAAAGTTAAGGCTCTCTCAGGTACATTAAGCTTAGCGCACAATATAAAGTGTTAATTCTTTCTTCTTATACTGCCAATTTTTTTTCAAACGAACATTTTGGTTCATATCCTCCTTTTAAAAATTAACACTCTCATTTGCTCTCTGATATAGGCAATACCTCTCCTCCCCTATAGCTTGCACCAACCTGAATTCTTGAAGGTCACTATGACCCCTGAATTGCCAAAGCCAATGGTCTTTTCCAAGTCTTAGTTTTCTTGATCTGCACACAGCATTCGATAGTTTTGCATCCCTGTGTGCACATTTTGAGTACATCTGGTTCTTCATCTTCAGATCCTGTCACTTAGTGCAACTTTCTTGGCAATTTGTTCTGTACTTTGGTTGCAGTGGTAGGTAGATAATATTCAGACCTAAATTTCTAGCGTGATCACTCTGCTGAGTAATGAGATGTCTTACATTGTCTTATATTCAGTGTATCTTAAAATCTTGATGTGTTTGCTTTCTTAAATTGGATTCTTGTCTCAAAAATGAATTCCTCTATTAGCAGGGCAATCTGGGATCTGACAATGGAATGGCAGGTGTACATTTCTTGCTTGTTTCCCATAACCAATAAGTTCACATGATCTAATGATTCCTTTCTCCTGCTCCCTTTTCTTTTCTTTTCTTTTTTTTTTTTTTTGTGAAAATACTGTACAGAGGGGTTACAATTACATGGGTAAGATAATGAGTACATTTCTTATCAAGCATTGTAGCCTCCTCCTTTATTTCCCCTTCCCATCCCTTCCCATCCTCCCCCCCCGCCCCACCCAACCCCCCCCACAAAAGTTGTAAAGTTTGTTTTTGACATAACGACTTGTTCATCTCATTGTTGCAATGGGTCCACCTGTATCCCTATTTAAACGATTTGTTTTTCCTCTTCCCCTCCACAAATTATAATGACATCAAGTACAGTGAAAGCAGGGGTTATACTGTGGGGGAGGGACATACAAAGCAACAAAGAAATCATCTTATAAATGTGTTAGAAACAATCGCATGAAAGAAAAAAAAACATTTGAATACATATCTTAGGGTTCATTTCCCTAACATCACCTTATCTGACCTTTTCTACTTGACTCAGACATATACTAGATATTGCAAATAAGGGAAACCATGGGACCTATGTTTCTTTGGGCCTGACTTACTTCACTTAATATAATTTTTTTCAAGCCTTTCCATTTCCTAACAAATGGGGCAATGTCATTCTTTCTGATGGAGGCATAGAATTCCATTGTGTATATATACCACATTTTCTTGATCCATTCATCTACTGAGGGGCATCTGGGTTTGGTTCCATATCTTAGCTATGGTAAATAATGCTGCAATAAACATAGTTGTGCTGGTAGCTTTAGTGTAGTCTTGTTTGTAAGCATTTGGGTAAATGCCCAAAAGTGGGATTGCTGGGTCATAGGGGAGCTCTATGTGGAGTCTTTTGAGGAACCTCCATACTGCTTTCTAAAGTGGTTGAACAAGTTTACACTCCCACCAACAATGCAGTAAGGTTCCCTTCTGTCCACATCCCCTCCAGCATCTGTTGTTATTAGAGTTCTTGCTTATAGCCATTCTAACTGGGGTGAGGTGGAATCTCAATGTTGGTTTGATTTGCATTTCTTTTATGGCTAGGGAGGTTGAGCATTTCTTCATGTGTTTATTGGCCATCCTTCTTTCCTCTTCAGAGAAGTTTCTCTTTAAGTCTACTTGTTTATTGGGCAGTTGTTTCTTTGAAGATTTGTTGTTGGGGGATTTATTTTTTTGAGTTCAAGATATATTTTAGATATGAGACCCTTTTCCGTTGTATGGCTAGTGAAGATCTTCTCCCAATCCGTGGGCTTTCTATTGATCTTGGGAGCTATGTCCTTTGCCATGCAGAAGATCTGCAATTTCATGCAATCCCCTTTGTCCAACCTTTCTTTGATTTCCCTTTTCATTCTTGCTCTGTCTTCTTATAAATAGATATTGTCTTGTGTGCACTGTGTGTCAGGGATTTAAGTTTATTTCCTTCTTCCCTATTCTGTCCTAATTTACCATCCTGATACATATTCTATGATAACAGTCACCTCAGATTGGCTTCTCGATCCTTTGCTTTACTCCTTTTTTTTTGGTCAGTCATGGGGCTTGAACTCTGGGCCTGGACACTTCCTTCAACTCTTCAGCTCAAGGCTAGTGCTCTACCACTTGAGCCATAGCGCCACTTCTGGCTTTTTCTGTTTATGTGGTGCTGAGCCATCGAAACCAGGGCTTCATGCATGCTAGGCAATCACTCTACCACTAAGCTACCTTCCCAGCCCCAGATGATGAATCTTAAAAGTGAATTCCATAGTATCATAAAAGAAGTATAGCGCCTTCCCACTGTCATAATAAAGTAGTTGAGATGCTGAGAGAGAACTGCAAGTTCAAGGCTAGCCTGGGATACATAGAGAGGTACTTTTGTAAGTAAGGGAGGGGAGAGAAAATGGATAAGGGAGAAGGAGAGGGAGGCAGAGATGGGAGGAAGGACATTGGGGGAAGGGAAGGAGGGGAACAAGGAGGGAAGGAGGGGAAGAAGGAGAGAAGGAGAGAGGGAGGGAAAGAGAGAATTTTCAAGCTTAATGGTAGACTCTTTTCATAATTCAGGTAAGGTCTAATCTAATTTCCTAAAATATGCCTTCCTGTTCTACACCAACACACATCATTTAAGCCCTGCTCACAGAGCTTAAATTCACTTGGTACAGTGAATATTGTCAGCAAAAGGCAGCATTGTATAGAGAAGAAAACAGGGATTTGAGCTCTGAGGACTTATCTCCTGACCACATATGTCAAGGTTTGGATGAACCATTTTGTCAGTGCATAATTTCATCTAAAAACATTAACAATGTGAAATGACTTTCACAAGAATGTGGAGAAGATCAGATAAAGAGAGAAATGTGAGTTCTCTGGGTGTAGTATCTGGCACCTGGTAATTGCCTAGTGTTTATGGCATCTGCGTCTCTAAAGCTAAAGTGCACAACTCATTTTGTCTTCTCTTTATTGCTCACTGTGGTGAATTCTCTCTTTATGATCTCACATCTCCCTTTCTCTACACTCTGCACTACCTTCGAGAGAACTTAGGGTTTAGCATAAGGCCAATGATTGATATTCCCCCCAATGACATAGGATTTAAGTGTAATCATCTGTCTCCTTTCTCTTCAATCTTAATCATTCCCAAGCACCTTCCCTCTTAACTGCATATTTTATATTTGGATTCAAGCACTAATAGATAAATTGAATTCCAGTCTTCATTGTAATCTATCTGTAACCCGCCTTTACCTTTGGGCATAATTAAGGGGGAATAAAGGGATATGGCTCTAGTGGTACAGTGTTTATCTAGCATAGGCCAGGTAAAAGAAAGAGAGAGAAACAGAGAAAGAGAAAAAAGAGACAGATAGATAAAGTGAGAAACAGAAAGATAGAGACAGAGGAGACACACACAGAGTGAGAGTGAGACAAAGAGACAGAGAGAGACATACAGAGGCAGAGAGAAACACACACAGAGAAAGAGAGGAAATGAGAGAGAGAGACTGATGTCTGATGGGGAATAAGTTGTTCTTTAATGGTGTTGAATGAGTTCCAAAGTTGCCTGGAATGACACTAGAGCCCGCTGTGCCGTGTGGAAGGGCAGAGAGCACCTTTTGTACTAGTGTACCTCTTGCTATGGTACAGAACTCTGAATACTCGGTGGCTTTTTCCTGACCTTTCATATAATCAGTTCTTGACTAGCAAAGGGGAAAGCAGTGAAATTCAAAGCACAAATTCTTATGTAATTCAGACAGTGAATTACCTGAAGGCCAAGTGATCTTCACTGCTTTGTTTGCAGGCTGGGAGGTGAAGGGGGAAGATAATTGGAGGCCTAGCTGGCATCCAGGAAAGTTTGGAGTGACATACAGGAAGATCTATGTTTCTAGAGAGCTGAGGTCCAGGTGTGACAATTGTTTACAGGTATATTCATGCCCTTCTTCCACGAGGCTTTTGTAGGTAGACAATACTGGCCAAGATCAGGTAGAGAATCAGTGGTCTTCTTTCATCTTTTACATTTAGAATTCTGCTGTAGGCTCACCAAAAACTAGCTGAGATTTCATCAGGATGAGACTTTAAGGCTATCGGAAGCGGAGAAGAAACATTCAATTTATTCCCCTTTAATTTGGGAAAATGAAAGCTTTCAAAAAGCACCTAAAAGGAAGAGTGCTTGGGTGATTATGCATTTGCTTGTGGTCTCTTAACTCAGCTCCCCACTTTTAGTCTACTTACCTGAGATGAAATATATCCTACCAACTGCTGGCTTGGCTTTCTGATATCATGATAAAGACCTTGTTAAATTTCAGCACAGTTCATCTTATGTATGGCGTGATACCTGAATGGAAATCTCAAGAAGGAATAGTTGGAACATGGCTGGTGGGGACCATTTTACTTCCTGTTGTGTTAGAAATAAATGATTGCCCCTGATGGAAGGGAAAGGTCACTGTGCTATGCCACATGCCTTCTGTGAGACGAGGCTCTGACCACTAATGACACTTGTGCTTTTCATTACCACAGACGCGTTAACCGCAGCGCTGGCTCGGCTCCAGGGAAGCCATTGCAGCCTTCTGCTTCTGCAGCCTTCCTCATCTTCGCCTCCGTTGGTTGTAGAATTCTTCACTTCCTGTCCTAAACTTTTTGTGAGGTGTCATGACTGTTAAACAGCTGCCAGGTTGCAGGCCAGATGTGACTGCACTTTAGTGTGCATGAAATGGTTCTCCTATAAAATATTAGATAGTTTAAAAATCTGTTTGGAAGGTTTGTAAAACACTGAGGATTCCTTCAGATAAGAGAGCTAGTTGTATATTCTTAAATTGGGTGAAAAATGTGCCAAAGTATCAAATACGAATGGTGGTAATGCTGTGGTCCCTTTGGTCTCCTGTTTATAAATACAAATTGGCAGCTACTCCGAGGGGAACAAGTGGATATAATCCAATTAGTCTTAAAAATCTCTAGCAAGGGTTTTAATAAAAAAATGCCTTTGAAATATAGTTGTTGAATTAAGCTTAGAGTGAGAAGGGTCTGTTTTGACTGAAGTAAGGGCATTATTTAGTAACAGAAAACAAAAGGAAGAAGGAAATGTAAACTTACATTATCAAAACCTGTTTTACTAAGCTATAAGTTGAATACATTGAAATACAAAGATCGAACATGGACAGTTGAATTACTTTTCAAAAATATAAACCCTTGTATTGTCCCAAACTGATCCCAACCCAGAATATTACCATCATCCCCAGAATATTTTCTCATACTCTTTTTCAATCAGTGCTGACTCAATCTTATCTGATTTCTATCACCCCGAATTAAACTAGACTAGTTTAGAATTTCACATAGAATTATTATGCAATATTTATTTAGTTATTGTATCTGGTTTTGTTCAGTCAACATAATGTTTTTGAGGTTTATCTAGGTTGTTGATATTAATAATTTATCCAATATATGAATATACCACAGCCATTTCTCCAGTATTCTGTTGATGGATATCTGAATTGTTTATAGTTTTTGCTATGATGAATAAAACTTCTATGAACATTCTCAAGGTTTTTATAAATACAGCTTTTCAGACTCTTTTGTTGTTGTTGGTTATGGGACTTGAACTTGGGTCCTGGGCAATGTCCCTGAGCTCTTCAGCTCAAGGCTAGCACTCTACCACTTGAGCCACAGTGCCACTTCTGGTTTTCTAGTGGTTCATTAGAGAATGTTCCTGCCTGGGCTGGCTATGAACCACCATCCTCAGATCTTAGCCTTCTGAGTAGCTAGGATTACAGACATGAGCCACCGGCATGGGCTCAGATTCTTTTAACTGGCCTCTATTAACTAATTTGTTGGGATAAATGGTTGATGTTCTCTTGCCTTTTGTAAAACATCATGGCTGACACTTACAGCAGGAAGAGTACTGCAAATGGAATGCTAAGTCAGCAGTCTTGCCTTAGGGCCTCACACTTCCTTTCCTATGGGCTGACCAATTGCCCATCCAAATCTTAGCTATGTCTAGTCACAAAAATTTTGTACCAGTATGTTGCTTATTGTATTTACATTATTTAATTAAATATCATGTGAACCAATGGAAAATACTGAGTCAGTGTAGATAGTTATGTTTAAGAGAAACCACCAAACTATTTTCCAAAGTGCTTCCCCTATTTCACACTCTTACCAGCAATCGGTGTCTGAGAGTGATTGTTGTATTGTCAATTGTGATGGCTTCATATCATCTACAATATTAGTTCTCTTGAGTGGATAGTGGCATCTTATGCTTTTTATTTAAACTTTCAAATAATTTTGAATTTCCAGAAAAGTTGTAAGTTCTTACAAATATTTCACACAGATTTCCCTAATAATAACATTTTACATTGATCTAAACTAGTATACTGATACATTAAAACTAATAAATTAATATTGTTATCAGACATTTAACTAATCTACAGGTTATTTTGGGATTTCCTCATTTTTCCTTTATTATTTGTTTTCTTTTCTTTTTGATTCAAGATCCAATCCAGGACACCACATTTTATTTTATTTCACTGTGGTTTTAATTTGCACTTTCCTGGTGACTAATGATGATCATCTGATCATATTTTCATGTATTCACTGGCCATTTATGGATTTCCTTTTGTCAAGTGTCTGTCCAAGTGCCTTTTCTGTTTTTCCTTTTTTGTTTGTTTGTGGTTTGCTTTTTGATAGTTAAGGGAATGCTGTTTATGTTATTGACTTTTAAGGATTTTTTTTATTTGTTGAGGTCCCTGCCAGATATATACGTTGTGAATATTTACATTTAGTCTATAATGTTTTTGTTTGCTTGTTTGTTTGTTTGTCAATCGTGGGGCCTGAACTCTGGGCCTGGGTGCTGTCCCTCAGCTCTTCAGCTCAAGGCTAGCACTCTACTACTTGAGTCACAGTGCCACTTCCGGATTTTTCTGCTTGTGTGGTGCTGAGGAATCGAACCCAAGGCCTCATGCATGCAAGGCAAGCACTTTACCAATGAGCCACCTTCCCAGCTCTAGTCTATAATGTTTTATCTGCTACCTTTCTTTCCTTTTTCTTTTGCTGATCCTGGGGCTCAAACTCTGGGCTTGGACTTTGTCCCTGAGTTCCTTTTTGCTCAAGGCTAGCACTCTACCACTTGAGCAACAGCACCACTTCCAACTTTTTCTGTGATTAATTGGAGATAAGAGTCTTGTGGACCTCCTGTCCCGAGCTGGCTTTGAACTGTCATCCTCAGATCTCAGCCTCCTTAGTAGCTAGGATCACAGGTGAAAGCCATGGGCACCTGGCTTGCTTATTTTCTTAATAGTGTTTTTAATAAACAGAAGTGGATGCTTAACAGAGAAAGAAGTATAATATTTAAGTTCTCATGGATCAAAAAGAGGATTAGGAGTTAATAATTTATAAAATAATCTGGAGAACATCTCCTTCAAAGAACTAAGTTGAACTAAGTATGTGTGTGGATGTTGAAATATAAACCTGGAGGATGATAGGTCAGGATGAGGCCTGATGTAATGATAATAGCAACATTAATAACCACAGTCATTCCCCATGTTTCGTTGGGTGTTTACCATGTGGCAAACCTTTTATTGATTGCTTAGAGGCATTATTTTAGTATCAAAATGATCCTATGAGGTAGAATAATCAAATCAAGATTTAAGGAGATAAATAAGGTGTTTAAACTGTAGCTAAAAATCGTGACTTCATGTTTAAATAAGGCACACTGACTCCAGGGCCTGTGAGTTTAATTTCTGTGCTCTTCTGGCAGAGAGAAAGAACCTCAATGAACTTCCATGTGGCTGCTATCATGGACACTAAGCACTGAGCATCATAGTGTTCCCGACATCATTGCTGTGGAAAGAGCTACTTTTACAATTCTCTAGAAAATACAATGTCGTCACTGACTAGTCCCAGTGTCCTGTTTAGAACACCGTGTGTTATAACTGTTGTCCTCACTGTGAACTAAGGCTCTGGGAAGTCAAGGAATTAACTCCTTAAGGTAGAAGGTCACACAGCTGTGAAGAAATATAATCAGGATTAGACTCTAATGCTGGATAACTTCAAATTCTGTGCTTCAAGCCAATACAATAGAAGGGTAATTTGATCCCTCTATCAAATTTTTATTTGCTCCTATTTGTCTACCATTGGGACTCCCTGTGGAAGAGGATAGAGACGCCTTGCTCAGATGCTTTGTGCCATCTTCAGGTGCATGATTCTACTCCTCTATTCATAGCCCAGTAAACCTACCACAAGTTGAAAGTGTTGTAACTAAAAATGAAAACATGATAGCCCTTCCTATTACAAGGCCGAAATCTACAACTTGTTTTACTTTTATTTATTTATTTTTACTTGCTTTACAGTTTGCTTACTACCCAGCCTAACATTTTATAAGCCCAGGAAAAGCTCCAAGTTCAAAATTTCAATGTTCAGTTGATCAAATTGTATTACTTGCACACCACCATAAAGTAAAAAAAAATACAAGGTTAAATGCTATACATTGAGAATCAATTGTGTTTCTTTTATAAAGTTTCTTGAGAACCAAGCATGGTGGTACAGGCTGGTAGTCTCAGTACTTGGGAAGGAAAGGCAGGAGGATCATGAGTTCAAGGCCATTCTGGGCTACATATCAAAACCCTGTCTCAAAAAAACAAAGCAAAGGCTGAAACAAATTTCTTTAAAGACTTTTCTTATTCATTATTTCTTCCATACAAGCCTTGCACAAAGAGGGTGCTAAATGATAATTTATTGAATTTAAAAAGTTTTGTAACTTGTCATCAAGTAGTTGTCTATATAGGGTTTCAATTCAACATGTCAATTTATGAGTACAATGCATCTTGATCCATGTCACCTCTTTCATAATTCTTCCCCCATCTTGTCCAGCCCCATCCATTAAGTCCTACAGTGTTTTTGTGATCGAACGTGGGGGCTGGGCGATGGCTCGGAAATAAAACCTTCATCACTTCAGCATCTCTATTAATCTCTCCAGTGAATGATTGACAGCAATATAATGTCATGCCTGTCTTCTGGAATATATTAACATTTTCTATTTTAAAATGTCTTATTTTTGGTCCATTTTGAATGCTTTACTAAGAAGATCTGTTTTTTTTTTTAAAACTTAAACTGGTTACTATAAAAATCTGTTTAATTTACAGAATTAGTCTTAAAAAAAAAAAGCAGAAAGAAAGCAGACAGCTGAAGAGGGAAGAAGCTATTCTAGCCCCCTAAAGCCCAAGGGAACCATAAAGTATTTTATACAGTAAGATATGGGTTTGCCATTTTTACCACTTCTTTTTGAAAATTAACTGCCTTATATATGAGTTTATCCTGTATTTAGAACTATGCAGTGAAATATTGCCTGTTTCTTTTAAGGAATTAAAATCTGGGAAGAAAAATCAAGATTAAAGATGTAATTGCCTTATTTTTACATGGGTGGATAAGCATCTGGGCTATAGCGCTTGAGAGAAATAACATGTGGAACTGGCAGAAGGAATGGTTGAAGGCTGAATGGTCAGGGTAAAGGGTTGGAGAATGTGGACCCATCTGAGGGCAGTTTGCTTCAGGTTTATTGACAAAGTATACCAATACTAAGCAGTCTCATTTTTATTTAATGATCATAACCTAACATAGCCCTTGGTGATACCCATCACCAATTGTTTTGCTTTTCTTGTTCATTTTATATCCTCTTATTTTTGTCCTTCTCAAAAACCTATAGCATAGCCCTTCCCCTTGCCCTGTTATATTTTGCAATCATTATAGAGTCAAACCACATAACTTCTCTGCTTAAAACCTTCTGGTGTCTTCTTATACCTACTCTAACCTCAAGAGTTGCTTTCTTTCTTTCTTTCTTTTTTTGTTGGTCATGGGGTTTGAACTCAGGGCTTGGACACTGTCCCTGAGCTCTTTGTCTCAAGGCTAGAGCACCACTTTAACCACACATCACTTCCAGTTTTCTGGTGGCTAATTGGAGGTAAGTCTCATCAACTTTCGTGACAGGGCTAGCTTTGAGCTGGGATCCTCAGATCTCAGCCTCCTGAGTAGCTAGGATTATAGGTATGAGCCACTGGCACCCAGCTTTAAGACTTTCTTAGTCTTCTGACTGCTTTATTTCTCTCCACATTTTGCATCTATTTGTTCTTTCATTTATTGTATGTCACTTTTCATTTTGTAAGGGAGTTGTTTTGTTCTATTCATAGAGTCTAGTAGTCTTACTGGATGATGGAATTACTAAATGAAGGAATAAATTGGATGTTTGAGAAATGAGTACCTATTTGATAGATGAAAGTGAGGAAGGTTATTCCTTGTTAGGGAAATAATGAGAAAAAATGGAGAGATGTAGGAAATGCATGACCAATTCTAGAGACTGAGTAGACTAGTATTAGGGGACATGGCTTTGAGTGGAGAAATTATAGAAAATGAGGTTGAGATGCATTGAGAAAAGTTGCGAGGAATAAACTAAGGTGTTTTCTGTGCATTAGTAGATAATATGAAATGATTGTAGAAGAACAGAGTATCATTTCTGCTACTAACAGTAAAGGAGTCCAGTATCTATTGGTCATATTCCATGGAAGCTAACTTTCTTCCCAGGATCAATAGTGCTATACCTCTAGAGAAAAAAAAAAAAACCTTCCTGGGGTTGGAGACATGACTCAGTTGGTAGAGGTATAGACAGTGTGCAATGTGTCTTGCAAAAAGAGAAAAAGAAAAAGAAAACTTCCTTAAAAATATAGGCTAGGAGATTTTACTTAATCTTTATTTTTGTCTGGATAAAAACATGCCATTATATAGTTCAAGCTTACAAAGAAGATATTGTAAGTGCTTTCATGGCAAGGCTCATTGTCTTTTTTGGTAGCTAATTAGAGATAAGCATCTCAAGGATTTTCTTGTCTGGGCTGTTGTTGAACCACAGTTCTCAAAATCCGGCCTCCTGAGTAGCTAGGATCACAGGTATGAGCCATCTGTGCCCAGCTTAAGTCATTTTTTAAAAAATTATCTTTAAATAGTTGTACAGAGGGGTTTCAATTCAGCATGTCAATTTATGAGTATAATGCATCTGGTCAGTGTCACCCCTTCTGTCCTTCTCCCCTACTCCCTAAGGACTGAGAGACACAAAAGCAATATGATATACTCATTAAAGGATGTACAGGTAGCAATAACCACTGGGCAAGTGATGAATTGGATAAGAAGTGAGAAGAGATATCAATGATTGGTAACAGAATTTGCAATTTTCAGCAGTCTAGTATTCTTTTTCTTAGAGATTGGATCCCTGGATTAAGCCAGAACAAGAGTAAAAGGAGAAATGAACATGATTTGAGCCTGTCAATAAATCAGACACTATGTTAATTTTTCATAAATGTGATAAAAATGGAGATAAAGAATAAGAAACACACAGGTACAGAGCAAATGGAAAGCATGAAAATGAAGCTGAGAATCGAATACCTTCAGCAGTACAAGAATCTGACTGACTAGAACTATTTTACATGAGTCTAAATTATGTAAGTGTGGAGTTGAGTTTTTTTTAAGTTGTCTGTTGGCTGGTATGGTCCAATCAGTATTTTATACATTCAATGTATTGAAAAGTTGTCACCTAATGAACATATCCACTTTTGTCAAAACACTCCACAAGGAAGGATTACTGAAACCGTTGGAATTTGGAAAAGCTATAATTATAATATCCCCCGGTGGTCTAGATTAGTAGCCAAACCACAGCAGAGATTGAGCCATAAAGGAAAACCATTTAACTTGTCACACAGAATATATAGTTATTAGACACAAATGTTGTTTTTAATTGTTTAAGCCATTATGCTTGGGAACCATTTTAAACAGTGAGTTCACCAAATGAAGCACAAAAAAGTGAAAATTGTGGCATTAAATAGGTCAAGAAAAGAACATTTGTTTACATCTTGAATAGAATACAGAAGATGGAACATCCCCTAGTTTGATCTTGGTGGGGAATATGAATATCAGGTGACTCCAGGTTTTTTCCTGCCATTCTGAAAATAGCAGTAAATGACCAAGAAATCTCCAAATATTGATTGGTCAGTATTGACCTTGGGGTTATAGATACATTTTATCAAGCAGACAAATTGACAAATATAGATTCAGAGAAAATAAAGATCAACTATAATAGGATTTATTAAAAACCACAATATTTATGCCTTGCAATTTTCAAGTCTTTTATGATGCTTTTAGTGAATTACAAAGAATAAAATAACATCTTAAAGTTGCCACAAGCTACTTCTTAGGCTACTTCTCAGAGTAGCTCTGTAAAGGAAAAAAATTGAATTTATCATCAGTTTACTATTAGCTGAAGAGGAACTGAAGTAACTAAAGTAATTATTCTTAGTGAACAGAGCAAACAAATGGTTGGTAAAAATGCAACTCTGGCAAAATAGAAGCAGCTTTCCAGATTACTTTTGTCACTGATCTTGCTACCTTTCTCTTCTCTTTTGTTTGTTGAAAACGTACTTATGGAAGATGGTACCTTGAAAACTATGGCCCTGTTTTCCTTATTCCTACTCAAAGGTCCTTTTTTTTTTTCAAAGCAAGTACTTATCTAAACTACTTTAACAATATATATAACCTTTTTGTGTAGGGGGTAGTAGTGGGGTTGGAACTCAGGTCCTTGTGTTTGCTTTGGTTGCTTGGTTGGTGTTATACCCCTTGAGCCATGCCTCCAGGACAGTTTGTTGCTAATTATTTTAAAGATTTCTGTGTAGGCTGCCCTCAAACTGCAGTACTCTAGATATCAGCCTCTTGTGTCACTAAGACTTTAGTCATGGAGAGCTAGTTTGATTCCGTGGTTAAAGCCTCAGGCTGTGGTATATATAGCTAGTTCAGCTCTCCCTTCTAGTAGTAGTTTGGATTTGGGCTGGATATTTATTATCCTGGACTCGATTTCTCCATTTGTAAAACTAGTGAAATAGCAGTCTATTATATAGGTAAAATATAAAATACATACGCATATGCATGAAATACACAAAATATATGGAATCTACATTTCATATATACCGTAAATAATTGGTATATAAATCACATAAATAAGCCAAGTAAAGATAAGCCTATCATAAAAAGCATATGACTATAATAAAGAACCTGTCTTTAAAAGAAAATGTAGTAATTCTCTATAGCTGACAGAATGTATTTTCCTTTATTATATCCTAGGAATGGTGAATGTATAGATAAAGTATGGTGATTGCACAAGGAATATTAAGCAATTATTAAAAAACAACCAATTTGCTGTTAGGCAGAGCAACATAAATGGATCACAAAAGAATATGAAGAAGCAGCAATAAATAACCAGTATCATGTATAAGAATTAAAAATACATGCAAATAGAGAGCACACGCTCATGCAGGTATCTGAAAGGAAACCTATTAAGTGAAGTGAGTTAGGCTTAAAGAAACATAGGCTTGGTTTCACTCATTTGTAATAGTTAGAATCTGCCTATAAATCTATAAGTAAACCCAATGGACAGTAAAGGACAAATAATTACTCTTGGATATAATTAATTAAACAGCACTCTAAACATTCACACAGTGAGACCAAAGGAGGATATTCTTAGGAGAGGATCACAAGGAGTCAGTACCTATGTGCATATGACTATATTAAAAAATGATGCTTATAGAAATCAATTCCAAGAAATGGAAACAGGAGTTTTTTTCAATTGTTTTCTTTGTGATTTTTTGTTGTTATTATTTTTGTCGTTCGTTGGGCTTGAACTCTGGGCCTGGGTGCTGTTCCTCAGCTCTTCAGCTCAAGGCTAGCACTCTACCACTTGAGGCACAGCACCATTTCCAGTTTTCTAGTGGTTTATTGGAGATAAGAGTCTCATGAATTTTCTTGCCCAGGCTGGCTTTGAACTGTGATCTTCAAATCTCAGCCTCCTGAGTAGCTAGGATTATAGGCATGAGCCATTGGTACCCCGCTCGTGATTATTTTTTTTTCTCTTTGCGTTTTCCTTTGGTTTATTCCCTTTTGTCTCTGTATTTGATTTCTGGACCCTTTGTCTTATGTGTGAGTCTATCTGATTTGGGAAGTGGAAGGGGAAGCACAAAAAAAGTGGGACAAAGGGTGAACCGATTCAGTGGTGATATTCACTGACACTATGTTGGAAATGAACTATACAACTTAGGAGGGAAGAGGAGATGGGAGGGGAAAAACTGGGAGAGAAGAAAGGAGTGGATGACACTGTTCAAAAGGAAATGTACTCATTAGCTGATATGTAACGATACCCTTTACAATAAAAATTAAAAAAAATACTTAGGATACAGGTACAAAAACAAACAAAAATAAAAGCAGGAAGAGAAGTTTTTCAAAGATCAACAAATGTCACGGGTCATGAACTGTGTATAATGAATCTGGCATTCAAGATTATAGCAAAACTTAACAATAACAAAATAACTTTATTGCAATAACAGAAAAAAAATTTTTTAATGCACAATTCCTCTACAAATTCTAAGTTGTTTGGAGGAATGGGTTTTGTTGTTCTCGTGAGTCTGTCCTTCTGGCACACAATTGTTACAAGTGGTAAGGGACTTTTTGTTGGTTAAGTGAGTCCAGCAAATGGATGAATGAATGAATGAATGAACTGAATGGTTTCCCAGGAATTCTGTATTCCTTACAGTTGCCATGGTTAAGTATCTCAATGCCATGAATCAGAGAAACACACTCTGTACTTCTGTGCACTGTATCACCAAGTGCTTCAATGCAATCAGAGGCTTCTTTCTGAAATCCAGATTTGATTATTTCCATGACTGAATGTTTTATTGGTTCCACTTAAGCTTTTAGGGTAGAAATGGCTTTTGAAATTTTAACATGTACATGATTTGGCTTCTGATTACATCTATTTGACTTCAACTCTTTCCTTTATCACCCCAAACTCCATGCCATTCCCAGAGTTCTTTCATGTCACAAATATGACATATTGCTTGACCTTTTCCCTCTCCCCATAGGCTCTTGCAGGAATGCTTTTTCACTCACTCATTTGTGGAGTTGATTTCAGATACTTGTCACAACAAGCAAAATCCATTTTAAGTCTGTTATGTGTGATTATCACTGTCTTAGATCGAAGGGATTCAATGAGAAAAGAAAAGAGTATGTTACTTAAGTCAACATATTTTTAAAATTCATCTTTAAATTACATTTTGTTTGTTTTTCCTTCACTTTAAAAAATTGTCATTATATAGGTGAGATACAGACAGAGGGGTTACAGTTACATCAGTACATTGCTTTTTGGACAGTGTCACCCCTTCCATTGATCTCCTCCAGTTTTTCTCAACATGCTTTTTTCTAAGAGCCAACCTACTTTTGAGCAGTGTTACTGAATCATTGATTTTTTCATTTGCTCTAATGTAACTCTATCCTGCATTCATTGAACCAGAGCTTCCATAATTATATAAAATGTCAAGAGTTGCAAGGGCCTTTGAAGTTACGCTAATGCAAATTCTTACGACACAGACTGGGGGCAGAAGGCAATCGAGGAAAAGGCTGGCTTAATGTCACACTACATTCTGTCTTCAGTCATGATGTCAAGGTTCTTTCCTAGATGTCATGCTGCTTTTTACTAAAGAATCTGCAGAAAGTACCCAGGGTGAACATAAAACAAGAAACATGGACACAGAAGGGTTAAAGCACAGACTTACCCATTTGCTACTTGGTAGCACTTTTATTTTCTATTGAATCAAGGAAGTTTATATGAAAATAGTTGGCTTTTGACTTCAGACAAAAGCAATGAATAATTAATCTGATCTCTGAATAAACTTTGGCCATTTCCTTTCTGAAGGGCAGGTAGAAAAAAGAAAGGTTAGTATCGAAAATTATTAGGTTATTAAGACTTACATACACTTAGCCTTGCGTAGTTTTCCATAAGCCAAGATTATTTTTTCTTGGTATATGAGCATATATACCAATGTGTACTCTTGAGATGTTTGCTGTTCTTTGAAGAATGAGAAGGGGCTGGGAAGGTGGCTCAGTGGCAGAGCGCTTGCCTTGCATGCATGAGGCCCTGGGTTCGATTCCTCAGCACCACATAAGCAAAAAGAAAAAAAGCCGGAAGTGGTGCTGTGGCTCAAGTGGTAGAGCGCTAGCCTTGAGCTGAAGAGCTGAGGGACAGCGCCCAGGCCCAGAGTTCAGGCCCCACGACTGAACCCCTCCCCTCCCCCCCTGCCAAAAAAAAGAAAAAAAAGAATGAGAAGACCAGACTGGAGTCTTATTGAGATTCCATACTCTCTTTCAATTAAAAAAAATACAAGTAGCCTTTTAATACCTAGTAATGTATAGGAACATTGATTTATATAAAAAAAATACCAAGACTTTCCACAATGGTAGCTTTTAGAATCTACGGAATAATAATGGTAAGAAAATGAAGGGATGGTGGGGCACTGGTGGCTCATGCTTATAATCCTAGCTACTTAGGAGGCTGAGATCTGAGGATTGAGGTTTGAAACCTGGGCAGGGAAGTCTATGAGACTCTTATCTCCAATTAACCACCAGAAAACCAGAAATGGAGTTGTGGCTCAAAGCGGTAGAGTGCCTTGAGCACAAAAGCTCAGGGACAGTGCCCAGGCCCTGGGTTCAAGCCCAGGACAGGATGTGGGGGATGGAGGAGGTAGGGAGGAATGCAGAGATGTTGCTATAGTGCTAATTACCTCCAAAGCAATGCAAGCTTTATGTAGAGTACAAGCAAAAATTGGATCACCAGATCCTTTAAAAAAATGTAAAATTTTAAAAACAGACATACAAGTGGAAACCATAGGGAAATCAAAATTTGCTATTTTTTAAATTTACAGATTAGTATCATTTCACATAATTAGATGGTGAAGGTATATAGAAATCTGTAATGTTTAGTTCTATCCAAGCCTTAAGTGAAACATTCATCTGAAAAATTCATCGTTCAAGCCAGGAGTAAATGAGTCATGTAGGTGACAGACATTTACCCGTTGTTCCCTAAGGCTGAGAATTTAAATCTTAACTGGATCAGATACTCCGATCTTGTTTCTAGCCGCTGGTCAATTTGGAAAGACAACTACCATAATTGGGTTGTTTTTCAGTCTCTCAAGTTCAAATCTTAGGAGGCATCTATCCATAACAAGTGGCATTCTGGGGTCACTGGCAGCTACTCAACTGAATCATCATCCAACCATTTTACTTTATTTGCTTTACCAGTTCATTAATTGACATTGTTTCCGCCCTCCCCCCCCCCCCGCGCAAAAAAAAAACCTTAGCTTACAGCCTGTCTAAGACTTGACCACATGTGAAGTTTGACATTTTAAAGGTCAGCTGGTTTGAGTTATTTGTATGTTAAGAGGCAACAGATTCATGTATATATATTCCTTTATAAACAAGGAACCATTTATTGTTTTTTCCACTTGAAAAAAATTAAACATACAAATACCTCATGATCTTTCCTCAGACTTTTTTGTTTCCTCCAGAAAGAGTTTCTATTTGTGCTGAGAGAAATCACACAGAAGTTACCAACTCAGACGGCCTGGAGACAGTTCACATTTCAATTTCGAAGGGTTGGTGAGGATAAAACCTGCAGAAAAAAGACTTCAACTGGTTAAAAGTGTAGAGAAGAAAGTATGACTTCCTTGTGTCTGTCTTCTAGCACTGTACAGCACTGTCACTCTGGGAGAGAGCCACCTTTGAGGCTAACTCTGCTAAGCTGTTTCTGGAATATTCTATTCTTGCAGAGCTTATGACTAGCTCCAGTATCCACATCAATCTTTGAGTTTACCCTCTAGGGGAACTGCCAGTTCTGTGCTCAGAAGAAAACTGCCTGGAGTCTCCCTCCTTCTAGCTGTACTCTCCCTTAAACCCTGGTTGGAAAGCAAAGAGTGTTCTCAGAATATAATCGGATGAGGAGAGTCTTTGAAGAAAACCCTAACTGGAAGACCCCTGGCATGATCTAAACCCCAGTGAGAAAGGGTTTTGATGTCAGCTGAGTTGAGAGGAAGGCCCAGAGAGGGAGGGGAGAGCTTGGCCATTGGTTGGTAGCAAGCAAAAATCAAAATAAAACACCATTATTTCACATTTCTCTCTTTGTCTCTCTCTGTCTCTCTTTGTGTCTGTCTCTCTCTCTTTTTGTCACCCTGCCAACTTTCACACTGCTATTGCTAAAGTTTTCACATGATAACATTAACCTCTCTCATTAAATGTTATTAATGGTACCTTTAAAAAAGAAAGGTAGGGCTGGGAAGGTGGCTCAGTGGTAGAGTGCTTGCCTTGCATGCTCGAGGCCCTGGGTTCGATTCCTCAGCACCACATAAGCAAAAAGAAAAAAGCCGGAAGTGGCGCTGTGGCTCATAGTGGTAGAGCGCTAGCCTTGAGCTGAAGAGCTGAGGGACAGCGCCCAGGCCCAGAGTTCAGGCCCCACGACTGGACCCAAAAAAAAAAAAAAAAGAAAGGTAGCCATTTGGTGGAATGGAGTTTGGTTTAAAGGAGTTCCTTCCCCTTCTCTGCCACCTGACCTTACATTTACTTCTTCTCCTTCTTCTGGACTATACAGACATCTCTAAAACCTTTTCCAGTCTACACAGTCTGTAGTTGTGTGAAATTAATTGGAAATACCTGCCATCCATTGATACTCTTTATGGGAAGAGACATCCTGATATTTCTTTTTTGAAACTCTTTGCCTCCTTTCATGTTTTGGAATGCTTCTTTCTACTTGGGAACACTGTTTCTCTATGTTCCCCTATTCCTGGTCATTTATGTGGCTGGTACCTAGAAACATAGCACTAAACAAGATGGCTTGAGTGAATGTGAGGATGAACAAGAAGCTCAAAGCCAGGAACACAGTCTAACACAGAAATGCACCTCCAATGTGGAGAAGAAGCAAACAAGAGTCCAGAAGATAACACATTCAAATGCTTATGGTAATTATCTGCAAGTATAGGCATATGGCTTATTTTTATCTTTTTTGTTTTACATAATTTTTCTGCAGTGATCATTTTTAGTTATGAAAAATATTGTAAAAGTGTCTTCTGTATTTTATTCTGCATGTTAGAATGATAAAAAATATTTGTTGATTGTCTACTGAGTGATAAAAGTCTGTGCTCTAAAAACATCTTGTACTTTTCATGCCTTGAAGGTCTTTAAAGATTAATGTTCTGTAGGTCAGATTGAGGTGGGTTAGGTTCCCTATTGTACAAACATTTACAGACAATACATTCTCTCTGACACAAAGGAGATCCTCAAAACAATACAAGACATAGTTTCTGACTTACCAGACCTTATACTATTTAGGAGAAATGAGAAATGCGTGTAGCTGACTCTAATTCAGAGGAAATGAATTTATGCTCTGTGACAGGATATACTACTGGGAAGAATAGTTCTACCTCAGGGTAGAGGAGTGATTCATTTAAAAATTTTCTGCTTTCAAGTTATATAACAATTTATATCTCCCCAATTTAACTATTCTCAACTCACCTTTGTATTTCCCTTTATTTGCACAGCATCTTACTGTATATTTAAATTTTTGTTGTTATTTTTGTTTCAGTACTTAGGGCTTGGGCACTGCCCCTTAACTTTGTTCACTCAGAGCTGGTACTTTGTTCATTTGAGGGTGAGTCAGAGCCCCACTTCTGGTATTTTGGGGGTTAATCAGAGGTAACAGTCTCATAGATTTTCCTGCTGGGGCTGGCTTTGAATCATGATCTTCAGATCTCAGTCTCCTGAGAAGCTAGAATTACAGGTGTAAGCCACTGGCACCCAGCTATTTAGTTTTTAATTTCAATAGTCCAAATAAGTGAATTTAGAAAGCACACTATATTTTACTTCTATAAATGGAATAACTGTTCACTCACCATAAATAGATAGTGACTAAAAATAAATATAGTATAAACAAAATAGTGTTATTAAATTCTCTCTAGGTAGTGTTGCCTGTTCCTTGGCTCGGAGACTGAATCTTTATAAAAAGAAAGCTTAGTCAGTGTTGGAGATGTGCTAGTGACATGTTAGCAAGACAGTGAGGCACACTACTTAACGAATCAGAAATTCAGAAAAAGAATGGGAAAGGGAATGCCTTCTTCCCAAGCGCTTGAAGATTCCCTGTTATCTTCCCTTCCACGGTGTTACCACAGGTCCCATCTTTTGAAGTGCTTTGACAAATGAACAGTTCAGTTTGTTCATGGATATTATCTGATCAGAAGAGAGGCAGAGCTCACAGAAAAAGTGGTGTTTGCAGCTTTTGTTTGGCAGAATCCAAGGCAAATATATCCCTGTGGAAAAACCCATGCAGAACACAGTGGCTTCTATAAAGAAGAGGAGAAGGAAGACTTGCTTCTGTTGTGTAGTGTTATCTTCTGCCTCCCATACTTCATCTTATTCCAAAAGCAAGATGCAGTTTTTCTGTATCTCTGATATAAGGCCTCTTTCCCTAGCTTTCTCCGTCTAAATGGAGATCTAGTCCCAGGTCCCTCTGGGTGTCGGCTGTAGAGTAATTGCATCTGCAAATGGTGCTTTTGCGAAGGCAGACAATGTTTACCTCTGAAAATGGACTTTAGGGGTGAAGTTTGCTAGAATTTATCACTCAGAAAAAGTGGCCTCTCAAAAATGGATCATTGAACATGTTAGTATCATTTCACAAAGATTGTTGGGCACAAACAGCGCCAGGCTGCTTTGTCATATATATAAACGCTGTCACTCAAGGTAGACAGTGTTACTCCTTTTCGGGCTAGACCTTTGAAGAGATGGGGTATTTGTATTTGGTAGAATATCAGCAGCCATTGAGACTCTTCCCCATGCCTCCCCCTCATTCTCTTTCTTTCTCCTCAGAAATCATTTTGACAAGAGATTGGGGAAAAACCTAGTTCTGTGAGAATGAGCTCTATTTTATTTGCCTTAGAAGAGAACATGTTAAGAACTATAATTTATAGCAGGATGTAAAGTAGTGATGAAAGTGCTCTTTTACAAAGTTATGAATTTGTACCCCATGCTAATGCTCATAAAAGATGATCAGTATCATAGTTCCCCTCTTCTTGGAGTAATGATAGTGTGCACATTGCCTTCTATACTTGCTGTGTGCCTGACACTATTTTTCATTTAGCAACCAATATGTTTTGTTCTTTGTAAAGAAAGTAGGTATTTCCCCATATTTCAGATGGGGAAATTGAGGCTCTCATAGAACTGACCAAGGTCAAAAAGGTAGTAGTGGGGGTTAGTACTTTCTAACTCTAAGTCAGTATCTTTAAATGTGTGTGTGTGTGTGTGTGTGTGTGTGTGTGTGTGTGTGTGTGTGTGTGTGTGTGTGTGTGTTTTGCTGGTCGGGGGGCTTGAACTCAGGACCTGGGTGCTGTCCCTGAACCTCTCTGCGCTCAAGGCTAGCACTCTATTACTTAAGCCACAGACCTAGTTCCTGCTTTTTCTGAGTAGTTTTTTGGAGATAAGAATCTTATAAACTTTTCTGTCTGAGCTAGCTTTGAACCATGATCCTCAGATCTCAGCCTCTTGAGTAGCTAGGAGTACAGGCATGAGCCACCAGCACCTGGCTTAAATGTGTTTCTTAATGGTATGATGCTGTGGGTGAAATGTGACAGAAATGCAATCCAAGAGATACATAAACTTTAAATACTAATATAGCCTAAGTTTGTATTTTTCTCTCTCTCCTCCTTTGTGAATAGTGTATGAATATCACCTAAGAAACAGAAGCAAGCACTAGTGACTCACAGCTCTAATCCTAGCTACTCAGGGGGCTGAGCTCTGAGGATCATGGTTCAAAGCCAGCCTGGGCAGGAAAGCCCATGAGACTCTTATCTCCAATTAATCACTCAAAAATTGGAAGTGGAGCTGTAGCTCAACCTTGAGCAAAAGGAGCTCAGAGACAGTGCCTGGGTCCTGAGTTCTAGCCCCACAACTGATCAAAAAAAAAAAAAAAGATAAAGGGAGGAACTACCCTCAAAGTTGAAATAAATTTTCATAATGCTTATAAATAAACATTTTCCTTTAGTAAAAAATGCTCAGGGACAGTGCCCAGGCTTTGAGTCCAAGCCTATGACTGGTATGCATGCACACACACACACACACACACACACACACACACACACACACACACACACACACACACACACACACACACACACACACACGCCATTTAGAATTAGGCAGCATTGACTTGAGACTGGTATGCATGCACACACACACACACACACACACACACACACACACACACACACACACACACACACACACACACACACACACACGCCATTTAGAATTAGGCAGCATTGACTTGAGACTAGCTCTACCACTAGTTTCCTGACATGGCTAAGAAATTCAATCTTGCCAGTCTCAGTTTCTTTATGTAAGTAAGGTCTAGTAGTAATGGCGGTCTTTCAAGGTGGCTATAATTAAATGAGATAAGCTTAAATCAAGTGTGCAGTGCATTGTCTAGGATGTAGTGTTCAATATTAAATGGTATCAATAATTATCATTATCATCATTTTCTTATTTAATCCACATTCAACTTTTCTCATTATATTAAAGCCTTTTTTGTTCCACAGTTTGTATGTGAGCTTTTTCCTTGCATATAAAAAATCCTAGTAATGGGGATGGGAAGGTGGCTCAGTGGTAGAGTGCTTGCCTTGCATGCATGAGGTTCTGGGTTCGATTCCTCTGCACCACATAAGCAGAAAAAGCTGGAAGTGGAACTGTGGCTCAAGTGGTAGAGCGCTAGCCTTGAGCTGAAGAACTGAGGGACAGTACCCATACCCAGAGTTCAAAGCCCATAACCGACAAAAAAAAAATCCTAGTAATACGCTTATTTCTTGACAATAGCTTCTTCATATTTGCAACTTGCCCTGCCAGGTTCTATATATCTATTAGAAATGTGCTTTATGCAAACTACTTGGTACATATGTGTGTGTGTGTGTGTGTGTGTGTGTGTGTGTGTGTGTGTGTGTGTGTGTGAGTGTACAAGTGAGTGATATATGGAGACACAATGAAAGCCTTGTGAGACACTGCTGGCCTTATAGGGCATTATTTTGTTAACAACCCTGCTGATCTCCTCTTGGGAATCCAGATTCATTTTTAAACAGCTGAACTTTCTGGAAGACCGGTGACTCAGACTGTCAAAGCTTACAGAGAGTGCATGCTGGAAGCAGAGACACACTTTCCAGCTGTTCCTTTTCTTTGTGCTGCAGATGTGTGTACTCCCCTTAAACCCCTGTATGGAATCTAGGGGAAGCAGAAGGAAAACTGTTGAGCTGCTTATTTTATTGCAAGCAAAGGTTAAGAGAGTCTTTTCTGAATATTTTTCTTGGAAGCCAAGAATGAAATCTTATATTACTTGACTGATATGTTTATTTTGAGGGAATTGAAGTTTAACTACCTTGCATTGTAACTCTGTTCTTGACATGCCTACATGATCTTCTTAAATCCCAAGCACTCCAATGTAACAATTGGGAAAAGCTGCTAAGGAAGTCAAGGGAGGGAGAGGTAGACACAATAACTTGAGCCATGTTTTTGATGGCGCATGTAGAATCATAAGACTACTGTGTGGGCTTAGGTTCGCAACCAAGGGACTTAGGTAAATTGCACATTTGTTGGCCTTGGACTAAGATAGCCTTATTCATCCTTATCCCCGTGTAGACTGCTCTTTTAAGAGGATTGGGAAGAATTTGTCATGATTAATTACCATGACCCACTGTAAGATCTAGCATACCATTCTCTTTACTTCATGCTGTAGCTTATTATTTATTTATTTCAATTTATACCAGCAACCTGGCTATTTTTGGATTTCAAGGATACCCAGAGTTCATTCTCATTTCAGAAATTTGATCCTGATTGAAATCTTCTTCTCATTGAACTTTTTCCTATCTAGAGCTTTTCATGGCTACCTCCTTCTTATTATGGATGCTTCACTGCTTGCAGTTAACTTCTCAGAGAGGCTTTTTCCTGCCTCCATTTAGTTCCCAATGAATTGGGTTTCTTCCCAACGTCCTTTGCCTTTTATTCTTTCATTAGGTATGTTGCCACATAGTCAGTCAGCCAATTATATTCTCTTGAAGCTGAGTGTTTGTTGCTCACTGACTAATTATGGTCAATGAATGCTGGTACTTTGTAAAAGAACCCTTTGGAGAATAGAAGTGTCTCCTTTTTTTCTTTTTTCTTTATTCTGTTCCTTATCATACTTGATGTGGTGGCTGGGCCCTTGCACCCATCTTGGGCCATGGAGGAAGGGCATTGACTACACGTGGTGGAGCAAAGCTAGACAGCCCGACTCCCTAATGAATGTGTGAGACTCTGAAGTATCTCTGGGTTGTCTACCTCCAGGTTTCTCTTAAATAACAGAAAAACATATTTTGTTTTACTTAAGACCTGCTATATGGGATTCTTGGGGTTTTTTTGGATGCATTCTTTTATTTATTCAGCCAAGCCTACTATACACCCATATAAGCTACCATTTCCAGCTATCACACTATTACTCTCTGAATGCAAGCTCTGGAGGGGAGAGACCTCATATTTCTTCTTCACTGTGGTGTCTGTGGAGAGAAAACAATGTCTAATAGGTACAATAAAAACTTGCAGGCTAAATGAAAACATAGGCTAAAGTTTCCTTCAGTGATGCGTCTACAAGCATTGCTCTCTGTAATTCTTTTTCCATGGCTGACTGTTGGCATAGAGTACTAGGTATAAACAGGTCCTTCTAGGCTTAGAGCTTTATACTTACTGATGCTTTGATGCACTGAGTACTTACTATTGAATTTGAGCTCCATTGTCATCTTAAAGCACTTCATTTATTTTTATTTTACAGGGCCTCACTCCTGCTAGATAGACCCTCTACCCCTTGAGCCAGAGCCCCAGAACATAACCTATACTACCCTACCAGAGAAAGACAAGAAATGGAAAATGCTGGGTTTATGTTCTACTGACTTTGCTTTTGAAATGATTGCTTGCTTTCAACAGAGGGAAAGATTCTTTGTTTTCAATCTATTGCTGATGATGTATTAAAGGAGACAAGATGGTGCTTGAAGAGCTAGCTCCCAGCGGCTTAGGTGGTGTTAAGGTTCATCTTACCATCTTTTTTGACCCCATGCAGAAAAGCACATTAAGTTTTCCTAAGAGAGACTCAGAGACAGCCATAGTTGCTATGAGAAAATATTTAGGATAATTTACAAATGGTAGAAAACCAAGAACATTCATCAATTCTTCAATGCTAAAATACTAAAATTTAGTAAAGATTAAGGACTACATAGGACCAAATGGTATGGAGATGTGTGGGGAACTTCAGTAAATGGGTGCCCTCTGCTCATAAATGTGAGGGTGAGATTTCTAGACCTAGTAGAGCAGAGTAGATTGCAGAAAGGTGAGAGATTTCAAGATTTTGTTGAGAAGAAGAGGCAGGCATATAAGCATAGAAGGAAGTATAGAGAGAATGCATGAGGACATTATCCCAAGTGCAGAGAGAGAGAGAGAGAGAGAGAGAGAGAGAGAGAGAGAGAGAGAGAGAGAGAGAGAGAAAGAGAGAGAGAGAGAGAGAGAGAGAGAGAGAGAGAGAGAGAGAGAGAGAGAGAGAGAGAGAGAGAGAGAGAACATATCTTCCCTCAAAGGCTTAGGTCTCCTTCTGTCAGTTACCTCAGCACCCACACAGGACTGGCAGGGATCCTCAGAAAATGTCAAATTGAATAGAAGTGTAGTTGTTTTCTCTTTATAGCTGTCTACTCTGAAACAGCCATTTTATTATACCTTATTCCTGTTGTCAAAATGGGGATGCAAGACAGGCACCAGTGGCTCATGCCTGCAATCTTAGCTACTCAAGAGGCTGAGTTCTAGAGGATCTAGAGTCAAAGCCAAGTCAAAAGCTGGCCTGGAGGCATGATGCAAGCGGTACAGTGCCAGCCTTGGGCAAGCCAAATAAAAGCATGATCCTTCCCCCCCACCCCAGTTCACACACACACACACACACACACACACACACACACACACACACACACACACACACAGAGGAAGCAATCACTGACGTTGCATTCTTTCCCTAATCCTAGCTCCTCAGGAGGCTGTGATCTGAGCACTGCTATTTGAAGCCAGCCCATGGCGGAAAAGTCTGTGAGACTTATCTCCAGTTAACCACCAGAAAACGGGAAGTGGTGCCATGGCTCAAAGTGGTAGATCGCTACGCGTAATCTACAAGAGCTCAGGGACAGTGCCCAGGCCCTGAGTTCAAGCCCCATGACCACCACCAACAATATAAAAAGGCTTTCTCTACCAAAGTTCTAAAAGCAATAGAAAAATAACTATATTAAAACCAGTCTGAATATTTTCTTTCTATTATGAAAAAGGAAAAGCATAGGAAATACAGAACCTTGAGAGATATTAGAAATCCTTTGAACTAATATTGCTGGCTTTTAAAGCTGAAAGTTCAGCCCAGTCTCCCTAATGCTGTTGGGTACTTATTATAAATATAACAACACACTTAGCATCTATGTTATCTTTTTAACCCTGAGGGGAAAAGTGTAAATTTGAGAGCATTATTTCTTAGCTTGCAGGTGAAGAAGTGGAGGCTCCTCAAATAGTGTTCAGAGTTGCCTAGTTGCCTTTAGGCAAAGCTGAGATGAAGACTCAGGTCTACTGATCTCTAAAGCTTGTGTCCCTGATGAACTATCCTGGCCACAGAGACATTTTTACTACCTCAAAGATTTCTGTTGTTGTTGGGCATCAGTGGCTCATGCTGTAATCCTAGCTACTAAGGAGGCTGAGATCTGAGGATCATGGTTTAAAGCCAGCCTAAGGAAGGAAAGTCCCCATGAGACTCTTAGCTCCAAGTAACTACTCAAAAAATGGAAATGACACTGTGGCTCAAGTGGTAGAGCACTAGCCTTGAGTGTAAAGGCTCAGGGACAGTGCCCAGCCCTTTGAAGCCCCACAACTGACAAAAAGAAAAAAAAATTCTGTTGTATTCCCTAGTTATCACAGATTTGTTGTAATTGTTGCATTATTCTTCAATCTTGAAACTATTCCACATCTTCTATTTGTTCAACATGGAATTCTGTCCTTTTGCTCTAAACCAAGCAGGTGCACAGGCTTTTGGCTGGTCTAGGGAGGTAACATAGGATATTAAATGCAGACTTGGGTTAAGGGGGTGGGGGGTCAGAAGTAGGTAGAGGGAGCCCGGTCCCATAGCTGTGTTGCCCCCTTGGACAGATGTGTGGCCAGAGAAACCAGCACTGATAAAGCTAAAGGGTCACCAACACCATGGACAGAACTGGATCAGAAATGTCTAGTGTAAGGAAAGGCCAACTATCAAGTTTCCAGTCCTAGAAGGAGGCTTCCATTCCAAGATCATGAAATTAATTGCAGCTTTCACAGAAATCTTACCACTGCAGACTTTTATTGGGTCTTTCAGAACTGCCAGATTAGCTTTGCTTCCAGAAGGAAGCCTAGCTTTCTGTGTAAGAACTAACTCCCCCCTCACCCCCTTGACCATCTGAAGCCTTTGGCATGTTGGTTTTCAATTCAACACCAGTTCTTTAGACTGACTTGAGGTCCTAGTTGAAGTAGGGGAAAGGCAGTGTGGGCTGGGTATAAGGAGTCATTTTCCTAAGTCAGAGCTTGCTACTGCTATGGACTGAATAGTGCACCTGCTGGCTTTCTGTATCCATATGACTGTATTGATGAGAAGGACATTAGGAGCTAACTAAGGCACAATGAAGCCATAGTTTTAAGGTCTTAATCCAATAGGAATGGCTAGCAACCCTGACCCATTTTGCCACAGTGCCTTCATCTCCCCACACTTTAGGAATACACTTCAGCAGCCCGAGGCTTTCTGACCACCCTCTTCTTGTGTACAGGGCAGTACTGGAACATAGCAAATGAGGTAATCTGCTTAGCACCTCACTTGTGCAAGAGTAAAGTTCCACATTTGAGAGTAGATTATGACCATGGCAAGTGAAAAATCAGTATCTGGTTAAATATAATAGTCAGAAAGAGGTTACTCAGCATCCCTTTCTAGTCCTGAGAGAAGCACTGCAAACCAGCAGTCATTGGTGTAGGACCAAGAAGAGTGTGGTTTGGGACGGGACTTGAACCTTGGCTCCATAATATAGCCATATGCACTTGTGAAAATCACTTTATTGTGCTAAGACTTTTCTCATCTATAGGATGGAGTATATGAGAGTATCTATTTAAAGGGCTGTGGGATTTAGTTGAATAAACTATGTTAAGCTCATAGCTGAGACTGGCTAAATAGTGAATAAATGGTCTTTTTATTATTTTGTATGGACCACTTCTTTTAAAGGATACAATACTTGGAGATACAAAAACAAACAATTATTTTTCCTTCTAGTCTTCAGGGAGCTTACATGTATAAAAATTAGCATGGAGGCCGGTGGCCCACGCCTATAATCCTAGGTTCTCAGGAGCTGAGAGCTGAGGATCAAGGTTCAAAGCCAGCAGGGCAGGAAAGTCCATGAGATTCTTATCTCCAATAAACCACTAGAAAACTGGAAGTGGCGCTGTGGCTCAAATGGTAGAGTGCCTGCCTTGAGCAGAAGAGTGCAGGGACAGCGCTCAAACCCAGAATTCAAGCCCCACAACCAACAAAAATAAATTAATTAATTAAATAAATAAATAAAAATTAGCATGTAGGATTCCTGTGAAATGAACAGGCCCTCATAGACATCAAGACTCTTAAACCATTTTCAAAATTCCTGTTTTCCAGTAAAGCATGTGTTTCTGCACATACAGTTTATCTGTCTTCTTTTGAAGTCAGTTACACTGGGCTTTTTTTTTGGTGTCTTTCTTTCTGGCCGTATGCTGCAATGTGGCCAACTATCACACCTCATGGATTATTTTATGTCACTTCCCTGGTGCTTCTCCAACACAGGCCTTTTTCTTGCACAGGGAGGAGGGAGATGTCCTTGGAAGAATGGACAATCCACAGGCTCATGCCAACCTGGTCATTTCTTCACAAAGATTTTCTTGTGAAAGCAAGATAAAATAGCCCTGTAAGACTGATAAGGTTATCATTATGGCACCAATTAGGATATAAAAATATGTTTGCTTCTGTCCTTCTTAGAGTTATGTCAGTAATATTTCTATTTCATCCTCACAGGGTTATTGCAGTGTTGCCGTATACTCGTGTGTGTGTGTGTGTGTGTGTGTGTGTGTGTGTGTGTGCGCGCGCGCGCACGTCCTTTGGCTTGAATTCAAGGCTTGGGTGCCATCCCTTGGCTTTTTTGCTCAAGGCTGGCACTCTACCAGTTGAGCCAAAGTTCTGTTTTGGTGGTTAAATGAAGATAAGAATCTTCTGGACTTCTTTGCCTTGGCTGGCTTTGAACTGTGATCCTTGGATCTTAGTCTTCTAAATAGCTAGGATTACAGGTGTGAGGCACCAATGTCTGGCTTTTTGGTTTTGAAAGAGGAAAAAGGGCCAGTGTTTGTCTCCCCCTGTTGATAAAATAGCTCTTTTATCTTCTCACTCATCTTGAGCCCCTCCTCCTCTACTTAGAGTATGAGAAAGGGATTAACTACAGTTTCTTGTCTGTTTGTAAAGGTCTCATGAACCTTCCTTCATGACAGTCTATGTTCTAAGTTGGCCCAGAAACCTAGACTGAGACCAGTCCATGTACAAGCAATAATGACCACATTTAGAACAAGTAAAGAGAAATGGTATTGTTACTACTTATTAATTGGCTTGACATTGCCATGGTACTATGTGAGTTTTGGAAGCATAGCATATTGTCAGCTCTGGCTTAATTCTGAATGGCTTATCTTGCTTATTTGAGATGGGAATGCTAGCCTATTTGTTGAGGATGCACAATGTCTATGTTTCAATAAGAAAAAAGGCTTTGGTATCAATGCAAAGGAAGTTGCTACAGCCACAGACATGGTCAGAAAAGCTTTAGAAATATTGACACTGGGACAAGCCAATTATAATTATGCCAGAAAGAATAGCAACATTGTGCTATTTTCCATTTTTTAATCATGCAACAAATATTTTCTACATCAATTGAGGTATATCATATATGTGTTCAAATTAAAAACTTTTGATTTTGAAATATCTTTTGATTTTTAATAATGTTTATCAGGTAAAATCAATTATTATTATTTAGTATGTTAGGTATCATGTCTTTACACATTTGGTCAAAATCATGTATAATAAATTTGAAAATAAGGTGAGCTTACTACATATCCCTAAAATAAAAACTATTACAATCCCTCTTCTTTCTTTATCACTCACGAAGATATGAGGTTAAAGAAAAAACTAAATTAAAAAAACCAGTTACCCACAATCCCATTCACTTAGTGCATTTTTTGCATATTCTCTTTTGAACCTGTTTTACATCTCCAAACCATTATGAGATTATAATTGTTATATTGTATTTATCTAATTATACTTTCTACCCTGCTTTTAATACTTCATAACAAAATTTTTTCTGAATATTTAGTTAATAAGCAAAACAATAACCAAGTAGCCATACTATTCTTTCATAGTGATGATTTATAATTTAGATTGCATGGACTCTTACTAGTTAGGTTAAGAAAAACACAAAGAAAGCAATGAGAGAATCTTTCTGTATCTCTCTAGGTATGACAAATAAGGAATGCTATCAGCCATTCAAATTTTTTAAAATAGTAAAACAGTAGAAAAAGCTTTTCATCAAAGTGGCCACTTTGGGAAGACAGAAGTTAAACATTTTAGCCATTCTTCGCAGTACTGACATGAGTTTCCTTTTCCAATAGATAAAGAACTAGGTTTGGTTGACAATGATTTCAATTCTGGCTCTGTAAGACAGCCCTGGAGAAGTCCTTATTGTGTGTATGGAGCAATCTGTTGTCCAAGAGCTGATGGCTCCTGCTTGGGGGTGACCTCAGCATGGGGTGATCTGTCTACGGACAGACAGTAAGATGCCTCAGTTGCTCTTATCTTTGTTTCTTTGGCTTTAAAGGGAGATGATATAGCTTAGGTGTCACCAGTTTTAAGATGGACAATCCTAGAATGATTAATATGGACACTGAAGAATTAAGCAGGAGTCTGTCCCAAAATAAAGGAGACAGATGCAAAAATGAAGACAGGTGTATCAAGATTTATTCTGAAAAAAAAAGAAAAAAAAATTTTATTCTGCTTGTGGGACCCAGGTGTGGAATCAGAGCTTTCTAAGGAAAAGCAGTGTTTCAGTACTTGCACTAGATGTGTTTTCTGCCTTGTGAATTTCATGTAATGATGAGCTACTATAGCTTTTCAATTGAAATGCTGTAGCAGAAGCCTGGAAAGAAAGGCCAGAAAGTAGCTATTCAGGAATGAAATGGATCAGTCAAGATGGTGGCCCTTTAAGCTGGCAGGGACAGTGGGCTGTAGGCTGGGTTACATTTCTATATTCATTTCTGGTGAGGGAGAAAGAATGAATTCTGGAAACCATGGAATTTTTATGTTTCTATATAGGTAAAAAAGACGTTTAGAGGATTATAAAGGTTGTATTTTGTGATCATTTAGAATAAAAGGTAATGATTAGTAAGAACCAACTGACACTCATTAAGAAAAAATTGTCTGCCAAACTAAATGTATCCCATTTATAGGGAAATTGGCTTGATTTATTGGGAAACCCCATACACAAAGAATATATTGATTTCAGTAAAGCAATTTCCAAAGGCTCCCTTATCATACATCTTGTAGATAAAATGATGAACTTGCATCTAAGTGAGTTTGCAGTTGATTGAGCAATCACTGTGGTGTGACAGCAAAACAATCTAAAGCTATCTTAGACACCATTAATAGATGGATAATGTCTATAAATGGGACATAATGGTCCCCTGGTTATTAAAATTAATAGTGGTCAGGAAGGTCCCTGTATGTCAAGTATCAGTTCTTTCCAAAGTCAGCACCTAGGAAAAGATAGAATAGATGAACAAACTTAAAAAGGTCAAGCAACTTAAAGCCTACAAAGGACTTTAGATATGAAGGAAGGAAAGAGGACACTTCAAGCCCATTGACAAGCATTAAGATAGCATTAAGGAGGCTTGAGCTAGTAGGGTACCCTGAGGAATGGTTTTGTTGTGTCCCTTGACCTTTCCCATCTCTTCTTCTCCCTAAAGCCTAGAATAGCATGCTTAGAATGGTGGAAAGACTTAATATATTATCAAGGTGTAGATGATTAATATGTGTTAGCAATGCGATGGCACTTCTTTGGGGCAGCTACCACCATATAAGGTAACAAGAACCCCTTAGAGTGACCTTCAGGTCTGGGAAGCTGCAAGGCCCCTTATCTATAAACTATTTGGACAGGAGCCATAAATCCTAGTCTGCCATAATGAAGCCCCTGACCCTCACATCCACACCAGGGTCTCCTCCTCCTAGCCCCTCCTAGCCCCTCCTAAACCTCCTAGGTTATATAGGTCATCTCAGACAATAGTCGGTGGGTGCTTCTTCTCACTTCTCGCTTGTGAGAAGGGGTCTTGCAGGCCCCTTTCCTAGCAATAAATCTTCCTTTGTTCTCTGTTACCTGGATGCCTGCGTGGTTCTCTGGCAAAGTCTAATTTACCCTATCAATATGTATCACAAATTGTCTGCCTTCCAGGCTGGGAAGATGTTCCACCAATCTTTCTGTCTCTCAAGATCATTGAAGCTGTAAGAACTTCCTCACCAGTGCAGTGCTGTTACCCCTAGCATTTTTCAGAGTTCATACCACATGGTAGAGCTTAAAATCTTCCTAGCAAACACTTCCCTTTTAACGTAGGACAATGGAAGCCCCAGAGAGACCAACAGGCTTGTCCAGGATCCCATGGCTAATTAGAAATGCAATTGCTTTAGGAAATGCTGGTCCCTTGGGCTCCAATGCAGCAGAGTTCCTCCCCTGCCTTCGTCCTGTCCTCTTGTTTTTGGCCTCAGCTGCTGCAGATACCATTGCTGAACACATTTTCCACCTGGCACTTGATATGCATGGATTTATGTCAATCCCTGCCACCATCCTTTGCCTTCCAAACCAAACTGCATTCTATTATTATGTCTCCTTAGCCTGAGCGTCATCTCTATTACCCCCTCACCCCCCCACCCCCCCCACCCCCCCCTCCCCCGCCACCTTCCTGGAATTCTTGATTTTTAATCAGATTCTTTATTCCTTATTTTCAAGCGGAGTATAGTGGCTCACACTTGTAATACCAGCTACTTGGAAACAGGTATTGGAAGGGTCATGGTTCAAAGCTAGCATAGGCATGGAGTTAGTGGGACTCTATTTCTACCAACAAGCTAGACATAGTGGTATAATTCTGTGATCCTAGTGACGTGGGAAGCAAAGGTAGTAGGAGGCCTGCCTATCTGAGGTTGACACCAGGCTAATAGTAAATAAATAAATAAACTAAAAATAAAGCTAGACCTTATGTGAAGAGTACTAATGCACAGAAAGCCTGGGGGTATGGCTCAAATGATAAAGCCCCTGATTAGTATGCATATGATCCTGAATTCAAACGCTAATCTTCACTGAAGGTGTACCTTAGGGCAGATCACATACTTGGTCTGTGGCAGGCTTCTGTTCCTAAGTAGTCTTTCACCAAGTAGTGAAAGAGTTCAGCTTCTGACTGCAAAGGCCTTGCCACTGTCTTCCATTGCCCAATCTCAGCAGTGACATACCACCTGCCATACCCAGTCATCACAGGCTTTCACGGTATAGTGTGGGAGGATGGGAATACCATAATACCAAGCTTCCAAGTTCATTGGGGTGATGGACAATGAAAACTTATTTTAAAAGCTTTTCTTTCATATACTTAACTAGGTATAACTTATTTATATAATTCCCAAATCAAAATAATGTAAAAAAAGAAATATTTCATGCAAATCTCCTGTTTTGTCCTCATCCCTCGCTATATCAGAGGCAAACATTTAAAAAGTTTTCTTGTATATTAATTTAGAGCAAAGATTGAAAACCTTTTGTAAAAAATTCTTATTTGATGGTACTAGAGTTTGACCTTAGTGTCGTATGCTTGTTAGCAGATGCTCTACCACAGTGCCATGCCTCCAGCCTTTGAATGCACTGATTATTTTTGAGACATGTTTACTTTTTTTGTGTGGGGCCTACACCTAGACTATGATCCTCCTAGAAAACAGACAGGACTCAGGAGGGATGAGTCTGTGGTAGAATTGTGGCATCTGAGGACATCTAGATCAATAAAAGCTTACATTGGTATGTCTGGTTTTTTTATTTTCTTCTTTTTTTTAAATTTATAGCTTGGGGCAGGATTTTAGACATGAAAAGAATAAGGAGGAGTGAGGGACAAAATGCATTATAACTTTTCATTTAATGTGTCCTAATGACTTCCTTTCTTTCCACCTTGTGGTCTTGGTAGAAAAATGTTGTCTCATATTAATGGTGCCTTGCAGGCATGTTGATGCTTTGTTGTCATGACCATTGCTGTCAGTGCTGGGAAGACGGTGATGACAAGGACAGACAATGACAAGGTATTTAGGCCAATAGGTTGGTGACAGTTTAAGGAGACAAAATTGTTTCTATGTTCCCCAAAGGTAGCATGAAGCAGTCTTGTATTTCCTGTCTGCTGATTGTGCAGGTGTTAGAGGTAGACTCTAACAATATTTGTCTCCAAGAGAGGTAATTCATCTAAGCATACTCTGTATGTGTTTTAATTCTTTGGTAATATTTAAACTGGGCTTTCTACTTTTAATGCACTTTCCTTTACTCCTTTTGGCCTCCTTCTGCTGACTTGTGCCAATTTAAAAATCCATATTTTTTAGTAGCTATGAAAAGTGTGCCCTTTTCAGGCTCACTTTTTAGCAAAGGAAAATCAGCAAGAAAGAATAAAATCAGTTGTGTTGGTAGCTTTAGTGTGGCCTGGTTTGTGGATAGTTGGATAAATGCCCAGGAGTAGAATTGTTGGGTCATAGGGAAGCTCTATGTTTAGTCTTTTGAGGAACCTCCATACTGCTTTCCAGAGTGGTTAAACAAGTTTACATTCCAACCAACAGTATAGCAGCATTCCCTTTTGGCCCCTCCAGCAGCTATGATTGTTAGTTTTCTTGATAATGGTCAATGGGGTGGAATGCCAATGGTGTTTTGATTTGCATTTCTTTCATGGCCTGAAAAACTACCAGTACAACCGTGTTCATTGCAGCATTGCTTACCATAGCCAAGATATAGAATCAACCTAGATGCCCCTCAATGGATGAATGAATCAAGAAAATGTGGCGTATATACACAATAGAATTCTATGCTCCATCAGAAAAAACGATATTGTACCATTCATAAGGAAATGGAAAGACTTGGAAAAAATTATATTAAGTGAAGAAAGCCAGACCCAAAGAAATACAGGTTGCATGGTTTCCCTCTTTTGTAGTAATTAGAATGTGCCTGTAAATCTACAAATAAACACAATGGACAAAAACATTAGACAAAAATAAACAAAAAAGACAAAAAATTATACCTAGACATAATTGATTAAACAGGACTCTAAACATTCACACAGTGAGACCAAAGGATAGAGACTCCACTGTGGTTTCCCATCAGAATGATGACCAGACTTTCATTCATGTTGTCTGGTATTGAGGAGACTTCTTCCTTTTTACTATATGGTCAGTGGAGCTTGTGGGAGCTCTAACCTACACTCCTCCTCAGCTGTAAAGGAGCCCACTTATGCATCAGTCAAAGCTAACAGGGTAATCTGAACTTTCACTGGCAGTAATGAAGGAGTGCTCTCATTTCACCTGGCAGACAATGCCCAAAACCCCCAATCAAACAGAAGATTTAAATTGAGTGTTATAGTGGCATATACCTAGCTAGTCAAGAGCCAGGAAGGATGGTTGGACCTAGGAGTCCAAAGCCTGCCTAAGCAACATAATAAGACCCTGTTTCCAAAAATGAATAAATCAAAAAAACAAGAAAAGGGACAAAAAAAAAACCAACTAATGCAGAGGATCTGAATAAGGTTCAAAATCTTGTGAGATAATTTGAAAATATCCAGGTTTCAATAGAAAACTATCCTATCAGGAACAAGGAAGAGCTCAAAAGGAATGAAAATAAAATTAGTAGATACCAATACCAATACTAAGATAAAAGAAATATCACCATTTTTACCTCAGAAAATGTTATTGATTTGCTTTTTGTATGTCTGAGACTGAACCTATGGGAAGCCTGGGTTCTAAGATTCGTACATGCTAAGCAACACTCCGCAGAGCTGGTACATCATGGTTAAGTTGGGTTTATTCCTGGGAAATAGGAGTATTTCAGTATTCCCAAAACAATCTATGTATCCACTATATGAACAAAGAAGAAATTTGACACGTATGTCAACTGATATAGAAAGTGCATTTGACAAAATTCAATGTTTGTCATGAGACCTCAGAAAGAACTGGAATAGGAGGGGCTACTTTCTCAACTTGGTAAGTGTATCAGCTAGTGATGAAAACAAAATACTTTCCCCCAAAGATTAAGAACAAGACAAAAGATGCCTGCTCTCACCACTCCTATCCAACCTAGTGCTAGATTGGAGGCAAGGGAAAGGAGGACACAATACCCTCCCCATTTGCAGCTGATGTACTAATCTATGTAGAAAATCTGAAGGAATTTGCCAAACCAAAGCAAAACAACAGCAACAAAAAGCAGCAGTACTAAAAAACAATGAACTCATTAAGGTGCTAAAATACTAAGCAACATCCCAAAATATCTTTCATATTTATGTAAACTAGCAATGCACATGTGGACATTAAAATGTAAAAGAGAATACCAAACACTTGTTCAAAAGTAGTGAAATATTAGGTATAAACCTAATGAAATATGTACTTGAGTAGCAAAAACTATAAAATGTAGATTAAAAAGATTTTAAGTAATAGAGAAACATACCATGTTCATTAATGAGAAGACCACACATGATAAAGATATCACTTCTCCATGAATGGATACACAAGTTCAATACTATGCCTATCAAAAATGTAAAGGGTGTTGTTTATAGAAATGTGACCAGGCAAGGAAGTAGAGTAAACCTATTTTGAAAATGAAAGATAAATAAGGAACAATAGATTCTTAACTTCAAGACTTGCTAGGTGGTGACAGTAATCCAGAATGTGTGGAATTGGTAGAGGTGCATGGACCAGAGAACCTAGAAATAGTTTCCCATGATTTGTCCACTTGACTTCTGACAAAGATTCAACAGAGATATCTTAACATTCAACAGAGGAAAAGGGCTTCTCCACAGATGGTGTAGGAGGATTTGGACATCGTAACAAAACAAGCAAACAAGTGGAAGACAAAGGACCTCAACCTTCATCACACATCTTATCTATTAACTCGGAATGAATCATGGAATCATAATGTAAGACATTAAAACCATACACTTTTCAGAAAACAAGTCAGAGAAAATCATCAGGTTGTAGGGGTAGGGCAAAAATTTTTAAGATTTAATACTAAGTCAATAATCCATTAAAAGATAACAAGTTGAAATTTTCCAGAATTAAAAGACTTTTTCTGTGAGAGGTCTACTCATATGGCAAAAAAAAGGATAAACTACAGACTGACAGAAAATGTTTGCAAGCTATGTATCTGAAAAAAAGACTAGATTTTAGAATATACAAAGAACTCTCAAAAGTCAAGCAACCCCCCCCCAAAACCCCAAAACAACCCAATTAGAGAGTTAACCAAGAATATGAATATATATTTCAATGAAGAATATTTTCAGATAATCCCAAGAAGATATTCAATATTATTAAATAGGAGAGAAATACAAATTAAACTACAATGAAATATTAATGGGATATGTATACCTATCAGAATGGTTAAAAATCTACTGATGAAAATGCTATTTGGGGAGGGGGGACCAAGATGGCGACGGGGCAGTAGGGAAACGCCACAGCTCTCTCCAACCAAAAAGAGAGTTCGAGTTCCAACGCTTAATCTCCCCAAGAGACCGACAACAACAAAAAGACGAACACTCAGAGAAAAACCAGAGGCGGAGAATAACAAAAAAAGAAAGAGAGGAAAAGAATTTCAAAACAGAGAAAAGCGAAGACCCCTCCCCCAACCTTTACTGGCCGCGCGGCAGTGCGCCAAGCCGCCGGCCAGCCGGCCCCGGCGGGGGCTGTGGGAGCCCCAGAGAAACAGCAGAGACACAGGGGGCCACTTTCAGAACATCAGGTACTGGTTTGCAGAACAGCAGATCGCCAGGAACAGAGAAACCTACCAGCCGGGAGTCTCCACGAGGATCCCACCCCCACCCCTCACTCTCCACCCAAGCAGAGAGGCTCCATCCCCGCCAAAGCCGCTCGGCATCAGCAGAGTGACAAAAGGACCTGTCGGCAGACCACCCAGCCCGCCTGATCGCGATTGCAACGATCCAGCACTCTCCACCCGAGCAGAGAGGTTCCATCCCGCCAAAGCCGCTCGGCGCGACAAAGGGTCCTGTCTGCAGACCACCCGCCCACCCGATCACGATCGCAACAACCCGGCGGGGTCACTTGGGCCTCAGAGGTACCGAGAAGAAGCTGCCTGAGCGTGGACACTCTTGACCCAACAGCTTAGAGGCAGAGACAGAAAAGAATCACACAGAGCCACCACCGCCCAACCCAGCCCGGATTGCAACAACAACTGACGACCTACACCACACAGAAACAACCAGCTCCAGGGTGAGTACCCCACAGGGGAAGTGTATCCCTCAAGGGAGACCAGAGCTGGAGGGAATCCCCAGACCCTGACCTAGACTCCCTACCCCAGCACCCGGACCACAGGACCCACTAAAACTGGGAACTGTTTGAGAGCTCCACCAGCCCTTGGAGCACACTCAGCTGGCCAGGCTAGAGCAAGAGCACCCCTGGAAGGGAGCTTAAATGCCCAAGCCAGGAACAGCGCCCCTGGGTCAAGACTACCAACAGTAGAAGAAATTTGAACTGTGTCCCCCAGGCTGTATAACCTAGGTGGTATACACATCAGCACAGGCCTAACGAGTGCACTCCAGGCTGCATAACCTAGGTGGTATACACATCAGCACAGGCCTAACAAGCGCGCTCCAGGCTGGGGCCGGAACCAGGCCCGGGGATCCGGCGCCTGAACAACACAACCAACTCCTCCCAATTGAAGTAAAAAGCTGAGCATACGCCTCAACAGAGGGGAGAAAACCAGGAAACAACACTCCCCCGGGAAGCACGCCTGTGACAACAAAAGACCTGGAGGCCCAGGACAAGAGAAGCCCAAACCCCACCAAAACTCCACCCATATACCCTAGACTGGGAATTGGGCAACACAGGCTGCCAGCACCTGATAGTAAGCAGGAGCTCAGACTGTTAAGGCGGCTCAGCAATAGAGTGATAGTCTTGGATGTATGAGGCCCTGCATCTGATTCCTCAGCATCACAAAAGCAAAAAGGGTCAGAAGTGGTGCTGTGGCTCAAACGGTAGGGTGCCAGCCTTGAGCTGAAAAGCTGAGGGACAGCACCCAAACCTAGAGTTCAAGCCCACAACCAGCCCAAAACAAATAAACAAAAACACATCAGGAGCCCATAGCAGACTCCAGCATTTGGGAGAGTGCATCCAGAGCATCTGTTCTTCACAAGAGCACCCGTAGGAGCAAACACAAGCAGTCTAGGCTGCTCAACCCTTCCAAAGGCGGGAACTGCCAGCAATCTACAGCAGAGAGCTGAGAATCCTAAGTAAGTCAGAATAGCAGCTGGAAATAGGCTCCCAACAGAACCCAGATCAGGCACAGACTCTCTCTACCAATACAGAATCAGCAACCAAGCAAAGACAGACACACCAAAACAAAATTGAAGAGCAGTCTCCTGAACCTCCATGCGAAAATCACAGAGAAAAATCACAAGGTTTACTACCACCCAGGACAGCAAGCTCACCTCAAAAGCCAGCAGCCACACAGGGGAGAGCCCCAGTGGGAGCAAAGCAGGAATGGAAGACAAAGGCTACTTCCAAGGGTTGCTGGAGGCAATGACTCAAGAAATAAAGCGAGAAATTGATCAGAAATTGAAAGAGCACAAGGATGAACTATCCAAAGAGATACAGGGTATCAAACAAGAGATGCATGCAAAAATAGAAGCTGCACAAACCTCAGTAAGAAGTGAGATAAACGCCAAATTAGAGGTAATGCATACCTCATTGAGAGGTGAGATCAGTACTCTGAGAACCAACATTGAATCCATAAAGGGATCCATTTCCTCCATGCAAACCACAATAGAAGCCACTGTCAACAGAGTGAATGAAATGGAAGGTCGAGTGTCAGATACAGAAGACAGAATACACCAACTGGACCAAAAAGTGACAGATATGGAAAAATTACTCAAATTAAACCAAAGGGATATTCAAGAGCAAGCAGATAATGCTAAAAAATTTAACCTTCACATAATTGGAGTGGACGAAGGTGAGGAATTCCAGAGCAAGGGAATGCACCACCTATTTAACAATATAATCAATGAAAATTTTCCCCACCTCAAAAACGACCATCTTAACTACATCACAAAAGCTTATCGAACACCCAACAAGCAAGACCCCAGGAGAAACACTTCTAGACACATTATAGTAAAAATGATAAATCTGAATAATAAGGAAACAATCCTGCATGCAGCAAAAATGAAGAAGGAGCTATACTACAATGGGAAAAAAATAAGAATTACTGCAGATCTCTCCACACAAACAATGAATGCAAGAAAAGCCTGGGAAAGCACCATACGAGCCCTGAGAGCCAATAACTGCCAACCCAGACTGATCTACCCGGCAAAGCTAGCATTCACATTTGATGGAGAACTGAAAACTTTTAATAGCAAAGAAAAACTAAATGAATACATAAACATTAAGCCAGCATTACAAAGAATTCTAAGAGGGGGGACACAACCTGAAGAAAGCAGCCAGGAACTGGGGCCTGCCCCAAACAGGCGTTACTCAAAGTCTAACTGAGCAAGCACAGGAGGAAAGGAAAAAAGAAAAACTTAGGAAAACGGAATGGCAGGGACAACAATGCATCTCTCTATACTTTCTCTTAATATAAATGGGCTGAATTCACCAATTAAAAGAAAACGAACTGAGGACTGGATAAGAAAACAAGACCCATCCATCTGTTGCCTTCAGGAGACCCACCTCTCAGCCAAACATACAAACAAACTCAGAGTGAAGGGGTGGAAAAGGATCTACCAATCAAACGCCCCCAGTAAGAAAGCAGGTGTAGCTATCCTGATATCTGACAAAATAAACTTTTCATTAAAATCAGTACAGAAAGACAAGGACGGACACTACATATTAATAAAGGGAACAATCCAAGAGGAGGATATAACCATCATCAACTTATATGCCCCAAATATTGGTGCACCCAGATATGTCAAACAAATGCTCTCAAACTTACAGAATAAAATAGATCCCAATACGATAATACTAGGAGACTTTAACACACCACTCTCACCAAAGGACAGGTCTACCAACCAGAGGATTGGCAAAGAAGCTACCGAATTAAGAGAGGCCATACTGCAAGCGGAATTAACTGACATCTACCGAGTATTTCACCCTAAAACAACACAGTACACATTCTTCTCAGCAGCTCACGGAACTTTCTCCAAAATAGACCATATCATAGTTCATGCAAGGAACTTAAGCAAATACAAAGGGATCGACATAATCCCCTGTATCCTATCTGACCACAGTGGAATCAAGCTAGCTCTCAATAACAAAGCATACCGCAGAAATTTCTCCAATACATGGAAATTGAACAGCACACTCCTTAACAATGCCTGGATAACAGAAGAGATCAGAGAAGAAATAAAGCATTTCCTACAACTCAATGAAAATGAAAACACCTCACAAAGAAACTTGTGGGACACAGCAAAAGCAGTCCTGAGGGGCAAATTTATTGCCCTCAGTGCCCACATCAAGAGAATGGAGACAGACCAAGTAAATAATCTCATGTTGCAATTAAAACAGCTAGAAAAACAGGAAAAAATGGGACCTAAAGCTACTAGAAGAAGCCAGATAACCAAATTAAAAGCAGAGATTAACCAATTAGAAAATCAGAAAACCATAACCAAAATAAACCAAACAAAAAGCTGGTTCTTTGAAAAAATAAACAAAATTGATGGCCCATTGGCTAGATTAATTAAAAAAAGAAGAGAGGAAACCCATATTAATAGGATTAGGGATGCCACGGGAAACATCACCACACGTACCCAAGATATCCAAACAATTCTAACAGACTACTTTCAAAAGCTATACTCTCTAAAGGAAGAAAATCGGGCAGAAATGGATGCATTTTTAGAGAAATACAAGTTGCCCAAACTGAGCAAAGAAGAAGTTAACCAATTAAATAAGCCAATATCCTATAATGAGATACAGGAAGCTATCAAAAGTCTTCCAACAAAAAAAAGCCCAGGACCAGATGGATTCACAGCAGAATTCTATAAGACCTTCAAACAAGAACTAATACCCATACTCCTCAAGCTCTTCAGAGAAACAGAGAAGGAAGGAGCTATCCCAAACTCATTCTACGAAGCCAATATCACACTCATCCCCAAACCAGGCAAAGACCCAACCAAAAAGGAGAATTACAGGCCAATCTCCTTGATGAACACAGATGCAAAGATCCTTAACAAGATTCTAGCTAACAGAATCCAGAAACACATAAAAAAAATAATTCACTATGACCAGGTAGGCTTCATCCCAGAGACACAGGGATGGTTTAACATACGTAAGTCAATAAATGTAATCCAACATATCAACAGAGCCAAGGTCAAGAATCACATGATTATCGCTACAGATGCAGAAAAGGCCTTTGACAAAATTCAACATTCATTCATGCTAAAAGCTCTGGAGAAAATAGGAATAGAAGGAACATTTCTAAAAACAATAAAAGCCATTTATGACAGACCAATAGCCAATATTATACTTAATGGGGAAAAGCTACAACCAATTCTCCTAAAATCAGGAACAAGGCAAGGATGCCCACTGTCTCCACTCCTCTTCAATATAGTCCTATAACCCTTAGCCAGGGCAATAAGGCAAGAAAAAGACATTAAAGGGATCCGCATAGGAAAAGAAGAAGTTAAACTATCCCTTTTTGCAGACGACATGATACTATACCTCCAAGATCCCAAAAACTCCATCCCCAAACTCTTAGAAATCATAAATCACTTTGGCAAAATAGCAGGATACAAAATAAACCCACAAAAATCAGTTGCCTTCCTATACACTGATAATGTACAGGAAGAGAGGGAAATAAAGGGAGCAACCCCATTCACAATAACCTCCCGAAAAATAAAATATTTAGGAATTAACCTAACCAAAGATGTAAAAGAACTATTTAATGAGAACTATAAAAAGTTAAAGAAAGAAATTGCAGAAGACACTAGGAAATGGAAAGACCTCCCATGCTCCTGGATAGGCCGACTTAATATAGTAAAGATGGTAATACTTCCAAAACTAATATACAAATTCAACGCAATTCCTATTAAAATCCCAATGACGTACATCTCTGAAATACAGAAAACAGTCCAAAAATTCATATGGAACAACAAAAGACCTAGAATAGCCAAAACAATTCTAGGGGATAAAGACAATATGGGAGGGCTATCCATGCCGAACTTCAAACTCTACTACAGAGCTATAATAACAAAGACAGCATGGTACTGGCACAAAAACAGACCCGAAGACCAATGGAACAGAATAGAAGATCCAGAAATAAATCCACAGGCCTACAGCCAGCTGATATTCGACAAAGGAGCCAAAGACATACAATGGAAGAAACACAGCCTCTTCAACCGCTGGTGCTGGGAAAACTGGGTAGCCACATGCAGAAAACTAAAAGTGGACCCCAGCCTATCACCATGCACCAACATCAACTCAAAATGGATTAAAGACCTTAACATTAAACCTGAATCTCTGAAACTACTGCAGGACAGAGTAGGAGAGACACTTGAACTAATAGGCACAGGAAGGAACTTCCTGAACAGAGTCCCAGGGTCACAACAAATTGGAGAGAGACTCGACAAATGGGACTACCTTAAAATAAAAAGCTTCTGCACAGATAAAGCTATCGCAACCAAGCTAGAAAGACAACCAACTAATTGGGAAAAAATATTTACCAGCAATATATCAGACAAGGGGTTAACATCCTGTATATACAGGGAACTCAAGAAACTAATCCCTCCCAAACCCAACAAACCAATTACTAAATGGGCAAGGGAACTAAAGAGGGACTTCTCAAATGAAGAAATAAAAATGGCAAAGAAACACATGAGGAAATGTTCATCATCCCTGGTGGTGAAGGAAATGCAAATAAAGACAACCCTGAGATACCACCTTACCCCAGTCAGAATGTCCCACATCCACAAATCAGCCAACGACAAATGCTGGAGGGGATGTGGAGAACGAGGAACGCTATTACACTGCTGGTGGGAATGTACACTCATACAACCACTTTGGAAAGCAGTCTGGAGGGTCCTTAGAAAGCTAAAGATTGACCTCCCTTACGACCCAGTCATACCACTTCTAGGCATCTACCCTGAACAACAGGAACCAATATACAAAGACACATGCACCTCCATGTTTATTGCAGCACTGTTCGCAATAGCTAGGATATGGAAACAACCTAGATGCCCCACCACAGATGAATGGATCCAAAAATTGTGGTATCTATACACAATGGAATATTATGCAGCCATTAGAAATGACAAAATAATGGCATTTGCAGGGAAATGGATGGAGCTAGAAGGAATCATGTTGAGCGAGGTAAGCCAAGAACGAAGAGACAAACAGTACATGGTCTCCCTGATAAGTGGATGATGAATCCAAAATGTTAGGTGATATGACAAAACTAACAGGACTTAAGAAACAAAGAACTCCCACTCATCTGGTTGAACCACTACTAAATATCCCCATGCTGCTGATCACATATATGGTATATAACATATGAGCACCGTTATATATTACAGACTGTGATAGACAATTTGCTCCAGGAAAGTTAGAATGAACTTGTGACTTTAAATGAGCATCATTATTCCACAATACTGTGAATTTCCGGAAATTAAGTAATCACTTAATCACAATAAAAAAAAAAAAAAAAAGAACCTTGGGGAAGGGAGGGAGGGAGGGGATGGTAGGGGGAAAACAATGGAGGGGGTAACAATGTTCAAGAGGAAGTGGAAGTGTACTCATTACCTCACTCAAGTAACTGTAACCCTCTGTATAGTATCTCTACAATAAAAAAAAATTAAAAAAAAAAAAAGAAACTAAAAAAAAAAAAAAAAAAGAAAAAAGAAAATGCTATTTGGGACCTCTTTGAGTATAATGGGCCTATTAAGTTAACTGGGAATATCAGCTTCTAAATCCTAAACAGTGGATGTTAGCCAAATGAACTCTTTCAAACTCACTCAGTTTGAGGCTTTGAGCAATTTGAAACTAAGAGCATTTCAATGGGTTGAAGTTTTCAGAGTACCTATGTCAGACTGCTTTGAATTCAACTGGCCTATTTAAGCAAACTGGGACTATCAGTTTCAAAATCCTAAACGGTTATTGATAGGTATACATCCTGGGTGAATCTCCAGAAGATTATACTGACTAAATTACAGCTAAATTCTCAGCCAGCTATTGGTGGCTCACACCTATAATCTTAGCTACTCAGATGCTGAGATATGAACATCCTGAATTTTAGCCAGCCCAGGCAGAAAAGTCTGTGAAAGCTTTATTTCCATTTCACAAGCAAAATGCCAGAAGTGAAGGTATGGCTCAAATGGTAGAGAGCCAGCCTTGAGCAAAAAAGCCAAATAAGAGCATAGGGCCCTAAACTTAAGCCCCAGCAACAACACACATAAAAGAGCTAACTCAGAGATTGTGTGTTCTATGATCCATTTTGCATAAATTCTTTTTTTTTGCTCTTTTTTTTTAAATTTGTTTTTTTATTAAAATACTGTACAGAGGGGTTACAATTGCTCTATTTTGCATAAATTCTTGAAGTTATAGAAAGCAAGAATGGATGAATAGTTTCCGGGGTGCAGTGTCAAATGGAGCACATAGAAGGGAATTATATGTGGCCGTAAAGGGAGAGCCTTGGGGATCCTGAGATGATAAAAATATTCTGTATCTTCACTGCATCATTACTGATGCTGTGGTTAGGATGATGTTACTACACTTGTAGAAGATGATACCATAGGAGAAACTGGATAGAGTGTGCTGAACCTGTCTTTATCATTCCTTTCAAATGCATGTCAAGCTTCAACTACTTCAAACTTAGTTAAAAAATCAATACTGTGGTACAAGACAACGTAGATAGATCAGAGTGAATGGAGACTGAAAAGTCTGAGTCTGAAGGGAAGGGGTATGATTTCAGAGTGCTCAAAAATGCCTAATTTATATGGTGACATGTGAGCAAAGACTGTCATAGTTCATTTTCTGTGGCTAATAACACAATATCACAGACTAGGAAAGTTTTCAATAAATAGGGTTTATTTTGGCTCATGGATTCCAAAGTCTGGGGTTGAGGGGCTGTAGTAGCTAGCTGTTTTAGTCAGCTTTCTGTTACGGTCACAGAAAACCTGAGATAATCTAATTTTAAGGAGACTTTTTTTCTTTACTTTGGCTTATGGTTTCAGCGTTCCATAGTAGGTTGGCCTTATTGATTTTGAGGCATGTAGTGAAACAGATCATTAAGCTGGAAGCCATGTATGGAGTAGTGCACACTTGCTCATCTCATGACATGTGAGAAACAAAGAGAGAAAGGAAGAGACTGACATCCTCATGTTCCCTTCTGGGGGCACATTTCCAATGATTGAACTTCCTTCCCTCAAGCCCTATCTCCTAAAGATTCAACCACACGAGCTTTGTAGATCCAAACCACAGTCCTAGTTTAAGTGTAAAATGAATTTGTTAGGGTGTTTTAGGTAGCTCACAGAATCTCTGGAAAGGGTAGAAGGCCAAGTTTGGAGAGCAAAAGGAAATATTATCTAAAACTGGAATAGCTCCAGTCAGGCCACTGCCATCTTTGCTGCTAACCATAGCTAAAGCAAATCATACCATGCATTTACAGATTCTGAACACTAGATATCAATACCCCTGGGGGCCGAGTGCTTTCACCATCATCACCTTTGCCAGAATATAGGTTCCACAATTCAGTGCAATCACCTTTATGGTTTTCTCTTCATAATTCTAATGTCCTGATTGCTATTATTATCTTCCAGGGCGTGAACAGAAGGAGGACCTGGGAAAATGAACCTTTTTCTTTAGCTTCATGAAATAAGACTCATAATGTGAAAGGTTCCCAAACATACAGAGTATTCAGGTTGTATGCAGCCAGAAATGACAAATATATACAACAGTAGCCTGGTCTTCTATATAACCCTACATTTCTTGGTCCAGCCTACCTGGAATGTTCTATTGGAGAGTTTGAAGCCACAAAATCACATGACTGTATTGAGCTCTTAAAATGTGGCCAATCTGGATCAGCATATGTTCCAAGTGTAAAAAATATGCATGGAATTTTGAGACTTTGTTTTTGAATAATTAAAAATTACATTAATGATCTATTAATTAATTGATCTATTGAAATGGTAAATTCAAGTTATCTTGGGACATATGATTCAGATGGATCTTTGTTTGTTCATTACTGACTTCTTACAGTTTGTAAACTTGACAAATGGTGTTTGCCTTTGTGACTCACAAGCCCCACTCCACAGCACAAGTCTGGAATGCTCAGGCTAGATTGAAGTCATTCATTCCCTTATAGCTGATGAGTTGTATCTTGACAACCAGTCTTTCCCCATGGGTTATAACTCACTAATTTATGATTACCCACCTTTACCTTAAAAGAGGAACATGAGGACAGGTGACAACACCAGGGAAGGCATTCACTTAACAAGATTTTTTTTTTTTGCACCACTGGAAGTAGGTCTATGACTGCACTGATTTCAGAAAATTTCATTACAGGGCACTGGTCCCAAGTCCTGGGGAATAAGCTTTAAGAAGAGAGTGTCTGTGCTGATAAGTGACGTCACTATTGGGCAAAGGAATATGTGCTAATGAACCATGCAAAGCCCTAGTCACTAAAGTTGGGGGTTTACAGATGTGTTTTTATGGATCCTTATTTACCATGAACATTTAGATGGTAATTGGAGCACAAATCGTCTGTTAAAATAGTTATTTCAGCTTTCCCCTGACCATCGTAATCTTCTGGTAATCCCTCTTTTGGCCTTCGCCAGCTGTCTGTCCCTTATTCAGAGAGAGGCCAGCTTCCCCTTTGCTGCTGTGAGTGAAGGCTAGCCTTAATGTGTGGCCACTTACAGAGCTGCTCAGCTTTCTAGTACAAAAAAAAAAAAAAGAGGCCAATCATCTTATATGACCACTGGCTTTCCAAGTGTGGCTAAGCAACCCTGTCCACTTCCAGAGCAACACTCCCACTAACAACAATGACATAAATAACTAATTCTAGTTACAGAGTACTGAGCGAATGCCAAAAACTGTGTTAAATGCTTTATCTGCTTTGAGCCACTTAATCCTTATAATAATCATGTGGGATGGGTAGTATTATTATACTGAATTTACAAATCAGGGCTATGAGGCTCTGTGTGTGTGTGTGTGTGTGTGTGTGTGAGAGAGAGAGAGAGAGACAGACAGACAGACAGACAGAGACAGAGACAGAGAGGCAGAGGAAAGAGAGAGATTCTTAAGGTCACCCAGTTTGAAAACCCAGTAGAGCCAGGATTTAGACCCAAATGTGTAGGAGTCCACAGCATGTACACATAACTATTATACCAGACTGACTCCCTTGACTAGAATTCTTATGTGTTGACCTTGAAGCAAAGTCATCCAAATATCCTACTGGCAGCTGGATGAGGCTGCTTGCAGCAGGAAAGGCAAATTCTCCTGAGAGGGGTCAATGAATGCTATACTCCAGAGGAGACTATGTTGTCTGCCTGAATTGCTTGTGCCCTTGGGGCTCAAAAGAGAAGACTGATTATTTAAGTTGAGAATTCACTCCGTTCAAAATAAAATTCTTATGGATAGAGTTTTCACTATTTTTAGTTCAATCCAGTTTTTTTTTAATGGAAAGTTTAATCTAATTTAATTCAATTATATGAAATGTTAGTAAAAGATGTTCTGGAAGTTAGAATGGAACATATGACCCAGGGGAGGTGGGTAAGTCAGGAATAAAATGCCTGACTGTGAGGGCTGTTAAACACTGGACTGCATTATACAAGCGCAGGAAACCCTGAAGATCGTTAGACTTCTGTGTCCCAGGAGTGGTGGAGGTGTGAGATTCCCTGATAGGGGACTTGCATTTCCTTGTGATTCTTGTTCTTAAGAAAGTTACCTAAACTATTGTGTCAGTTTAGGCCTCTGAGAAGCAGATACCAGAAAAGGAATTAGACTTAGGTGAGTTTTATTTCATTGACGCACAGGAAAGAGGAAAGGAGCATGAATAGAAAGCCACCAGAGCTTGAGCATCCATGAAAAAATAGGAAAAGAAAAGAGATTTGGGCAGGAAGAGCTTCATACTACAATGCAGTCTTAGAAAGCCTTGGCCAGGCTGGTGGGAAGTCTTGAAGCAGAAGTTCCCCATTAGAGAAATTCCACATTATGGAGCAGGGGAGGTGGGGGGGGGCGGGGAGCTGGCCTAGTTCTACTGTCCCTTCTGTACTTAGTCATTGCCTGGGAACAGCCCAAGGGGCTGGAGGGGAGGGGTGAATGCTTCAGTAGATCTAAAGGTAGAGCAGCTGGAGGCCATCAGACAGCTCTGCTTCCAGCAGCAGCTTCTCTTGAAGGGAGACTGAGCAAGGCACCTCCATGTCTGCCTTGCCAAATGGTAGTACTTTCTGAAAATTTATTGCCAGTGTCAAGTGAACCTAGAGGCAGACTTTCCATTTCAGTAGTATTTTCACCTAGAAGTAAATGCCCTGATATCAAAGTGCATTGTCTATAAAAAATCTCTCTCTCTCTATATATATATGTATATATACAAATATATGTGTGTATATATATATATATATATATATATATATATATATAAAGGGGATGATTACCTAGACTCTTTTCCTTTGGCATCCATAAAAGCTTTGCCATTTTGGTATCTAATCATTTTTCTCCAACTTTCTGTGTGGAGTAGGAAGACACTCCTGTGGATTCTTTTTGCTTTCCTCTCTCCATATACACTGGTTAACCTGAAATGATGGTTATATTTAAAATAGAGCCTTTCTCTCTCTGCTCCATGCTCCGTTAGATTAGCTCAGCTATCTCGTCCCTACAGCCTCAGATTAGTTTAATAGCTCTCTGTTGGTTTTCTCTGCCTCTAGATTTATTATTATTTAGGTCATCTTCAATATAATTACCAATACAATGTGACCTTTTTAAAAGAGCTTCATGGGCTAACTGGTCTTGAGGGGCCAGTGAACCCAAGCGTCTCATCATGACCAATAAGGAATTTATGAACTTGCCTATGAACTAGCCCACGACCAGCTTAACTTTGTCTTCCCCTGAATTGTTCCCCTTGTGCCTTCCCTTCCAGTGGTATAGATCAACTCACATGCTGCTCACAGAGGCCTTTGAAGAAGCCTCCATTTGAATACTCAATAAAGTGGGTTTGTTGTTGGTTACGTTTATGTCGTAAGCTTACCATTTTCATGACTTGAGCGTAGTTGTCTTATTTGCCTTGTTGTTGTGTCAACATGTTCATATGTGTATCACTTACGTTCATATACCTATGGTGATGCAATCGCAAGAATTGAAAGCTTGAGTTATCTTGCCAGAATGGTCCTGCTCTGGAATCATTTTCATTTCTATATAATGTTATTTGCCTAAGCAGTTTAATTGGATTGTATCTGCAACAAATGTTCCTAGTGACATGTGCCTGCTCTTCATTAAACTTCCCTGTGGGCATGGCCATCACAACGACTCACAAAGCAAAGATACTTACTTGCTAGATGCCATGCAGTCTTTGCTTCACAAGTGGTGGTAGAACTTTATTTGTCTCATTATCCATGCGTTGTTCAGCCTCCAGTGGTAAGGGAAAACCACCCACGAGGAAGACACTCATAGAAATAGTAAGAGCAAGTGTAAGTTATTCAGTGTCCATGATAACACCAATGTAGGTGACTTAATCTTATGAAGGTAACAGTTCCATGGTGAAGAAAGTATTGTCTTTTTTTTTAAAGATGAAAGTAAAGATTCAGAGAAGGGTGAAGTGGTGAAGCTGTGATTTGAGGGCAGAAGATAATGCTTTGGCAGAATCCTCCCTGCTCTACAAGTGATTTCAGAATAATCAATTTATTCAATCAATTTTTCAGAAGAATCATGTATTCCCATTTACTCACTGGTGATTGCCTGTGTAATTTATCTTACTGAGGGTCTTTTAATCTGATAAGACCAACTTCTACAATAGATGGCTACAGACAGCATAAATTTCTGAAATAACCATTGTGTTTACCGAATATTTACTATATGCAGTTAAGACCATTGTAGTTGGTTCTTCTATTTTGCATGTAGGAAAATTCTTCTCATTTTCAATAGTCTAACAGTGAGTTGAGATGAGGAGGGGACCTGCTTTTAAATGAAGAGTGAGAATATTGTCTTGGGTTGATCTGCCTATTGGTATAACACTTACAGATAGCTTCCTCCTTCCTGACTGCTCCCACCAAAACAGCAAGAATGGAATAATCTGAATGGTTGCCAAGTCCCCCATGGGAAGCCTTCGTTTTGTTTGTAATAAAGACAGACTACAATAGAGTCCCAGTAGGACTTTAAGTCCTCCCAGTAGGAGGCATGGTGAGGAAAAAGTGGTTCTGAGGCTGGATGCTCTAGAGATGCTCCTCACCATACTAAGGAGACCTTGGGATGAGTGTAGCCAAGACTGAGTTCTGAGCTCTAGGTAGATTTGAGGACCAGGGCTACATGTGAAGATTAATCAGAATAAATGATCGGACTATCTCCCAGAATGTAAACATCACCCCTCTACTCCCAACTTAATGCTCCTATTTATGTTGAGAGATATCAAGGAACAAACTTTGTTATGTTATTTGGCATAAATCTGAGCAGATGGTAAGCAGAACCAGATCCTATTTGAAATTTTGTGACAAGCCAGAGGCATATATGAATATAATAACTTTTCCTTTTCTCCAAAGCACTTGATCTTATCAACTTGTTTACCTATCTGTCACAATAGAGCATAAAACCAAAAAAAAAAAACCCACTTGCATAGATTGATATCTGAGAAATGTGTTTCTGGTAGCTAGGAAGCAACAGGAGAGTCATATATCAGTTTTCTGTTCTTTGTTAAATTCGGTAATAAGCTAGTTCTTTGAAAATCACCTAACTGAATGTCAAATAGGATGTGGCATGGACAGATTTATAGCAAAGGGTAGACATTGTCTGGGTAACAAATTGTTCTCTTGCAGCAGTATTTCATGCCCCATGCAGATAAATCAAAAGCAATTTGTCACATTCTCAAAATTTACTCCCATTAGGTTGTTAAACAAAGCAAATAATTTTGATCCAGAGTTTTCTTTTCTTTCAGCCTCAGCCAAATGACACTATTTAGCCCTCTGACAAACCTGGATGGTTATCACAGCTGGAGAAGAACTGGTTAAATCTTATTCTGCCTTCCAACAGGGAGCTAAAAGTAATTGCAAAATATTTCGTCCCCCTTGGCTCTGTGTGTAGATTTAAAATTAAATTGGTTCTGGTTAGCAAGCTAGAACAGGGCAACTAAATTGAATTTTCTGAGGAATGTTGTGAATCCTATGTGAAAGAAAAAAAAAAAGGAGAAACATTCAGCGTTTGTGTGTTTCCTGCTCCCCTTTCCTTGTACTCCACTTTCTCCTGGGCATCAGCCTCCCTTCTTAGTTAGAGACAGCCTCAGTTTTATCTCCTTTTGAGCTTTATTTCTACACATTCCTGTGTCTCTGAAAAATTTCCGTCTGTCCTTCTGGTCATCCTTTCCTCAACTACAAATTGTTCTTTTTCTCTTCTCACTCACTTACATGTCTCACAGAACAAAGTTATTGTGAACATCTTCCTCAGTTTGTACACAGAGGGTCATAAACACAGCAAAGGCCAGGGGCAGGCATGTGAAGGGTTAAGGCTGCTGATTATGTTGTTCAAGCACAGCATACACATTGGTTGATAGTAACTTTCAGAGTATATGATGACATTGTAGTGAGAATTGTAGACTCATTCCCTGAGGATTAAGTTTCTCCCCCCTCTCACTTTTTCTTATTTGAATTTTTGTCTTACTGTAAAATGTATGCTTGTTTATGGTAGAAAATGTAGAAAATTCAGAAATGAATATAGAACAATATAAAAATAAAAATGATATACAGGTTTCTTGAAGTATCCACAAGGAAGTATGTAGAAGTCAAGCTAGGTATGGTGGTATATGACTGTAGTCCTCAAACTTGGGAGGCTGAGGGAGAAGAACCATATGTTCAAGGCCAACTTGGGATAAATAATGAAACTCTGTCATAAAGAGAAGTCTGTCTAAGACAAAATAACTTGGCCATCAAAGTCAGAAGCAATTAATGACTTGGAATATTTCCAGTCAGTGCTTTTTTAATTTTTTGAGCATGCTATTTTCTAAATCATTGGGATTATACTCTGTACCTAGTTCTGGACATTGCTTTATCTTTGAAGGTTTTATAATAGATTCTGTTTCATTTGCTGTTTGAAGTAGTGACCTGACATTGGGGTGAAGCCTCTCCTGTCTCTTCCTGCCATGATTATATGACTGAATGTTAAGCAGGACATCTGGAATGTGAAAAAAAATTGGCAGCAAATATTTGTCTATCTTCTGTTCTCTCTTTGCCTGTGAATATTGACAGTATCTTACTGTTGCCATGGTCCAGATTTCTCAACTTTCCACTAGGGTAATTTTTCATAGGACCTGGGCAACTTTTTTCATTAGACATTTATTCTGTATGTAAGAAGATACTGGATCAGACATATAGCTGATGTTACAGCAAGTTCCCAAGCGTGGCTGGGCTGGATTAAAATGTGTTTGCTATGTGGTACCTTTAGGCAACATATTGGAGCAATCTTCGTTTGTGTTTTATGGTTCCTTCCAGCAACCCACATGACCCCATGGATTCTAAATCGTGTGGGTTTGAGAAATTCGTAGTGTTTTGTATTTTATTTTGTTTTGCTTCTTATTTTTGTTGAAGAAATTGTCCTAGGTCTTAGAGTACTTCAGTCCTCCATTTTCACCTTCTAAAATTTCATTTCTTTCAATGATGTTATGGGAAAGCAAAATAAAAATTAGCCATGTACTTTATTCCTCTCAGTTATTTATGGACTTGAGCTCTACCAGTCATTCAGAGGGTATTTTTCTTTTATTAAAGACTCTTCTCCTTACTTTTAAGTTCTTAACTACTACCCTTCAAGAGATCTGTTTTAAACAAACATTTTGAAGATCTATATCAGATGCTCCAGTGAGCTTTTCACCTTTATTTTGTCTGTTCTGATTCAGGCATCTTAAAGCCATGGTGCTTAGTCAGGACTTTTGATTCCTGGGCATTTTCAATGGCATTTGGGCTATTCACTCAGGTAGCTTTTAGACCAGCTTTTCTTGCAAGTGATCTTTTTTGGCATGTGAGTACCAATCCTGGGCTTAAACTCTAGGCCTGGGCACCATCCCTGAGCTTTTTTTTTTTTTTCCTGAAGCTAACACTATTCCATTTGAGTCATAAATCCATTTCTGGTTTTTGGTTTTTGTTTGGTGGTTAATTGGAGAGAAGTGTCTCCTGGACTTTCCTGCCCAAGTTGGCTTCAAACCATGATCCTCAGATCCTCTCAGACTCTTGAGTAGCTAGGTTTACTGGTGTGTAAGCCAATGGTACCTGGCTTGAATTGTTTTGTTTTTACATTGTTATTTTCAAGCCATTTGGTATGCTTTTGAATCTCCTTTTTCTTTTTTCTCATATACCTCTCTACTTCTGTAGCTATAGTTAAGATCCCATTCAGAGATTTCAGATCTTCAAAAAACCTGAACCAAAGAATTGTATTAAATAACTTAGATCCAAGGTAGAGTTGCAAACTAATTAACAACTATCTGGGTTACAAATACTAAAAGAACTCCATCTCTTTATAGAGTAACATATGTCTTTTTGTTGTTGTTATACAGGAAATAAACTTTATCCATTCCTCGGAGACTACATTACCATAGTTTATGAGCCCATGTGTTTTAAGTGGTGTTGTTAGAAGGTTCTATCAATTTGGCATGGTGCTTATCAGAGATAGTTGCTAGCAATTTAGTGGTTTGATATCACAGTGTTTATTACAGAGAACAAAGTAGTTGCCAAATAGAAGATTCCTCCACCCCTTTTCATCTTTCTTAAAATACACATCCAGTTAGTCTCCAGATCCTGTTGATGGTGATTATCTCCTTATTCTCAATGCCATTTTACTATGTGACATTTACTACCTAATATATAGCCAGATACTATGAAGCTTGTTTCTTAGCTCTTGGTCAGTGAGTTGCAAGGAATCCAACAGCCTCTGAAAGTTCAGAAGTGGGATCACAGAGAAGGTGTCTGAGGCTTTCAAGCAAAAGACACAGAGGCTGGGGTAGGCCAAAGCAACTTAGGCTGAAATTGCACAGTATCACCTGCAGAAGGAGTATGAGTTCCAGGTCAGAGGAAGTTGTGACTCTGGGATCCTGTGCCATTGCAGCACTGAAGAAGCCCCTGAGAAGAAAACCATGTTCTAAACTGACTTTTGGCCGAACAGAAGTGAAATCTTGCCTGTGTTGATAATTTTGTATGGACCAAGAATGATGTTACAAATATCCAAATGGCCCCGGGCAGAAAAAAAGCCTTCCCAACCCTGACTATAACATACTCAAATTTTATCCATATGGTAACATGTAAAAATGCATAGGTTTTTCCGGGCCAAATAATATTCCATTCCATGTGATCTATCACATTAATTTTAAATTTTGGTGGTTCTGGAGTTTGAATTCAAGGCCACATACTTGTAGGCAGATACTCTGTCTCAGAACCACATCCCTAGCTCCAATTTTAAAATTTAACTCCCTATGGACATGTCTATTTTATAGCTGTTATTAAGAATAGTTATTTCTAACTTTTACCAGTTACAAATAATGCTACTATGAACAAGTTTTTCAAGTTTCTGTGTGTACATATTTTTTTCTATCTCAGTTGTATATCTAGGAATAGATTTTTTTTCACATCACACAGTAACTCTGTTTTTAATCACTTGATAAAAATGATTACCTGCCTATTAATCCATCTTATTTTTGGTACATTTTATGTGAGCACAAACATAATTTTACTTCACTGAATTATATAGTTTTAGCATCCATATCATTAAGATTATTGTTTATAAGATAATCTAAAATTTCACATAGTTTGCAATGAAATGCCTAAAATACTTACATTTTATTTTTAATTATCATTTCATAGTTACACAAAGAGGTTTTAATTCAGCATGTCAGTTTATGAGTACAATGCATCTAGAGCAATGTTATCCCTCCAGTATCCCCCTATCCCTCCACCCCCCCTCCGCCATCTATCCCAGCCCCACCCATCCACTTAAGTAATCTGGTTCTATTTTCACATACAGACTCTGAGTATTATGAATAAATGTATACATAACCTGGCTTTAGGGTTTTAAGTTAGAAAGGATTTTGGAGGTATTGGATACTCCTACTCCCATTTTACAGAGGGGAACTGATTTCCAGAGAGGGGAAGAAACTTGTTCAAAATTAGTTGAGGGACAAAACATCCATTTTAATTCATAGTATCCAGACAGGCAGCAACGAGATTGTTATGCTTCATAGGCAGTGCCAGAAGATTGCCATAAAGTCACCCAAGTTCTTGCATATTGTACAATAGACATAAACAAAGTAGGATTTTATATGTCAAGCAGTAAAGTGTCCTGTCTGAGCACCTCATGAAACAGACACAGAGAAATCTAGTCAAGGTCACAAGTTACAGTGTTACTTCTTTATTCAACCAAGGAGAACTTTATTAATACACTTTCTAGTTTGCAAAATCCTTCTGAAGTACTACCTTCATTAATACATTCATTATGCCAAATCTCTCTTTTCTAATCCTTTCATCTTTATTGTTTTGTCTCGTAATTAATGCATTTTAAAAGTCAGCATTATATGTTGTTGGAGTCAGATCAAAAGACATCTTTCATGCTGAAGGAGTAATGGGTGACTATGTGAGTTGTGATCACATCAACAGATGATGGCATTTTTAGGCAAAATGCTCTGGAATTAAAAGAGACTTGGTATTGACTGAGTGTATAGAAAAGTAAGGAGAGAGCTAGGCGGCCAGTGGTTCACATCTGTAATCCTAGAAGGCTGAGATCTGAGGATTGTGGTTTGAAGCCAACCTGGGCAATAAAGTCCCTGTGAGACTCCTATCTCCAATTAAACACTCAAAAACCAGAAGTGGCACTGTGGCTCAAGTGGTAGAGTGCTAGCCTTGAGCACAAAGAGGTTTAGGGACAGCACCCAGGCCCTGGTTCAAGCCTCACAACTGACAAAAAAAAAAGTAAGGAGAGATGATAATTATTTGAGCACACGTCACATGGTAAACATTATGTGAAGTGTTTTCATATGCATTATTGTCTTAATCCTTCTAATCCTCATTTTGCTATGATGAATATTAAACCACTTAAGAAATGGAGGCCTACAGAGGTTAAGTAATTTACTCAAGATAACACCTAGGTGACAGAGCCAGAATTAAATCACACAGCCCATGTCACAGCTGTCTCTGCGATATTGTCTCCAAGGTAACCATTCTTTAATACATCTAACAATGAACAAAATATAAAACAAGATTTATAGGTATTAGTGGATGTTTTCAGGGCTGGGGGCTCTATTTAGTGATAGCTTCTTTTTTGCTCTACTTCCTAATTTCTGCCTTCTGTATTTCTCTTCACTGCCTTTGATGAGACATTTTATTCTGAATTTAACTTCCTTGTGCAAGTCCAGTAGTGTTCAGAGTATCTAACTTGCTTTCTGTCTAGAAACAGATTTCAGGAATTAAATATATATATATATATATATGCATATATATATATATATATATATATATATTTGGTCTCCTAGCTGAATATTTTCTTGTACCAATTCTACAAATGCATATCGCATTGAATACATATACTTTTTATCTTCAATAAAGGAGACATCTTTACTAGTAATGTACATGAAATACACCAGTGTATGGCATTTGATGAAAGTTAATTTCTGCCCCATCCAGTTCTAGTAGAGGGGACAGTTTACAAAAGTTTCACACTGGGAATGAAGCAGTGTTAATGGCTTCTTCAGCCATGTTCTGTGCACGTCTGTCACAGAAGTTAGTCGCAATTCTTGCCTATGAGGATAATTAAAATCATTCAGGGGGAATGAAAGATTTGTCATAAGGCAATTTATTTTAATTGTCAGAGAGTTAACTTGTTGATGAATTAGTTTGTGGTTTTAGCGTGTTGGAACTGAAACTTCATTCAGGCTCTCCACTGGGCATTGGCTCCATTGGGTGTTATGTGTTCCTCAAGGTATCGCTACAGGATCGTAGAGGATTCATGGAAAATGTCTAGGGTTTATGGATTGGGAGACATGGAGAAAAAGACTTATCTTTGTTAATATCTGGACAACCTCCCTTTAGTTACTTCCATGCCGTGTCACTAAAATCTCCCAGCAGGTATTTCTCCAAGTTAAGTTATAGGTAAACTTGGGAGTGTGAGGATACATTGGAGAATTTTGACTCTGAATGTATTCCAATTTATTCATTTTGGATATCTGGAATTTTGATGGGGCATTGGTCATCATATTAAATGCTGACCTTTGACATTTAATAATTTAGATAATATAGCAGAGATGCACCTATTGCTGTCTGATAGTGTTGTTTCTTTAAATTGTTCTTTTGTCTCCAGTCTTCCTTTAACTTTGACAAGATTTTTCTGGTTTTTGTTCATCTTTTCTCATGCTCCCCACCCCTAGTTTTATGTCTGAAAGATCTGTGGCCAAATGTTAGAGGTATAAATAATTCTCCCACACTCACAAGCATGTTAACTGTTAAATTGTTAAGAATTAACAACTGCTAATGTAATTCCATTACATCCCATGAATCAGTTAGAAATAAAATATTTCACATCTATGGTTTTGCAGCTGAAACTATTCTATATGGTTTGAATTACTCATTCCATTTATTCTTAACTCTTTCATGGGATGGGATAATTCCGAAGCCTTGTTGACTTGCTACTCACATTGTTTGAACTGGATAGTGCTAGTAATCTGTATATAATTCCTTACGTATCTGTGGAAAGTTGAGACCAATACAAACTTTTTTGTTGTTGTTGTACTTTGTGTGCCAGTGCTGGGGCTTGAACTCTAGGCCTCCAGCTTTTGCTTGGCTTTTCCCCTCAAAGCTCAAGCTTTACCATTTAAGCCACACATCTACTTCTGGCTTTTTGTTGGTTGTCTTACAGACTTTTCTGCCCAGGTATCCTCAGGTTCAGCCTCCTAAGTAGCCAGGATTACAGGTGTGAGCCACCAGCACCTGGCAATAGAAACATTTCATTTTTGTGCTGGTCCTGGGACTTGAACTCCGGGCCTGAGCACTGTCCCTGTACATTTTGTTTAAGGCTGTGTTTAAGCCCTTGAGCCACAACTCTACTTCCAGCTTTTTGGTGCTTAATTGGAGATAAGAGCCTTCTGGACTTTCCTGGGCTGGCCTGGAACCTAGATCCTTAGACCCTAGCCATTTGAGTAGGTAGGATAACAGGCATGACCCACTGGTGCCCAGCTAGGAACATTTTTTTTAATGCACTCTAGAACTTAGATTATAGAACCTTCATCTAAATTTTTTGTGAGAACTGTTTTAGATGAGCAGATACTATAAAACAAGAGGAGATGATTCTGATTGTCATAAATTTTAAAGTACCATGTACTCACTACCTTACGTATGTACATCACCTTGACAATAAAATTTAAAAAATAAAAAATAAATTTTAAAGTACCTGTTAGAAAGTAGAATGACATTAAAATTAAAGCAACGTATGCATTGTCTATTAGTGTACATGTCTGAAGTCAGTCTCTATCAAGAAAATTGCTAATTTTTTATTCCTCCTGAGTTTGGTATTTGGAGTTAACTATGTAGATAGAATTCAAAAGAGTTTAAAAAAATCCAGTCACTAGAAAATCTATGTCAACATCATCCCTTCTACTCACTCACTCTGTGCAGAGTAGGTTAGGCTGAGTAAGACCCTACCTTGCTGTCAGCCTAGAAAAGGCTCCTCTTTTCCAGCCCTTGAGAGCCAGAGCTGTCACTGAGAAATACTATCCTTTCTGTGCAAGATTTTTTTTTTCTTTTGTTTGTTTCAGTCTGTCTACTCAGCTAATTTTAAAAATGCATAATATGAAAAACATTACATTAATCATGTAAAAACTTAAAAAAAGAAAAAAATGCTATAATTCAATTTATCCAAACATCAACTAATTTCATTTCTCTTTGCTCTTTTCTTGTCCTTCTATGAATTACCATGGTGTACAAAAATTTGGATTACGCTTTAGAATTGTATCATATATAATTTTTCCCCATAATATAACCTATCTTTTATAATCATGCAAAGTTCTAATTCTCTCTCAGGTTTTGACCACTTTTTAGATGTTGAACATTTTGAGGGGTTTCGATACCACAAAGGATCTCATCCAGTACCTTTGTTTCTTCTTCACAATTACATCTTACAGATAAATCCCTACGTGTGGGTGCTTGGTTCAAAACATAATACAAATGAATAGTTTATAAATATGTTTTGGTATTTACTGACCAAGTTTCAGGTTGTTGGTGGGGTAGGCTTTAACCTGAAGTTAATTTAAATTTCATAACAACTATTTTAGAGCTACATTATTAGCTTTACAGATGAGATAGCTGTTAACTTTGCTAAATGGATGTTGGAGCCCTGCCACTCTAAAATCTAGAGACTGCCGCTTGGAACCTGTGTGTGAATCTTGTGTGTTCTGGATATGTTTTCCCAAATTTCTCTTCTAAAGCATCACATTAATTTATAGCAGTTCTGCACCCTGCCCTGCGTACCCATGCAGCGGATGATGACTCAGAATCCTATGAACCTTAGAAAGGGTAATAGATTCACTTTACCCTCCCACCAACGGCCCTAGCCTCTGCTTAGTTCGGTTCACAAGCATGGAAACAAAGGTTACCCCATAGCTAATGACAAGAACCAGATAAGAACTCCTGGAATATCATTTTAACCATTTGTAAACTGAGGTTCAGGGGAGTGATGTGTTCAAGACCAAACCAGGGCTATTTGAGCCAGTTCCTTTTGCAGAACACTGCACTACTTCTGGCATCCAGGCCCCGTCAACTCATTCTATGTTCTCCTGTTCCTTTCCCACAGATACCGGCCATAAATTTTGATGAGTAAGTCCAAGGATAGAAGTTTAAAAATGAAAACAAAACCCTGTCTATAAGACTGAGAACATCTAGTTTTCAATTCCTATTTATTGGGGCAGAAGAAAGAGAAAAAAAGTGATAAATATTGGCAAGACTGGAATGATGATTATTTCTGAAGTTGGGAGACAAAAAAACTAGATTGCCTAGAACTTTTAAAAAGGCAATTCCACATAGAAAGGGACCTCAGATTTAATAGGCTTTCCATAATGTTTTCTTGTTGTTTGTTGTCTGCTGGTTTTGAGTTTTTGAGAAATGTGTGTTTATAGTTCACAAGAGATTTACTAACAAAGGCCTGGGGCATTAAACAGTGATAGCTAAATGAATAATGTATGTTCCTTGAGTTTATGCCAGTCAGATTAAGAAGTAAAAGAGAAGATAAATGAGGACCAAGGTAACTGGTTTATACTTAACATACCATCATGTATATAATCCCCAAACACAAGATAGTATAATTCTCATTGCACAGATGACAAAACTGAAGCCCAGAAAAGTGAACTGATTGGTTCAAGGCTACAGACAGTTAATTAGGAGATGAGATGATCTCTATCTGATTCTATTTGTAGTGGAATCAATTTTTTTTCCCACTTATAGAAACTGGGTGCTAATAGCCCATTGAAGCTCCCTGGTATTTTCCCTAAATTTCTTAGTACAAAATTGGGACAGCTAGAGTTTCAATTATCCTCAATAAACAGTTAAGTATTTGTTTCTTTTCTGTTCTCAGAAAAGGTGGTTTTTGAGTGATGACCTTAAGAGTTATTCTGAAGAAAGCTATTTAAACATAACTATGTAACCTTCATCAATTGATTTCCATGCAAAGTAAGATAAAGATAGTGGAGTCAGCTAAGTGCCCGGTGATCACACCTGTAATCCTAGCTACTCAGGAGCCTGAGGATTATGGTTCAAAGTCAGTCTGGGCAGAAAACTCCTAAGACTCTGATCTCTAATTAACCACCGAAAAGCTGGAAGTGGAGGTGTGGCTCAAGTGGTAGAGCACTAACTAGCCTTGTATAAAATGCTCAAGGACATTGCCCAGGCTCTGAGTTTAAGCCCCAAGTACCAGCACACACAAAGAAGAGAATAGAAGGATCTTTTCACTGCGTTTTCTTGGGGGAGGGAAATTACCAGGACTACAATGTACTGCAGGGCTTTCTGTAGACCTTATTTAGTGTGGTTTTGTATATGTGTTGTCTGTATGTGTTTTCAAACTTCCATTTTAAATTGACTTAATTACAGTATATTTTCCTGTGTCCTATTGTTTTCAATTTGGCTTACATTTCCTTTTTCCAAAGGATACATTTGAATCAAGTCTGATGCTTATTTTCCCATCTCTTCCCCATGAAACTGCTCTTCATGGTTTTGTGTTTTTACTTTTTTTTAACATTGCCTTATTTTTGCCGCTCTTCACTTTTTGACCCTAAAGTCTGATCTGCTGTGTTGTTTTACCTTAAAGCACATCTTTGTGAGCATTTCTCTGGTACATTCTACTCTATTAGTCTTCCCACAATCTCCTGTGTCTTTCTTTCTTGACCCCATGGCTTTCATACTGCTTCTCTGTTTCTCATTTTTGCCTCTTACTTCCTGAACTCACTGGTCTTGTATTTTCCACGTGGTTCACTTTTTTTTTTTAAACCAGAAACATCTGCACAAGGAGGAGATGCTAATAATAAACAATTAAATTTCGCACTTTCCATATCCTAGATCTCTTTACCAGTGTGATTTAGTTCAAGCTAGTAGGGAATATAAATTATTCACTTAATAGAACTAGGGGCTAACAACCTGAGGAAATGGTGGTAAACTGAGATCCAACCCTGGAATCTGTGTGGCATTAAAACTGATATTATAATCCTTAGCCTTGTCCTAAAAAAAGTTCACTTAGATTGTATGGTTTTGTTCTGCAGCTCATTAATCAGAAGAGATTGGCGAATTGATTGGTATCTTAATCATTTGAAATCTGTGAAAATATCAACAGTTGACTCTGAGACATTCCTTTGCTTTCTTAATACGTGTACACAGAATCCAAAAGCCATTAAATCTTGCTATCTTTTTCAGAAATCAGAAGACTGAAAGATCTTATCACAGTTTTGTATTTATATGTATGTAAATAAAACCATTGACATTTGGAAACTGCTGGTCCTGAGGCTTGAACTGTGGGCCTGGGCACTGTCCTTGAGCTAGTGCTTTACCACTTTGAGCCACAGTTCTATTTCCAGCTTTTTGGGAGTTAATGGGAGATAAGAGTCTCATGGACTTTTGTGCCCAGGCTCGCTTTGAACCCCAATCCTCAGATCTCAGCCTCTAGAATAATTAGGAAACTACTTTTAAACAGTTATACAATAAAATTACTAGTTGCATGATGATTCATCCTGTCACCACCTTGTTATTAAAAAAAAAACAACAATCTGCCTTCCCATTCCCAGTTGAATGGAAAGAGCAATACCTGGAGCAATCAGGCTCTGCATTAAAATCATGTATGTCCTTTCTGTTCCCGACTTTTCTGAGCCTCGGCCATGATCTTCTCCCTTCCCTCCAGTTCTGATTGGTTTAGTCATTGGTCCATTTCAGAACTTAGCAAAAAGTCTGGAAATTGGTAGGAATTCTGTTAAATGGATGAATCTCAATATTCTTCCTGAGCCCTTTTATTTTCCTTCTTAAACCTCCACTCTCTCTCTTACTCTCCCTCCCCGCCTTCTTTCTCGCCACCCCCTCCTCTTTTTTGAACCTGTCCGGCCTGGGTGCTGTCCTTGAGCTTTATGAGGCAAGATCCACTTCTGCCTTTTTTTCGGGGGTTAAGCTAAGATCCTTAGGGCTTTCTTGCCTGGGCTGGCTTTGGACCACAATCCCTAGATCTCAGCCGCGGGAGTAGTTAGGATTCCAGGCGTGAGCCACCAGTGCACAGCAGAACCTTTCTGTTTGCTTGGGCTTTCCCCATGTTACTCTTTCATCTTACTTAACTTTGTATGTGAGTCATTCACACCTATCTCTCCGTCCCTTAGTAAATCTTTAAGTCAGAGCTAGAAATAATGTGTTGTTATAATGCTAAGGCATGGTACTCAACAGAGACTTTGTAATCCACGTGAAGTTGGATAAATAGGCTCCTGTTGTTTATGCTTTTTTTGTAGGTAATATGGATAGGAAAATAATATTTACTTTACTATGGTTGTCCATTCATCCGAACTTCTAGCACCTTTCAGAATTTACATCTCCAGAATGTAACTATGGTTGCAGAGGTTAAAGTGATTTAAATAAATTGAACAGAAAAGCAAAGCCCAAAGCCCAAGCTTGTAGGTAGTCTTAATTTAGCAGGTCTGAGTAAAGCTTTCCAAATTCTTCCATCCATGCCAAAACAACTATTTTTGATTATGTACCTACTTTATACTTCAGGGCTCCTGGAAATGTAATTGTAGTCTATGTATTCCCACTCACAGGCAGGTAAACCAGAATCCCTTTTGGCTACATTCCAGCCTATTTGATATGAAAAGCACAAGAGATGCACGGAAATGTGGTCCTTTCTATCCCCACAGGGTTACAGGTGATTTTTTTTTCTCTCTCTACAATAGCAACAATGATAGCAACACCATACAAAAGTGTTACTATTATTGGATCTTGTCCTTTAAAAAAAAATTAAAGGGACATGTACTTTTTTGCTAAGACAGCTTCTTGTTGGAAGTAATTTCACAATAATGTTGTTTGTAATTTAATGGCATGAGATAGTAAATATTTAAATTTAAGTATGTTACAGAATTTTGTCCCCTATAGCCTATTTATTTATTTATTGTAAAGGTGATATACAGAGGGGTTACAGTTACATAAGCCAGGTAATGAGTACATTTCTTTTTGAACAGTGCCACTCTTCCCTTGTTTTCTCCCAGTTTTTTTCCCTTTGACCCTCCTCCCCATATGTTATAGAATTTTATTCTTGTTTAAAATCATTTATTTATTGATCAAAAAGATGTTAATTAAATTCTTGCTATAAACACAATACTGTGGCATTTAGTCAGTGCCTAGAAGGAAGGACTTAGATGTCAGATTGTACTAGTAGAGCAGGTAATTTAAAGCAGAAAGACAATGTATAAGCAGAGGATTTTGGAAAAGTGCTGTTGGAAAGCAGGTAAAATGTCTAATTTGGAAGAGTTGATGCCTTTGAGAAAGGGAATCCACTTGCCATATGTTAATAAAATTGGAGATTATATAGTACAGATAGCAATGTTAGATATGAACTCATTGAAGATACAAGATACTAAGTACAAAAATAACTGTATAAGTACAAAAAATTGTGATCCAAACAATAAAAATCTACCAATCTGCTTTTCTTTCCTTGTTTATGTTTCACCTCTATGTAGGAGAGAAAATCTTAAAATTATAGGATGAATCCTATTTCTCTTCCATGGCTTTGGTATATTATTAGGCCATTTTTTTGGTGTTTTTTTTTTTAAGGTTTCTTCTATAGGTTACAATGAAAGAGCAGTTGGGGAAGACGTGAAGGAGCATTATCCCTAGGGAATGGAATAAAATAAAATACTCCTCAAAGGACTGGCACAGAAGGACATCCTGCTCTATGCTGTCTCTAACCAATGGGACAAAATGAATCTCCAATTTGCTTTCTTTTTTAAAAAAAAACTTGTTTATTTAAGTAGTTGCAGAAAGGAGTTGCCATTCAACAAAGCAGTTTATGAAGATAGGACATCTTGATCAATGCCACTCCTTTCAATATTTTCACCCACCCACCCCCCAGCTTACTCCTTTCCTCACTTTATTTAACTTTTTAGGATATGTACTGATTTTTTTGGCCATTTAACAAAAAAGTGTATGGACACAGTGCATATTGAGCTAAACAATTCCAATGTTCTCTCTCATGTTAAAAAGATTACGGGGCCCATTTCTGGTGATCAGCATGAAATATATAACACTCAACATTAGCCTGTGGAAGAGTTTCTCAAGTTTCATTCAGTCAATGATTGCCATTTTCATGAATTTTCAGTTCATTTTATGTCTGTTCTACTGTTGACCTAATATTTTTCTTTTGCTGAAACTTAAAGCATAAATAGGAACCTTGCAGGAAATGTAAATACTTACACTTACCTCACCTAAAGTAAAAAAGTAAATAAAATCTGCTTTGATATGTTACAATTTTTTAATCCACAGTGAAATCAAGTTTGCCTACCTATCACCCAGAATTACCTCATGAGCCACCCATATAACATACATTTTGATGAGTTAGAGTGTCAGTTAATCCTCTCCCTCAACCTTGCTAACCAGAATAGCTAAAAATAATAGCAGAACAACGCTAAGAAAACAGAATCAAGTTCTAGATATTCTTCTTTTTAATATTCTAGAGTATGAATCTGTCTTGTTAATCCTATCTCCTGCTATCTAGAAATTTCTGGAAAATAGTAATGGATTTTTAAATAAACTTTCAGGAATGAACTCAGGGATAACTGATGACCCAAAGACGTGTTTGTGTCTTTATCTTTTCACTCAGCAATTTTCAGAATGTGGATCCCTTTGAAGGGTTACCAAACAGTATCTGCTTATTCCATGTAGAAGGCAAACCAGAGAAGATTAGCCTTAACTACAAGTGAACAACTTAGAGACCGACCTCCAGGTCACAAGTTCCCCTATGTAACATCCTTAGTACTGGAGTTTTGTTTCTCAAAGCATAGGGCTTCTGATTTTAATTGGTATATGCGCTGACTTCACATACTCCCTGGATGTGGCATCATGGAACATTTGAATCAAAGTGAGAAAGTGCTCATCTTTGTCTTCTAATTGCATCAATAAACTTGCTTAATTTCATACTAGGCAAAAATATTTATATTTTAACAGTTTCTTTTGTTTTTTAAGTCTATGTTTACAGAAAAGTATACTTCGTGGACAGCAGGCAAGCTTTGGAGTTAGTCCGAAATAAAAATACTAGGTCTGCCACTGTCTATGATGTGTTGGGGCAGCTTCTTAGCTTCTCCTAGTCTGCTATCATGTGTACATAGTTCTCATGTTGGTACCTACTTCGTGGGGTTCATAGAAAGATTAAAAGGTTAGGTGATCACTATACTGATACCCAATAAACATCAGTTATTATAGCTACCCATTAAAGTAGGAAACCAAATTTATGTTACAATAAAATTTGACAAAGTGAAATGACCAGTGTGGAGAAAAATATTAAGTAAACAATAGTAGCTAACTATAGCTAAAATTGCTATGCTAAGTGAAGTTGAGTGAACTGATTTTGAAAGTGTTACCCAGAGACTGGGCCTCCCAATTCAACTACTTAGTGGAAATGTTCCAGAGTATATTTGGGACTGGCTGACAGAAATTTTTCTTAACTAAAATCCAATTCTTTTTTGTTTTATTTTTTTGTCGGTCATGGGGCTTGAACTCTGGGCTTGGGTGCTGTCCCTGAGCTCTTCAGCTCAAGGCAAGCACTCTACATTCCAATTCTTATATTTTACTTTTTAAGGAAAATGTTGAGCTTATTTTCAGATACCCATATAGCCATCTTCTGTGCAGAGTTAGGGTGGATTTTTCTAGTTATAAACATAATAAAATATCAACTTTGCCAGCTGTGTGTCAATATGCAACGCATGTGGAAGTTCTTGGAAGCAGCACCAACAATAAAATATCTCCACTGTAGGACTTACATGGTTGTTCTGGAGACCAATTTAGTTGAAGTTGAAGATGTGCTCTCTGTGCTTTTCTGTGTATCTACAGATAAGACCAACAGATGACTGTTACCTGACTATTATCTTTCATTAAGTTTTTTTTTCTTTATTCATAGTTATTGAACATGATGTTATAAGGTAGTGCTATTGGATATTTTGTAAAAACCTATGCTTAAAACAGTGGTTTATTTATTGTAAATTATCTCTATCATCAGAATCTACTATATGCATCCATTCTATGGTATGAATTAACAACCTTTTATTATAAGATGAAAATATTCAACACCAAGTTTCCCTTTTAGTCCTAAGTGATGGTGAATTTGGTGCCAAAATCTGCATTCTTTTTTTTAAATGAACACACATTAGCCTATGTTTTTAAGAAAAATAATATGCTTCCTATCAGTATGACTTTAATTTTTAGTTCCATTTGAGTGTATTTTTTAGGTATCATTTATTACCAGCCATTGATAATTTTATTAGGAAGTAGAATATTCTAGGAAGCAGTTTAGGTAGCTTAGATAAAGTGGCTATCTCAAACTGTGTTCAAATTCTAGCTCCATATCTCTTCTTCTGTTCTGCATTTTTGCATTACTCTTTCTGTGCCTCATTTTCTCAACAACAAAATAGGCATAACAACAGATTAGGTCTCATAAAATTTGTTGAGAGGATTAAGTTATGGTTTTGCATAGCTTGGAGCCAACTACTAATAACAAAGTAAGAAATGTGATAAATGAAATAAGATTTAATTTGTATAAACATTAAACTGATAAAGAATTGAAATACCTGAAATATAATGTGTAGTTATTTTCACTTCCAAAGCCGATGTACTAATTTGTATAGGATTGTGAATTGGAACAATCTGTGCCCTATAATAGGTGAAGGAATAGTAGGTTAAGTAGCAATGAGCAAACACATATGGGAGGGAGGTTTCAGTTAATTTATTCAGTGTCCATTATTTTCTCCACACATTGCTGTAGGCTCTGAGGAATCAGAAATATGCATTTCTAGCCCAGTAGAAATTACCTTCTAAATTGAAGGCATTACTGAGGAGAGAAGGTTAGCTTTAGGGAAAAATAAGATCCAAACAGTGTGGGAACATGTAGTATTTCTGAGGGGAAATACATGTTTTCATCCTTAAAACTGACCTAGAACTTGTACTTCCAAGCAAGAAGGAATAATAGGAGACAAGATTGCCCCCCTTCACTTTAACAACTAAAATCCTGGACAAAATATTACAATTTAGGTTTCAGATTTTGTACAACATGCAGCATGGGTCTATGATCACTGAGTAGAAAAGAAATAACACAACTGAACTTATTTCTTGGTTCTAGTCCATGTAAATAGCATATTTAGGGTAAAACAATCTATTTGGAATCATAGAATACCTGCTTGAGGAACTACTTATGCTCTCACCTGGAAGATGTATCAATATGTATTAATATGTACTGAGCACCCATCATGTGAATTCATTGTTCTAAATTCCAGGTGGCAGAGTTGAAAAATACTTAACAATAGGTACTTGCTTTTGTAGAATTTATTTTGTGGTAAAGATGAACAGGATAAAGTGTTTAAGAGTAAAAGAGCGTTCTAGAAAGAGGTTCAATGATCCAGAAATGAAAGAGATTCTAATGTGTCCTAGTCATTAAGCATTTAATTTGACTAGAATGGAAATAGAAGGAATTACTGGTTGAAAAATGACAGAATGGTGCAAAGGTCATGTTAAGAACATGCTGCCTACCAGTAATGGGAAAGCTAATTATATATTTTTAAGCATAGAAGAGATCGATTCAATTTTATATTAGTAGAAGATCATTCTGGCTTCAAGTCATAAATGAACTGCAAGAGGTTGCAGGTCGAGAGATGCAAATGCCCAAGTGTGAGATTATAGAAACTGAATTCCTGTTTGATAGTGAGAAAGAAAAGAAATAGATGAGAACTGGGGAATAAATTAAATGACAGGAGAGAAGTAGGAAGGAGAGAGAGAAAAGTCAATCATTGACTTCTCTGTTTCCAGCTATAGCAACGGGGAAAAAAAAGACATTCTTTATCAGAGAGGTAACTCTGAAGGAGCATATTTGAAGGACAAAATGAGTCCAACTCTGGATATGTTACACCTGAGATGCCTTTGAAATATCAGAGTTCTGAAAGTGATGAATATATAGGACTAGGGCTCAGCAGTGCTGAACACAGATGTGTATGATTCATAGCTATATTCTGTTAGAGAAATACTTCTTGTCTCCCTGGCTCCTGATATAATATTCAATACATAGTACAGGCATCATCAACATTTTTGATAGGGAAACCAGGAAGTACTGTTTTCAACCTAAGTGGTGACTGATGAGGAACTACTTTTTCTCTCTAATAGGTACCATTCCACACTCTAGGCAATGAAGTCCTTACGAATCATCTCTCTAAGCCAAGCTCAGAGAAACAAATGACACCACATTCTCTCTGATATGTGGAAATTAGATCTCAAAGACACTGGGATATGACAAATTACACAGCATTCTAGATACTCACAGTGAGACCAAAAGAGGATACTCTTGGGAGAGAAATTCAAACAAGCACTGCCAACATGCCTCTTCATATTGATATAAAATAATATATATCAAAACAAACTCCAAGACGTGGAATTTTAATTTTTTTGATGACTCTATCTTCTTTTCTTTATGAATGGTGTATTTATGTGTATATCCTTGGGGGGGTGGGGGAAGGGAGGTATAGAATGCAAGGGGAAAAGGGTGAAAATGTGCAGCAGTAATGCTTACTGGACATTGATGAACTTGAACTATACAACTTGTGGGTGGATACAGGAGGGAGGGACTGAGACAATGAGGGAACAGAAGCCACTGTTACAAAAGGAAATGTACTCATTAAATGACTCGTATAATTGGAATGCCTCTGTACATCACCTTTATAATGACAGTAAAGTACATGAAAATAAAAAGAATCACAGGAATTCAGGGCATTTTTTCCCCTGCCAGGATGGATAACCCTGATAAAAACAAATGTGCATTGCCTTTTTGGAGCATATTGGTAGGAATGTGGATGTCCGGGAAATTCCTGAAGTAATAAGTTCTAGAATTTAAAGATCTATGGGGGTCATCTTTAGGCACAAGTAGATTGAGTTTGTCCCTTAACTGGGAGTGGTTTTAGGGTACAAACATCTATGGCCTTGTTGGACCTCAAAGAGACCAAGTTTACAGCTAACAGTTTTTTAGTTAATGCTAGGGAATGACTTTGTGGCTCTGTGTGTGTGTATGCATGTGTATATGTGCACACACACATTAAACGTATGTGTGTGAGAGATACATTTCTGTAGAATTTGACTCCATGAGGGCACATGAGTTTTCCATTATGGTTGTTTGTCTTTCCATCCATGACTTTGCCTTCAGTCTTTGTCTCGCTGAGGCTGGAGTGATGGTCTACTCTTGATGTTTCCTCAGTGCAGCTGGAGGCATGTCTTTTGGCAAAGTTCTGTGTTTATTATAATCTCTGTGATGTGCAAAAGTAAATTTCTTCTTTAACTTTCTCTTTAAATACTTAGAATTATGAATGTGGTTTTAATTAAGGATTTCAAATTGAAACATTTCCTTTTTCTTAGGACAGTTTTCAGTTAGAATATTTTAGGGTTTTGAGAAATACCAGATCCTCCAAACTCACAAAGTGCAAATATATGTGTACACACACACACACACACACACACACACACACACACACACACACACACAAATCAGTCACTGCTTTAAGCTGTCATAGCATGGATAAGATTGTTGGGTATGGGTTTGGGTCATAGTCACAACTAAATATTCTGCAACTTGTTTTCACTGCCTTTAGATAACCACAACTGATCTGCAGATTTGGAAAATTTCCTACATCATAAGACAGATGTGTTTACTTTATGCAAATGCATGCCCATTAGGAGTAAATCTTACCCCAAATATGGATTTGGGGATCAGATACTGGTTTTTCTTCTTCTAGGCTCATGACCTTGACAAGTCAGTTAGCCTCTGTGAACCTCAGCTCTTGCCAGGTGCAAAAATGAATATTCATAATTAAATGACTCCATGTGCTCTGCTTCCTTTGGATGATTAAACATATAGAAATGATTATTCTTGTTTTTTTTTTAACATGGAAATAATTCTGCAGATTAGTACAGAATCCGAGTAACAAATGTTGCCTCTAGAAGTTGACTAAAGGTAAGAGTCTTGGGAAATTTATTTTTCACCATCTCTCCTTTTATACCATTGGATTCCCATACCATGGCCAAATATCTCTGTAAAATAAAACAAGAAAATAAAGATGAATATCAGCCCCTATGTGGTGAATTATGAGAATAAGCTTATCTTCCTGGAGTTCATTTTTAGATATTACCAATACTGTCTTCTCAGTCATAAGTCGTCAGTGCTCTGTATCAGCCTTGGGGAGTCTGTTATGTTAATGAAGGAATACCACTGCTGTTTCTGCTCTTATCACATAGGGCTGTTCATTTATTGGAGAACACCTCGTAGGACCCACTGGTTGCTTTCCAGAGAGAGCTTTGTTTGCTCCAGATTTGGGACACCACCCTCCTCTTCATGAGGTCTCATGGCCCCAGCCCAGGCTCCTGGCAGCTGCTGTGTAAGAATACAGAAAGAATGATGAACTCATAGGATTTCCAAGGGTGTCAGGAGGTCTACTCTTGCTGGAAGCTGTCAGCTCTGTTTGTTTGGTTAAGGATGCCACAATTTCCCTTAGTGGAACCAATCCAGACTTCATTCTCAGCTGAGCGGATTGTATAGCATTTCTGTCAATGACTTGGATGAAGGTGGGGAATGTGACAGGAAGCTGGGAGGGCTGTATGAAGTGATAAAATCAGGATCCCAAACTATATGAACAGGCTGTGATTAAAATAAAAGTAGTAACATGGGGGATTGGCTTGGTGGTACATCCCTGTAATCCTAGCTACTTGGAAGGCAAAGGACAAGAAAACAACTTGAGGCCAGGCCAAGCAAAACAGTAAGAATAGATAGATAAATCTTTATATGCATATATATATATATATATACATCTATATATATATATACACACACACACACACATATATACACACATATATAAAGATATATCTATGTATGTATCTATCTATATATACAGAGTTTCTTTGCAAATATATGGAAAAATATATATTCTCTCATGTATACAAATATACGTGTGTGTGTGTGTGTGTGTGTGTGTGTGTGTGTGTGTGTGTGTGTGTGTGAAAACCCTAATACCAAAGTGGATCTGTCATCCTAGCTATGCAGGGAAGTGAAGGTAGGAGGATGGTGGCTCCAGGTCTGGCATGAGAAAAAGTGGAATCTTGATTGGAAAATAAACTAAAAAGGGGAGGAGCTGGAAGCATGGCTCAAGTGGTAAAGCATTTGCCTGACAAGTAAGGACCCGAGTTCAAGTCCAGGTACTGCATGATTGAATGAAATATACCCATTATAGCCAAAATGTTCTGTTATTTAATGGAAAGAGATGTTTGGATTATTAGTCTGTATTTATTTGAGTGTTCAGAACAGAATTGTGGAATCAATTCTATTACTATTTTCTCTCTCTTTTTTTTTTGGTTGGTTATGGGGCTTGAACTCTGGGCTTGGGCGCTATCCCTGCACCCTTCAGCTCAAGGTGAGCGCTTTACTGCTTGAGTCACAGCGCTACTTCCCTATTTTCTCTTTTATGGAAGGGAAAAACAGGTGCAAACAGGATAAATAAGTGTCCAACTACCATACAAGCAGGAGGTTGTGATGATAAGGTTTGAACCCTCTGAGTATGATATGAAACACCAAAAGCTTTATTGTAAGGATTGGCCTCCTCCTGCACACACACAGCATGAACAATATCTGAAGCCATCACAAGTGTTTTGTGTGGATGAAAGCCATGTGTTGCCCATGCTCTCACTTTTGAAGGGGATCAGATGGATGAGAGTTAAGATTTATTTTACACGTTATAAACTGTAGTACTCTTGTAGAGGTAATGGGGAGAAAGATCAAAGGCATATAAATTTGGGCACAATTAACAAAAAACCTTTTTATAGTCAAAACTCAAAGATGGAAATGTTTACAAGCAAATCATTTACAAATGTTTAGAAATGCTAGGTGACACTAGGCATAGGTGTTAGAGAGAAGATTCCAACATTATATCGAGAACCAAGGCAGCTTTAAGAGAGGGTTTGATACTTTAAGGTCTTCTTTCAGCCAAGAAATTCTGGAATTCAGAGAAAACGTAAATTGCTTTTATTTTTTTAATTTAATTTAATTTTATTTGTGAACATACTGTACAGAGGAGTTACAATTACATGGGCAGGATAATGCGTACATTTCTTACCAAGCATTGCAGCCTCCTCCTTTGTTTACCCTTCACATCCCTTCCCAGCCTCCCCCCTCCCCCCCAATCCCAATCCTTCTCCTTCCCCCCCCTCTCCCCCTCCCACCGACGTTGTAAAGCTCATTTTGGACCTGACAACTTGTACTTCTCATTGTTGCAACAGGTCCGCCTGTATCCTTAAACAACTGGTTTTTCCCCATCTCCTCCACAAGTTATACTGACATCAAATATAGTGAAAGCAGGGGTTATACTGTGGGGGAGGGACATACAAAGGAACAAAGAGATAATCTTATAAATACATTAGAAACACATGCATGAAAGAAAAAAACATTAAAATACATATCTAAGGGTTCATTTTCCTGACATCACATTATCTGACCTTTTCCGCTTGACTCATACATCTACTAGATATTACAAAATTGCTTTTAAAAGTAAACATTCACTCTCAGTCAGTGCAACTTCTATTATGGTGGTAATAAAGCAAAGCTTTCCAGTGGTCATCATGCCATGAGATTGTTTAGAACTAGCTTATAATGAAGAACCTTCTACTCTGGAGTCAGCTTTGCCCCATTCATATCAAGGTGAAAGTGAAGGTGAAAGATAATTCCTTGAGCTAGAAGCCACTCATTTACCTCCTTGTCCCTCTGGAGCTGTTTTCTCTCATGTGAAATGGGTAGCATTAGGCGAAAGGGACTTTCAACCTGCTCCTGACAGCAGGTATTATAACATATTAAATATAAGGAACTTAAGAATTTAAACATTTTTCAAATAAAAGTAACTCCATGTATCTCAAGTTCACACAGTTGTTCTTTAATAGCCTTGTCTATACCCAGCCAAAGAGATCATCCTGGAGCAAAGCAAACAGGCCTGTTTGTCTTCTGTGTAATACACGGGAGTCTGTTTTTTCTTATCTTTTATTGTTCATCTGCTCATTCCTTTTCTTTGATTATAAATAAGAGAGAGGGAAGGGGTGAATAGGGTAGGAATGGGTGTGAATATTGAAAAGGGTGACATAGATGGAGATATATTCATAAACCTCTTGATAAATGGCAACTCCTTTATACAACTACTTAAAGGTAAGAAACTAAAAGAAGAGGCAAGAAATATTTTGAGTAAAAGATTCTTTCACCTGCTCCAAATAAAAACAAACAAACAAACAGGAAAATGTAACATAATATCTGATAGAAAATTCCAAATGTTCTGAAATATTTGCCCAGCAGAATCTTCAGTGTGTTCAATAAGCTTTTCTTTGACTTTTCCCTATTATAGTCCTTTCTATCTGCATATAACAAAAGCTATCAGCTAAATGCCAGAGGAAGGCACGAGACCAAGAAATGCTTGCCAAAAAAACAAAAGAATCCATCCTACATTTTCTGTTTTTCAGGAGAGAAGTCATGGGCCTAGCCAGTGTAATGGCATTTGTTTGTGCTGAATGTGTTCATTGGAGTGGAACTATCACTTTGTTTGGTCACATGTGTTGTAATATATAAGAAGCATGGTCAATACAAAAATGTACTTTTTATAGCAAGTTATAAGAGGAACACATTCCCGGAAATTTCATACATTTAAAATTATACCAGCAGTGATAAAAATTCTCCTAGGAATAAAAATCAAGCACTGTTAACTATTCTAAAAAGCTTTTGGCTTTAGTATAACTTTTTATTCTCCTTACTTTATTTCAACAGAGTGGAAGTCACTCAGGAGAAACTACAATCACTTGAATTAGCAACAGAACATTCTGGAGGGTTTTGTGATGATCTTCATGCATTTTTATCAGATCTCATCCTCTTAAGTATAGTTTTCAACACAACTTCCACCTCTGAATAAGTCATGAGATAGCATTGATATAAATGTATTTTCAGTTATAACAATGGGCCTTGTTAAAACAACTGTATATTAGTGAGCCAAACAACTTGCCAATGTTTTAATGAGCATGGACACTGTGCTTAAACTTGCTGATTCAATGCCTGCTTTGTCTGTTTACCAGTTGATATGGTACCACTGTGAAGCAAATTATACACAATTTATGATTCTCTTAGCCTACCAGCCCTGAAATTATATTTCTTGACAATTTAAAAATATCTCACACATAAGCTGAGATTTCATTTCTATTTTTAAGTCAAACTTTCTCAAACTTGAATAATCTATATTAGCATAAAATATTCATACATGAATGAGTAAACACACCAGGATAGTAGTTTTTTGGGGGGAGAAAGGTGGAGAGATCTTCTAAGGCAGTGTTAGGTTTTTTAAAAAAGAGCTGAGTAAGAACAGTACCATGCACGTAGTATACAGGTAAGGGGTAGGTTTATTCATCCTTCCGGCTGGCACCAGGCCAGGTTGGCAATCCACACGGCTGGGAAAGAGAGCATCTGATCCTAGTCTAGACCTTATCTAGGGTAGGGGCCAGGAAAGGTGTGGCCACATCAAATCCAGATGTGACCTCAATGGCTGCAGATGTAATCTTGTCCAGGTGTGCCAGTTGCCTAGGTAACACAGGTACTGGGCAGAGACTTTGCTGAGAGGAGGGTGGAGTCTGCTCACCATCCAGGAGCGGACCTTACAAAAAGGATTTGTGATTTTTACTGGAACATCAGAGCTGAGTGTTAACATTCTTTATTTCACATCATAGGACCCAGTTTCAGGTTGAAGGTGGGTGATTTGCAGACTGGTAAAATGTGGAAATTACAATGTGGGCATTTTCCACCTATGATATAAAAATGATGTAAGAAGTCTTACTTCTATCCTAATAATGGGACTTAGAAAGATAACATGATAATTTACAACTTAAATCTATTGATGAGCTGAGATTTCAAGGAAATGATCTAGCCTGAGATTGCAGAAAGACAGGTGCTTCAGGAAAAGTACCAGTGTACCTGTGGCAGAGCTCAAGAAGTTGCGGCTATCATTAACACATATTTTCATTATCTTTAAGCAGTTATACAAAGGAGCTGTCGTTCAACAAAGCAGTTTATGAATACAGTTCATCTTGATCAATGTCACCCTTTCAGCATGCTCACCCATCCTTCCCACCCACCCCTTCCTTCACTTTTCTTAATTTCTGTAGGATATGTATTCAATTTGATACCATTTAACCAAGCAGTTTAGGTATATGATGCATCTTGATCTGTGTCACCTCCTTCAACATTTTCACCCCCCCTCCAACTCACCCTTCCCTTATTTTTCTTAATTCTGTAGTATATACAATGAATTTCTGACAATAGTCTCCCCGTCTTCCCTCCTTCATTTGTCTATCCCTCTCCCCTTGGCCCCAGTCCCTTCTTGCAAGTACCCATTTCCTGCTACTTATTTTGTTGGTGGGTGGGGCCTACCATTTTCACAGACAAATCTTTAACAAATTGCTAAATACTGAGTGTGAGCTGGGCAGGAGTGCTCTGGGAACTTCAGAAGTAAGGAATGTTCATACCCAATTGCTAGCTTTTCTCTGGTTGGTGCTCACAAGAAAAATGGGGAATGTGATGAAGGGAGACTTGAAGAGTCTCTAAGAGTCTCCATCATACAATAGGCCTAGATCCTTTTGTCCTAAGCAACAGAAGCCTTCATTTACTTTAGCAAAGCAGAAAACTGTCCTCCCAAAGCATAGGACTAATGCGATTGGCAAAAGCTAAAAGAAAGAGTTAAAAAAAAATGACTTCTTGGTATAGGGAAAGAACCCATATTGTGTCCAGATCATTAGACATCTTATTCCCCTTGGGAAAGGGTGAGATCACTGAGAAATCCCATCCCAGAAACACAGGACTTTCCAAAGTTTGAAGGTTGGTTTTTTGGCACAAGGTTGGTGATCCACCTCTTGAGACAAACTTCCACCTGTGGCTCTTTGGTGGTTAATTGGAGATAAGAATATCTGCCTGGGTTGGCTTCAAATTGAGACCCTCCTATCTCAGCCTCATGAGTAGCTAAGATTATAGGCATGAACTAGCAGTGCCTGGCTCTGTTCTAGCTTGTACCAACTCACATCACACAAGTGCTAACAGCATTGTTGCTGGAGAAAAGGGAAGAAGGAGGCCACTCTCATAGCCTGCTCTGTTATCAGTCTGGAAATTTTGCCTCTGTAGCTCTACATCCTTAATCTGATGATGTCGTGTGATCTTGTGACATTCCCACATATGGGAACTAAAAAGAGTCTCATTTACATGTGGCATTTCTTTGGCATCACAGATGCCACATATATACTATAGCAAGATTATATAAATCCTACATATCAACTAAATCAGGATATCTCAAACTATGTTCAGTGGAACACTCACGCCATGCAGTTCTCCAAGGATAAAGTGGTTCTATGGCCAAGTAAGTGTAAGACTTGCTGTAAATTATATGCTCCTCTTGGAAACCTTCGATGCTAGTTCACATATTAAAGGCTCTGAAAATGCTCTAATCATAAATTTAGACTTTTTCCTTACTCAGTTTTTCTCAACATATTTTAACCATTGAATTTACTCTCCCCCTCCCCCACTCCTATCTTTAACATTCTACAAAACTTGTATACAAAGAATTACATTTTTGGAAATAGCAAACTAACAGAAAAGTAAAGGCAAAACATTCCATGACACAAGAAATGTATATAATAACAATGGGACTTATTCATTGATTTAGTAGTTAATAAAACCAATTTATATTCACATTCTTAAAAAAAAGTCCCAGTTATATTAACTTTTGTTGTTGTTGTTATTGTTTTGTTTTAGTTTTTTTTTTTTTTTTTTTGTCATGGGACTTGGACTCTGGGCCTGGGCGCTGTCCCTCAGCTCTTCAGCTTAAGGAGAGCACTCTACCACTTGAGCCACAGCAACACTTCTGGTTTTGTGGTGGTTTATTGGAAATAAGAGTCTCACAGACTTTTCCTGCCCAGGCTGGCTTTGAACCATGATCCTCAGATCTCAGCCTCCTGAGTAGCTAGGATTACAGGCATGAGCTACCAGTGGCCTGCTTTCACTTTTAAACCACTATGGTAAAAGGGAGTTGACAGATGTAATTAAACTAAGGATCTTGAGATGAGATTATAATAAATTATCTGTGTAAACCCTCCATATGAAGACAGAGGCCTTCAAAGAGGGTGGCAGAGGGAGACTGGCACTAAGAGGAATAGGAGGTATAACAACAGGAGCAGGTGGTCAGAATGTTTTGAGAAAGGGGCCAGGAGTGAAGGAGTGGAGGCAATCTCTAGGAACTCAAAAAGGCTCCGAGGACATGGATTCTCCTCAGGGACTGGAGAAGGGTCCTAATGACCCTCTTGTTTTTAGCCATGTGGAATTTATTTCAAATTCTGACCTCTAGAACTGTATGTGTTGTTTTAAAACCTTATGTTTGGGATAATTTGCTTATAGCAACAGTAGCGAAATCGTACAAATGATGAAAGAAAGCAGGATGTTAGAGATTTAGAACTAGTCCAAACGTAGAGAGTGTTTGGTAGGGAAATATTGACCCAGGTCTCAACAACATTTTAAATGAGATGTCTTATCTCAGTTCCATCTTTTTCTCTCCCCTTTATGGATTTCCTCACAACAAAACTTCTGACTTTTAGACCAGTGTCTTTCCTCCACATTAGATGAAGAGTGGAAGGTGTTTGTACAAAATTACTAGTAGAAACACAGGAAAATAATTTTATAGACTATTGAAACCTCAATCCCTTTCTTACAAGAAGTGCTTCAAAATATAAGGATGATAAACACTCTTTGTGCGCAAACAGACAGTATTCTTTTTTTTATAGATTTTCCTAGCAAATTTTGAATACATGTGCCTTTCTGAATTCTAAAAATCTTTTTTAGTGTACATTTGCTTACTCAACAGAACTAAAGATGTGATTGCCATATAGTCATACATATAAATTTATGTAACATTACTTAACATTTGTTATTTAACCTTCACAAAGTCTGCCTGGGGGCGGGGTTATAGGCTAGATCTGTTTGTTAGTACTTGTGGGATTCTCTGAGCCTGGCATAGCTCATCTGGAAAATAAAGAGATTATTTCTGCCCCATAGTTTTGCTGAAGGATTAAGTGATAAAACAAATAGGTGCAAAGTGTTGATCATGGAGCCCATACTATAGAAAGTCCTCAAGTACATCAGTTACTGTTCTTAATCACATAGAGATTCTCCATCATCACCACCAGGGCTCATGCCTCAATTTCCTGGCATCCAACTTGTTGAGAACGGTTTGCCTTGGCCTTTATCTTGTTGGCAGCCCACTGCGAACGGTTTGTAGTGCCACTTCATCACTGAGGGAGAAGATACTTTCCCTGAATGTAGTTAGGAGAAGATTCTTCTCCTTTATATAACTTTTTTAAATAAAACTTTGACCTTCTGCTTTTTAATGATATTTTTAAATGTGGTACAAATAACAAGTATAATGAACAATGTGTTCCAAATGTGTTCCTTTGGTGCATTTCGAATTAAAATTCCAGTGAAACATTAATTCAATTTATATAGAATTCCAATTAAAACAGGGTGAGGTCTGCCAGATCCTTTAGCCTTCTGAAATACATCCTAGAAATGATTCCGTTTTGGCCCATTTTCTTGAAATAAAAGCCAATTAGAAACTGAAAAAGCAATTGAAAACCTTCCTGTCAATGATGATTCAAAATATGGAATCTATTTTTTTAGAGAAAAAAACAAATATGATCCTGAAGGTTTTGTGGCTCTCAATAAAGACAGGGAAACAAAATAATTCTTGATTATTTTGAGATATTATTTGAGATATTTGAGATATTATTCTTGAGATATTATTGACTTCATTGGATGTCACACTTGTTGAAGATTCAAGATAAGACAGCTTTCCTTCAGAACTTGGTTTTCCAAATTTCTTTTCATTGCTTTCATTCGAATGACACATCAAATCCTGTGGCACTGTCTATTAATAAGCTCAAAGTGAACAAGCCTTGCTAAGATACTTGTTCACTCTCCTGTTCTGATACTCTGTGTCCTTTGTTGCTTAATGAGCAGGGTATAGAAAATCATGATTTCATGGGTGAATCCAGTCCTCATTCCTCCACCTTGGCTGTAAGCAAGCACTTGCTCACATTATCTTTTCAACTATCTTTAGTTGCTTAGCAATTTGGAAATGTCCCTTAGGAATCATTTAAAACCTGTCATTTTATTTTCTTTATTTTATCCTAACTGGAAATATTATTGCTGATCTTAAGAATCTTGTTAGCGCCAATATTTGGTGCATCTATCTCTTGTGACACCATGAAAGCACTGGATGAAAACTAAGTTGGCATAAGTAGACATTGTTGCCACCTGATAAAAATCATCTAAGAATAAAACCCTGCTTTCATGGAGCAACCAGGGAAGTAGATCCAGGACCTTCTGGTGGCTCATCACTGTAATTGTAGCTACCTAGGAGGCATAGATCAGCCAAGGCAAAAGTTTGCAATACTCCATCTCAACAGAGAAATCTGGGCATGGAGGTGTGCTTGTAATCCTAGCTATGGCAGGAAATGTAAATATGAGAATCACAGTCCAAGCTGTCCTGGGGGGGGGGGAGGAATGGATATCTCATCTTAAAAATAATCAGAGCATAATAAGATGAAGTTGGAGTTCAAGCAATACGAGCACCTGCCTAGCAAAAGCAAAGCTTTGAATTCAAACACTTGTACTGCCAACGACAGCAAAACATATAGAAAATGGTCTAAGAACCATGTACTTTTTAAAATACGTTTTTTATTGTAAAAATGCTGCACAGAGGGGTTACAGTTACATGAGCAAGGTAATGAGTACATTTCCTATCAAGCATTGTTACCTCCTCCTTTGTTTTTCCCCTACCATCCCTTACCTCCCACCTCCACAACTACACCCACCTTCCACTTTCCCTCCTCCCCCCTTAAATTGTAAAGTTCATTTTCAACATAGTATCTTTTTTTCTTTTCTTTTCTTTTTAATCTTTTTGGTCCATTGTGGGGCTTGAACCCTGGGCCTGGGTGGCTGTCAACATAGTCTTGTACATCTCATTGTTACAATGGGTCAACCTGTATCATTTTTTTAAAAACTCCTTGGACTACTTGGAAATGAGTGTTTCAAAACATTTTTCAATGTTAGGTTAAAACATTCACATTTGATTAATACTACTGAAAAGTTATTTTATTGCCAAGCCAGCAAAACCTTTACAAGCAAAATCAGTTAATAAATCCCAGAGAGAGAAAAGCTAGCCATACAATGAGCAGATTCTCCTAAAGCAGAGGCCATGTCTTTGTGGGGGTGTTATTGGCAGGCCTGGGGAGGGCAGTATGTGTAGTGTGTCCTCATGGATCTTGTGTGGGGATGGGCAATCAGCTGGCTTAGCCTCTGTGTTCACCAGCTTTACATTGTCACAGCAAAACACTTGAAGCAATTAAGTCCTCCAGAGAAATGTTTTAGGTACTAGTGGTTCTGGAGGCTTTAGATCACATTCCAATAGCCCCATTGCCTTAGGCCTCTGGTTAGGGCATCTGCTGGCTGTGGTAGAGCATGCGCTCCAGCAAGAGGCTCATATTGTGGGCTGGGAAGCAGAATAAAAACTGAGTTCCCAGGGACTTCATGACCTCTCATAAGGTCCCAGGTCCTAAGAGCCCATGGGCGCTCTGCCTTGGCACCTTCCTGGGGACTAAGTCAGGAGCACAAGAGACCTTTGGAGGACATAAAACAAAACAACCCACAACAGGCTCCGTTTAGTTCTGTTTCCTCATCTATAAACCAGGAAAAGTAACACTTGAGGTAGTGTACGGATTAAATAAGATAATGATTAAAAATTCCTTTGTCCATACATTTACAATAAAAGCAATATCGCTGGTGAATTGGTTCTCGAGGGCGTATATACGTGAGAAGCTTAGATACTACAATGGTTTGTGTCCCTCCAAGGAGCTATCAAGCAAGCAGTGTAAAGCAGATCTATGCTATATGTATTCTGTGAACGTTTCATGGAGGAGGAGGGACGCGGAAGAAGATAAACGTCTGCAAGGACTCCTCAAGGGGGAAGAATGCTTTCTTAAAAAAAGTGAAGATGGGGCTGGGAAGGTGGCTCAATGGTAGAACGCTTGCCTTGCATGCATGAGGCCCTGGGTTTGATTCCTCAGCACCACATAAGCAGAAAAAGCCGGAAGTGGTGCGGTATCTGAAATGGTAGAGCGCTAGCCTTGAGCTGAAGACCTGATAGGCAGTGCCTAAGCCCAGAGTCAGGCCCCACGATGGACAAAAAAGGTAAAAAAAAAAAAAAAGTGAAGAAGTACTGCCTGCCTCAGCCCAATGTTTAGCCATTATCATCATTTTATAATTTGGTTGACCTATTAAAACTAAAACACATTTTTGATGGAAATTAGTGTTATAAATCCATGGTCAGAATTAGAAGAAGGTTTTTTTTAAAAAAAAAAATAAGTCCCTAACTATCAGCTATGTTATACACAGTAATTGTAACCCAAACACACACACACACACACACACACACACACACACACACACTTTTATAATACATAAAACGTCTCAAGTACATCTTTTACTACTATAATCAATAAAAGCCAAAATTCATTTCAAAGTTTGTTTTCTTTTAGTGCCAGCACCAGTGCTTTCTCTCACTTATGGTTGGCACCTGACCACTTGAGCCACTCGTCTAGTCCAGCATTTTGCTGTCTAATTGGAGATGGACTTTTCTTCCCAGAGTGGCTTTGAACCTCTTGAGTAGCTAGGATCAGAGGGGTGAGCCCCTGTAAAAATTAAGTGTTTTTGAGTTCATCATTAGCTTTCATCACTGTGTATTTTCTCAAGATATTGATTTTTTCCATCAGTTATGGGGCTTGAATTCAGGGCCTGGCCACTGTCCTTGAGCTTTCTTGATCAAGGCTAGCACTCTACCACTTTGACCTACAGTATCACGTAGGTTTTCTAGTGGTTAATTGGAGATAAGAGTCTCACAGAGTCTAAACAGCCTAGGCTGGCTTTGAACAGTGATCCTCAGATCTCAGGCTCCTAAGTAGCTAGGATTACAGGTGTGAGCCACTGGCACCCAGCTTCCAGAGATATATATTTTTTTAAGAATAAAATCTAGCTACTATCATTTAACAGCTAATTATAAGACACTTTTCTGTTAGAATAGGCTCCTTGTAGTTAGCGTAAAGTTGTGAACACACTGATAAATGAGGGTTAAAGTTTGTAGCCATTCATAGACTAACCCATGGGAGGACTAAACTATCTTGCCAGGTTAGCACTTCTGAGAGGAGCTAAGTACCTCCTTCTAAATTTGAAATAAGAGCCTGTAGAAGAAATGGGGGCAGACTGGGGTTTTCTCAATTGACTACCCTTCAGTAGTGGGAAACAGGTAACAAGGGGAGCCAGAAAGCAGCAAAACAGCAACAGTGTGTATATATTGGTGGTCCGCAGGGCAAATATTTCCAAACTGGGATTTCCATACCCTACATATGCTTTTCTGCCAGGTCTATTTCTGTTTCCCAATCAGAGAATGACTGACAAATTCCACCAAAAGCCATGTAACTGACGGGGGGCCTTGGAATTTCCTAGTTCTACCCACTAGATCACAGCTTTTGTTTCCCATATATCTTCCAGGTTAGGATTCTCATTGCCTGTGACTTTTGTTGGGAGCAAGTGATTAACAAAGATTCTCCACCCTCCCTTTTTTCCCCCCTCTGTCTCTTTTCAAACCACTGTCACATTTTGTTCCTGGGGGAAATCAAAGATTTTTCTTATCCACTTAAAAACAGCATTGTTCCCACTCCCATCCAGAGAAACCCAGCCAGGCCTCTTTGACAGTGGTCTTTTGCCCATGCTAATCTTTGGGGATTTCTTCCACAGTTCTTATGTTTTATTTCAGACTGCTCTCTAGGGATTCTGCTCAGTTTTCTGACCCCCAGTGTAACTTTCCCATTGGCATGGAAGAGGATTACTGAGGATCTGATAGGAACTTTAGAGCTCTGAATAGTTTGAATTTATCATCCACGTTTCAGTATCAGGTTATTATTAGCTCCACTGTACTTATCAGAGTTGTCAAATAACTAGTCTTAAGTCTAGTAAGTGGAAGTGCCAGGGCCTCAAAGCATATTTTCTGAATCTAAAACCAGAAATTCAAAAAAAATTCATCTTGGAGAATTGACGTTTAGAATGTATGAGACCTCTAGTTCCACCAATGTGAAGATGGTAGATAAAAACCCTTACTTCTTTCCCTGTCTATTTTCTGTCTCTGAAAAAGCTGCCATGTTGCTTAGATTCTCATGTGTTGGGTCCGACCCCAGTGTCCCTGGGCTCCCAGGCTGCATGACAGTCCAAGTGCCAAAATGGTCAGCTGGCTCCATACAATGGTAGAACCCCCTGAGCCTTGGTTCTCGCCTAACCAGTATCCTAATAATGAATGGAAGTGGAGTCTTTTTTCAAGCCAGTGTAACATGAAGAAGGCATCACTTTATTTTTATTTTTATTTTTTTGGGTCCGGTCATGGGGCCTAATCTCTGAGCCTGGGCGCTGTCCCTCAGTTCTTCAGCTCAAGGCTAGCGCTCTACCACTTGAGCCACAATACCACTTCCAGCTTTTTTCTTTTTTCTTATGTGGTGCTGAGGAATCGAACCCAGAGCCTCATGCACTGAGCCACCTTCCCAGCCCATCACTTTATTTTTTTTTTGCTTCATCTACTTTATAATTTGGAGTTACAGATGACATTCTATTACATAAAATATTCAGTGAATAAGAAAAATTGGAAGACCACTGCCTTTCGTCCAAAGACCAATGAATAATTGGAACTTCTGTTTCTCTGTCTAGATCTAGTAGGAAACAAAAGAGCATCAATGCTCCCAGTTGAAGGCTTGTTTGGGATGATTATGGATAAAGAGTGTCATGTTTATGATTAACATCAAACAGACACTAAACCAAGCTCCCTATCTTCCATAAGAGAATATATCCATGTCTTCACAGACGATAAATAATTGGTATTCTACACATTTTATTCTACACAATGTCAGGAGCCTTTGCGTTCATGCACTCCATCAGAACCCATTTAGGTGACACCTGGTATGTGTGATGTAAAACTATAGGCTCTCTGCCCTAATGAAGCTGAAATCCATATTGTGTTTGGGTATGTGCTTTGGGAAGAGATGTGAAACATGTAAATTAGAATCTAGAGCAGAATGAACTGGGTTCTTTTATATGCACACAGAGAGAAGGGTGGTAGAATAATTAATACAGTTTGAGTTGGTGCACATAGTGAATCTAGACATAAGGCCTCCTCAAGATCTTCAAGAAATGGGCATTTTAAGCCAGGTATAGTGAGGCATACCTGTAATCCCAGCACCCAGGAAGCCAAAGCATGGGATTCATGAGATCAAGTCAAGCCTGGACTCCAGAACAAAGCCCTGACTCAAAGAAAACAAAATAAAAGATGCTGGCATTTGAATTAAGTATTGAAAGTTGAAGAGGCTTTTGAAAATTGACAAAAGGATACAGTTGTTGTTGGGGGAGTGAGTAATGCCTATAATTGTGGATACACAAGAGGTTGTTTGACATCTAGAGTATCACAGTTTGAACCAGGAAGGTTTGTGAGACTCCATCTCCCCCCATTAAAAAAACAAAACAGCAAAAAACAGTGCTGGAAGTGCTTGTCAAGTGGTAGAGCACCAGCTGAGCAAACAAGCTGAACAAAACCAAAGTCCTGTGTTCAGACTCTAGCACTGACAAGAAATTATGGGGGGAGGGGAGAAGAAAGGAAGGAGGAAAGGTGGAAGGGAAGAAAGGGAGAAAGAATACAGATGCTCCTTCATTTATGATGAGATCATATCCCCAATAAACCCATTGTAAACTGAACATATCCTAAATTGGAAATTCATCTAATTCATCTAACCTGGTGAATATCAAAGCTTGACTTAGCCTACCTTGAATATGGGCAGAACACTTCCATTAGCTTACAATTGTGCAAAAGTATAATATCTCACATAACTTACTGAACACCCATATTCAAAAAATGCCAGCAATACAGTGGGCTATGGAGGATCATGGTTTCATCTCAAGATTGTGAAGCTGTTAGAACTAGTTTCCTGTCAACCCCAGCACGAAAATATCATGTCACAAAATATTAATCCAGGAAAAGATCAACATTGAGCATTTAGAGGATGGTATCAACTTACTGTGGATTACTTTTGCACCATTATAAAGACAACAAGTAAAAAACAAAAATTAAACCATGTTAAGCCATGAACTGTCCCTATAGCCTTGTGGTTAATGGACGGAGGCACAGTTCCTAAGATGGTGCTGTAATAGGTTTCTATCATGTATATCCTGAGTTTAGCTCTTCCTCGAAATGTACCAATATAGAAAGCCTGCTTTCTCTCATCCTGCATCTAGTAGTTAGAATCTTTCCCCCTTAATCATGGATCCTGGGTTTCATATATTTCTCGGTATGTTTCAGACAAGTTATTGGCTCTTTTCATTTCTCTCTTCTGAAATTTTGTCTCCTTGTGGACAGCAGTTTGAACTACTAGTCATATTTGCTTTTCTTCATCAACCCTAACAGATTGCCTTAGACTTAGCAATAGATTCTCACATGTTTGCTGAGTTCCAATTAAAGGAATTTACTCTCGATTATAGATCATCGCACTTTTGGGTCTATTCTACTTCCTGAAATGGAAGTTTAAAAGTCATGATGTGGCCACTGACAAGCAAAGAAATGCTGACCTGTTATGGCTAATGATGCATTTCAAAAAGAAAAGAAAAAAACCCCAGCATATTTCCATCTTCTTTGTGTAAGTGGCACATTTAGCAATTCATAATTGAATTTCTTGTAAGTGAACTTTGTGACAATTCTCTCTCTGCTTGATTACCCAGTAAACCATTTCTCATAAAACACCATCAACTTATAAAATAGTCATTATGGTGCCAAGTACGCATGAAACATGCAATATAAGGCAAGCAGGCTAGAGGAAATTAAGATTCCCTTAACAGAGAGATATTCAAGAAATCTTTCCATTCACATTCCTACTCTTGCCTTTAAGGTCTTCAATTCTCAGAGTAAAGGAGAAGAGGCAATTTTTGTTTGAATGCTCAGTCAGACAACATATAGCCTAGCAGGGGACCTTGAAACAGACAAATAAATAAGTGCTATAATGAATGTGATATGCATATACCTCTTGTAGAGGGAGACCAGCAAGCTTTTCACTCTCCTGGGCAAAGGAGTTAATCTTGGAGCTAAATATCAAAGAATACCAATGGCTCACAACTCTTGTCCTAGATTCACAGGAGGCTGAAATTGGGAGGAGCAGCCTTAGGTAGCAAAGTCCAAGAGAATCCTTAAAGCAAGAAGTTGGCAGTGGTGGCATATACCTGTCCTCCCAGAGGTGACAGAAGCCAAACACTGGAAGATCATGGTCCAGGTTCATACCTGGGCAGAAAATGAGGCTTTACCTCAAAAAACAACTAGTTATTTTTTTTTAAGGTGTGTGTGGGGGGCGGGTGGCTAGGATGTGGAGCTGTGGCTCAAGTGGTAGAGTGTTAGTCTTGAGCAAAAAGTGGCTCAGGGACAGTGCCCAGAGTTGAAGCCCCAGGACCAGCAGAACAAACTTTATTTTACAGATATTTATGCCTTTATATATGGTGAAAGAAAATGGCTCTATTTCTCCAGTTTCCTGGAAGATACTATGGCTATATGGAAGCCTTAACTTGTACTACTAATGCATTTTTCTGATCTGTTCTCTAATACTTTGGTACAGAATCTAGGTCTTCCTTCCTTCCTTCCTTCCTTCCTTCCTTCCTGCCTTCCTGCCTCCCTGTCTTCCTTCCTTCCTTCCTTCCTTCCTTCCTTCCTTCCTTCCTTCCTTCCTTCCTTCCTTTCTTCCTTCCTTCCTTTCTTCCTTCCTTTTTCCTTTCCTTCCTTCCATCCTTGGTGTATATACTCTCTGACTCTCACAGAACACCACTGTGGGATTCATCTACACCCAGCAGTGGGCACTTTGTCTTCAAAACATTGTGTCACTCTAGTCGCTGGGAAGCTGCCTAATGAAACTCTCTTGAAAGCAGTATTTGTTTTCTTCCATGTGCTTCTATGTCTTTGCCTTGAGTTTCAATAACTTTTTGATTTTTTTCAGGTTTTACTGAAAGATTTTTTTAAATTAATGATGAAACTCTTTGAATTGTGCATCAGTTATTCCAGAGAGAGTTCCAGCCAATGCGACCTTACTCCTGTGTTTCCCTGACAATGGAGAAAAAATGTGTGCAGTAGATACAGAGCCAAAGCCTTTCTCCAGGCTCAGTGTCTTCACATCTAGCCCCATGCTGTGTCTTTCAAGTGCCTTTTCATCTAATCACAAACTTCAAAACCCAAGATTCATTTTCTTCATAGTCAAATAACTGTATGTTAGACCTAAACATAGCATTTTATTTTTCAAAACACTCTTAGTTAATAGATTTGTGTAATGATCCCAGCAGATAGGCAAACAGGACATAGTAGTTATTTTTTTAAGATTAACTTTTACCTCTTTCTTTTTAAAAATAGTTTTAAAAAACTGGTAACTGCCTTTAACACAGCTTATTTTCTTGTTAAGTTGTATAAAAACAAGTCACATTGAGCTTATAATACTGTCACATTCCCCTCCAGAATCAGCCAGGACAAAAAAAAAAAACATCTGATGGTGAATAAACTCTAGCTCTGAAGAGAATCTGTAAAGTTATCTTGCTTGATAGGAAACAGAAATCCCACACCACATGCCAGGCCCAAGGCTTCTTATTCTACATCTGTTCAAGTAGGGGGAAAATACTCACAATAGAAAAGAATTCCAATTGGTTGGGAAACACAACTACTGGTAATGTAAAGCTCTTATTCCTTTACTGAGCAGTCCCAAGACAATCAAGTAGGAGCTTGTACTCTCAAGACTCCAGCTGCCTTCAGCCTGCAAATGACTCTGTTCCCAACCTTATTTTAGCCCATGACACACCTGTTCACAGGCCAGCACACACTGGAGAGTAGACGGGAAGTCCCCCATCCAGCCTGCTCTCAGCCACATCAGAAACACACACCAGGTGTGACTGGAAAGTAATGAGGCCCACTCACAAACAAAAGAAGACAATTCAAACCAAGAAAAGGATTTATGCAGCCAATTGAGAATTGCTCCTCAAAGTGGTTACCATGGAAAATATAAAAATGCGGCCATTACTCCTAACAGTTTTTCAAAGTCTCTAAGAAAATGGTCTTTAGAGATTATAATCTTCTCATAAAAATGTGCTCCATAGGGCTGGGATGTAGCTCAGTGGCAAAGTGTTTGCCTAGCAAGTGCAACGTCCTGGGTTCGATCCCCAGTACCAAAAAAAAGAAAAGACAAAAAAAATACAGTTTAAAAATGTGCTCCATTTTTTCTAGACCTTCACATCCATGTTTCTGCCAAATAGAGGTGGTGCTGGGAACACAGGTAGACAGGAGAAATAGACACCTCCAAAGATGCCGGCACTGCTACCTACAACCTGGAAAAACACAGTGCAAGTGACAGAGAAACTGAAGATGAAAGACTTCTTAGGGTAATCACCTGAGTGGAGAGAGAGGAGTAAAGGAACGGGCTTTCCTTCCCTCATCCTTAATTTGGTGGATTGCTTTGGTTTTTCTTCCTATATTCCTGCTTAGCTGCCAGGCAGAGACAAATTGACTGGAATTATCCCCCTCCCCTAATGCACCAACAGTTGCTCATAGAAATCTTTCACCCAGTTACAACCCTAGGAGACACCTCTATGTTACCTGTGTCACATTTGGCAATGTCTTTGGCTAGGAAATTAATTATTTTGTACAGGTGTGTGTGTGTGTGTGTGTGTGTGTGTGTGTGTGTGTGTGTGTGTGAGTGTGTGTGTGTGTGTGTGTGCGCGCGCGCGCACGTGCACATGCATCAGTACTGGCACTTGAACTTGGAGCCTCATGATCTTTCACCTTTCACATTCACAATTGGTGCTCTACTACTTGAGCCATGCTTCTATGCTGGTTAACAATATATGGACCCTCAAAGACTTTTCTGGCTGGGCTACCTTTGACCTGGGATCCTCTAGGTCTCAGTCTCCTAAATAGTTACAAGTGTGCCTGGCTCAGAAATTAATGTCTTAATGACTTTTTCTGCTTATGTGGTGCTGAAGAATAGAACCCAGGGCCTCATGCATGCAAGACAATCACTCTACCACTGAGCCAAATTCCCAGCCTTAATGACTTTTTAAACAATAATTTTCATTGAGATTAAGTGACTACATACATTTTATAATTTTCACAATATTGTGGGATAGTGATACTTAAGGTCACCAACACATTTAACCTTCACAGGAAAATTGTTATTATCATGGTCTATAAAGTTTGTGAATTCTATGAGCTTTGACAGTACAACTATTTCTTCCCAATCAGATGATATGTACATTTCTTTCCTTTTGCTTATTGTAAGCTGTTCCCTCTTTCCCATTCATTCCCTCCCTCCCATTGCTGTCCTTGACTTGCTTAGTTCACTTTCATCAATGTCCAGTGCAGCTAATGGGCCACTCTGTTGTATATTTTCCCAGTTCCCTCTGATTCTGTGCCCTCCTCTTAAAGCAACTTTTAACAGTTGCTTTACCTTGAATATAATTAAAATAAGTGATTTGGGAGAAGCATAGTTGGAGAGGTTTTTAGTTAAAAGATTAGGGTTAAAATTTTGATACTCCCAAGTACAGATTCGGCATCTATAAATGTGACTAAGCAATACCTACTTCTCAAGATTTTATTTAAAGGATAAATATTAGAAATACATATGAAATATGCAATAAAAATAATGCCTGGAACATAGTATACATTCAATATGTGGTAGCTATTTCTAAAAGTAATTGCCTCTAAGAGCTAGTGGCTTTCTTAGCTCATATGATTGATTGGTAATGCATAGGCATAGATTTGTGTGTCAGATCTATGATCATTGTTAATCCATGGTGCTAACTTAATCATTTCGTTAATAGTTCTCCAACGTTGTCTATGAAACTTTCCTATGTACATACCAATTATTGACAGAAGTCTAGATTCTTCCATCTGTTGTTTAGTTCTAAGGAAATTATTGTTAGACTTACTAGTATCATTTATATAATGGTCAAAACCGCACAAGAATAGGAGAAGCTTAATCTCATAAACAGAAGCTTAGCACCCCCCAGGTAAAAATATAAGCCATTCTAAATGAAGATTTAGAGGGGTGGGGCAAGTACTAAGACTTGAACTCAGGACCTCATGCTCTTGGTTAACCTTTTTCTGCTTAAAGCTAGAGTTCTACCACTTGAGCAACATCTTCACTTCTGGCTTTTTCCCTAGTTAATTGAAGATAAGAGTTTCTCAGGTTGGTTTCCTGGGCTGGGTTTGAACTGAGATCCTTAGATCTCAGACTTCTGAGTAGCTAGGATTGTAGGTGTGAGCCACCAGTATCTGGCTAAATGAAGATTTCTCTAAGTCTAGAGCCTGATAGCATCTTGTACAGCTGATGGTTCTTCTGGAAGCTTCAACCTTGCATATGCTTTCAGGGCAGGTGGCTTCCATTTAGAGAAGATCCTCCCCATCTTTTATATTTATCAATCCAGAGAACAGCAAAACTAGAACAGGTTAAATAATCTATTCCACTTCCTCAGTTCACACAAAAGGAAATTTAGACCACGGCAGATAGCCAAGTGATTTACCTAAAGCCACACAACTTAGAAATAGGACCAGTTCAATGAATGTCCACCTTAACTGAGCTCTAACATTAAGGAATTCTTGTTATCCAATAGAAGTATCTCATAGGAATAAAAGAGAGTTTGTCATTAGTCCTAATTAGAATTGAAGTGATCACATCATTTTCTAAAATCGCACATGTGCATCCAAAATTAAGTCAGAAGACTTGGGATTTTATTTTCTTTTTCTTATTAGGCAATAAGCTCATCACTTGGAAGTTTTGGAACCAAAACATTCCAGTACCCTTTTCCCAACCTGGAGAAAGAACAATGCACAAATACAGCTATGTAGAGACAAAAGAAGATTTTATTGTATATTTGTTGTAGAATACTAGTTATTTGTTTTTTTAAAAAAATAAGAAGTGATGTTATGTCTACTTTCAATAGTGAGTACTTGGTATGTGAATAGGTTTCAGCAGGAAGTAGGTTAGGGAATTTGGAGAACTTTTCATTTTTCTGCTAGTCTTTATGCTATGGTTTAATTTAATTATTGAAATTTTATATAGTTCCCAAACATCTCCATTTTCAAAAACAAGTGCCCAAATACCAAAGCCAAACATGAATGCCTTTTGAATTAGCTATACTATTGTTTCACTCCAATTTTGCCATAATTGAGAATGTACTGAATTTTACATCCTTTCTGTTACCAATCATTTCATAGATACCTCAATATAGAATTATGCAGCCTGTCCTCTTGACATAATTATGAGACAGGCTGCTTGTCAAACTCTACCAAACCAATTCATCTAAATGGGCACTGTTCCTAGTAATAGTAGATTTGTGGAAGCAGAGACCATTACCAGGACAAGTGGGAAAGCTGTCCTGTGTCGTAGCTGCAAGGGAGGCACACACATTAAAAGATCTTATCTTCTCATGAAGCTCTCTTGCTCTGAAACCTCCCTGTCCTTAGGTACAAGTTTCTATTACTTCAACAAATACAAGCAAATACAAGTAAATATTGTTTGAGAATCAGCTATGATCCAGACAAAGAAGTAAAGCAGAGAACAAAGAAGATTGATTTCTGCCACAAGCCATGGAATTTATATTTTACTGTAGGAATAATGCATTTCATCATATCCTTAGAAACTCGCATGGTAACCTATTACATTAAAATGACTGTAAAGCCATCTTTCTAGAGAATGCATCACGGGAAGTGATGGCAACCTCTACTTAACTCACATTTACAGGGGAAAATACTGGGGCAAGGTTAATAGTCCAAAATTAGCGCCATGGTAGTAGGATGAAACTTAGCCATGAAACTGAGAGAAATTGGCAAGTTCCAGATGACTTACAGTAGGGGTATAAAAAGCATATTTTTATAAAGCTAAGCACAAGTAAAAACTAAGAAATACTGCTTTTAGAAATGTGTGTGATGGGCCTTTATTTTTAAAAAAAATTCTAGCAAACCAAAACAAGACTCTGGTAGTAGTTACCTCAAGGAATTACAATCAGAGAGAGGTATAAAGAAGGTAAAGATAAAAAAAATTCACAATGTAAATGTGCTACTACACTGTTACAGGTCTATAAGTATTAGTTAACCAAACAACAATTAACCTCATGAACAAAGAACTATGAATAGTCTCATACTGTGCACAAGAAATGAAAATATTTCCCTTGAGAAGCATGGCTAACATGGTTCCTTTTCTTTGTTCCATGAATTTCTTCAAATCATCTTCACTTATGTCACTATTACCACCTCAGCTTAATGTCTTTTCCCCAGGTATTCTTTTCTTCTGCATTTCATGTTTTAGTCGATGACACCATCTTTCTCTCCGCAACACAAGCTTGAGCCTTTGGAGTTATCTTTGAAGCCTTCCTTTTTCTTTGCCTCTTCTCAAATCCAATCAGTCTTCAGGTTTTGTGGGGTCTGGCTCTTCACATTATTATATTTTCTGTGTTTCCACTGATGAGACCCTACTTTGGATTATTATTTCTTTCCTAATGCTATAGGATAATATATATATATATATATATATATATATATATATATATATATAAAACACACACACACACACACACACACACATATATATATATATATATATCTGCTATCCTTTCTTGTAGTCTATTATCTCTCCCACCCATTTCCATTGTGCTATTAGCATCATATCCCTTTATACCAACATAATTTATGACATTCCTGTTTACAGTAGCTTAGTATCTGTGGATAAAGTCCAGACTCAATAGGTTGCCTTTTTAGACCTTTTGCCATTTTCTCCCATCTACTTCCAACTATATTTTCTACACTATCCACTATATATCACCCAGCCCACCTGAACTAACTCAGTTTTCTTGTAAACAGCCTATGAATTCCTGTTCCATCTTGATAGTTAGGAGATTTTCTTAATTAAGAGTGTATGTACTGGTTCATGAACTAGTTTGTTGGATGATAGGTATGAAATAAGATGTCTTGAGTTTAAGCTCCAGCTACAGGACTCACTGAACATCTTCAAGTCCTAATGACCTAACCCATGGAAAAGAAAATCCAACTAAAAGATTGTCATAAGGTTTAAATAAGAATATCCACCAAAACAACACTAAAAAATACCATTACGTGTAGTTAGCTCCTTCCATCTCTGCTTTTTAAAGATTATCTTCAATGGTACTCTTGGAAATTTTCATTTGCCATTATCACCTCTTCTTGCATATGAATCTGTCTTCCTTCATTTTTGGATCCCTGTATTGTACTGTATTTGGGGTCCATAGATGGGCATAGATGTGCATTATCAGGACATCTTTTACAGAGGTCAGGTAAGCGTTGAGGAGGCTAGCAGTATGGGTAAGATGGGAAAAGTGGGCATTTACTACATTCCTTTATGATATTTGAATCTCTTGTATGAGATTTTTATGAGAATTATAAAGAATCAGGAATATCATTTAAGTTGTGTACTTTGTGTGTGTGGGGGGGGCGCCTAGACTGGAGCTTGAACACAGAACTTTATACTTTTACTTGGCCTTTTTGATTACAGATGTTACTCTGCCACTTGAGCCACACTTCCACTTCTGGATTTTTGTTGATTAATTGAAAGAAGATTCTCAAATCTCAGCCTCCTCCACAGCTAGAATTGTAGGCATGAACCATTGGTGCCCAGCTTATGTACATATAACTATATATATGCCACATTATCCCACTAAATTATAAGAATTTAGAAGACTATGTTCCTCATAAATTTCATGTTTAAATCCCCCATTTTCTATTTTGCATGGTGTCTTGAACAATTTTGGCATTCCATTATACTCCATAAAGGAGTGATGAAGTTAATTCATGTTTTCAAAAATATGGTTTATGTTTTCATAAGCCATTTCCTTGTCTAACCCCTGTTTTATTTTCAAGAACAGAATTCTGGTGATGTTGTAGAAAGGACTTGAATCTTACAGGGGTTTACAGCTTTATAACCAACATCAAATTCAACAGTAATTCTACATGGTTAGGGTTACCAGTCATTAATAATATGAGAAAATTATCTCCACTTCTGGATTTAAATTTTCAGCCTTAATGTTGCATGGTTGTAGATTTGGGCTTTAATTTATAAAGTTTCTGTATTTTAATTATGTCTAGATGAGTAAGTGAATGTTCTGTATATGGCTCATTGCCTACATTAGTAAAGACATACTATCGTAAAATATGGATCACATATTTTTCACGGGCCTATTTCTAAAACTGATCTATTATAGTTTTATTAACTTTCCTAGATGGTTTATGAATTTTAAATTTAAGCCCAATCATAAATTCCCAACTCCTTTAGCTCCTGGAAGACTGCCCTGTCCGTGGGATTCACAGATGAGATGGCAGATCCTTCCTCAGGAAGATCTGCTCAAAGAGGTCAGCTGGGCAGTCCATGGATGGGACAGGGAAGTGGACCTAGTTCCATACTGCCTAGCATTGTGCTACCCGCTGTGAAGGACAGGAAAAATGAGTCATGTCTGGGTTTTTTCTGAAGTAAAAAATAATATATTAAATGATTACGTTACAGGATGTAAATAACATATTGTATTCAGCTCTTGTCTGCAGGATCTAGCAACAGTATTAATATATTTGATATGCTAATGTAGTATATTGTTAGTTTGTTAGTGTAGTAAGAGACATTGCTATTTCCACGAAACAGAGTAGGAAACTGAGGCTCACAACAGAAGTAATCTCAAACAGTAATCTGCTTGAGCAACCATAGACATACAACCAGATTACTTTGAGTCTTTCTGACTTAAGTAAGCCAGGCCCAAAGAAGCATAGGTCCCATGGTTTCCCTTATTTGCAATATCTAGTATAGGTATGAGTCAAGCGGAAAAGGTCAGATAATGTGATGTTAGGAAAATGAACCCTTAAATATGTATCTTAATGTTTTCGTTTCTTTCATGCATGTGTTTCTAATGCATTTATAAGATTATTTCTTTGTTGCTTTGTATGTCCCTCCCCCACAGTGTAACCCCCGCTTTCACTATATTTGATGTCAGTATAACATGTGGAGGAGATGGGGACAAACAAGTCGTTTAAGGATTCAGGTGGACCTGTTGCAACAATGAGAAGTACAAAATGTCATGTCAAAACCAGCTTTACAATGTCGGTGTGGGGGGGGAGGGGGGTATAATTGGGTGGGGGGAGGGGGGTAAAATTGGGTGGGGGGAGGGGGGAGGCGGGGAAGGGAAGTGAAGGGTAAACAAAGGAGGAGGCTGCAATGCTTGGTAAGAAATGTATGCATTATCCTGCCCATGTAATTGTAGCCCCCCTGTACAGTATGTCTCAAATAAAATAAAATACAATTAAAAAAAAAAAAGTAAACTAGAGCAGAAGTTGAGCCTTGAATATTTTGAGTCGTGTTTTCAGGGACAATATCAGATGTTTTTGGTGAAAATCTGTTTAAAATATGTTATATACTTGTCATCGTTTTCAAAGTTCTTAAATAAGCATACAGGGTAATGGATTATAATGAATATTCCTGTCTATTGCTCAGATATGTCATATACTAGTATTTTATCCAGTTGGTTTCAAGTATTTATCAAAACCTTGTAAATATACTTAAAGTTCTTTGAGCTTGTCTTAGATCTGATTTCTTCTCTGCTTTGTGGGCACTCCTGTCCTGATTTGGGCTGTGATTTTGATCTCCATATATAGAAAATAGAGAGCAGTTATAGTGCCAAGGAGTGGCACTTGGATGACAGCTTTAGCATCCCACATAATTTTCTCTGACTTGCCCCCTTCTCTGAGGTAGGTAATTATCATTTTCTATTGTATGTCACCTCAGTGCAAATGCTGTTCCAGCTGCCCTCTAACACAAAAACTCTCTTCACCACTGACTGAGAATAATGCATACATTAATTAATGCTGCTGTTTCCGACTATGAGCATCAATGTTTATGTTTACTTATGCTAGATGGTATTTTTTTCTTTAAGGGAGGTAGGATTTATTTGGATTCACAGTTTGAGAAAGTCCATCAGAACAGGAGGGGACATGATGAAGCAGAGCAGAGCACATCATGGTACACAGGAAGCAGAAAGAAATGATTACAGCAAAAGGTCAGGGCAAGATACAACCCAACCAACTCACCCTCTGTATTGTATTGCCTCCCAAGAATGCCATTATATTTTGAAATCACTAACGGTCTTCTCTGTTCATTAGGTCAGGGCCCTTACGATCTAAGTAATCTACTTCGAAAACACCTTGATGGAATTTGATGTGTCAATTTGAGTTAGGCTGAATTTTCCAGCTATTCAGTCACATACTAGTCTAGGTAAGGCTATATAAAGGTATTTTGTAGATGTGATTATGGTCCCTAATCAGTTTATTGATGAGAGATTATCCTATGTAATCTGGGAAGATCTGAGTCAATCAGTTGAAAGCCTTTCAAAGAGAGTTGAGATTTTCAAAGAGAATGAAATGTTGCTTTTGGTCTACAGATTCCATGTGTGCCTGTGAGTTCCAGCCTCCTCTTACTAACGGCCTGTCCTGCAGATGTCAAACTTGCTAGTCAGATCCCACATTAAATAAATCCTTTTAAAAAACCTCTTAATAGTTCTCTTCCACTAGCTCTTGCTTTTCTGAGAACTCTGACTGACACATAGTCTATACCCAAAATCTGAATTCCATTAGGGTATACCTTTCCTTACTTCTTTCCCTTCCTCCCTTCCACCTGTTCCCTCTCTTCTTTAATAATTCAAAAATTATTAAATTGAGTTTTTTTCTCTTTCTCTTGTCTCACTTTAAGTATCTTCTGGTATTTAACAGTATCTTGCACATGGTAATTACAGCACACATATTTGCTAGATTGACAGTCTATAATCACTTATCTCTCTTTATTTCAAATGCATCAGTTCTAGTTACTAGAAGTTTACAAACCACACCAAAAGGTTTGTAGCAAAAGTGCATGAAATATAAAACTATAAGAATAGGTAGACTAGGTGAGGGTTGGATGAAGAGAGAATAAAATACATGAACCTTGTATCTGACTCAGAAATGTATGCGCTTTTATACGAAGGCACTTTAAAATTGGTCAGATTCATTATGTAGTTGATTTCTGGAGAATGTGCTTTCTGCGGATCACATGCTATGAGGCAGATAAATAACCAGGTAAAGACAATGAAGGATTCCAGATTCTGTGCTGGAGATTAGGATGTCATGATCTGAAGGTCTGAGGTAGAAGGAGATCACTTTCTAACTTTGGCCACAGAACTACACATGGAAAGCACTGTCTTCCCAAAGACAGCCTCAGATTCTGTTAAAAGACAAAATTTCAACAAACTGAGGTGGGTTTTTTTTGTTGTTGTTTGTTTTTGTCAATCATCAGGCCTGAACGCAGAGCCTGAGCACTGTCCCTGAGCTTTTTCACTCAAGGCTAATGCTCTACCACGTTGGGCCATAGCTCCACTTCTGGTTTTCTGCTAGTTTATTGGAGATAAAAGCTTCATGGACTTTCTTCCCCAGGTTGGCTTTGAACCACAATCCTCAGATCTCATCTTCTTGAGTTGCTAGGATTACAGGCATAAGCTACCAGAACCTGGCAATAAACAGAGTTTTAAAGAACTGCTTGGTCTGTGTTAGTAATTCATGAACTTTCCACCTTCCTACCTATGAGACAGAGAGGTGCTCCACTGAGATGAGCAGAGGATGGGTTTTATAAGTAGGAAAGGAAAACAGTATAAGTATAAGTAGTGAAGGAAAACAGAAACAAAGTACAAAGAGCAGATTGCTATTTCAAAGGTACTGCCCTTATATGGGTTAAGAAGTCAGTGGGGACTTCCTTATGCCAGTTTTGGTTGACTGAACCCCTTTTGATTGGTTGCTGAGTCTTACTATTTTTGGAAATAAAAACTAGATTGTTTTAAGGTTCATCTTGATTATGTGGCCCCTACCATGAGTGATCCAGTTCTGATTTAGTCTGTCAGATCTCCTGGGACTTAGTGAAGGGGCTCAGTCCCAAACAATGACCTTCACAATTTTTTAAAATTTAATTTTTATCCCAAAGAAAAGGTGTGAGAGCCCCCACTTTTCTACCTGTAGTCTAGAAAGTGACAGCAAAAGAACTTAAGAGGTGTGTAGCTGGTACCTCACCTAATTTCAAATATGTGAAGAGTAGACATTTCACATTCTGCACATCATTAGCATAGTACAATGGTTTATACATACGGGATCTGAGACTCCATTTTATACATGGAGAAGGACTGAGTAACATGGTTTTTGGCATCTTTTTTTAATATTAATTTTAAGAAGAACTCCTATGGCTTGGTGAATTATAATAAACACCTTTGTAACTACCACTTAGGTCACTCTGAACTTCCCCCAGTGTGTTCTTCTCCAGTGATCCTTTTCTCTGCCTCCAAAGAAGGGATAACTCTCTCTCTCTCTTTCTCTCTCTCCCTCTCTCCCTCTCTCCCTCTCTCTCTCTCTCTCAGTTGTGGGCCTGAACAACTCTGGGTCTGGGCACTGTCCCTCAGTTCTTCAACTCAAGGCTAGTGCTCTACCACTTGAACCACAACACCACTTCTGCCTTTTTCTGCTTATGTGGTGCTGAGGAATCAAACCCAGGGACTGATGCGTGCAAGGCAAGTGCTCTACCACTGAGCCACCTTCCCAGCCCACAATCACTCTCTTTTGTTTCTATTTCTATTACCCAAATGGGCCTCCCTAGATGTTGTTGTTTGGTGTTGCATTATGTTTAAAAATAAATTTCATGTTTTTGATCTTTGCTCTTTTCATCTACAATGCCTCCCTATCCTTTTCTACTCCTTAATAGAACAATTGACTTATAAAGAGTCCCACTATGAATTTTGCTGATCACACACTTTAGAAATTGATAGCTCAATTCAGTTATGATCAGACAGGTTCTATCTCTTGGCAAAATTGACATTTCTAAAATATTTCAGTTTCATATTCTTTTATTTCTTGGAAGACAGTCCTGTCATGTTTATGTGGTTATACTTAGCAATATTTTCTATATGAGAAAGTAAAACTGAGGAATTTAACAATACATATGTAATAGTTTATTTTAAGATAACAGTAATAAAATGGTTACCTGTTAATGTAAATGACATTTTAAAGTCATAAATAGCAATATTTTACAAAATGGAAAAAATGTCTGGTGAGAAAATGGACATTATTTTACACTTTCACAAATCTGTTTAATGTCTGATCTAACTGAAGACAGTTAATATCACATCTGCTTTTATATTCAATCACTTGTGTTATTTTGTTGAAATATATGAAGAAAACTAACTTCCTATAGCTACGTAAATGGGAATGTGAGGCCATCACAAATTCCTTAAAAGGATTCCAGGCTCTTTCATTAGAAAACCTCTGAGCAAGTCTGTAGGTGGCCTTGAGTTGTTGTTTTTTTTAATTTAGAGGAACGTGATGTCTGCTTGCCCTTCTTTTTCATAAGAGCAGCTGTTGAGCTCAGTGCCCAGATATAATAATTCACTGGAGACTGAAGAATATGCTAATTTATTGGTTGTAGTGCTTTTTACAAAATCTGCTTTCCCTCATGTTTTCAATATTCATTAGTCAGTTAATATAGGAAAGGAGAGGTGGGATAAATGGTTGATTCTTTCCCCTCATTTACCACTTTTCAAGAAAATGAATTATTCTCTAATCTTTTAGAAGGAACCAAATGATTCTTAAAATATCAATGTGGATTAATGAAATTAAGTATATTTCACAAGTTCCAATCATTGCAATTATTCTTTTTGAGGTATACATTGTCCTATCATTAACTTGTTGGAACTTCTTCAGATTTCCTCCCGAGTGCTAATAGTGGAGAAGCCCTACCATATCTTTTAATTCATCAGTTTTGAAATAAAAATATTTATTGAGGGGTTTTTATAATTAGTTAGGTGTCATTATTTACTTGGAGCATTCTTCTTAGTAGCATGTAAAATAATGATATATGTACAATCAATAGCATCAGAGATTTCATCAAAGAGCTTCATATAGTTAAGATTTATTTTTTGTTTAAAGCCTAGAGGCAGGTTAGCCATCCTTCTTCATCTTGTTATATTATCTGAAACACTGGTCTCTAAGCCTACTATTGGCAGTGTTACTAAAAAATATCTGCAGGCCAGGTTTTGGTGGCTTATGTCTATAATCCTAGCTATTCAGGAGGCTGAGATCTGAGAGTCATGACTTGAAGCCAGCCCAGGCAGGAAAGTCCACAAGACTCTTCTCTCCAGTTAACCAAAAATCCAAAAGTGGAGCTGTGGCTCAAGTGGTATGGCATTAGCCTTGCACAAAAAAGAGCTCAGGGACAGTACCTAAGCCCTGTTGAGTTCAAGCCCCAGAATTGGTGCACACATGCCCATGCGTGCGCGCGCCCGCACACACACACACACACACACACACACACACACACACACACACAGAAAATGAAAGAAAAATTCTATAGGTAAAGTGGTGCATGTTTATAATTCCAGTTAGGAGGCAGAAGAAGGAGGAACATAGTTCAAGGTCACCTGAGCAAAAGCATATGACCCTATCTAAAAAAAAACAATGTAAAAGCAAAAAGGGTCTCTGTGTCTGGTTCCAGTGGTAGAGTGCTTGCTAAACATGTGGCTATGCACCTAGTATAAAACTACAAAACATCCTGAGGATTGTGTCAGATATTTTAAAGGACAAAGCTCAAAAGTAGGTTGTGATGAATGTAATCACACCCTTGCCAGTTACGTGTAGAGAATGTTGGGAAATGTATAAAGAACGCGGGGAAATGTAGTCTTCCCATGATCCTAGGAAAAGATGATGGGGTGACCACAGTATCGCCTTTACTTCTATGACTTAGTTTTCTTGTTTATAAAATGAGCAGAATAATAAGACCTACTTTTTCAGGCTATGTTAAGGAATATGTGACCTAATACATATAAAATATGTCATAGAGTATCTGACCTTTTTTGTCTCACATTTGGTAGACCAGTGTTTAATACTTGAGAAGCTCCATAAACCCTTTCTGTGTTTATTTTTGAGATAAGGTCTCATTTTTGTCCCTGAGCTTGCCTGGACCTTAAACATTTATGTTTTCCCATGTTGTAGGGATGACAGGTGCATGCCACTGTCCAACCATTGGTTCAGATGGAATCTTGCTAATTTTTTTTTCCTAGCCTAGTTTCAAACTGGGATCATCCACTTCACAAGTAACTGGGATTACAGGCTTGAGCCATGGTGTCCAGCCTAGTATCTGACTTATAACTGCTCAATAAATGTTACCTATGGACATTTAGCATTACAATAGCAACGTTTCAAAAAAGACACGCACACAAAACACCAAATTCCTTATATATTTGAAAACTCTGAATCATAGTTACTCCTTAAAAGGCATCCCTCAGAACATACTCAGATTCATATTTAAGAAGCACAAAGGGCTTTAGCAGATACATCTGTGTCCTACACCAAACCTTTTGTGAGGCCATCTTTAAAATAAAATTCACCTGGTTTTGTCAGGCCAAATGATATTCAAGAAGAAAACTTAGTTCATAGTCATGGCTTCATTTTTGCACCTTTCCCCCCACAGAATCCAGATCCTTTTTTTTTTTTTTTTTTTTTTTTGGTCTTTCTAAGAGCTTTCTGGATTGTTAGATGCTTGGAGAGCTGTCTGCTTCTTGACTATTTGAGAATGCTTTTTAAAAAAGTTTCCAGAAACTGCTGTTTGTTGATAAATCAGAATAATCAGAAAGGAGAGTATTAGCGAAACTGTAAAAAGTCAGAACAAGATTTTCTGCTATGGTGCCAGCTGTCATCCTACTTACGAACACACATCGTAGATTTCAGTGCTTTCTCAGACATCTGCTCTCTTAGCCATATAAAATAGTCGTTCTGTCAGCAAAGATCCTGGCAAAAGCAGTCCATTATTTCAGAAATCACATTCCCAGGCCTGGTGCCTGAAGCTCTCCCCATAGTTGTGGATATGGAGAAGTCACATAATATTCTCTTGCAAAATTAGCTCATGACCTAGTACTTGAAGACACTTTTTCATACCCCATGGCTAGACTTCAAGCTTCTTTTTTATGTTAGCTCAATATGTAGCACTAGATCAATGATCCCTGGGCACCCTCTCCATGTGCTAGTCTGAAAAGGGTAGCCACTATCTAAATCCTTTCTCACATGGATCGTGACCACAAGTTGTCTCTACTCATCTGGTGTAGATTCTTAGCTACCTCACCTAGACTTTCAGAATCCTCCAAGCTGAACTCATTCCTCATGACAATTATCTAAACCCTTAACATTTCAAGATTGAACCCAGATCTTGCAGTTTATTTCAAGCTGTTTGTCAGCTTTCACTTGAACCTAGAAACCATTGTTGTCATTTGAACTCTTTACCATCTGACGATTGAAACCAGACCCCAGGCTGGTCTTCCAAGCTTTTTAATGACAAGAGATTGAACCCAGACCTCATTCCTGACATCCAAAAACTCTTACCATTGGAGGATTAAACTCATTCCCAAATATCATCCAAGCTCAATGCCATTTGGGGACCAAACCTTAGGTCTTAGAACTTTTTATCTACATGCCTTACACTTTCTGGATTTAACCCACGCTGCTCTTATGTTATCAAAGCATTGTATCATTTGGAGATAGACTGCACACTACAAGGCAGACAGCCAAGCTCTTTAGCAGTAAGATATTGAACCCAGACTTTACTGAGGATTGTCTTCCAATTTTTGTGCCAGCTGGATTTCCAGCTCTGTCTATGGCTGCCTTCCAACTCTCCTATTGGTGGGGGTGGGGTGAGGGGGGGGAGAAACAGAGGTCCCCAAACCATTTTAAGTATTCTATCCCAAGGGATCAAACCTATCTGTGGTCATTATCCAGCCTCTTTACCAGCTGTGGATTGGACTCGGCTGTCAAGACCCAAGTAGAAAGATTGGTTGAAAGCCTATTTATCTTTTTTCAGCTGCTAAAGATCTTGAATGATGATATTAGTAGCAATGAGGAGCAATGTTGCTCAAAATGTATTTTCCCACCACCTGCATCAAAATCACCTGAGGCTGCTTATTATAAAAAGAAAAGAAAACCAACAGATTTCTGGGCCCTATCCCAGATCTTCTGGCTCAGAATTGGTAGGCCTGTGGCCATGGAATCTGCATTTTTAGCAAGACTTCGAGCTGATTTCCATGCATACTAAAATGTGAGAAGCACTGCCCTGTGCAAGATCTCCCATATCTGTTGGAGAACAATCCCAGATCCCTCAGCTGCCATCCAGCTGCTCACCAGCTGGGTCGAAAAATGCAGGTTCTTATTAATACACTCTATCAGTACATTACTTTATTAGCTTGGATGTATAAGCCAAGTTTTTCCTAACAGTTCTTCAGTTGTGCTAGTTTATAGGATGGGGGCTCATTCCTCAGGTTCAGTCAATATGGGGGGGAAGGGAATAAGTTGAACTTAGTACAGAACACCAAATTTACCACAGGCTTTCTACTTCTCATTCAAAGAGGACCACCAATACTGTGCCCTGCTTTGGGGGCAGTCCATTGGCAGCCCTGAATACATGCTTTCCCAGGCTTTACCCTTCTGCAAATGCAAAATTGGCTTTCTGTGAAGGTGAAAAACACTGGTTCTCTCCCAGTTGCATTCCAGGCGACAAGTTAGTCAAATTGGCATTGTGCGAGAGACCCTAAAATTCTCATCCACCCTACTTCTTCTTGATCTTACTCTACTTCTCTCTCAATATATTTTTTTTTTAAAAAAAAGAACCCCAGAACATTCACAAATGAACTATTTTATTAAAAAAAATTGTAAAGGGGTGGAGAATGAAAAACAAACAACCTAGATGTTAACATCTGGAGCAGACCAAATTAAGACATAAGAACTCATTACTGGAGCAATTACTAAGACTGGGAAACTTAAACTGAAATCTGGGTTGAAATTTTTCAAACACGCCTTAATATAAAAATAACTTGGGAAGAAAATCTGTATGTACTATCGTGAGTCAAACTGAATTTCATGTCCACTATTGAAAATGCATGGCCCGGCTTTCCCCTTGACTCTGAGGAGAGACTGGTCCTACGTAGAGCCAAGCCATGTGCCTTTGCTTTTGGTGAAGGGATATTCTGGTTCAAGAATATTTTATACCATCATCTTTTTCCTGAACACGATATGGTTCATAAAAGCAAAGTTGAAATGCTTCAGATGTTAGAAATAAACATGGTTAAGAGTTTTGGTAATGGCCTTGTTTATATTTATGTGAGCACTTTTCCTTATAGGATTAGATTTACTAGATGGTAAATGTGGAGGTTGGAAATTCCTCACCACCTTTTCCAGGGAGATGTGTTCCCTGAGGCTCACTATTCTGCCACTGAGCGGACAATGTTCAGCAGGAAGCCCTTTATATCTGAATCATAGACATGCTGCTGATCTTAAACAATCTCCCCTTCCCATAAGATCCTGTTCCTTATCCTGCTTTTTCTCTTGTCCTACATCTTCCTCCCCTCTCCCTGCCTGATGGACGTTCACTTCTTGCTTTCTATCTCCTCTACCAGAAGGTAATTTCCAGTGAACTAGAACTACATCATTTCCTCTCACTTCAGTTTCTTCAAGGTCCAGCACATACAAGGGTTAGTGGCTAAACTCTCATTGCCTCATTGAATAAAGCAATGGATGAATGAGGACAGTCCGAAAACAAGTAACCAAAAAATTCCTCTTGGTATTGGAGAAGCATACGAGGTAACTATTTCATAAGGAAAAATTATAGTGAAGAATCTCTTTGAAAATGCAATCCAGTCCTTACAGGAATGGCTGGGTCAAGTTTTTGGTTTTGTGAGTTTTTTTTTCTATGTTTTTAACTGTTAATTTTTTTAAATCAGGATAAATGATATAGATAACATAAAATTAACCATCTTCATTTCTCCATTCTTCTCTTCCTGCAGTCCTGCAACCATGCTCTGACTTTATACCTTCAGTGAATTTGACTATCCTAATTTGATTCTCTTCCATGAGCAGAATCATGAAACATTTGTCCTGTGACTGGTTTATTTTTCTTAACATCTTCAAAGTTCATTTACTTAATATCTTCAAAGTTCCCTTAGTTAATATCTTCAAAGTTCATTTTGTAGCATGTCATCCTTATTAAAGCTAAATAGTGTGCTATTACAAGTCTAAAGCCTATTTTGCTATCCATTCTAATGGTGATCACATTCCATTTGCATCTACTCCTTAGTTATTGAATAATGCTGCTAACAATTAATGCACAAATATTTGTTCAGGCCCCAATATTAACTTTTCTCGAATAAATAATAGGAAATGAAATTGTATAGTAATTCTATTTTTAAAAATTTTAGGGATCACTATTGCTGTTCACTGGTTAAGTCTATTGATGAAAAGAAATTCTTGATTTATTATAACTCAATTTCTCCATCTTTTCCCATTCTGGTAGTGCTTTGTTGTATCCAGTTCAGGAAATTGTCACCTAATCTATGTAATAAATATGTTCTCCTTTGTTATCTATGGGAATCTTTGTTATTTTATCCTTTATACTTAGACCTATACAATACACAGGAAACTCAAGAGTGGGAATGAAGGAAGGGATTTTTTTTTTTTTTTACTATTTGCATATCCAGCCAACTAAGCATCAGTGAAAGGTCATTCTTTCCCTAATTGTCTATAGCACAGCCTTTATCATAAATATATACATATATATGCATATGTATATTCCTTTCCATTTGACTATTTTCCTCTATACCACCAATATCATATACTATTGATTACTGTAGATGTATGTCTTCATATAGAACAAAACAAATTTTCTAGCTTTGATTTTCTTCTTCATGATTGCCTTGACAGCCTTGCTCCTACATACCACCAGATAAATTTTAATGTTAACTAATCAGTTTCTACTTAAAGCCTGATCCTGACTTGATTTGGCATGTATTCAACCTAAAAATCAGTGGAGGAAAATTAACATTGAGTTTTCTAGCTCATAAAGCTATACACCATTCTTTCATTTACCGCCCTTGTTTCATAATTTGTCAGCAACAATTTCCAGTAATAGTTCACAGCTATTTTTGTAGATATATGTCTTTGAATTTATTTAGATGTATTCAGAGATTTATATATGCAGTATGAACATTGGAAACAGTGTCATGATTTTATATAAATTCACTTTCTAATTATTTGTTGACGGGAGACAGAAATTTAATTGAAGAGAGGGAAGGGGAGAGGAGAAAAAGGAGAGGGGAGGGAAAAGTTAGAGAGGAGGACAGAGGATGGAGGGAAGAGAAGAAGGGAAAGGAGAAAGAGGAGAGGAGAAAAGGATTGGAGAGGAATCTCACCTATGGCTACGCCCTAAAAAGGAATCCAGAGCCAAGCTCTTAGCCAAGATGCTCTCCTCTATAGACCCTAGCAGGACCAGACTATTGTCTTACTCCAACTGGCTATCTTTGTAATATTGCCATATAAAGTAGTATTATATGCTCTAGGGTTTAGAAAGTGGACATATGGGTAGAAGAGGATAGACTTTATTCAGTCTACAACACCTTGTCCAAATTTCCAACATCTGATAGAAATAGACAGGTATCCATGACTTCTCTTTGATGAGCATTTGCATAGCATTTCTTCTTCCATCTTGCTGCTTTTTTCTTTTTCTGCTCTCACATGTTAAGCTTTTAGTAAGGATTTAGTATGGAATTTTAGTAATCCATGGTAAGTGCTTGTTTGTTGTTCAGCTGCTAGTTTTTCTCTTTGAATGGAATTTTCAATCCATTTCCATTCATAAGCATTGCTGATTACATCTGCTGGGTTTACATCTATGCTTTACTATTCATTTTCTAACCATTTTACTTCTTTTCTCTTCTTTCTTGAATTTTGAACTAATAGCATTTCACTTTAAAACATTTTATAATTTCAGTCATTGTGTCTGAAACTATAGCATTCATTCTTAACTTATTTAAATATGGTATAAATTTATTATTTATAATTTATCAAACAATACAAGGACCAAAAGATATAGACTTCCTATATTTTGTACCATTATTATCATTTGCTTTTCTGCATTGTATATTTTGGGGATAACATTCCCAGAAGGGAGTTTGTATCTATCTATCACCATGTTTGACTATAAAATAAACCTAAAGGTTATTACTGTCTGCCGCATACATCCTGTCTTTCAGATTCAACTAACCCCATTCCAACTACCTCCAACTCAGAACTATATGTGGGAGGGGATCTGGAAAATGTAGTTTCCAGCTTAACCAAGTGCAATGTGAACCATCACACTTCAATTGTCATTTTCCTCCAGAAATTATTTACTTATTTTCTCTAGCAGACAGAGTAGTGTCCTTACCTTATTCTAGTCTGGAACTGTGCTGACTTGATATATTTTAGCCTTGATGAGGAGAATTTTATTTCTGAGTCTTATTTACTCCTAGATGGCATCCTTTCCAATCCCAACTGAAAGGGCAGGAAAAGTACCAGGGTATCTTCTCCTAAACTAGAAATATTTATACATTAACACTGCTGCTGGAAACTGTGTTCAGTGTCCCAGCTTCTCAACTTCTACTTCCTCCTGGACTATTCAGCTTCTTGGCTCTGTGCTACATGTCAATCACCAAATGCTTTGAAAGGAAAGCCATGCAAGAATATTCAGCTAACTTCTCTAAGAGACCCTTCTTTCATAATCTACTTTTTATATTCTAATGCCTTCAAAGTGGTGAGTGTGTGTGTGTGTGTGTGTGTGTGTGTGTGTGTGTGTGTGTGTGTGTGTGTGTGTGTGTGTGTGTGTGTGCATACTGGTACTGAAGCTTGAACTCAGGACTTCACACTCTTGCTCGGGTTTTTTGCTCAAGGCTGCTGCTCTACCATTGAGCTGTACCTCCACTTTTGAGTTTTGACTGTTAATTGGAGATAAGAGTTTCACAGACCTTTCCACATAGGCTGGTTTCAAACCATGGTCCTCAGATCTCAATCTTTTGAATAGCTATGATTACAGGCACTGGCTCTCAGTTTTAAACTAATTTTTATTTTAGTCTGATTTTACTAGCTGTTCTCTACAAAAAAAAAAGATTGGTCTGATATAGCATGCCTGTTCATAACCAAGAATGGAAATCTGAGTTATTTTTAAAATTTATAAGCTACAGTGTAGAACACAATAACAAATTATATTGGATGATGAAAAGGGCAGGACAGAGATAACATTAAGAAACAATAAATAACAGTTATTTTTTTTTGGCTGACTTCCCTATTGCTTCTGAGATTGTCTACTATAATTACAGTCTCTATTGCTGCTCACTCTCAACTATTACAATCTATGGAGCTGCCCAAATGACAAGCAAATCATAAAATGCAGCTTGGTATGTCTGTCCTTTATGTGTTCGTTCATTGGTTGCTTTCCCTGTCTCTGGTATTTTAATAAGAATGTCCTTTCCTTCTGGATTGGCAGTCCTGTGGGTCTGTTGCTGTGTGCTCACTGTGTGCTTAGTTTCTGCAGTGCAAGAAGGAGAATGTCTGTTTCCTTATGGGGTTATTCTTTGATAGATTAGCCTCATCACAAATCACATGCTTCAGATTGGATAAAAGTTAATCCGGTTATTTTTGCTTGATGTGGACCAGAGAAAGAAACACAAGTATATTTCTGTAGATTGGATCAATGTAATCTATCTGCAAAAATCCTGGCAGGACTAAGTAAATAACCTTAGCTAAATTGCACGCTACAAAGTCGATATATACAAATCTTTTGTATATCTCAACACTGATAACAGAGGATAAAATCCTTAAAAATGAATTTTGAAGCATCAAAAACATAAGAAACAGTAGTACACTTGAGAAATTGGATCAGTAAAAATGTACAAAAAAATAAAGATTCCATTAAGTTATTCAGACCCTCTACACTTCAGTTTTCCCTTTTTGGAAACAAGGAGTAGATATTACCAGAAGGTTGAGATGAGTGAACGTATATGGCACATAGCAGGCACTAAATAAATGCTGGTATTCTTTTTCCTCTTTGAAATATAAATACTATAATCTATCTTTGAGTAAAAATATTTCACTTTAAATGTACACAAATGGGCTGTCTTAATTTTTTCAGCATACTGGTTTGTTAAAGCAAAGACATACTGAAAGAAAAGAAACACTTAAAAATATAACAAACATAACTATTCATTAATTCATTCAAAACTACAAAGTGTGGAAAACTCCTAAACTCATACTAGAAAATGCTGCCTTATAAATATGATAGCAACAAATGAGATTATTTCTAATATAGCAATTTTGAATTCATGTAATTAAGTTCTTTCTTCTCTCTCTCTCTCTCTCTCTCCCTCTCCCTCTCTCCCTCTCTCTCCCTCTCTCTCTCTCTCTCTCCCTCTCTCTCCCTCTCTCTCTCTCTCTCTCCCTCTCTCTCCCTCTCTCTCCCTCTCTCTTCCTCTCTCTCTCTTGCTCTCTCTCTCTCTCTCTCTCTCTCTCTCTCTCTCTCTCTCTCTCTCTCTCTCTCTCTCTCTCTCTCTCTCTCTCTCTTCTGTGTGGGTACTGGGACTTGAACTCAGGGGCTGGGTGCATTCTCTTAGCTTTTTGCTCAATGCTAGTGCTCTACTACTTGAGCCACAGCTCCAACTCCAACCTTCTGGTGGTTATCTGGAGATCAAAGTGTCGCAGACTTTCCTGTGTAGGCTGACTTCAAACCACAATCCTCAGAACTCAATTTCCTTGAGTAGCCAGGATTATAGGGAATATTTTCTTTTTAATAAGACTAATAAAAATTGTCCTAATTACTTTAGGGCATTTGTTATTCCTTGGGAGAAATGATAATTTTATGTCATTAATTTTGTCAGATAGAATATTAGGTCAGTACAAAAATATATGTGACTGTAGCATTTTGTTTCAAAGAACCTATTTTTAATTGGTAATTGATTTCAGGAAAGCTGATTAGAAAAATGAGACACGAGAGCTGCTTTAATAGAGCTCACAGTAGGTCAACACATTCATGAATCATCTGGCTTCCTCCACAGTATTGATTATGTGACAACTGTAACTGTGCAAGGAGAAAACAGAACTAAAGCAATCATGTATTGAATCCTTATCAGGAGTGTGTGAATCCTGATTGTGTGTGTGTGTGTGTGTGTGTGTGTGTGTGTGCGCTTGTGTGTGTGTGTGTGTGTGTGTGTGTGTGTGTGTGTGTGTGTGTGTGCATGAGCTTGCATTAATTACCCCTCAGTGGTTCAGCAAAGCATTTTCTAGTTGATAAAACAGGATTGGAGAAGCAAAGCAAATTAGCCTAAGCTGCAGCTAGTTAGCTATGGGGCTAAGATCCAGTCCCAAACTGATTGAATCCAGAATCTGTGTCCTTAAACATTGTATTTTATTCTTGTATACCATCCATTTACTCTATCTGGTTCTGGCTAACTGGAGGGTCTAGAAAGAAGGCTGTGTTTTTTAGAGATTCTAAAATCAACACTCCTCAATTGTATTATATTTTGGACCTTATGAATTGGAACTTCTTGTTAAATTGAGCATGCTCAAGCTATTGACTAATATACTACTTGAAATGGAGACCTCCAGTGTCTACTAGGGGATTAAGATAGCAAAAATACTAGATTTTTTGGGCTTTTCCCTCCTTTGCATGAAGAAAACATTTGAACTTCTGGTGAAATCTTTGGTCTGGATTTGAAGATAAGTAGAAGATCAAGTCTTGTCATGAGTGATATTTATTATTAATTATTTACTTTTAGGGGACAATGAGAGTTTGGAAAGCAATTTTCCTAAAAGGAAAAAAAAAGTAAAACCATCGCAGATAATAGAAATACCCCCACTCAGTGTTGTGGCTCATGCCTGTAATCTTGGCTACTCAAAGGCTGAGATCTAAGAATTGCTCCACATCCAGCTTGTGCAGAAAAGTCTGTGAGACACTTATACACACTTAGCCAGCAAAAAGCCAGAAATTAAGCTGTGGCTAAAGTGGTAGAATGCCAGCCTTGAGTGGGAAAAAGCCAAGTGAGAAGGCAGAGTTCAATCTCCAGAGTGCATATCTATCTATCTATCTATCTATCTATCTATCTATCTATCTATCTATCTATCTATCTATCTATCCATCATCTATCTATCTATCTATCTATCTATCTATCTATCTATCTATCTATCTATCTATCTATCTATCTATCTATCTATCTATCTATCCATCCATCCATCCTTGAGGTAAGGGGAGATCATTGGGAGTTTGGAAAAAGCACATTTTTTTTCCTGTTTTCTTTTTCATAGTGGCATATTTGCTTAAGATCCCATAGGAGCTCTGTGCTCTGATGCTCTGATGCTCTGATCTCTGATTTCCAAACTTCTCTGGAAATAGGAATTTCCTGCAGTGGTACAGATGTTTGAGTTCCCCAATTTGCTGAATTAGAATTCTCAAGGCAGAAGCTAATTAATCTATACATAAATAACAAGCATTAAAGGAAAGAGAATAATTTTACATGACTCTCACCAGAGGAATTGAAGAAAATTGCTTTAAACCTGTGCTGGGTTATAAGTTCCATAAGTTAACTGCTAGTCAAGTAAGTACCATATATAAACACATTTTGGATATGTTGGACTAAGCCAAATGTAGAATTACAACTTTTCCTTTTTTTTCTTTGTAAAAATAAGTCCCCTGGTATATTCTTTTTTTTTTTTTTTTTTTTTTTTTGCTTATGTGGTGCTGGGGAATCAAACCCAGGGCCTCATGCATTGCAAGGAAAGCACTCTGCCACTGAGCCATCTTCCCAGCCCCTCCCCCAGTGTATTCTTGGCCAACCTTGAACTTGCTATAGATCCTAGGCTAATCTCAGATTGTTGAGGCTCCTACCTTAGCCACCAGAGAGCTAGGATTACAGGAATGAACCATCATGTCTGGCAAGCTTAATTAACATACATAGTCCCTGAAAACATTACCACCCAACTTTGTTTCATTGACATGTATACAACACTCTATGCAACAACAGCAAAACACCTCATCTTTTCCATTGTGTGGTGAGCCATCCCCAAGACCAATCATGCTTCCAAAACCTTAATGCATTTAACAGGACTGAAAACAAATTAAAGTATTCCTGTGGCTATAATAGAATTAATTTTTTAAAAGCTGTACTAGGAAGATATTTGGAAAATCCCCCAACTACCTATACATTAAAACTACCCATATGCAAAAAAATATATTAAGTGAAGTAAGCCAGACCCAAAGAAACATAGGTCCCATGGCAATAACTAGTATATGTCTAGGATAATCTTACCAGACAAACAGAAAAAGTCAAAGCTATGTACATATGACCATATAAGATGATGCTAAGCAAAATGAACCCCAAAATATGGACACAAGAGGTTTTTCTTTGTTGCTGTTGTTTTCAATGTACTATGTGAGTTTTTTGTTTCTTTTGTGTGTTCTTCCCCCTATGGTATAACCCCTGTTGTTACTGTATTTGATTCTGGTACCCTGCTTTTGTATATACATTTTTCTAATTTGGGGAGGGGAAGGGAAATAACAAAATGCTGAAACAAGGATAGAGGTTGACCCATTGTAACAATGAGATGTACAAGATACTGTGTTGCAAACAAACTTTACAACTTGGGGGGAGGGATTTGGGGAGGTGGGAAGGGAAGGGATAGTAGGAGAAAAACAAAGGAGGGGGTAACAATGCTAGATAGGAAAGGTACTCATTACCTTACTCTTGTTCTGTACAGTATCTTTACAATAAAAAAATTAAAAAAAACTACCCATATACAAATAACCCACAAGCCAGAATGGAAAGTCAGAATGGAAAATTTTCAATGTCTTAAAGTGAAGAAATACAAAATATACTAGTCTAAAAATCACAGGAAAGTCCTATGGCAGTCATCAGGAGGAAATTAGGATTAAATGTTTATGTAAGCACCAAGTAGCTAAGTGGCAACCTTAAGAAACCATAAGAAGAGACTTTTAAAAGCCAAAACAAACACAAAGAAAGAAATAATAAAGGTAAGGACAAATATCATAGCCAGGCATTAGTGGTTCAGGCTTGTAATCCTAGCTACTCAGGAGATCTGAAGATCGATGCCAGTCTGGGCAGACAAACCCAAGGGACTCTTATCTCCAATTAATCAACAAAAAGAAGCAGAACACCAGCATTGGCAGAGAAAGAGCCAAGTGGGAGCATGAAGTCCTAAGTTCAAGCCCAAGGATTGGCATAAACAACAACAACAACAACAATCAGAGAAACTGAGAACAAAATTAAGTCAGAGTTGCTTCTTTGAAAATTAATAAAATTGATTATCTGATCAATAAAAAAAAATAAGGTGTAAATTATATGTCCCCCCAAATGCTGAATTAGAGCAAATGAATACATTTCTTTTTTTGGGGGGGGTCCAGTCATGGGGCCTGAACTCTGGGCCTGAGCACTGTCCCTCAGCTCTTCAGCTCAAGGCTAGTGCTCTACCACTTGAGCCACAGCACCACTTCCGGCTTTTTTCTTTTTGCTTATGTGGTGCTGAGGAATCGAACCCAGGGCCTCAGGCATACAAGGCAAGCGCTCTACCACTGAGCCAACTTCCCAGGCCATGAATACATTTCTTGAAAGACATAAACTACCAAAATCACGGAAGAAACAGATAACCCAAATAGTATTGAATAATAAACTGGATTAGTAAACAGAAATAACAGACTGAATTAATAATTAAAAGTCTTTCAACAAAGATCACCCCAGATCATATTGCTTCATTGCTAACGTCTATTAACAAATAAGGTGAAACAACAAAGATTCTACACCAGCTTTTCAAAAATTAGGAAAACTTTTCTTTTTATCCTAATTACGAATGAGAAGGCTGGAAATTTAAACTTAGGCTGAAATTTTTCCTTGACAAAATGCATTTGAGCTGAAACAGAGTTAGGATGGGAAGGGGTTCTAGGCAGAAGGAATTACTGATGGACTGGTACTGAGCCAGTGAGAAGGTGAATGTAGTTGCAACATAGAAAGTGAAGAGCTCACAATTCTAGTCTCACTTTCGGAGGCTAGAATTTCTGATGCCAAAGGTAGGAAAAAACTAAAGAGCAATACCCTCCTTGAGCATAGAGTCTGGAATCATTGATGAAATAGTAAATGGATTCCAAGAATAGCCGTCGGCCAGTGGCTCAGGCCTATAATCCTACCTATTTGGGAGACTGAAATCTGAGGATTGCAATTCAAAGCCAGCCTAGGCAGGAAAGTACATGAGATTCTTATTTCTAGTTAAGCATGAAAAAGCTAGAAATGGAGCTGTGGCTCAAGTGGTACATATAAGGTACATCCAACGAATTTACTACAAAGTATCCAACAAACAATCACAGTTAGCTATTACAAAATCTTTCATTGCTTCCTCTATCCAGTGAATACCTATGACCCCCAACATCACATCTCCAGTAATGTGTACAGAGAGTTGTATCTTCTTGGGAATTGTTTTCCTTCCTTCCTTCCTTCCACAAATTATCGAGCACCTTCTCTGCACACAGCATTGTGGTGAACCAGAGGAACAACAAATAAAGAAATACACCATAACCCCTAACTTCATGGAATTTCCACCGAAGCAAAGTAGATATACAGAATGCTTCAATTATAACTGGTTGGAGGAGGGGGAATATTTTCAGAGAAGTGGAGAATGTTGTGAATGAGAAGGCTAGAAATTTTAACTTAGGCTGAAAGTTTTCCTTGACAAAGTACATTTGAACTGAGTTATAATATAGAATGGAGTTGGCCTCAAAAAACTAAACATAGACCTTCCCTACCACTCAGCCATACACCACTCCTGGGTATCCACCCTGAACATCATAAAGACACCTGCACATCCACATTCATAGCCTCAGTATTCACAATACCCATGATATGGAAACAGCTCAGATGTCCTACAATAGATGAGTGGACTCCCAGAATGTGGTACCTATACATAAAGGATTTTACACAGCCATTAAAAGGAATAAAATAAAGTCATTTTCAGGGAAATGTATGGAACTAGAACAAATTACATTAGGTGAGGTAAGTCAAACTCAGAGAGACAAACGGCACATGTTCTCTCTGATATGTGGAAATTAGATATGATAACTTATATAGGATTCTAAATACTCATACACAGTGAGATCATAAGAGATACTCTTAAGAGAGAAACACAAAAAAGCAATTTCTACATGCCTTTTCATATTTATATAAAATGCTTATATTTATATAAAATGTTTATATACATATATATATGTATATAAACAATCTCTAACATATGGAAAAAAGAGATCTCTTCTTTAAAAATATTATTTTTTGATTATTCTGTCTTCTTTATGAATGTTGTATTCAAGTGTATATCTCCTGGAGGGTTGGGGGAGAGAGTATAGAATTCAAAGGAAAAGGGGTAAAAAAGTGCAGCATGGAGCTCACTGGACATTGATGAAACTATATAGCTGAATTATATAGCTTGTAGGCAGAGATGGGAGAGAGGGACTGGGAGAGAATGAGGGAACAGAAGACACTGTACAAAAGGAAATGTCCTCATTACTGATTCATGTAATTGTAACCCTCTGTACATTACCTTTATACAAACATTAAAGTAAATTCGTTTAAAAAATAGAGTTGGGACAGGAAGGGGTCCAGACAGAGGGAACTACTGTTTGACTGGTCCTGAGCCAGTGAGAATAGTTGGAATATAGAAAGTGAACGAATCATAATGCACTTAGAAGAGAAGTGTGGTAGTTTCTGACTGTTGTGAGAAAATATTTGACACAAACAAGTTAAGGAAGGAAAGACTTACTCTGGCTCACGGATTCAGTCCATTGTTGACTGGTTCCATTGCTGTGGGCCTGATGTCAGCTGAACACCAGGGCAGGCGGCATGCGGTGGAACAACTCACCTCACCTCACAGTGAACAGGAAGTAGAGATTGCCTTGTTAACAGTCATTCTTCTTTGCCCCTTCTCTTCCATTTAGGCCCCAAGCCTATAAGATGATACTATTCATATATATGGTAGGTCCTGTCCCCCACTTAGTTAATCTTCTCTTTACAGATAGATCTAGAGGTGCGCTTTACTCATCTCCTCGGTACTTATCAATCAAATTAAGTGACAATCCAGAGGAACAATCACAGCAATAGTTGTGTTGTATAGTAGACTTTTATCTTACAGAGCAATGGGAAGTCATTGAAGGGCTTATGGCAGGACTTGGGTGAAAGGATGACGGACGATAAACCCATCCATTCCTGACTTTCTTCTTATAGTGTCTGAAGAGATCTCAATAGACAGTCATCTGGATCTCTAAAACTTCAATAACCAGCTACCGTATTATGATTTCCTTTTTTGTTCCAAACCAACCTATGTTTAGACATGATTTGGTATTAGTAATTGTATATTCTTACCAAAGGTTTCTTGAGCCATGTTAGTTCCAGAACCCAGAAAAACTGGATCCATCCCTGGTTGTATCCCTCTTTAAAAGTCTTACAGGGGAGTCACATAAGTAAACCATCTCAGAATGGCAGGACAATTTCTGTGATAGAGGATTCCTTCTGATCCACACACGGGTATGAAGGTAGTAGAAGGCAGGGAAACTTGAACTTAAAGAATCTACAGTACACATCAAGGAGAGCTGTTGATTCTCTTTAAGGGAGCAGTAGGAACATCTTTAAGCCAAACAGAAAAGTTAGTAGTTACTTGTCATGGAAACACAAATCAACTACAATCCTGATTTTACAGAAAATTATGATTTGGAACTAAAGGGCAAAAAAAATCTTTTATGGTTTTCTCCCATCTGTTCTGCCTATAACAGGAAAGATGAAAGAAGTAAGCCAATCCTTGTCAGAGAGTCACAGAAGGCAAGCCCAGATAAGGTTGATAGAAAAAGCACTTAATTAAAGTCAGTGCCTTGAGAGACAACGTCAGATAATGGATTTCACTTTCAATATATCATATGCTTTGAAGTACAGACAAATATCTTCAATATTCCTTAGTATTTAATGCTCCTGTGAATACATTCCTGTAGGTCAATCTAGTACTAAATATTTTAGGTACCATTATTTGCTCTCTAAAAAATATTTTCAGATAATTTTAATATGTAGAGTAAGACATAGCTATTTTCTCTTACTCCTCAGAATCACTGGAGTGAATGTGAGTCTAGTGAGTCTCTTGCTACACTTTTTTTTTTAAGACTTGTACCCCCACAAATATATACACACAGAAATAGCTTCAAAAACCTCACATGAAGCTAGGTTCCACTTACTGCTCCTCATCTTGCTCTTTTACCTTATGTATGGCCTTATAGACTTGGATAGGCTTATTTCTATGAGTACAATCATAACCACTAGAAACAATCTTAATTGTTAAGATTAGTTGTTAATTGTTCATCTTAACAATTAAGATTGTTTCTAGTGGTTATGATATAACAATAATAGTATAATTTGAAAATAAAAATCATTATGGAAAACAATATTTAAATAGTTGCCAAAAAAAGCTAAAGAATTTATATGATGACTCCCTCATTCTGTTCAGTTACCATCTCATGGCAATTTCATTTTGTTTTACTCCCTTTTACCCACTTATGAATTGACAGGGAGGTTATAGCTAATATTTTTCTAAACAAATGTAACAACGGTGCACATATTTATAAATGTATTTTTATGCACCTATCTAAACCTTGATCGGTGACCCTAAGCCCCAGATCAGTGAATGTGGGTTAGGGTATTCTCTGAAGAATCCCGGGAAGGGCAGATGTCTGGTCTATACTAGATTGCCAGAGAAAAACTGAAGTGAGAAAGCTAAAATCTGGAATTTCACTGTTTTGTACAGCTGGGGGCTTGGGTTTAATGGAAACCAGTCATGGGAGATAAGTGTTCTCAGTTGAGATAAGCTCTAGCTAGCGTGTTAAACTAGTAAACCAGGACTTCAGAGCTATGTAGTGAGAACACTAATTGGAGACGATCAAGACTAAAACTTTATGGTACCTTTGAAGGGTGCTCTAAATGTAATTATGAGAATATATGTTTTTATACAGAGATTGTAAAAATTAGGGAAATGTGAATGCTATTCGAGAGGCCAGATTGTGCTCAGATTTGTTGGTGTGATTTCTCTGAAGATTATCAGATGTTTGCATTATTCAGATGTAGTTATAAAATAACATGCTTTACCAATAAAGAAAACTTTGGTGTTTCTATTTTTCCTGGCTCAGAAAAAGGATCTATGTCTTTTAAAATGCTGCTAAGTGTGAGTTGAAGGCTTCTGAAGCATGACTCTCTCACTTAATTCCAAAACAAAGTTCAGAATTTAAATGTTTTGATTAAACATTATATACTACAACATGTGGTTGATTGATTATGTGAACTGTTTTCATTAATTGGTTTATAAATTGCATTGCCCCAATTAGGAGAGCCAGAAAAAGAGCAGAGAAAACACAGAGGCATCATTAAGGAAGAGGCATTGTTCTTGGAGTAGAGTTGGATGTAAAAGGGGATTTCAAAATGGGATGAGCCTAATGCTAGTGCTCATGCCTGTAATCCTAGTTACTCAGGAAGTTGAGGTCCGATTATTGTGGTTTGAATCCAATGTAGGCAAGAAAGTTCTCCAATTAGCCATCAAAAAAGCTAGAAGTAGATGTGGGGTTCCAGTGGTAGAGTGCCAGTGAAATAACAAAGAGACAGTTGCCCAGGTTATGAGTTTAAGCCTCAGGACCACCATTAAAAAAAAAAAAAGAGTGGAACTATAGTTTGAGATGAATGACAAAGAAGATGACTGCACCCACCAATAGAAGCTGAGGATTTCTAGGAGATGAGCTTAGTTTTGAATATTCTCCTTTTGAGAGTCAGGAGAATCTTGGAGTGGGAGAATCGTTGGTTGGAAATGTTGGGTTTAGAATACTCATACAGGTGTCGGTTAAGGGGATTTTCATCGTCTGCCCATGGGAGCTTGTAAAAGAACTCAAAGCAGAGATGTTCATCTTAGAAGTTCTCCTTGTTTAGTGTATAGGAAGATACAGTGCACCAGCAAAGAACCCATTGGATGAGAAAGCCTAGTTAGAACAGGTTCTGGAACTAGAAGAGGAGGGTCCCTATTTTCTTGTGTCCATCATAAGGATTCCATCATTATCGTTCCAAGAAAGCAAAAAGTGGTTTGGATAGGCCTACTTCTTTGTTTTTGTTTTGTTTTGTTTTTAAAGTACTTGGGGTGGAACTCAGGGCCTCAGGCTTTCAAGGCTGGCTCTCCACCACTTCAGTCCTATATCTTTAGCCCTATATTGGTCTTAGTTATCTTTTCAGATAAAGTCTTGTATTTTCACCCAGGTCAGTCTAGGACTACAAACCTCCTACGTATGCATACATATGTCATAGCTCCATGCTTAGCTTGTTTGTTGAGGTGAGGAGCTCACTTTTTACCTGAAATATTTAGGAGTTGATGAAGAGAGCAAAAGATGCTGCCAAAAAGTGTTTACAGTTCTTCGATTTCCCCCCTTGGATAACTTCCTCACGACCCAGCAGCCTCATCCTGCCCCCAGGATTTCTCAGAACTCATAGAATTCAACAGCTTTGGCCTTCTTTTTTGTTTCTCAACCATTCTAAACTTGTTCTGCCTCAAGGCCTTGTGTACTTGTTATTTTCTCTGCCTACAGCGTTCTCCTCCCAGATCTGCACTTGGCTGGCTTCTTCTCATCATTGGGCCTTCGCTCAAATGTGACACTTCAACACCTCACCTCGGGCAGTCATCTCCCACTACTCAAACTAAAGTGGCTCTCAATTACATTAACCTGTTTTCTTGTCTCCATGGGATTTATCATCTGAATTTATCTTGTTTAATTTATTGCCTGTCACCTCCTTCCCTCTCCACTTTCCAATTCCTACCTACTGAAAATACAGGTTCAGGCTGGGGTTGTAGCTCTGTGGTGGGGTGCTTGCTGAGAATAAAAGTCTGTAAAAATAGGACCTTGAATGTCTTGAAAACTGTATAGCACCTGACATGTTGTGGTTACTTGGTTCTATTTGCAGAATGCCCAAGAATGTATTTATATGAACAAAGGCTAGAGATGAATAGCAGTAAAAAAAAATAATAAAGCAGCGGAAGATAACTTAAGGAAATGTGGATAACTTAAGGAAATGATTCATTCTATTAGCTGGTTTTGTGTGTGTGTGTGTGTGTGTGTGTGTGTGTGTGTGTGTGTGTGTGTGTGTGTGTGTGTGTGTGTGTGTGTGTGTGTGTGTGTGTGTGTGTTTGCTGGTACTGGGGCTTGAATCAGGGCCTTGTACTTTTGCATAGCTTTTCAGTCAAAGCTAGGGCTCTACCACTTAAGCGATACTTCCCCTTTCAGCATGTTACTGGTTAGTTGGAGATAAAGGTTTTGAAGATTTGTCTGCTCAGGCTGAGTTTCCCATTGCATCCCTTCGATTTCAGCCTCCTACATGGCTAGGGGTGAGACACTGGCACCCTGCTTAGCCAGTTGATTTTTCAACTAGAAGTTGCCAGCGGGCTAAAAGAATCTATGCCTACAGCGCTGTTTCTTGTGATGGTATTACAATACCATAGGTACATTCTACCTAGACCACAGGATGGAAGGAGTAAGCCATATGAGGATCAGAGAGAATAGAATTCCAAATTCAACAAACATGAACATCTGAAATCCAAATGATTCTGGACTGTTCTTACAGAAGATACGTTCCTGGGAGGGAGGAGACTCCAGGCTAGTGGAAATAGGGTACTCACATATTTGAGAACAACCCATTGGCCTGAGGGCTCATGCTAATGAAAAATTTCACATTCCAACTTATTTTTTTTTTGTCTGTGAAGTAGGCATGTCATTATTACTTTGCCACATTTTGAGACGTGCTGGAGAAGAGCTAAGGCAAGCATTTGTTTAATAAAGACACTAAGTAACAACATCCCTCATTTCATCTTCTTCCGACCTTTTCAAAGCTCTCCTTCAAAGCCATTCTCTTTGAGGTTGTATTTACCCCATATTAAATGTCTCTCTGAGTAAATTCTTTGGGTAAGGGCCAGTCTTCATGGTGTTCTTGCTAGTGCAAGAACTTTAGAGCTATCTATAAATGACAGGTTTCCTTTGTACGATTGGTTGGAGCACTAACCACCATTCTGACCCCTGGGTGGTAGGAGCCATTTCTCATTCTTCCTCTTCTTCTTCTTTTTCATTTCATTTCTTTCTTTCTTGTCTTTTCTTGTAGGAATTTGTATGGGGCTGGGCTTCATTAGACTCTTTTAAATGCATAAAAATGCCAACCACACTTTTCAGACATGATGTTTTCAGGCACTTGTAAGTTCAAAAATACCCTTTTTTCTTTCCAACTCAGTAAGAAGGCTGTTCCCCATGGAGGCTTAGCCACAAGACAAGTTTGAAGTTTTCTTTTGTTTGGTTTCTGGGGAGAGATTGGTGAAGTAGCAACAGAAGCCCTCTACCCAGTTTTCTATATTTGGGGTGAGGGAGTGATGGGAGTAACAAAGCTAGCCTTGCCTTCATTTCACTCTTCCTTATGTTGAGAAGGAGCTGCAGATCATATTTACACAAATGCATATGCTGACACTAGTTTCACCTTGATGAGACAAAGAGAGAAAAGCAGCTAATGACAAGATTCATTATTGGTTGAAAATAAAACTATTTTTTTTTTCATTGCGTGGGTGAGACTATTCTAAAAGAAATTCTACCTTCTTGAAACCATAGGCACAGAAGTGTACCTGTTTTAACCTTTAGGTGTTATATATTTGAGGAAGCACAGAAAATATTCAAAAGAACCATAGTCATTTTATGCATGCTAGACACATAAAGTTAAGTGGAAAAACAAAGATCCACTCAGTTATCTTTGGGAAAAAGTTGAACTAGAAACCAGCTAACAAGATGAATAATTCAGTAGAAGGAATATGGAATTAGACAGTGGAGAACTGGTCTATGATTGTGTCTGTCTAGCTGTGCAAAGTTAGGCAAATCTAATCTCTCTAGACCTTGAGTCAAGCATTCATTACTGGACAATATCATCTGAAAAATAAGTATGAAATTATTCTGACAATATATAAGCTCTACAATACAGAGAGACTAAAGGCTCATTTAGTAGAAGTACCTCTGCAAGCAAACTCTTTGTTTTGTAGAGGTAATTTTTCTGTGAAGCAATTGCTATTTCACAGGTATTTGGCCAAAAATTGGGAACACGAATAAAGTAAACAACCTTTTATGGAAATAAGGAAAAAGTTTATGCCTTTTCCCTCCTTTCTTTCATAGCAAAAGCAGACACATACAATAGTGGATACCTATAATAGATATGGAGACACAAATTTTAGTAGATACATATAACCTGTATCTACTGCTTTGAGATTCTCACTAGAGTTCTCAATTCTGGAAACAACACGCAGTCAGGCTTTCTTCTTCTATCTTCCTCCCAAGTCTTCTTGAAGTTCATTAGTCATGATCAAATCAACAGCCTTTGTTAAGACTTTCTATTGAATATCCTGCAGAACTGATTGAATATCCATCAGTTCCCTCTTCCAGGTTCCAATGCCTGGGCTCACCCAAAGTCCATTTCAGCAATTATTTCTGTCTTCAAGTTATAAAGGTAATGCTATTAAACATGAAGCACAAGTTATGAAACATAAGATAGTCTTTATTTTGTGACAATTAAAAAAAAAAAAAACCTTACAGAATGTTTATTGACAGAAAGTCAGACAAAAAGATACTATGAGTGCCATCTTGTGGCAAGGCATGACCTACCGCGTCTGATTGGCATGTCTCAATGGCAAACATTCAAATGTTAGCTGTCCCCTACTTGTTCCTGTGTCACTCAGGTCCGAAGGCCACTCTTTCACCAGCAATTTTTTTTTGGGGGGGGGGTCTGGTCATGGGGCCTGAACTCTGGGCCTGGGCACTGTCCCTCAGCTCTTCAGCTTAAGGCTAGCACTCTACCACTTGAGCCACAGCGCCACTTCCGGCTTTTTTCTTATGTGGTGCTGAGGAATCGAACCCAAGGCCTTGAGCATGCAAGGCAAGTGCTCTACCACTGAACCACCTTCCCAGCCCATCACCAGCAATTTTTAACCTTACTCTCTGACTCACTGCAATTATTCTGTTTATTTCTTTTTGTACCTACCTTCTTCATTTTGCTAGCTTTGGTAAAATATTACTTTGCTATTTGAAAATCTCCTACCTTAAATGTCATTGTTTTCTCCTAATATATAGCCAGATCTTTCTCTATTTTTTTTTCTTATGTGTTAACACTTGCATTTTCTTCTTTTATAACCATGGTAGCTCCACCCTGACCCAGCCCTTAGTAGAGTTGCTATATCAATATAGGATGGTCCATTAAATTTGAACTTTAAATAACAATCTTGTAAAGATGTCATTATGACACAACTATCACATGGGATGTTCTTGTATTGAGAAGTTATTTGTTATCTGAAATTCACATTCAACTGAGCATTTTTATATTTCTAAATTTAACAGCGCCATCATCTTTTTCCATTTGTGGTAGATATGGAAACGTGCTGATTTCTCTCCTAGATGTACTTGCTGCCCATTTATGGGAACGGAGGCTGGGGGACATCCTCTGCCTGGCAGCTCCTTCGAGAGCCGTAGAATGCTACTTCATACAATGGCAGCACTCTCTGGGCAGCCATGTCAGTGACTGAATTAAAAAAAGCTACACTGCCCCAACCAACGGTCTGACTCAAGATGACTCTGACAGGCAGTATTTGCCTAAGGGCTCCCCACCAGGTTAGTGAGGGCATTTACATCCTGCCTTGGTTTCCCTTCTTCCTCTGTTCAGCCTGTTTCCTTATATTACTCTCAAAGGGTATTGAATCTTAATAAATGTCTAGATTCTTACTTAGCTTTTACTCCTGAAGAACTCAACCAGTAACACTCCTCCTTTTAAGGGGCCATTCTTGTGACTTTACCCTTGGGCTATTGATGAGCCCCAAGTATGTGTCTAGAGACCTCTCATAGCCTCCCATTGACCTCTCTATTCAATGTCTGATTGTATTTCTGACAGAATAGACAGAACTGAATCTATTCTCTTTTAATTTGCTTATCCAGGTTCCAAGCATTGTATTACTGGAGTTATAACAAGGAACAACAAACACAAATTCTTCAAGGAGTTTACACTCCACTGGAGAAGCAGATAATAAATGGGATAGATAAAGTGCATTGAAAGGTATAGAGTGATAAATGCAAAAGAGAAAAGAAAGCCAAAAGGGTAGAATATGGGGTATATGTTTTGGGTGGCTGTGGACAATTTCAGTTTATTCAGCTGTTTGGCCAAAGAAAAAGTATTCATCAGAATAAATTGGGCTATGCAGCAGCATTAACTCTAGATAGTATCAGATTAACCAAATAAGTTAACTTTGTGTTGCTAGGAAGTCTGATACAAGTGATTGGTCACTTCATTGAGCAATTGAGGAATCCAGACTTCTTGTGATGGTGGTAATTGTCACATATACCCAAAATGTTGGAGTCAATCAGTATCCAACAAGTACTGTGGCATGCAAGTGACACATCACTCCGACACACATTCCTATTTGCCAAAGCAGCATCACATGCTCCCACTTAAACTGCATGCAAAGCCAGACAATGTCCCCCACTCTGGCTAGAAAGAAGAAACATGCCATTTGGTATGCTGCATCAGAACACTTCACTGAAATGATGGCCTTTGAGTAAAGACCTAAAGAGATTTCCCCATTTTTTTAAAAAAAGAAATGACATCTAAATTACCATATTGAAATCCTAATAAAAAAAATTCTAATACAAAAGGCCTTGTCTATATCTTGAAATGTTTCCTGTATCTTTCCCAGTCTACTTTGAGTTGATTTTTCTCCTACAGAATAAAAAACAGGGTTCTAGTTAGTCTTCTGCATATGAATATCCCAATTCTCTTTTTTTCTTTTTTTAAATTTTTTTTATTGTGAACATACTGTACAGAGGGGTTACAATTACATGGGCAAGATGAGTACATTTCTTATCAAGCATTGCAGCCCTTCACATTCCTTCCCAGCCTCCCCCTGTTCCCCCACCTAATCCCCCCCCAAAGTTGTAAAGTTCATTTTCGACATAATAACTTGTACTTCTCATTGTTGCAATGGTCCACCTGTATCCTTATTTAAACGACTTGTTTTTCCCCTTCCCCTCCACAAATTATACCGACATCAAATACAGTGAAAGCAGGGGTTATACTGTGGGGGGAGGGAATACAAAGCAACAAAGAAATAATCTTATAAATGTGTTAGAAACAAATACATGAAAAAAAAACTTTTAAATACATATCTAAGGGTTCATTTTCCTAACATCACCTTATCTGACCTTTTCTGCTTGACTCATACATATACTAGATACTGCAAATAAGGGAAACCATGAGACCTATGTTTCTTTGGGCTTGGCTTACTTCACTTAATATAATTTTTTCCAAGTCTTTCCATTTCCTAACAAATGGGGCAATGTCATTCTTTCTGATGGAGGCATAGAATTCCATTGTGTATATATATCACATTTTCTTGATCCATTCATCTACTGAGGGGCATCTGGGTTAATCAAAACAACATTGAGATACCACCTCACCCCAGTTAGAATGGCAAAAATCAAGAACTCTAATAACAGATGCTGGAGGGGATGTGGACAGAAGGGAACCTTACTTCATTGTTGGTGGGAGTGTAAACTTGTTCAACCACTTTGGAAAGACTTCACATAGAGCACCCCTATGACCCAGCAATCCCACTTTTGGGCATTTACCTAAATGTTTACAAACAAGACCACACTAAAGCTACCAGCACAACTATGTTTATTGCAGCATTATTTACCATAGAATATCCCAATTTTCTTAGCGCCACTTGTGGCAAGGCATGACCTACCATGAGGACATGACCTACCATGACCTAACCAGTTGTTAAAAGTATGATCTTTTCCCAGTGTAAGTTTAGGGAAACTTTGTCAGGAATCAAATTGTTTTAGTTGGTCTTTATGTCTTCTAATTCTGTGCCAGTACTAGGATGATTTTATTACTATAAATTTGTGATATACTTTGAAGTAAGCAATACTCTTTTTGCTCAGAATTGCTTTGGCTATTCAAAGTCTTTTGTGTTTCCATTTGAATTTTAGGACGAATTCCCCCCACCCACCCACCCACCATTTCTGTGAAAAAGGACATTGTCATATTAAAGAGAGCTACACTGGACCTGTAGTTTCCTTTCAGAAGTGTGGCTATTTTCGCTATGTTAATTTTGCCAATCTATGAGTAGAAGAGGTCTTTCTATCTTCTAATGTCTTCAATTTTGTTTTCTTAAGGTTTGAATTATAGGGTTATTTCACTTTCTTTGCTAGGGTTATTCCCCCTCTCCTCTTTTTGTTTTAGGTTTTAGATACTGAATGAGATTGTTTTCCTAATTTTTTTCTTAGCCTGTTCATTTCTAATATATAGAAACACTACTAATTTTCACATGTTGATTTTATATCCTGTTTTTTTACTAAAAGAGTTTATCAGATATTTTTAATAGTTTTAGGGTCTTTTAATCATAGCTAGACAGACAGACAGACAGATAGATAATCAGACATTGAGTAGAGAGGTCAATGGGCAGCTATGAGTACAGGTATGAGAGGTCTCTAGACACGTACTCAGGCTCATCAACACAGCTCAAGGGTAAAGCCATAAGAATGGCTCCTTAAAAGTATGAGTGCTGCTGGATGAGTTCTTCAGGAGCAAAAGCTAAGTAAGAGTCTATACACTTATTAAGACTCAATACCCTTTGAGAGTAATATAAGGAAACAGGTTGAACAAGTTGGCTTCAGTGTTTTCAGACTATCCATCACATGACATAGAAGGTCTGGGTTCAGAGTTCTCAAACCTTTCTAGCAGCCAACATAGGAGTCAAGAACTGGGAACTGGAGGCTGAACATTGTGCCAGCCACAGACTCTTAGTGCTTTGTTTCCTCCATGACCTTTAGGTGAGAAGACTGGCTCCTTGACAAGGAAGACAGGGCCTCCAACTATTAGGCCCTTTGCTGCCAGAGCTCCGGGCTGCTTGAATTTCACTTCAGTACCACACCAGACTCTCTCCTTTTTACAACCACCTCTGTGCCCAGACACTGTGGCAGAGTATCACAGGACTCCCAGAGCCATGATTAGTCCATGTTTTCAAGCCTCCAGAGTAGCTCAGTCTCAAACAATAGACCCTCTCTCGAGATGTTGTTTTGCTGAAGCTCCCAGAGATGAAGGGTGCAAGCAAATGTGTGTTCCTATCAAGGCTCTTCTTCTACAACAAAGCGGTCACTGTCTCAGGAAATCCCTACATTGAGTTTAAGGCTTCTGGGAGATGTGGGCTTATCTTGTAACTAGAATTGCCAATCTGTCACCAGCACTGTCCTTTGCTTTGTGACTGTGTGTTCTGCTTCCTTTCATCCTGGGGAGCTGGTGATGGGGCTTGAAACTATTTGCTGTGTTCCTCTATAGCCTTTATTTCTCTACGATTTTCTCTTGTCCTGCTACTTCTTTCATGATTCCCAATATTCTTCCTCATTCTTGTGTTACCTGATTCTTCTCATTCAGAGTGAAGACAGTAGAAGCCTTTAGTTGCCCATCTTGCCCTCTCAATTGTTTTCATTTTATCATATTTTCAGCTATCTATCTATCTATCTATCTATCTATCTATCTATCTATCTATCTATCTCTATATTTTTGCTAAGTTTGAGAGTAATTTGAAGATAGCATGATAATTCTATTCCTAAATATCTTAGCATGTATTTCCTACCTCAAACAACATTCTTCTACATAACCACAATATAATTACTAAACCTAGGAAACTGAACATCAATTGATTCAATATCACATAATAAAGGGTTTGTACCATAGTTGTTTTATTTCTGATTTTTCTTAGTGTCAATATTCCACTTGGTTTTTCTGTTCAGTACTTAAGTCAAACAAGGAGTTTGGTAAGAATACTACTTGGGCGATGTGTAATTATGCTCTTTAGAAAGCTCTCAGAGAAAGGATTCAATGATGCTAAATGGAGAGGAGAGGGCAGAAATTCAGGTGGATAAGACAGTGGCTTTAATCAGAGTAGTGATGGGGACAATGACATCATAGCTAGGAAAAATTTTATAGATAGGTTTGAAACACAGCTTTGTTTGTCATGGGTGAGAGAGAGAGAGGTGGGTAGAAATTCCTAGATTACTAAAAGATAACTTATTATTCAATTCAAGCAATATCAGAAAAGAATTAGGTTCATTTAAGTGGTTGGTGACTTGGTGTTTTTTTTTTTTTCACATATGCTGTTTGAAATACAGGTGAGTCATTCAGACAGAGTTAATGAATATAATTAACTCAGAGTTCAGAAGAGCCCTAGACTTTCAAATTCTAATTTGTGGCTCAAGTATTAGAATATAGGTAGGCAATACAGCCATTTCTGTCTAGATAAAATTGTCTATACAAAGAAAGAGAGAAGAGAGATAGTTAATAAAGCATTTTTAGGTAAGGGTTAGCAGGAGCTCCTAGTCCATTGTTCTTCCCCTTGTAACCATTCTGTAGGTTTCCAAAATTCGAAAATGTTGTCCCACTAAATTTTCTAAACATATTTTTACATGTAAAGATACTCTACAGAGGGGTTACAGTTACATGAGTAAGGTAATGAGTACATTTCCTATCAAGCATTGTTACCCCCTCCTTTGTTTTCCCCTACCATCCCTTCCCTCCCCATCTCCCCAACTCCTCCCTCCTCCCCCTGAAGTTGTAAAGTTCATTTTCAACATAGTGCATCTCATTGTTACAATAGGTCACCCTGTGTCCTTGTTTCAGCATTTTGTTATTTCCCTTCCTCTCCCCAAATTAAAAAAAAAAAGGTATATATAAGATACAAGGACACTGGAATTAAATACAGTGAAAACAGGGGGTTTTAAAATGTCAACTAAATTCAGATTTGCTGGGTTTCACTACAGATTTCCCCAGGTTAGACTAGAGAATCACTGGTACTGAACCCATACTCATACTCACATGGTTGGTGCTATCCAGTGGTCCTTGCCTCAGATCCTTGGGTAAGGGTGAGGCTGTCTCTCTGGGAGCAGCCACAGCCTAGATAAGATGGAACTGCTATACCTCCTCTACCACTGCTTGGTTCAATCCCAGAATGTGCTGAAGCCTATTATGCAAATTAATCAAATGCAATGAAGATGGGCACACATTAGCTGCGCATATGCACATGGGTTTCTTCCATCTGGATTGCAATTCTATGATGGAATAGTTCCAAATTGACCTCGCAGAAGAAAAATGAAGAATGTTCTCTCAGTTCTATATAGCACTTCAACTTTATCAAGTTTATGCTGTTTCTACAGATAGCTCTCAGCAGATGGAGAAGAGCACCAGGATTCAAGAGTTTCTCCCCACTCTTCCAAGAAGTCTTTTGTACTCCTTCCCCAGGGTTTACCAACAATACTAGAGAGTTTTATTTGACACTTGTGGATTCTGTGGTAAAGAACTTGCTCATTTCCAACATGCTTAGAGTCATGTCAGACGAATATCTATAAAATGGAAATTCGTATTCAATGAACTCTAAAGAGAAAATGAAGGAGATGGTGCATGTAAGAGAATAAGAGAAGGCCTAAATAATTACGCAAGGAAAGGGGCGGCTGAGCCCAGTGGGAAGGCTGTGTTCACCTGCCAATACCTGTTACTTAACAACTGACATTTTCCAGATCTCATTTCAGGGAAGACAACACAACATCTGTCCTGCTGTTACCCCTCCCCCTTTACCCACCACCCCTCTGCCTGCCTGCCAGCACCGTGAGGGCTAAAAGAAGGAGAAAGCAATTAGCGGGTGAATGGGGGATGGATTGAGTTGGGAACCTGCTGAGAGCCAACACCAGAGATCTCATCTGATTGTGCAGCTGACTTTGGAAGTTTCTATCACAAGTAACACTGATGAATGTAGACAAGTACTGAGAAGAGGGAGAGAGCCTGGAACAAACATTTTACAATAATGGGATTCTTTGTTTTGATAGTTATAATACCCATGGCTCTCTATCCTCTGCTCTCTCGAACCACCAGCGTGCTTGATATGTAGAGCAGATAGGAAATTTCGTCTTGAATATTATAGTAGCCTTGCCAAGGAGAACTATAAAAGATAATTAGACTCCGAATGTTCAGTTACTTTTTCCTTTCCTATTTTGTTCTTTAATATCTTCTCTGCCATTTCTGCATATGTATGGACATATGCATGTGTCCATGCATGTGTGCATATGAAGCAATGCATGTGTCTATGTGGGAATATACAGAATGTACTAAAATTATATATATGTGTGTGTATCAAGAATAACCCAGATTTTCTTATGTTAACTTTAATCTAAAAGGTTTTCATTAATCCTGAAATAAGACAAAGAGCCTATGATTGGAGCTAATGCAGAAAAGTTTGAAAGTACAGGGCTTATTTGTTTGGAGGGCTGTTTCTAACAACAAAAGCATGTTTGCTATTTTTGGAGTCTGCCATACTTCACTTTAAAATATGGCAGCATCTTTCCCATGTCAAAAACATTCTGTAGTGCCTTTATTGAATTTCATTCTTAAATTTATTTATTCCATTATTGCCAGATTTGCTTCTCCCCTCTCCCATTGAGCAAACTATTGTCACTTTTCCATCCAGTTCTGTATATTTCCAGAGGGGGGAAAGTGGTATTTTTGAGTCAAAGCGCTATGCATTTTTAAAGGTTTTGATACATATTGCCAGAATGTACCTTTCTTGAGGAGGGTTAAAGTTTTACAAGAATTCAGTTTATAATGAATATGCACAAAAGAGGAAAAGCAGGGAACTATAAATTATAAGGTGGGTCTTTACCATGTGTTCTTGAAGTATCTAGACTAGACTTATTTCAAGAGTTATCACTGAAAACAATGCCAGAGTAAGTCTGGACTGGTTTAGGGAAAGAGAGACAATCTAAGAGACGAGCCTCTGGTTCTTTATTGGCGGCTTACTAAATTTCACACAAATAATGCTTGTATCCAATGCTCAGATCCTACAGATCCTAGAGTTTCATTAAGAACAGTTTAGTACTATGTAAAGGGATTTACTATAGCAGAAAAATTATAAAAATTATAATTGAATAAATTCTTGCTGATGTTTCTACTGAATTAAATATTTCTGATGTACAGAATAACTTCTGAATAAAGATTCATTATCTCTGGCTATGAGCTTGAAAACATCCATTGTTTCCAGGGGCTGTGAAGGGGTAGGGACCTTCGAAGGACTTTTTCAGGTGTGGGGCCCAGAATGAATGTAGGGCACCTGCTATATGTCCACCTTGACAAGGTGAATGGTCACACCAATTTGGTGATAGATGTCTCCTCAGGCCCTGTGGATGGCCAGCTGCAGTACTGGCAAGAGTTTCTGCCACTGGCAGCCCCAGCACTGATGGAGGGTGGGGTAGGAGCACTTGCCCTCAGACCAGGCATTGATATGGGTCCACACAACACATGGGCAAAGATGGTGAGGGAAAACCTAAAGCCAACTTTGGTTTTTACACCTAATCCTGACAGCGGTGTGTACTCTCTGAGGTGTGGAGGTAGGGTGGAAGACTGGGGCATTCACTTTCTGTATCCATGGAATCCTTTCATCCAGACACATCCTTATTTACTCCTCATTTACTGCAAAATCTCCTATGGATGTCTTGTGTATTCTCTTACCTAGTCATGACATCAGCTGTTTCTCCAGCTTGCCCTGGTTCCTTTTATTAGAGAATAACAAGTATTGTGTGTTAGGTATACTCATTGATACCAAAAAGTTATTGTTTCCTGGCTTTTTCTGAAAAACATACACATACATACATATGTATATACACATATGAATATGCAAATAGTAAATATATAACCTTATATATTTAATATTATATATGTAATATAATATATTCTAAATGTATATCAAACAGGGTCTCACTATGTAGTCCAGGCTGGCCTCAAATTTAGCATCTTTCTGCCTTAGCCTCCTGAGTGCTGAGATTACTGGTGTTAACCACCAATCTGGCTAAATGATGAGTAGAAAGATATATAGATAGATGTGTACATATCTATCTCTATGTGTATATGTTAGAAAATTAGGAAAGTTACAAATATTAAATTCATGCACAGAAATATCTATATTTTGGTATCAGCTCTGTTTCTTTAAATCTTATTTGTATCTTCTACATATTTCCAATTCCATTCCAACTCCACAGTTCATGTAAGCCTTCTCTCTTTCCTTATTCTCAATGTCTTTTTATAACATACATTTTCTGTAATTTATTTAACTAGTTCTTATTTAATGGGCATTTGGAGTTGTTGTTTTTTTTAGTGATTGGCTGGTAAAATGAGTATTGCAATGATTTTCTTCTGATACTTTGGAAAGCTTTTTATAAATATTTAGGTTAGAAAATGTCAGTGAGTGGGCTTGCTTGGTCTAAAAGACTCCACATTTAAATTTTGATGGCTAGTTCTAAAGTCTACTCTAGTCACATTTAAAAAACAAAAACAACTTGTTTCTTAGCAGTAACATATCTTAAAAACATTATGAGCTTCTTTACTAATGTCAGTATTTCTCGTCCTTTTAGCCTGTCAGTATTTAGATGGGTTCCTAATGTGATGCAAAGGCCTGCTGTACTCACTGGTACTCAGTTTTCCTTTTAATCTAGTTAAACTGATTAATGAGCCCATTAGTCTCCACTCCCGAGTCTTCTGATGGTGTTGTAATTTTTATTCAGAGACATTTCCTAAACCTCATTCTATTTCAACAGCTTTAGCTAAATTATAGACATTTATGCTGATTTCTTTATAACCTAGTTAAGGTTTCATTGCCCTGACTAACTTGGTGATATTTCTCTTCCTATTAAAATTAGCTCTCATTGTAGAGATATCCTCCCTCTTTCTGAAATGGCTGTGTTCACCCAGGCAATTTTCAAACTGTTCTCTTGGTAATAGCTACAATTAAATCCTCCCCCACTGGCTGTACTCACTAAATCAAATGGCTCCTCACTTACCTGATGGTTCCTCTCTCTGAATTTCAAAAGGCAAAGTTGGTTCACAGTCACCTCACAGTGGTTCCTACTTTCCCATTTCTCTCTGTCTCTGTCTGTCCCTCTCTCTCTCTCTCTCTCTCTCTCTCTCTCTCTCTCTCTCTCTCTCTCTCTCTCTCTCTCTCTCTCTCTCTCTCTCCTCTTTCTCTGTCTCTCTCCTTGTTTCCTCTGTCCTTGAAGCCTCTGTTGGATGGTCACCCATACTTTACCCATAGGCTCCATTCTAAACAAAACACTTAAGACCAGTAAGTATATTATCTGAACACATGTAACACCCAGAATAGACATATCCTAATATACATTATCTAAAGGGAATTTGCTATAATGAACAGTGATAATCGAGGTTGGCTAGTTAGGGTCAGACAAATTACAGATGGCATTGAATGGACCTAAACAGCACCTGCATATGTCAGACACTTCTTAAAGTTTATTGTGTACTAGATTCCGGATTGGATGCTCAAATGGTACACATTTTTTATGTCTGCTCTTTGGCAAATGCTCAAATCTGCCTTGAGAGAGAAAGGTGAAGCTGAACAATGAGCATGATTGGCTATTGTTGTTAACAAGAGAAGATGAGGAACTGGGAGAAATGAGAGGAGGACCTTCTCCCCTCTCCCCACCCCTGCCCATGTGTCTGCCTCAGGGAATCAGGGAGCCCTCACAGAGGAAGCCATTGATCTAGGGCATGAAGGGTGAAGACAAGAGGAGGAAAGACATTCTAGGCAAAGCTTGTTCACAACATGGGGTGATTGACTGATGCAGTTTGTCAAAAAAAATGGTGAGGATTTCTAACATGATGCAAATTTTATCCATCCCTAGTGCTTGGGCCCACTCTGTGGGCACGTATCACACAGAAAAATGTATTTACTTTGCTTTAAGGACTCCGTCTGTATTTACTTTGCTTTAGGGACTCCATTCTGTTCTTTTCTTAGCTGGCAATACAGGAATATACTATCCCTCTGTGACTATTTTGTTCTGTCAAAACCTTAATGTGATGGGAGAAAGCTTTTCCTGTGTGGCTGAGGAATTGGGTTTATGATCATTACCTTCCATTCCTGGAAGAGAGTACTAGTGAATTCAAAAGAAGAAATGGTTGCATTTGTATTCAGCTTGTTCTAACTATGAACACCCAAAAAATCAGATGATCAAATCCCATGAACAACAAGGTATAGCGTTTTCAATAGTCGAACAGTCCTCATTGTCGACTGCCTTGTAACCCCTAGGGAAAGGAAATGTAATGTAAAGGGCTCATAGTCCTGTTGATAAAGGCGTAAGTTATTAAGTCACTCAATAACATTAAGGCACTCAATAACATTTGCTGAATAAATTAATGATTTAAGCAATGTCCTGTTTACGTTTGTTTGAATTTTTATCTTGTCTCTCAAGTGTCAAGTTCTGAAGGATGTCAGAAAATGATTGACCTTTATATGTCACTGTGAATTCATTGATCATTATCCAGAGGGTTTTTGTTTTGTTTTGTTTTTTGACAAAGTGAAGTCTTGGGTCACGAAATTTAAAAAGCCAATCTTGGGTGTTTCTGCTACTTGTTCCTTTTCTTGCTTTTATTCAAGTAAGTTGGTTGCACCAGTGTATTGCTTGTTGTCTACTTCTTCTTTCTGCCTTCCTTGTCTCCTCCCTCTATGTGTCACTCACATCGGCTTTTATTAACCAGAAACTCCTTGCAACTTCCACCTTTGGAGTTTCTTAAGACTGAATTTCTGCCCCTCCTCCTCGTTCTTCTCCTAACCATTAGAAGACGCATTCAAGATTTTGTCTTCAGCCATCTTTCTATCTTTTGTCCTTCAGAAATCTCAAGGACTTTCAGACCATCGACTGTCTGAGCCTATAAAAAATGGCTTCCCAGACTAGGCTTTCTTCCATCCCTCTCCAATTCCAGCTCCTCCTCTTTACCTGCCTGGTATATAAGTGCTGCGGGGATTGCTATTCCTGGAAAATGCCAAGGCAGCCTGACTAGGGGACATAGAGGTACTGTCACCCTCTTGTGGAAAGAGCAAAAAGTCATATTGAAGGGTCAATCAAACAGAACCCGATAGCAGATATTCCCAGGAAGATTGTATCTGTTAAGGCCCTACTAAATTGCTTTATACTCAATGTATATACGTCTTAAATAAGCTCTAGAGAATATCTTTGAAGCCAGTTGTAATTATTTTATCTAGAGTTCCCTTCCATTTCTTTCAGTTTCATATTAGATCACTTTTATGCAATGAAAAGAAACAGATTTGGGCTCTGGGAGCTCTTCATGATGACTTGTGGAAGAAGCTGAGGTATGGTAGATGTTTTGAAGGATATGATAAGAGACAGTGCCAGCCTTAAGGGGCTTCATGGAAGAGGCAGAGTGAACATTATTATATATGAAGCCCATAGTATGCCAATGTGATGATTTAGCTAAAGATATTCATCTAAAAATATCACCCCTGCTCTTTTAAAGAGTGTTTATTTTTTGGAAAATACTTTTATTTTGACCAGTTGTTTTTTTTTTTTTTTCCACCTATCCTTTCATATGGTTACATCTTCTCCTCAAAGAATATCAGTTCTAATGAAGTTGAACCCATTCATTCCCCTTCATGGATTGGAAAAACCTATAGAGTAAACATAACTTTTTTTGTTGTTGAGTCACTAGTTGAAGCCAAAATTGATGTGCTTTTTATAAAGCTTTTTATAAAGCTTCTTACATTTCATTTAAATAAAAAAATATAAATTTGGGGGCTAGGAAGGTGGCTCAGTGGTAGAGCTCTTGCCTTGCATGCATGAGGCCCTAGGTTCCATTCCTCAGCACCACATAAGCAAAAAGAAAAAAAAAAGCTGGAAGTGGTGCTGTGGCTCAAGTGGTAGAGCGCTAGCCTTGAGCTGAAGAGCTGAGGGACAGCGCCCAGACCCAGAGTTCAGGCCCCACAACCAGACCCCCTGCCAAAAAATATATAAATTTACTTTTATGTTATTTTGAACATGAAAAATGTATTCATAGCGTTGAATAGAAAACCAGCTAAAACAATACATTAAATCATATAAACAAAATAATAGCCTAACTGCAATTTTATATGAATCTTCAAAAACCATTTCTTACTGACATGTAGATAATTATAAAATGATCATATATTTACATTGGTTTTTATATGATCACTTTAATAGACATTTTCACTTTGTTAGTTTGAAACAAAATAAATAGACTTATTCCTTTAATCTGAAACTTAAGCCATTTGTTGATTTTGCCAAAGTACTTAATTCTGGGTAGATTGTGAGACAGTTTACATGGATTTATTTTAAACTTAAAGGAGAAAAGTTTTTTCTGGCTTTTGGTCCTTCTTAAAAATGTTTTCTCACATATGTAACAAGATGAAAATGGACTGAATCCAATATCTATGACCCTACTATAAAAGACCAAATAGCTACAGCAAAATCTTTAATGGGACAACTTGAGTAACTCTACATCTCCTCTTGTAGAACCCTAGTGTTCCATAGAAGCCATTTGAGAAGCTCTGATCTAGGGTCTTAGATAATGAATATTAGAGTAATGCGAATCCATGCACATAACTATTTACCTAAGGTACTTTTTACATGTATTTACCACCTAAGGTCATATATTCACATCATAGAAAACATTGTCTAAAAATACAAATAAAACCTGTATTATTAAAAAGGAATGAGAAAAGTAGAAGAAAGGTTAATAGAGAGTTCTATCATCAATAGAACTGATATATCATCAACAAACAGGGGAAATTTGAGGGAACTAGAAAGGCCTAAAGTTGGAGAGAAAAATATAAATGAGCTATGGAGACTTTAAGGAAGAAAGGGGGTCTTGAAAATTCCCTAAGGTATTCAGAGACTGGTGGGAATGATTGTGAGAAGAATCTAGAAAATGGTAGTATAGACATTGTAATAATTCTCATCAATGGAAGGGAGGGCCAGCAAGAACTGTGGTAATAGAAATAAAGGAATGACATAGAAAGGAGACACATGGTTACAGAACTGATGATATCTGGTTCAACCTGACTATGAACATAGTTCTAACAATAATTATGGTGTTTCTGTTCTCAGAAATATTAGAAATGTGGGCTTGAGTGAGATTTACTTGGAAGTCTTGGTAGATGGAGTTCATTTCTAAGACTCACCAACCAGCCATCTTTCTTGATTTTGTACCCAGACACTATTCTTGTCATGATGTAGAGGAACATAGATCCTCCATGGACAGATCCAAAAAGTTAGAGAGATCCAGCTGCATGGTGAATTTTTCCAATTTTTAAATATTAGCAATTCAATTTATTTTGTTGTTGTTCAAGGCAATTCCTTAGCCACAGGAAGCTCATAGAAAGGCTTTTTAGACTGGTTAATATTTTCCTTTGGCTGAAACGTTGATTTGAAAGTTACAAGCCTTTCTCTGTTTCTTCCCAGCCAGGTCTCTAGACAAACTGTATAACTTCGCTGATTGCTCTGGACTCCACCTGATATTTGCTCTAAATGCACTGCGTCGGAATCCCAATAACTCCTGGAACAGTTCTAGTGCCCTGAGCCTGTTGAAGTACAGCGCCAGCAAGAAGTACAACATTTCTTGGGAACTGGGAAATGGTAAGTAAGGATGTTCTTTCCTCTGAATTGACAAGTTGAAGGGAGTGAAATTTAAAAAAAAGGTTGACTTGGGACATAGTCTCCATCTCCAGAGTACTGGCCAAGGAAACAGGTGAGATGCTTGGCCACTGAGCTGACTGTCCAAGTGTACAAGATCAAATAGAAGGCACTAGAATTAATTATTATAATTAAATTTATACTTATACCTTTTCACCTTGATTTTTTTCTGTGGAAATGTCACCAGAATTGGGGAGATAGTGATTTATGACTATCAGTATTAAGTCAGATACAACCTCTGCACAGCCTGAGACTAATTCAAAAGAACAATGGCCAAATGGAGAACACAACACTGTGTTCTCACACATGGATTTATTGCATTCTAGGATTTGAAGTTTTCATCATAATATGGCAAAGAAGGAGGGTCTTGTAAGAGCAGTTAGTTGGAATGTGACTTTCATTTTCTTCCCTCTCTTCTTTTTTCCTTTTCTCTTTTTCTTCTTTCTTTTTCTCAGGTGGGGACAATTTGAAAATAAAAAAATCAGCTAGTAATAGATAAGCCTAAAACAATTCAAACTAAAATAGATGATTGGTGGGATAATTCCTCCAGAGTTTGGAGGAATTTCTGAGGATGGAAATGTGTTACGTGAAATAAATCTTCAGGTGGTGTAGTTGATTTGGTGAAAGGCGGATGGTGGGAAGAAGGCAGGGAGAAGTACAGCATTTCTCTGTGTGTAATTATTAAGAACTTGCCCCTCCCCTTCATCTTCTTTCCCCAAACCATTCTGAATACTTCAGAGAGGGAGCTAATTATATTAAAATGATATTATTTAGTCATCTGAGCTAACCAACACACAATGATCCTCATCTTTATCATATTGTGTCTATTCAGGACTTAACAAAGCAAAAAGTCAAGAGGAAGCACAAAAATGGTGGGACAAAGGGTGAAGTAATTCAGCAGTGACATTTACTAGACACTACGTTGAAAATGAGCTATTTAACTTGTGGGGGAAGGAGCCTCTTTAATGCAATAGGTAGCCTGTCAGTCTTATAACTTGTGGGGAAGAGGGTCGGGAGGGAAAAAACTGGGAGAAAACGAGGGTTGGAAATGTGGCTTAGTGCTAGAGTGCTTGCCTAGCATGCATGAAGCTTTCAGTACCACATAAACAGAAAGAAAAAAAAAACCAGAAGTGGTCCTGTGGCTCAAGTGGTAAATTGCTAGCCTTGAGCAAAAAGAAGCTCAGGAACAGTGCCTAGGCTCCAAGTTCAAGCCCCAGGACTGGCAAAAAAAAAAAAGCAAGAATTCATTTATAAGGAGGAAAAAACATACAGTCACTGATAAGAAATAGTGGTACCAATAAGAAGAGATAGAAAAATAATAAAATTCATGAATTTAGAAATTCAGTAACATAGATAGTATTGGTAAAGTTTTTTGTAAGCATTTCTACAGATGATTTTTGAGACTCCAGTTAGGAAGCTTAAATACTGTCTCTCTTTTCTTTCAAAAGTGTACACACACACACACACACACACACACACACACACACACACACACACACACACAAATGACGTCAATGAATATTCTACTCATCTCAATATACCTTGTAGGGTTTGAATAAGAATCATTTTGCTGTTTCCTTTCATTTGTTTTGTATCCACAAACATTTTCTCTTGGGCTAGAGTCATTTCCTTTAAGATAAGCAGTGTATTTTGCTCACAATTTTTCTGTTGTATATATTCAGCCCCTTCTCCTTCAGAAGAAAATTGCATGGACATCCTTGTTTTTTTTCTCCAGTTTTCTTGCCATTTGCTTCTTTGTAACCTTATCTCTTTGGACAGAGGTAATAGTTTAATCACCATCTCCATGTTTAGAGAGAGACAATAGAACTGGTCAGTTCTCATCACTCATCCTTCCCTATACCCACACCCTGTTAACAAGAATTTTATCTCTAGGGCAAATCTAGTATTCAAAAAAGCCAAGGTAGACATTTTCTTAATTGTTTCTTACAAAGTGGCTAAGCTTCAATGACTTGCATATTTTTATTCTCCTTTGAAATCAGTGACTACTGAGGGCTACCAACCACTAATGTAAGGCATACCTAATATCAAGAGGTAAAGATTAAGAATGTTTAGGATGTCAAAGGAAGACTTTCTTGGTAGAAGATTTCAGACAGTTTTATTATGTACTATAAAGCCTTTCCCTAAATGCCCATAAATTGTAAACTCTATAACAGATTAAAGCTGAGTGATGATTGTAATATTTTATAACTTTATTAACCATTAGTGAATTGAAGGTAAATGAAACAAATAATTTTGAATTTGGAACTCAAATAGTGGAAATATATAAAAATTTGAGTCTAACTGTAGTCCAGAGAAATGGTGTTTTGGTTTGTTTTTTTTTGAAAGCGATACTTAATGATAAAAATTACCTTAAGGGGTTGGAGTGTGACTTTGTTGGTAGAAAGCTAACCAATGAGCAAAAGTGTCAGGTATTGAGTTTTAGTCCTATTCTTGAACAAAAAATACCCTGAATTAATGTAGTATCTATAATTGAATAACCTCTATCTACATTATAAATTATACATTGGCTTCCTAAGTAGTTCTTCCCATTTCTACAAACAAATGAACTACATTTAATTAATTTTTGAATCAGTGTCATGTATTCATACCCTCACTGGATCTATTGTTTTCCAATGTATTTGGTTACGGAATTCAGTTCTCTGGAGCCTGTCTATTGAGTGATTTGATAAGCTCCAACTTCTGACCTTAGAAAGTTTAACCCTTTAGAGATGATTATTTTGGAAGAATAATGTGTGATTTTTTTTTTTTGGGTCCGGTCGTGGGGCCTGAACTCTGGGCCTGGGCGCTGTCCCTCAGCTCTTCAGCCCAAGGCTAGCGCTCTACCACTTGAGCCGCAGCGCCACTTCCGGCTTTTTTCTTTTTGCTTATGTGGTGCTGAGAAATCGAACCCAGGGCCTCAGGCATGCAAGGCAAGCACTCTACCACTGAGCCACCTTCCCAGCCCCCAATAATGTGTGATTTTTACTCATCCACTCAACATTCATTAAACATTTGGACTGCAATTGTGTAGATACCTACATAATATATAAATATATATTCATATATTTACAAACTGTGTGTTTTGTATATATATATGTAAAATCAGTAATAGTCATGTAAACCTAAACTAAGGTTGAACCATAGGCTTCAAACACATTGACAATTAATTATGAGGCTAGGCTCCAGATCAGAGCTTTAGAGAATTGTATTTTGCAGGAGGTAGAGGTTCAATATTTAGGCAAGGAGAGGAGGGAAAAGGAGAATGAAGGGAGCAATTTCTTTGTCTGCTTCCTTCCTTCCTTACCTCTCCTTATCTGCTTCTCACCTTCACCTTCTGCCTATCTTCTCTGTACACTCAAATCCAAATGAATACTGTAATGATATTTAATCATTATTGCATTTAATATATTGGTGTGCTCCTGTTGTGCAAAACATTTGCTGAATATAATAATGTGGAAATTGAAGGATGTCCTTGAGCTCTAAGATGGTGTGGTGTGTGTGTATGTGTGTGTGTGTGTGTGTGTGTGAGAGAGAGAGAGAGAGAGAGAGAGAGAGAGAGAGAGCTACATCTCTACTTCTGGCTCTTTGCTGGTTAATTGGAAATAAGAGTCTCTCATGTCTGCTTAAGATGGCTTCAAACCATTATCTTCAGATTTCAGCCTCCTGAGTAGCTAGGATTATAAATGTGAACCACTGGCACCTTGGTAGCTTCTCTCCCTCTTCCTCCTCCCTTTCACCCTCCCCTCCCCCTTCCCTTTCCTCTCCCTTACCCTCTCCTTTTCCCTTTTTCTTTCCTTCCTGGCCACCATGAAGTGAACAGACTCTGCAACATGCTTCTGTGCTATAATATTCTGCCTTACCTCAGTTTCAAAGTAATAAGAGTTGGCTGACAATAAACTGAAACCTCTGTATCTGTAAACCAAACTAAATCTTTCTTCCTCTTAAATTGTTTCTGTCAGGCATTTGTCACAGCGACAAGAAACTGATTAACACAAACTCTTGCCAGGCCTGCTTCTATAGAGCTTCCTAGAGTGCTCTCTGACAGAGTGAACATACAGAACAAAGACTTCCTGGTTTCCAGGAGTTTATTGCCTGAAACTACAGGCAGGATAAACTTTTACTAGTGAGCTATTAAGTCCTCCTAGAACTATTAAGCTTCTAAGCTGTTAAATCCTAGAACTGGAGAAACTTATTATAATTTAAAAGGATTAAATTATACATCATAGAAATTATTAAAGCAACAAATAATATGTGCAAAATATAAATTAAAGAACAAACCTGTTGATAAAGACATCATTTACTTTTGTAAGCACTTAATTAACCTTTGATTATTAAGGGAAATCAGTGATGTTTGAATTGCATTATTTAAATTAATTATTGAGATGGAAAACCACATGTCACTTAAATTCCGGTTAGTCTCCTGGAGAGTTAAAGGAAGCACTTGTGGGAAAACTGTCATCTATGTATAAGTTGGATGAATCATTGGTGAGATCAGGGCCTTCATTTGTTTTCACTGACAGGAGCCACCGTTGCAGTGCAATTGATACTTTAAGGAATATAAGACAAACAATTTTCTTCACCTTCTACTCATTTCTCAAACACCTGCCTTTGTTTGCTCACAACAGGATACTATGAAAGAGAGCACATCTAATTGATGTGGTCTAATAGCACCCTTTCCTGTTATTCTTAAATATTTTAAAATGCTTCAGTAACTCGTAAAAGTGAAGACTGATCTCTAGATACACCAGTCACCTCAATGGCATGAGTGAGCTGTCGGCATGAGGTCGGCAAGAGGCTGAAACATGATTTGGATATTTTTTTAGTTTGGAGCTCAGAGTATTGAACATGCACTGGCAACAACAGTTTATATAAAGTGAAGCCAAATTTCACATCACTTTAGAAAGCCTGCGAGTCATACTCTTGGGCATATATTTAAAAGAGAATAAATCAATATACCAGAAAAGGTACCTGCATACCCATGTTGGTTACAGCTGACCTCACACCATCCAAACTGGACTCAGCCAATGTACCCAAGAGCCAATGAATGGATAAAGAAAATATGAGATAGATAAACACACACACACACACAATGTATTATGTATTAGAATATTACTCACCATAAAGAAAATATGAAATCATGTCATTTGCAGAAAAATGCATGGATCTGGAGATAATCAAATTGAGTGTGATAAGTCAAAATAAAAAGCCAAGAATCACATGTTTTCAATCGATTGTGAGGTAGAGACCTTAAATAATGGTGATGAGGATAATGGTAATTCTAATGAGGCACGAATGTGAAAAGAGGAGGTTAGTTATGGGAGGGAAGGAGGGCTGAGGAGGGGTAAAGCGAATCAAAGGATATTACATACATGTATGTATAAATATGTATATATGAATGCAGCACAATGAAACCCACTCAATGCTGTTTGAAAAGGGGGGGGTAATAAGAAGAAAGAAAAGAAAGAGAATATGGTGTATGGGTGAATTTTTTTCTAAGTACCCTATGTGAATGTACAGAAATATCACACTGAAAACCCTACAAAAGTTTGTTAACTCAAAAATAAAATTTGAATAAGATTCATTCTCCAAGATTTACTAGCAATAAAGTTGATTTTAAAGACTTGTGAGACATTATTGTAACTATGTGACATCATAAAAAGGCAAAAATGTATACACAGAGTTAACAAACCAATGTTTCCAGGAGACATTTCTCATGAGAGGAAAGAGGAGAGGAATAAATATGGGGAGCATATTGATTAACTTATTCTGCGTGATATTGTCACTGTGAATGCATGGTGTCATGCACCTTGCAAAGCCTATACTAGGACACAATCCATATAGCACACCCCAATGTAAGTTGTGGGCTTCAGTTCCAGGGATTTAATATAGATATTTTAATAACATTTCAGTATTCACTTATCAATCCTAACATATTTCACATGAGTAAAATCCTATTCAGAAAGTCATTGATTATACTTATATCTTAAAATGTTTCTCTTACGTTTTTCATTAATAGTTCCAAAGCTTTAGGTCACACATTGAAGTCATTTTGAATTGATTATTGTGTTAGGTTAGGGATAGAGCTCTGGTTTTGATCCTCTACATGTGGCTATCCAGTTTTCCCAGCATCATTTATAGAAGAGTGATCTTTGCTACAATATATGTGTTGGGTTTTTTTGGGGGGGCATCTTTCTTGAGAATCATAAAGCTATAGTTGGATTCTTACTTCTCTTCCCTTGTTCTTCATGTCAATGTTTGTTGATTTTTTTGTTAACAATGGCTCAGGAAGAATACATTTTGAAATCTGGAATGGTGATATTTCCAGTGTGTCATTTTCTTCAGAAGTGCTTTGCTTAGTTGAGGTCATTTATGCTAAACTATAAATCTAATATTTAAATTCCTTATTTTCCATCCCAGAGGTTGTTTTAAAATTTTTTATGCACTTTTTGGATTAAAGGTGGGGGAAAAGGTCTTACTCAAAAGTATTTCACTCCACTGTTTAGCTTTTAATGAACATTAAGGTTTTATTTTTCCACTTTTTGATACAATGATATCTTTATGAAAGTTTCCCTTCTTATTAATTTTTCTAGGCCTTGCTGTAACAAATTACCATAAACTAAAGCTCTTTAAACAATAGAAATGTACTCTCACTGTTCAGGAGGCTAGAAATTTAAAATCAAAACATCAACAGATTTAGTTATGAAAGTTCTGAAGGAGAATCTTTTCATGCCTCTCTCCTAGCTGCCAATAGCTGCCGGAAACCATGAACATAAAAACGTATTTTTCAGTCCTCAAATTTTCCATCACACAGCAATCTTGCCTGTGTATCCATATTATCTGTTATAAAAGATAGCAGTCCTTGTGTTTAGGGCCTACTCTAATCCAGTATTAGTTTACTGTACTATCATCTGTAGGGAGCTCTCTCCAAATAAGGTCACATTCTGAGGTTCTGGTAGATGTACATTTTAGGGGATACTATTTACACCAGCATACCATACATTATAAAATATCACCTAAAAACAATATGGGGATTGGTGATTTTTCTTTTTCTTTCTTTTTTATTGTGAGAATACCGTAGAGAGGTTACAGTTACGTGAGTAAGGTATTGGGTAGATTTCCTATTGGGCATTGTTACCTCTCCTTGGTTTTCCCTTACCATCCCTTCCCTTACCATCTCCCCAACTCCTCCCTCCCCACCCCTCAAAGTTGTAAAGTTCATTTTCAACATAGTGTCTTGTACATCTCATTGTTACAATGGGTCAACCTGTATCCTTGATTCAGCATTTTGTTATTTCCCTTCCCCTCCCCAAATTAGAAAAATGTATATACAAGATGCAGGGTACCAGAATCAAATACTGTGAAACAGGGGGTGTATCATGGGGGAAGAACATACAAAAGAAACAGAAAATATCACATAGTACATTATAAGTACATTAAAAACAACAGCAGCAAAGATAAAACCTCTTGTGTCCCTATTTTGGGATTCATTTCACTTAGCATCATCTTATGTGGTCATATGTGCATAGCTTTTGACTTTCTACTTGTCTGGTAAGATTATCCTAGATGAATAGTAGTTATTGCAAATAAGGGAAACCATGGGACCTATGTTTCTTTGGGCCTGGCTTACTTCACTTAATATAAAATCAAAAAGAATGACACTGCCCCATTAGTTAGGAAATGGAAAGACTTTTTATCTTTTTTTTTTAAGAGTAGTTTGAAAGTACTGATAACTTGACTTGCTTGTTGGGGTAGGTTCCTCAATTTAAGATAATCCATACCTCCTGTTTGATTCCTGCTGTTAAGGAAAAGACAGAGATCTCTGGATGAAAAAGAGTTGGCAGAACCTCACCCTTCTCAATTCTAATTCAATGTCTATTTTTAATCTAGAGCCAAATAACTATCGGACGATGCATGGCCGCGCAGTAAATGGCAGCCAGTTGGGAAAGGATTACATCCAGCTGAAGAGCCTATTGCAGTCCATCAAGATTTATTCCAGAGCCAGCTTGTATGGCCCTAATATTGGGCGGCCCAGAAAGAACGTCATTGCTCTGCTAGATGGGTAGGTCAGATTATCTAGCTGTTCATAACGGCATTATCCATCGAATGTAATGAAATAAAATACTTGCGGTTCTTTTTCTGCTTATTTTCAAACTTCAGAATAAAGGAGGGCCTTTTCTCCTCATGTCTTATCCCTTTCTAAATTAGAAATTCTTCATCAAACAATAGGCCCTTCCTAGTCAAAAGAGGGTAGCAGGGTGGGGAGGGAGGTAGACCCCAATCTCTAGGATGGTTTGGAGGGGACGCATTATTATTTTTTTAATATTATAAGGTAACAGCATTTCATAGCATCTTTTATACTTTTTTTGAAAGTGAAAAGGTCAGGAAACACTAACGTATTTGTAGGTTAAACCGCAACCGAACAGATAGATTCATTAGCAGAGAGGACACTAGAGAATTGTTTTATAGAATTTTGACTGAATTTGACCACCATTTGTAAGCATAGGCACAGATGAGTCACACTGTGTTAAATGCTTGCTGACTTAGTCCTCCTAGTGGTGGACCAGGCTCAAATGGGAGAATGGAGACATCCATGAGGGTCTGGTTACACAGGGTCGGAGGAAATGCCTGAGCTGAATTTGTTTTCAGAAATAAGACAGAATAACGGTTAAAGGGAGCCATAGTTTTGTTCAAGGAAGGCTGAAGATAGGAATCTTCAACATAAGGTCGGAAGTGGAGATATAAGTGGAGCAGGAAGGAAAGGAATGATGTGGCTGGGGGTTCCAAAGGTTGATCTAGAACACAATACCCTGGACACCAAGGCATATATTATATGGGGCATCTTGTCATAATATGGAACAGTAATGATTATTGCTACAAATTCAAAGAGGAATAAGATATTTTAAGGTATTTTGTAGTGGAATTCACAGGCCAAGAGATGTTAGAGATATTCCATGCAAATATGAGATAAACAGGATGTTTAGCTCCTGAATGTCCCTTATGTCTTGAGACTCTTGTTGCTCCTCATTTTTCTGGTTACTTAGTCTCCATCTAGGCTTAAGAACATAGGCAGTTTTCTCTTTTATATAAGTTATTGATTCTTACTTTAACTTCTGTTCTTTTTCCACTCTTTTTTTTCTGCCTGTTTTCTATCAGGAGCAGTTTTCCCCTTTAGTTCATCAAAAATTTTCATGAACCTCATCCTTATTCAAAGTGTAGCTGTGGGCTTTTCTTTGCACACTGAGTTCTGAAATTACTCAGTATAAATGTGATGGGGAAGAAGGAGATGGAGAGGTAGAGTTTCTTTTTTCTTGCTACAATTAGTAGATGAGGATCACAGGTATTGAACTTTACTCGCTTTTCATAGATGCATAATCAAGCAAAGCTAATACATAAAAGTATCATTTTAGAGCACATAGTTGTATTGTAGATTATTTATTTTACTGTAATGATTTGATTTATGTGTTTTTATATGACCTATAATGATCTTTCAGTAGCATGTCATTGGGTCAACCATTTATTCATTATACAGATATTTCCTAACAACTCAAATATTCCAGGTACCATATTAGAAACTTGAAAAATTAATAATAAAAATATCCATTGCCTTCATCAATTACTTATGAAGTGAGAAGGTGATGGATAGGCATTGCCCAACTAACCTTAAAACTTCATTTGTGGTTCTATGAATGACTATAAGGGGTGTGGGGGGGTAATTAAATTAACGAAATGGCATATAAGAGCACAAGAGTATCTGATGGGTAATGTATTGGATGATTAGAAGTTAAGTAGACAGAAAAGGAAACAGAAGCCCTAGACAGAGCAGTGAACAGTAGCCCTGTTTTTGTTTGTTTGTTTTTAGCAGAATGGAAGGCATGTATAAAAGAAGTTAAGGATGACAAATGACTAGGTTCGTTAGAGAAAGTTAAAGTTAGAAAAGTGACTAGGGTCATGTTACATAGGGTTTACAGGCAGGATGAAGAGCATTCATACTGTAAGTGTGTTCATGCTATTCACTTTCCACTTTTCTAGTTGACTCCTGATCAGTCCAAACTCCAAGACAGGTCGCAAAAGACTAGAGAAAATCCTTTAGGGAGAGGGAAAAAACTTAGCAACATATTTTCCTTTTATGTTTCAGGGTGGGGGGTGGATAGGAGGAAGGAGAATTAGCTTTTTAATGTATGTGCACTAAATATATAGTGAAATATAACTAGAAACATGTAAACGTCCCCAGAAAGCTGAATTAACAATAACAAAAATGTCACCTTTCTAAATGACCAGCTATGTCATTTTTTTCTTTTCATTTCTTTTTTTTAGTCTTCCTGGCTATAGAGATATAATTTTACATAGATGTGATTGCTGTGTATGCTTCGTTTTGAATTCTGCATTTTTTACTCATTGCTTCATAGGTCTCTGATTCCTGCATACTTCTCATGTTTGGCATTCTTCATTCTAATAAATTATTCCATTGCATTAATGTACCAAGGTCCTCTCACTGTTGGGCATCTGGACTCTTTCCAAGTTTTGCCTGTAATATACAGCACAACCATAAACATCTTTATACAAATAGGTTTTTTATTTCTTTTGAATTATATCCTTGGGCTATATTCCAAAAAAGTCAAAATACATGATGATTTCTTATGGCTTTTAGTATTTGCTGCCAAATTTCTTTTTAGAATAATTTAACCAGGTTGTAGGAAGTGGTGTTTCTGCATGTCATTCTTTCCAATATCTCACACACAGCAATAAGCAGTGTCAAGTTTATTAATTTATTCTATTTAAATTAATGCATGATTGTGCCACATGGCTGTTTATATTTGAATTCTGTTAACCGTGCAAAGAGCTGGATATTTTCACAATCTTTATGTCAAACCAAACCTAACCTAACCAAACTTAAGTTTGGTTCATAATACAATTACCAATTTTTTTTGTGAGGCCCCAGAATAAGACTATTTTCAATTCAGTTCATTCCTTTCTTGCTGTATGCAATTAGTTACCAAGCACTGATATTGATGACTTCTTAGAACCACTCACATCTCACCCATCTTTTCATTTTCATTGTATTTTATTTTTGCTGGTTGTGGGGCCTGAACTTTAGACCTGGGCACTGTCCCTCAGCTCTTCAGCTCAAGGCTAGTGCTCTACCACTTGAGCCACAGCACCACTTCCAGCTTTTTTCTTCTGTTTATGTGGTGCTGAGGAATCAAACCCAGGGCCTCATGCATGCAAGGCAAGCACTCTACCACTGAGCCACCTTCCCAGTCCCCATCTTTTCATTTTTAAGCCTTCACATTTTCCTTCTTAAATCGTTTCTCTGTATCAAATGTCAAACTCTAATAATATTTTCATATGGACTTCTGAGTAGATTTGAAAAAAAAAGAATGTAACGTATGATCAGATCCATCTTGCTTGAAATCAACCCCTTTAAAGCCTCTGACTGCCTACATTTGCATCTAACGAGCTACTATATCATCTAATCTAGGCTGCTTTCCAGCTACATCCAAGTGTAGGTGCACATTTGTATTTTGTGTTACTTGTGTAGAATACCACCCTCTTCTCTTGTTTCTCCTTTTCCCAAAGCCCTCTCTGACATAGTCAGGTCAGATATTTCTATGGTCTATCCTGGCTTTGAACAGCATTTTATTTTTCTGCTAGGCAGAGTACTTATCAGGTTCACAGTATATCTGTTTATCTACGTGCCTCTATTTTTTTAAAAAAAAATTTTAAATTGTGAGAATACCGTACAGAGGAGTTACAATTACATGGGTAAGATAACTATGTGCCTCTCTTAACAAACTGTAGATGAGGATCAGAATCCTGTCTGTTTCATTCATTCCATATTTTTAGAACCTAGGAATATGGTTGGTATCTTATAAGTAATTGTTCGAATGACTAGTATTTAATCTTACTTAACGACTAGCTCCAAGTTTATGTGGCATCAAAATGAGTAAGCTTGGCTGTGATATTGAAGCATTGCAACTCATTATATAATAATGTGAATGAATTATGCTATTTTCATAAATCATAATGAGTAGCTTTAGTTTTATAAGGACAAGACAATTCTTTTTTTTTTTTTTTTTTTTTTGGGTCCAGTCGTGGGGCCTGAACTCTGGGCCTGGGCGCTGTCCCTCAGCTCTTCAGCTCAAGGCTAGCGCTCTACCACTTGAGCCACAGTGCCACTTCCGGCTTTTTTGCTTTTGCTTATGTGGTGCTGAGGAATCGAACTCAGGGCCTCAGGCCTGCAAGGCAAGCGCTCTACCACTGAGCCACCTTCCCAGCCCAGGACAAGACAATTCTTAAGGTTGTTTGCATAGTAGTTATAGGACAAAGAGCTGTGATGAGACATGAGGACAGAGAGACTCTTCATGTTTGTATCTTCAGGGACTGTCATGCTGCCTAGAAAAGGGAAAGTGCTTAACAAAGTGCTGGTCTTACTGTTTTCATTTTCTTTCAGGAACTGCCCACTGATTTTTATCTAAACACATGAAAAATGGTTTTTCATGGTTATGTCTTACATAGCTTGCATGTATCACCTATGGAATGAAAATTTTATATTAATCCATTACATTTTTTACCTTGAAGTATATTTCATTGTTTTATAAGTTTATTATAATCACTGTTATAATGAATAAATTCTACCTATAGAGATCCCAATCAAAAGAAAGACTTATTTTAAGTTCTGTGAATTCAGTAGTAGAACTAGAACAATATTCAGTGTTACCAGCTTATTAATGTGAATAGATAGCAAAGACACGAGCATAAGAAAGAAAAACCAGTAGCATAAAATAAAAGTTAACATAACTAACATAAATGAACAATGAAACTAAAAAGAACAATAATTTAAGTTCAGTCTTTTTAAAATAAAAATCTATCATTCGTATCTTTACAAAGATACATACTTAGAAGTATGTGAGATATTGCACTTATAAAGTGAAATCATATATATTAAAAAGTATACAATTAGAACAGAAGTATTTTGGACCTAAATATGTACTTGATAAATTTGTTTTATAAGATTTAGGCAATGCTTTCCTACATGCAGCAATTGTACTTCTGTAATAGAATACTTACCTAATTGATACTGAATAGTTTTAAAGAATAGAAGCCCACACCTGTGCTGATGAACCCAATCCCTCAATAATAGCATTAATCCATCTACCTCTTAAAGGTACCACTTCCAAACAGTTGCATTGGAGATTAAGTCTCTGACAAATATTTTTGGAGGGACACAGTTAAGTCACAGCAAGTACTACAAGCACAAATAGATAAAATATTGACACGTTGGACTTGATAAAAAAAATTAAGAACTTTACACATCTAACAACACCATAAGAATGGGAAGTAGACAGCATACAGAATGGGAGAAAATATCTGCAATTCATGTATCTGGTAACAGACTTGCATCCAGAGTATCTATAAAGCATTCTCACAACTTAGCAATACACAGAAAAATAACCTAATTAAAATATAGGCAGAATTGACTTGAGTCAACATTTTTTTCCTAAGAAGATAGACAAATGGCACATGAATAGATCCTTAACACCATGAGTTACTAGGGAAATGAAAATTAAAACCACAATTAATGACCACTTCATACATGCTAGGATAACTGTAACCAAAGCCACACTATAGCATGCATTGGAGAGCATAGAGAGAAACTGGATCATCCCAAAACTTCCGGTTAGAATATAATATGGTACTGTTGCTTTGCTTGCAGTCACTCAAAAGGTTAAACATAGCTACCTTGCAACTCAGCAATTTCACTTCAAGGTATATATCTAAAGACAAATGAAAGCATAGGTCCACATGGAAAAACTTGTACACAAATATTCATAGCAGTACTATTCATAATAGCCAGAATGGAAGCAATCCAAATGACTACCAACTGATGAATAAAATGTGGTATGTCCCTATGCTGGAATAGTATTAGACAATAAAAAGAAATACAATATTACATACATTACACACATGTCACATACATGAATGAACCTGAGAAATCTCATGCTCGGAGAAAGAAGTCAACCAGAAAGAGCTTTACATAACTGGTTCTATTTTTTGTTTTGCTTTGTTTTTTCATTTTCGGTGCCAGTATTGGGACTTGAACTCGATGGCTCACGCTCTCACTTGGTCTTTTTTTTTTTTTTTTTTGCCAGTCCTGGGGCTTGAACTCAGGGCCTAGACACTGTCCCTGAGCTTCTTTTGCTCAAGGCTAGAATCTACTAGTTGAGCCATAGCGCCATTTCTGGCTTTTTCTGTTTATGTGGGACTGAGGAATTGAACCCAGGGCTTCATGAATGCTGGGCAAGCACTCTCTCACTAAGCCACATTCCCAGCCCATAGCTGGTTGTTTTTATTTGAAAGGTCCAGAATAGACACTCTATGAGGAAAAAAGCAGAGTGGTGGTTGCTTAGTGCTAGTGGAGATTGTAGAGGGTCAAAAGGTGATTGAGCACTTAACAGGTATGGGGTTCTTTTGGAAGTGATAAATATTATAGAATTATATTGCATTAATGGTTTCAAAGTTTTAGAATAACTTATTAAATTATATATACATGGGTGAATGCATATTTTGTACACCTTATCTCCAAAAGCTACCAACATTCCAATAAAAGAATTGGCAGATAAGAAAATAACTCAAGCAAAGGGCGCTGGTGATAGAAAAATTGAGATAAAATATTGCTTGAGGTAGAGGATCAATTCAAGACAATCAAGATATATTCAATTCAAGAGTTCCTGTAGGAAATCCAGGTCCATAAACAGGGAAGAAACTCAAGGATACAGAAAATAATGAAAACATCTCCAGTCTTGACAGTGTAAAAATAAAGGGAATGTTGACAGAAAAAAAGAAGTTCAAAGGGGAGAGGAGAAAAAATATAGAAGAACTGACATTCTCATGCTTAGATCTAGGCCTTCACAATCCACTCTCTAACCAGTGGAATAATAAATGAGGAGAAGCCTCTGAACTTCAAAATATAGAATTTGCTGCACTCTTGGTACAAATGTCTTATAGTAGCACTTACTGTACTATGAGATATCAACATTATATGGACAGCAAAAAATAAAAAATAAAAATAACATGTTCCATGGCCAAGAAACTTTGAGAAATACTGTGGTCCATACATTTGTTGAAATAATCATGACACCTTTTCAAATTTTGAGATAGTTTAGAACACAGAAAAACTTCCCCAATGAATATTTCTCACTCCCTAACAGCAGTCCTTGTAGAAAATCAGTATGGCAGGATGGTGAAGAACATGCACTTACGGAGCTAGATGAGACCCAGGTTAACCACTGTTTAGATGATTTTGAAGAAAAGTCTCAGTCTCCTCATCTGTAAAACTGGGCTGGTGAAATTACCCTTTTCTTAGGGGTGTTGTGAAAACAAAGTAAGCAATTAATATAAAGTGCTTAGCACAATGCCTAGCACAGCCAAAGAAACAACAGCCACATTTGTAAAGAACGGATGTCATTTTGGTGTGTGCCAGTACTGGGGCTTGAACTCGTGCTTTGCACTTTTGCTTAGCTTTTTCTCCTTTAAGCACTCCACCACTAGAGCTACATCTCCACTTCCAAGAACAGATGTATTTTAAAGATGGAAAAGACAGTCTTCCCTCTCCCAATACTCTCTCCTTTTACCTTTCCCTAAAGACAGGTTTTATTTATATGTTATTGCATAACACGTGGATCTAGGCTTCTAACCAGATCCGAGAACTGAGGGAGGAAAGAAACTGGAAATCTTAGCTTGAATATGTCAGTATAATGGGGGGAATCACACATCTACTTTCTGCCTAGAAACTTGCTTCTGCCACATCCTTGCTTGGAGAGGAAAGCTGTGCAGCTGGGGACAATTTGGTGCATGCAGTAATTATCACAGCGTTAGTCCTAATAATTGTTCTGTTTTATTTCAACTATGAAAGTGTTATATGACTTCACCAAACTATAGGCAAAGAGAAGAATGTGTTCTTCTTAGACTAAAGCTGTTTCATGCTCATTAATGGAAAAGCATTGGCTCATGCCCCTAGCTGAGAATTGTGTTAACAATCATTACTTCTACATTTTCTTTGTATTTATTTATTTAGCCTGGCACCAATTTCTTTGCTGGCTGGACAAGCAGCATAATTCCTTGCCCAATCTCAGGCTTAAGAGTTATTACTATTATTGAAGATGTTTCTCTCTGCTTCAGACATCAGAAAAATCAGTCTGGGATGGGACTGAGAAAGAACACTGGAAAAAGAGGGTGGCATTCTGAAACATAGACTTGACACTTTACAAGCCAAAAGGTCTTGGGAAATATTCCTCTTCACTTTCTTCTTGTGCATTTTCTTCCCTCTTCTTTTCTCATGATCATACTTTCTCTTCCAAGAGCATTCTCTGTGCGTACTGCTAAGGTCAGAATTTGCCAGAGGTGTGGCATAGGATCTTCCTGAATTAGATGCACCCGGCAGGAGTCTTAAAATGCAGTATGGTTCTTAAGATCCAACTCAAGCCTGATGGACCAGACTGTGCAGGGATGGGACCCACTCATTGCCATTTTCAACTAAAGAACAAAAATACCAGGTGATTCTTTGTGCCTTAAAGTACGGACAATCACTACCTTGCATTATAAGTAGAGCAGTTTTTACGTTTACTTTCTAGATCACAGAATGGGAAGTGAACATATGATAAACTCACAAGCCAAAACCAGGAAGAGAAAACTCATTTATTTAGTGCCAGCAGTTTCCCCCGCACTGCCCTTAATCTCTCACGTGTATTCCCTTGGTACTGCTTGCAACTTCTTTGGGAAGTAGGTTCTGTTCTCTCCATAGGACATGCTTCAAGAAAGTTAAGCAACTTACCCAAGGTCATACAGTTAGTAAGCTGATCTGCCATGTGCCAGATTAGGTACCTATCTTACTCCCGGGCTCATTATCGATCTATACTCTGTGGTGCTGCTCTTCTTAATCTTTGGCTCTCAACTAAGCTACAAAATAAAGTAGAACCCTCCTTTACCAGAGGCCCATGGCATTTACTCTCATAAAGTCAGCTTTGGCTTTTAGAAAGTTTGTTTTTCTGTGTGAAATTCATAATGACATCCTGCTGCATTGTTCCTCCTTCTCACCAGACTCCACCGCCAGAGAAAATCATACCGAGTGAGTCAGTTATAAGCCTTCTTTGCTTGAATCCAAGTCTTTACAACTTCCTCAGCAGCATTTTGGATTGTCGAGCCATGCCTATCATAATATTCTAGCCAGTCCCTTCCAGCTCCAGCCAGAGCCTTCCAGCTGTATTTCAACATCCCTCATCTTTCCCTATTCTCCTCCTCCCTCCATTCTAGTCAAGCAACCCTATCTGCTCCTCCTGTATTTGTTAGTCTTTCACATGTGGCTCTGTCTGGTTCCAGACATTTTCCTATAGTCTTTTCTCCTCCAGCTCCCCACTGGCAGCAAATTGGCTTCATCTTGGGAGCCAGTTCCAGGTAACAATGCTTGGCACTCTCTCTTGAGAAAGAGTCTAAGGCCAATTCCCAGACACATGAGGGGGTAGTGAGATATTCCCAGTATCTGCAGAGGCTCAAGAAAAGAAGCAGCAGCGTCATGCAGAGCACATCTCCCATTTCTGCATGGTGAGAATAAAAAGCTTAGAGTCAGAACTGGGTTTGAATCCTGGTTGTGCAAGGTACTGTGTGGGTGGTCTCGAGCTAGTTCTGTAACTAACTATGAAATAAAAGTGACAATACCAAACTTACAGGGTTGTAAAACATGTAAACTGCCTGTCAGTGAGGACGTGGTAGGTGTTTTTTCCTTAATAATAAATAAATAAAATAAATCTTGTCAATATAACTTAACAAGAGAAATTGGTTGGGGAAGTCACATGCATCTCAAATCAGTAGATAGAAGTTTATCAAATAAAGGGAACTATAAGCCCTCAAAGAGGAGCCTATGCAGAGGCTTCACAAATAGCTATGCTATTTATCAGCATATATAAATGTTGTATATAAGTAGGGTGGGAAGGGGAGAAAGAGACAGGAATGAGGGACAGAGAAAAGGGAGAGATTCCAATATTTCTGTTTTTTTGATGTAGCACCTTGTATCCTAAGTGTGTGTGTGTGTGTGTGTGTGTGTGTGTGTGTGTGTGTGTGTGTGTGTGTGTGTGTGTATAATTAGCCATGAGAAAGCTGAATGGCTTTGGGCTACATGGAAGATGTCTACATTTGCTGTTCTTCTAGAATTCAACTTGGTTTATGGTAACCCATGATAAAAATGTTTCTAGTTCACCCCCCCCCCATGAATCCTGGGGCTTGAACTCAGTGTCTGGACACTGTCTCTGAGGTGTTTGTGTGTGTGTGTGTGTGTGTGTGTGTGTGTGTGTGTGTGTGTGTGTGTGTGTGTGTGTGTGTGTTTGGCTTAAGGTTAGCACTCTGCCACTTGAGCCACAGCTCCAGCTTTTTTCAGTGCTTAATTGGAGATAAAAGTCTCACAGGCTTTCCTGCCACAGCTATCTTCTAATAGTGATCTTCAGAATATAGCCTCCTAAGTATCTAGGATTATAGATTATAGGCATGAGCCACCAGTACCCAGACTCCCTAGGCTTCAAAAAGAACAGTTTTTACATCTTCTTAATGCCAGTTATATAACCAAAGCTTCTTTTTGTGAGCTAGAAAGGTCAGGATGCAGTACTATTATAGAAGTATGCACTCAGTTAGACATCCAGCATCCCTGTGAAGGATTTACCCTCTTTCCTGGGAACAAAATTCAGAAACCAATTTCTAGGCTTGTCTTTTGTAATCCAGAAATGAAAATCAAACCCCAAAGACCATGCATAACGATGGTCCTTATTATGAGAGAGTTATGATAGGCCCTGGGAGAAAAGAAGCAGCACTATGGCAGATTCATCATCAGTGCGTGCAGGTGGATGGATGACAAAGCAAAGGTCTCTAGGCTTTGGAGTCCCCAAGGGAAGGAAAAGAGCTCTTAGAACCAAAGGTATGTTTTGTTCTTTCCTACAGCAGCAGATTGCCTCTGTAGGAAAGAACCCCCAGGACTGAAAAGTCTGCGTGGTACTGGCTAACTTCCTTTGAGGTAGGACTCAGTTCCTTTCCCTCTTGTTACCCTTCTTTGCACAGCTGGAGGTGAACGTGAAGGAAAATGATTCTCCTCCTCTGAGACCGTAACCCACATTTCTGTCATCATAAATCAGAAATAGAAACAGCCAATGTTGGAATAACAAAATGTTTCTTTGTTGTCAGTATCTACACACTGGGTTATCTTCAACTGGCATTATTCATGGATTAAATTGAGAGATCAGCCTGGAAATGGGTTGGAAATCTTCAGATAATTCCACAGATTAAACATAAAGGTCCTCTGAGAAGGTGTTTCAGGCTGGACAGCACCACTCTTGAGAGTGTGTTACCCCAGCCCCAATGTTCCTGTGGCTGAGATGTCCGTGTGTGTGGAAATGAGGCATCTCTGTAACTTGGGCCTGTTTTCTGAGACACAGGCAGATCCAAAAGGGGAAGAATGCATCAAGAAGAACTGAGAAAACTAGGATCTTCTTGGACTTGATGTCTTTCACAGTGCCAATAGGTACATAAAAGCAGAGTCTAGAAATGATCTAGAGACAGAAGCCCTGATTTTCAGGGAAGGGACATGGAGTTGTGGGGGCGCCCTCAACCTTACTGGCTATGGAATTTTGTCTAATCAGTTTCTTCTGTGGTGTTATTTCTGTGGTCAGCTTCCCTTTATTTCCGTGTGTGTGTGTGTGTGTGTGTGTGTGTGTGTATGTGTGTGTGTGTGTGTGTGTGTGTGTGTGTGTGTGTGTGTGTGCGTGTGTGTGTGTGTGTGTGTGTAGAGGTATCTCCTACTGGAAACAAACGGTATTTGTTCCAATCATGATTTTCAAAAAATAAAGGTGTTCTTGGTTATCCAGAAATACATATTTTATTTGACATGATTTGACATTTGATTTTTCCCCTCAGATGAAGTGTAGAAATGCTTCTAAGTTCTTAGTCTCATCATTTTGCCAAGAGAGGAAAAAAGATCCATGTGGTGGTGCATGCTGTAATCCAGTCCTCAGGAGGTAGAGGCTGAAGCAGGAGCTGGAATTCAAAACCCTGCTATCCTAGGCTATATAGTAAGGCCCTGTCTTAAAAAAATTTTAAAGAAAGAATGCAGTTTTTAAAGCAATTTTCACTTTATTTAATATTTAACATATTTAATAAAGGTGCTTACTTAAAGTTAGCTAAAACAACTTTTTTACTGCTTTGATTATTCTATTAAAGTTACCATGATGATACTATGATAAATGTTTATAACTATTAAACATTCTATGTTTGAAATAGTTTTAAAGCTATGACAAAACTAGGATGTATTTTGCTAGTTGAGTTTTTAGACAAAATAAGGTATTTGGTGAAGACCTGGCTTTACTTTCTTGACAGAGACAAATTCCCACAGCACCATGTTAAAAAGCTTAAGTTTCTCATGCACTAAATTCCTTCTCATGTGATAAACTTTTAGACATAATTGTAGAAAAATTATTCTGTTCAATAGGTTTTCTTTCTGATTCCTGAGCTACGAATGGTTTAGTGATTACAACTTTTATGGGATACTTTAATATATGATAGACTGAATAAATGTTCATTCATTAGTTCAGTTTTTCTTAATTCTCTTAGCTCCTTCCAGATAAAGATTGCCATGATTTTTTTAATGTTCCAAGTATACCTTCTAGGATTTCTAATTATAATTTCATTAAATCCATAAATTAGCCGAGGAAAGATAATTGGTTTTTTTCTCTACATGATCTTGATAGGTCTTTTGATTTTAAAACATTTGATTTTAAAGTGCTTCTATGTAAAGTATCTAATATCCTATTTATGAATTGAACATTTTCATGTCAATATAGATCTTAGGAATTTTTGACAGTTATGGGATACAGTAATTAACAATTTAAACATCACAAACTCTGTCATTGTCCTATTCATTTTTGGCATTACTTTTGATAATGGAAGATTACTTAAGGATTTAGTTAACTTTTATAGCAGAACAAACTCTCCAATGCATATGAACATTAGACTATCATGAAGTTCTAGATTCTAGTTTCCAATACACATTATGGGTTTGGGTTTTTTTTTGTCTTTCCCTATGGCTCTTTCCTTCTAATTCTTTAAGGCATATTCAGGAGAATTAACTTAAACTCAGCCACAATAACACTAGAAGTCCTCTGCTGGAGTGGAAACCAACAATCCTTTCCTCTAACAGAGCAGCAGTATTCAAAGCCTTCCAACTCTGCATCACCAGCCAGTCTTGCTAAAACTCAGATCCAGTCCTGACATTTTGGGTTATGTTTATGTTTAAACACAGAAAAATTCCAACAAATCAAGATGGATGACCTAGCACTATTTTGTAGTATTTTGTCGCCTCTTTGTTACGCAAAGGGATACATGGATAAAGGCTGGATTTCTTAGCATCTCAGGATAGCATTTAGAGATCTGGCCAGCCTGATGTCCTATACTGGCTTGACATCCAGCCACCCCACAGCTCACCTTGATTCATCCTGTTTTGCTTCTCAGGGTGAAAATTTTACTCTCCTTTCAATGCAGCATTCAGTTTTATGTATGTTAGGAAGTTTTTCTGAGACTGTAAGTCTTCTAACATCATACAAAGTAGAGCTACATCCTCTCACAACTGTGATCCCATAGCAGTCAGCTTTTAACAGTAGCACAGCACACAGCAATGTGTCTACGTGTCAGTCTCCTGTGAGTCTTCCTTTGGATATCTGCATTCAGCACGTTGTCTTACAAATAAGCTGTGAAGAGCACCAGTTTGTGAGAGGACACAAACAAGAAAAGAAAGGGCTTAAGACACGGATCATTTTCTGATAAAAACAATAGTGTCACAAGACAAAAATTCAAAGTTAATGTTGGTTTTGATTTTGGAATTAGACTGTCTTTGCTTGCCTCATGGAAAGTAGCTTTCAGGTAGATAGATGATAGATAGATGATAGATACATAGATATGTAGATGGGCAGACAGGAAAGTAGATAGATGAAACAAACCAGTACAAAACAGTTGAGTGTGTGGTTCAAGTGATAAAGAGTGTCAGCTAGTAATCACGAGGCCCTGAACTCAAACCTCAGTATCACCAATAGATAAATTTGTAAATAAGTAATAGATAAATTAGTAAATAAGTAAATGTTGATTCCCCCTCCCCCGCTTTCTTTAAGGACAGAGGACTGCAGATTTCAAAGGCATCCATTGTAGTACTTTCTTGGGAGATGTTGCTGTTCATTTATTTCTTAGTAGAGACCAGAGTTCTTAGACTCTGGTACTGATAAATTTTGATTATAGAAAAATCAACACAAGAGCCATTGTTTTGGGGCTTGGCTTGGGAAGATGGAAGGGGTTGACTGTTGTCCTAGGCTCTTTTCACGATTGTGGCTGTAGATTCTCAGAGAGAACATAGCTGCTGGAAGATGGGCCAGTTCTAGGTCTTGGTTTGTCTTTGGACCCAGGGGATGTGGTTTACTTTATGTGGCCCTACCTTTTGTTCTCTGTTCCTTGCAGATTCATGAAGGTGGCAGGGAGCACGGTGGATGCAGTTACCTGGCAACAGTAGGTATTCATCATTTTTTGCTCTTACTTTATTATCAGCTGCTTTGAAGCCAGAGATAATGAGAGGTCACCAAGTTTAGAGCTGGCATTTAATAAGCTATCCTTTATCCTTCATGAAAAAGAAAACATTGAAAATTAACACCAAACTTGTTGCTATAGCATATGCTGTGTCACAGCACTATAATTTTATGTTGTTATTTTTCAAAACAAACCCCCCCCACACACACAAATAAACAAAGAAACTCCACTGACACATTTTAGCGATCTGGACTATTATGTACTCTTGAGCTCATCTGTCACGAGGGAAAGGTGAGGGAAGTCGAAGCTTGCCACCTTGTCTCCTCAGGCTTTTCCCTTGGGAATAAATTTCCTTGCTTAAGGGAGGAAGTAGTTTTAATTGCTCCATATATCATGTGAAAATAGAGACATTTTATTCAACAGCTGTGGTGTTAATTAGCACCAAGCTATTCACTAATATGAAGCAGGTTAAAAAACAGAAACTATGGAGAGAATGAGGCGACTCAAGAGAGGCGATAAACCTCAGCACTCCAGAGACAAGCTTCTGTTAGCCCAACGGTAGCTTGACTTGCCAGGATAATTCTCTGATATGTAAACTTAAATACTCTTTTAGGCTTTTTATGGTGTTTGGGCCAGGATGGCCACTATTGGGTCACAATATTGGACCAGCTTTTGTACCTTGCTAGCCTTTAGTTACCCTAGCCCTTCCTGTTCAGTGCCTACACGATCTTGTCTGACCTCTGGTTTAAGTCAGTCATACTATCCATTGGAGATCGTTGACAGGCATGAAGGAGAAAGAAGTAGATGTTGTTTGATTTTTGTTCCTTACATTTGGCAGTACTGGGTGGGAACTGAACTTTGAAGACTTAGGTTTGTGAGGCAGATGCTCCACAAACTTGAGCCATGCCTCTAGCCAGCCCCCTTTTGTGTGTGTTGGTTCATTGTCAAGTAGGATTTCATTTGATGCCTGGGCTGGCCTGGGCTGTAGTCCTGCTGTGTTTCTTCATGTCACGGGGGATGACAGTCATGTGCCACTATGCCCAGCCATTGTGCTTCCCCTGTATCTGGGGATACCAGGCAGGTACCGTTGTACACTAAAACTGACGTGCCCATTTTATTCTTTTTCCTAGCTCTTTGTTATTTTATGGCACTTATAATAACTCACAGTTCCTTTTTCTTATCACTTGTTTTTGAACTTTGGTTTCTCTAGAGTGGCACTTCTTCAGTTCTCCAGGTACTTACTAAGGTGATTGTACATTAGGAGTTCCCTGTGGAGAAATCCATGATCATCATAATAACAATGTTCCAGAAACTTCTCTCCAACTTTATATCTGCCTTACCAGACCTGACCTTCAGAACCATCAAGTCAGACAGACACTGCTTTTATTTCTGTTTTCCTACAGCTTTAGGAAGTTGTAGAAAATCCAAAGACAACAACAGAAATGCCAAATTTCTGGACATGGGGTTGGGTCTCTCTCTCGCTGTAAGGGCTTTATCACTTTAACTTTTATCGCTTTAACAAGACAATATCCTTTAACTGAAATTCTACCTCAGCACTCGGACCAAAGACTATGTGGATAATGTTGCAGAAATGTTAAAATCTGAAGAATTTATAGGATTTGTAAGGAGAGATCATGAGATCAGAGTAAGAAAATTACTGGCTAAGAATATATGGCTTCAATTACCATGGCTGACAGGGAAAGATCAGAGAAAGATTTTTTTTTTCTATCTTCAAGCACTTTCTCTGGCACAAATGGAATAAAATGAGCCTAGTAGGTTTTTTTTAATATAATGGAGAAATACATTTTAATAAACACATTTTATTTATTGGCTACTAAAAATCATTGACCATGTCTCTAGATGATCATCACATATTTGCACCTATGCCAAAAATACTTCCCAACGCAGGAAGAGGGTTGTGTTTCTTTTGGATCAGCACTCATTCGGGGATGAGTTGCACCTGGAATCTACCATTTATCCATTTTCATTCAAGACTTGGATAGTCTGGAAGACTCCCAGGAAATCCTAGCTAAGAGGACTCAATGCAAAGCAGAGACAATGTCCTGTTTCTCCAACCCTGAGAAATGCTGAGGTAGACATTTCTTTAAAAATACAACATAAAGGAAATCAAATCTCTGTGGTTCAATGATTGTATAGAAGCTCATGCTCTTGGATTTGTTTTATTCAGAGGAACAGAATATACGATTGGATCATTGGTTCTGCCCATCAAGTCATGCAGAAAACCCAGCAAGAAGTAGGGAGATGAAGTTCTAATGACAAGTATAGTGGAGGAGCTAATATCAGAATTCCCCTCCTCTAATTGCAGTGGTGATGTCTATACATTCATTTTATAACACAAACATTGTTGAGCGACCAAAGGGAGATAGAAACTAAAGAAACATTATCAATCCTTGAAAGAAAAGTAGTGAGTGGGGGCTGCTTTTATATAACTTTTTCACTGGGGTTACCCAACAATCCATGCAGTATCAGGTACTTAGAACACAACATACGTGACTATATTGGCATTGGGTATAAGAAGGGGTCAGACACTGGGATTTCAGGGCAGAAATCTCAGAAAGGGGAACCACATGGGGGAAAAAAGTGCCAAACATGCATGTATACTTACCTCCCTTGACTCTTTGATCCCTGAAATCCATATATTTACCAGGAGATTCCAGAGAGCCTGTTGGGAAGCAACAGCTAGAAGCTTGGAAAAAGACAAAAGTGAATAGAGATTTCAGGTGCTCTCTGTCATAAGAGAGACAGAGATTGGATATTAATCCTACACATTGAGTGTGACTTCACAAACACTTTGTTTCCTCCAGTGATGCCTAAAGGAGTTGTACCTTAAGTGTACATTGTCTGCCAGGACTAAGACGAAAATAGAACCCATACAGATGTACCTAAAATGTGAGGGGATTCCTTCAGCCTCCTGTGAGTTCCAGAACCAATATGCTTATGTCCTTATTGTATATTACCTACATTTCCAGAACACTAAATCGTTACTAGACCTGAAAAGAAAGAAAAATGGCTCATCACCAGGGGAATAAGTAATCATTGATCCAAACATGAGAATTAACTGGTCAGGATTTTTAAAGAAGTTACTGTAAATAATCAAACCATTAAGGGCAAAATGTCAATATTGAGTGGTTACATAGGAAATAGTCGTGAATTAGAACTCTAAGTATGTCTGTGAGCATGATTCCACTCCTGACTTCTATAAGATCAACTTTTGTAGCTCCCAGTGTAAGGGGGAAAATGTGGTGTTTTTCTTTCTATGACTGATTTATGACTGGTGTCACTTAACAAATTATCCTCCAAGCTCATCCGTGCTGCCACAAATGACAGGATTTCATTCTTTATAGATGGATGAACAATATTGTGCCAGCAAAGTACTCTTTAAAAATGAAATAAAGATGCTTTTGATCAATGAATGCCAGTTGATTCGTGATACATGAAATGCTAAGGGAGTACTTCTGACAGAAAGGTACTAATACCAGAAGGAAACTTGGATATTTTTTTAAATAACAAAGAGCATTGGAAATGGTAAACTTGTGGTCAAATATAAAACATGATTTTTTCCTCTTTAAATAACAATGGATTAATAAAAACATATATTGTATCGCAGGCTTTACAATATATAGAGGTAAAATATATGGCACAAATATCATAAGGAAAAAAATATTGTAAAGGATGAAGAAGGGAGAAAGCAGTACCTGAAATTATACTGCAAGGTTCATTTCCATGAAGCAGACAATATTTACTCTAAGACTCTGGCAGGGCTGAAAATTGTATTTCTAGAGGAATCACTGAAAAAAATATTGGAAAAGTATATAACTAAAAAGCCATATTAGGACTAAGGTAGAATACTAAGAAATATTCATTTTGAACTAATGGACATTTTTATACATTCTTTTCTAACGTATATGAGCTTAACACTTGAACCCCATCTCCTCTTCCAGCTTTTTACTGTTGAATTGAAAGTAAGAGCTTCACATTTTCCTCCCTGGGTTGGTTTTGAACCTTGGTCCTCAGATCTTAGTCTCCTGAGTAGCTAAGATTACAGGCATGAGCCAAAACTCATTTTTAAAAAATTACTCAAAATATTCTTTTTTTTCCATTCTCTTCCTTTTTCCTACAGTATCCTCTCTTTTTATTTCTGCAGATATCAATTTTGGTTTTACTTTATGTCTTTTCTCCATTCAGCCCTTTCTTCCATTTTCTAATACTATGTCTCTTTATTACTGTTATTTATAGTTTCTTCATACTATTTATATATAAACATACATATGTTGATAGATATTATATATGTTTTATAAAATGGATCTATAGATGCCACCATTGCAATCCATAAACGTGTGTGTGTGTGTGTGTGTGTGTGTGTGTGTGTGTGTGTGTGTGTGTGTGTGTATTCTCCCTGACTTTCTGATGACCTATGAGTCACTACTCTTATTTTAAAAGAGAGACATAAAAAGCTGGTTGGATTGTTTTTCATGGATCAACCTGTACAGATCTGCATAGGTGACATGGCTAGATCATTAACACACCTCTAACTCTTATATCTGTTGGCCTTTTCTCTTGAACAATTCTGTTGTTTCAGAAAGGAATTTTCTTTCCTCCCACTTGGGAGTATAAATCTTCTAGAATCTGATGGATAGGGCTGTTAGTCTTGTTGCTTAGAATGCTTTACTTTTAGGTATGGTTTTCCTTAACCACACCTGTGGCTCTAGCTCAATCACTAACTGCTCTGATTTTGTTCAAAATGAAGCAGATTCCGAGCCATACAGAAAGTCATTCACTAATTCTTTCATCTCATGACTCTTCACTCTTGAAAAATACTGTGAATTCCAAATTACTTTTGTGCATATAAATAAAAACATCTTCTAAATACCCAAATCTATCCATCCATTTTCTTTTTTCTTTTTTCTTTTTTTTAGTATTTTTTTTATTGTAAAGATACTGTACAGAGGGGTTACAGTTACATGAGTAAGGTATTCCAGCCCATGAGTAAGGTAATGAGTACATTTCCTATAGAGCATTGTTACCACCTCCTTTGTTTTTCCCCTACTATCCCTTCCCCCCCCCCCAAACCTCCCCAACTCCTCCAGGGGCTCTTCCAAATAATTTTTTTCCATTTAAAATGTCCAATTCAGCCAGGCACTGGTGGCTCACTCCTATAATCCTAACTACTCAGGAGGCTGAGATCTGAGGATTGCAGTTCAAAGCCAGCCCAGACGGGAAAGTTCGTGAGACTCTGATCTCCAATTAACCACCAGAAGACCAGAAGTGGTGCTGTGGCTCAAGTGATAAAGTGCTTGCCTTGAGCTAAAGAGCTCAGGGACAGCATTCAGGCCAAGAGTTCAAACCCCATGACTGAACAAAAATAAAAAATGTCCAATTCAGTTTTACAGTGGTTAATCTTGAGATACTAACTATACTTTGCTATGAAGCAAGTATGAATAATATATCCCATTTAATTATATGGAATATTTTAAAATGTATACTCAATGGTGGAATTTAATGTTTATTTTTATTCATTATTACCAAGGCAATTTTATTATTTATTATCAGAGTCATTCTCATGAGACTGGACTTCCTGTTTATTATAAAAAGTAACAATGACCATCAATACAGTTTGATGCTCCTAACTTATTTTTGCTTAATTAGCCATCATTTTATCCACTTTTTCTTTAGACTGTCAATCCAAATGCCAACATCGTTTTCCCTAAACAAATCATAAGAGTAAAATAAGTGACAAACACATTATATCTCATTATATAACACTATACTTATTTTCAAATACTCACATAAAAGATCTTTGTCAATATCGGTGGCTATGGATACTGGATAGACTTTTTTAGAAAGCTATGTTTATGAATTGATATGGGTTTGTGTGTGTGTGAAAGAGAAAGTATGTGAGTGTGTGTGTGTGTGTGTGTGTGTGCGCGCGCGCACACTTGCGTGCGTGTGCCAGTACTGGGCCTTGAACTCAGGGCCTCTGCTCAGCTTTTCACTCTGAAAACTGGAGCTCTACCACTTAAGCCATAGCCCCACTTCTGGGTTTTTGATAGTTAATTGGAATTAAGAGTCTCATAGGCTTTATCCTCAGGTCTCTGCCTCCTGCTAACTAAGATTATGGGCATGAGCCACAGGTGCCCAGCAGATGTATGCATTTTTTTGAGGCAAAAGAACCATTGTACTATTGAGATATTAATATCTTCATGATTACAGCTAAATCTTTGGTTTCTGTATCACTGGGAAGTGCTACTGGTGTGATTCCTTTACTAACCTTCCATTCAATGAGCAATCAGCAATACCGGCTGTATAAGCCTCTATTAATCTGTCAGCTAACCTCGGTAATTTTCCAGCCAGTGAAGTTCAATTACTGCCCGCTAGGATGCTTTTCTAAATGTTTAAATTTTAAAATAATTTGAAAACATTATTGCAAAGCAGCATGGCAAGTGCTTTCATATACACAAGAAAGATTTTAGGATATCAGAATAATAATTTACTAGATGATGATGGGATTACACATGTTATAGTAGGTTGAATAGAAAATAATGTGTAAGAACACAGTAGGGAACAAACTGAGTTGATATGTGTGTGTGTGTGTGTGTGTGTGTGTGTGTGTGTGTGTGTATGCCTCCATAACTGTACCTTACAAAGGTCTAAGAAGCACAAATGTATAATAAGCACACCTTTCATTGTCAAGAGCAATGTCAAGGCCAATGTTGTAGTGACTATGGAGAATGCTAGACACTTCTGAGATAATGAAAACAAGAAGCCCAAGTAATATTTAAAGCAATGTGAAAAAGTCTTAATCTCAACGATAGCTGAAAGGGTCTTAAAGCTTTGCAAGAGTCCTTGGACTACATCCCGAAAGCTGCTGAAGTAGTTCGAGGGTGGGAATCTGAGCATCTCAGGGCTCTCAGGCCATCCTTCCTTCATGCTCAAAGGCATCCGGTATGTTCAGTTCCTGAGACTTTCTGGAGTCTGGTAGCAAAAATCAGCATGACTTTAGGTTTCCCTCACTGAAGGTATAGAATTCAGCTTTCTCACATCACCCATGCCAGTCATTGCTCTTCCTTCTGTTTTATATTATAAACTACTGCTTTCTCCTGTTCTATTCTCTTAGCTTGTGGGTTAATACCTTTCTGCTTCTTATTTTTTATTTTTATTTTTTGTCAGTCGTAGGTCCTGAGCACTGTCCCTGAACTCTTTTGCTCAAGGCTAGCACTCTACCACTTGAGCCATGGGGCTTCTTGTGGTTATCCAATTGTTCATTGGAGATAAGAGTCTCACAGACTTTCCTGCCTAGGCTGGCATAGAGCCACGATCCTCATATCTCAGCCTCCTGAGTAGCTAGGTTCTATTTATTTTTTGATTCTGCAGCTATTCTACAAAGGACTGGGGAGGGAGCTTTGGTAAATGCCTGAATTTGAACTTCCATGTTTAGCTTTCAATCCAACTGTCTGCTTTTCTCCTTCTGGGATTTTGTTAATAAGACACATTTTGATTCTAACTTTCAACAAAATACTAAATTAATTTAATGACTTTAGATCAAATTAGGCAGATATAAGAGTTTATGATGTCTATGCACTACAATAAAGGAATAATAATTTTTGAAAATCTCTAGCTTTGGAGTCCAGACATGAGTATTCTAAGTTTATTGAGTGATCCTGAGGATAGCTGAGGATTGAAGACTGTTACTCCCCTGGAACTTCCTGATTGAGTATAAAAACCCAACTCCATAGAGCCATTCAAACTGTGCCTTTTAGAACAGTAGCATCAGCATTACCTGAGAGCATGTTAGCAACACAGCTTTCCAGGTCCCATTCCAGACCCGGTAAATCAGAAGCCTGGGGAATGGTAGCTAGCAGTTGGCTTTAAGATTTCAGCTGATTCTGATGTGCTTAAAGCTTGAGAACCCCCTGTCATAGGAGACAATTGCGTGGATCTGATTTCTAAGAATACATCCATCACCTTATTTTTTTTGACATAAAAACTTTTTTCAGGGCTGGGAAGATGGCTCAGTGGTAGAGCGCTTGCCTTGCATGCCTGAGGCCCTGGATTCGATTCCTCAGCACCACATAAACAAAAAGAAAAAAAGCCAAAAGTGGCACTGTGGCTCAAGTGGTAGAGTGCTAGCCTTGAGCTGAAGAGCTGAAGGACAACGCCCAGGCCCAGAGTTCAGGCCCCACGACTGGACCAAAACAAAAACAAAAAACAAAAAAAAAACCCTTTCTTCAGTAGCTTCTTTTCTGACAGATGGGAGAAAAAATGTAAGAAATACTTCCCTAGGAAGTGGCCTTTTGGAAATTCCTGCCTCTTGTCAAAATCATAGCTTCAAGTTGTTTAATTTTCAATAAGTTTTTCTCTCATACAAAAGTCAGCACTTTTCCCCTCATTGGTCTTAGTCGGCACTTATTTACAGCATTCTTCACTTCTGCTGTCGCACAGAAAACAAAATATGGCGGGTACATGGCAGTTGGAAACTTAAAGAGATCGATTTTAAGAGATCGATTTTATAATTTAGCTTTTTAGTTACCTCTGAAAGGCATAAAAATGAGCATTTTAAAAAGTCATTGCAAGAGCAACTTTGAATTTGCCCACAATATAAGTGAACATGAGCAAAACGACTCTGAGAATAGCATCTATTGGAAATTCATGAACATTTCCAAGGTAATGAGACATTGGAAGGACTTGTTAAGCAAAGATAATGCGGGAAAGGAGCAGCTGAAGAAATCCATCACACACAGATCGCCAATTTTAGAGCAAAAATTGCCAACAAAATGTGGACCTTATTTAGAGAAAATGTTGGATCAAAAGATCTAAATTTCAAAGACTTAATTTGAAAAGTTAGTGATCCACAGAAGTATTGAAACATTTCAAACACTATTCAGAAGCAGAGAACCTACAGGGTTATATGTTGTGGTTTGATAGAATGACTAAGAGCCAAATAGGCATTAATAGAATTCCTCTGACCCTTAAGAGATTTATGATTGTGGAGAAAGAAAAGTAAATCCTTCTGAGCTGAGTTTTTCATCTATACTGTGGCAGGTGTACCTATTTGAGAAAACTATGGTGACCAAGTGAGAAGATACATGAAAAAGTACTTAACCCACAACACATGATAGAACAAGTCCTCACAAAGCAGGAGTTCCCTCCTGTCTTTCAAGGATCCCTCACCCGCTCTCTGTATTTATGAAAATAGCATGCACAGATGTTTATCACCTATTCTATTTCCCAACATTTTTACGAGCACGCTGTAGAGATTTAAAACCTTTTGTCTACACCTTTTTCAACCGAAGAAGAAAATGGGGTGATTCTGTGCACTATTCTGTTACCTTTCATTCATTCATACAGAACATTTTCTCTAGCACCTACTATGAGAAGGACATACTATTGGCAGATGAGGCAGCAGAAAGAGATGGGAGCTTTTCCCCTGGGATGCTTAGCGGGCTTCTAGTGTGCAAGGAGTTTATCCCTCTAGTGCTCACTTCTGCAATTAATGTTTATTCTGTTGCTTCTGGAAAAGTGTAAGTACTGCTCAACGAAGTAAGGACCACAATAGAAAAGAATTTGTCTGGGTCCCAAAAAACGCAATCTGCAGAAATATATACCTGCCACAGAGGATTTAAAAAGGAAAGAATGGGCAGGGAAAGAAACTATTAAAAACATGGAGAACTGGCTGGGAAAAAAAGAAAGAAAAATATATAAGGAAAGGAAGAATGAGAGAAGAGAGGGGGAAAGACGAGATAGGAAAGGAACAGAGGGGTGAGAGGAGAGAATAAGGGGAAAGAAGATCTGGGGAGAAGAGGAAGGAGATACTTTTCTAAAAGATAAAGAATCAAAAGTCTCTCTGTTTTAAGAAATAGAAGATTATTCACACATATCCCTTAAGTGTACACATATATATCTTTTTTACACATTATATATCTTATTTTACTTTAGTGTTTTAGGGGATTAAACTCTGTACTGAGTTCTTTATAGAAATGATCCAAAGCATTGGTTTTGTCAAATAATAGATTTGAGTTCAAGATCCTGAGCACTTAATACTGTGTGTCATTGAGCAGGTTGCTCAGCATAGCATTGAGCATCCATGCCTTTGGAAAGTAGATGGAACAATGCTAGTAACCTTGGTGCACAGGGTATTAGTCCCAGCCTAATGCCAGAAGGCTGTGTAGTCTCCATTGTGTTTCTCCCTTTGCCCCAGAAAATGTGTCTACTCTTGATATGAGTGACAGGTAAGCTATTCCCTCCCCATTCCAGAATAGACACACATACATAAAAGCCCAGGTTCTATATATTAAAACCCAAACTCACATATGGGCCACCAAATTCTAGATATAAATGTGTTATGTGATGGTCTAGATTTCTAGGGTGTTTCCTCATATTGACCCCCCAATCGGTAAATAGATCTTACATAAACCCTCTTTGCCAAAACATAAAAAATCTTGTTTCTTCCATCTCTTTTTCTTCTTCCACATTCTTGCCTAACAGTTTATTTCAACTCTTCAAGCTAGCCAAAAAAGCTAACTGATTTTCCCTGGTTCATCAAGTATTCTAACAGTCTTAGGGAATTGTAACAACCCCTTCAGCATGACCTGAGCTATATAGTTCCCAAGAGAGTAGCATGTTTCAAAGAGACCTAGATGTTGGCCAACAAGTATTCAGAGCCACAGAATAAAAAAGATGGCATCTTCCTGGATAGGATTTAAAGAAGAAGAGTAAACTAGTAGACCATAGATTGTATGCATGTTTAAAACTGTAAAAGGAGCTCCCTCTGCTTGCGGAGGGAGAGTTGAAGAGGCATTGGCCTAGGGTCTTGCACATAGCTCCTAACACCTGGGATTCATGAAGACTTCACAAGCACTTTGGACACAGTCTAGAGGGACATCTTTCAAGGGATGGATATTCAAATGGCTGTTTGTAGACATTTAGGAGGTTTAAAATCCCAATATCATCCCTTCTGTCTTTATGCCAGATCCCATTTATCCTTGTCTCAATCACCTTAAAGTCCAGATGAGAGGAACTGAGTGGTTAAATCCATCTGTCCTACAATGACATTGGAAGTCAAAGATCAGCCACTTGGACCTAGCTGACCCTCTCTTTCTTTGTTCCTCTGTTAAGCATTGCACTACCTTGGACTTCAGTTGGCTGAATTTGGATCCTCTAACACTTTTCTTGGATGAGTAATTTAATGAATTCCAGCTTTTGCATTCTATAAAATATCCATTCACTCAAAAGCGTTCATTGAACATTTACTGCTACAACAGGCACCATTCCAGGTACTTAGAATATGTCAGTGAACCAAACAGAAAAGTCACTGTGCTTGAAAGGCTTATATTCAGGGGGAAGGAAGTAGGTAAATAGAATGGCAATATACAATAAATCTGGCCATTTGGATAGTATATTAGAAGGTCAAAGGCTGGAATATGGGAAGTGTTGAAAGGAGGAGCGAACACTGCAGTCTTCATTCATTTACAAGGTAAGTTTTGTTTTGTTTTGTTTTGTTGCTTATGTGGTGCTGAGGAATTGAACCCAGGGCTTCATGCATGCAAGGCCAGCACTCTACCACTGAGCAACCTTCCCAGCCCCACAAAGTGAAATTTGAGCCAAGCGTATTGTTGGGGCTTGTTGTCTCAGGTTCTTTTCCGATTTGGACAGGCCATAGCAAGATTCCAGACAAGATGGGGATGGGCGATTATGCTTTTATTTAGAGCTCTTTGTCCACAGTCTCAGCAGCAGCTGTAAACACTGGCCCAGCCCAGCATAGACTCACAGGTATTAACTCCCACTCAATTCTCTTCACAATTTCACATTGTATCACCCAGGAGCCCCTCATGTCATCTTATCCTCCAGTGCAAGTTCACTATTCAACAGTGGTATCACACATTGTTTTCTTCTGTAGCTCACCATTGCATTCTGTCCTCCAGAAGCTACAATGAGCAAAGCCTGACTTGTTCCATTTAACCTACACCAATGTATAGGAATGAGGAGTTAGCTAGACAGACACCCTGGGGAAATGCCTGTATTCCAGGCAAAAGGAACACCTAGATTGAAGGCTATAACTTGGAAGTGAGTTGCAGGTATCCTAACAGTTTTCCCACTGAAGATGGTATGTATACAGCATTTAGGATGGCAATTGTAATCGTGACTGTTTAGCAAGTTTTGGTTATGATGATTAATTGTCATTATAACAGAAGCTTCATTTCTGAATGTCTAATAAGTGCAGAGTTTTTAAATGATTCCATAGCTGTGTATTGGTAGCTTTTGGAAGTTGCTATTTTCTTCCATAGATGTTCTTGACTTTTAAATAAGACAGAAAAAAATATATTTATTACGTTTGCCCAGTTTCCTTCTTAAGCAAGAGCCATGAATAATGTGCAAACTATGTTAAGAATTTTATCTTTTGAGGAAACTCCATTCTCCCTTCCAGAGTGGTTAAACAAGTTTACATTCCCACCAGCAGTGTAGTAGCATTCCCTTTGGGCCACATCCCTGCCAGCATCTGTTATTGTTAGCTTTCTTGAGAATGCCCATTCTAACTGGGATGAGGTGAAATCTCAGTGTTGTATTTCTTTCATGGCCAGAGATGTTGAACATCTCTTCACGTTTCTACTGGCCATTCTTACTTCTTCTTCAGAGAAGCCTCTTTTTAAGTCTTTAGCTCATTCATTAATTGGGTTGTTTCTTTGAGGATTTGTTTTGGGGGTTTAATTTTTTGAGCTCCAGGTATATTTTAGATATGAGGTCCTTGTCTGATGCACAGCTAGGAAAGATCTTCTATTCTATTCTATTGATCTTGCTAGCTATGTCCTTTGGCATGCAGAAACTCTTCAGTTTGATGTGAGCCCATTTAGCTAGTCTTTCTTTGATTTGTTATGATTCTGGACCTTTACTTAGAAAGTTTCAACCTATGTCAAGGAGTCTTAGTGTTTCCCCTGTCCCTTCTTGAAATATTTTCAGAGTCTTACATTGAAGTCTTTGATCCATTTGGTGCTGATTCTGGTGCAGGGTGATATATAAATATCTAACTTCAGTTTTCTCCATGCGTATACAGCTAATTATGCCAACACCACTTGTTGAAGAGGCTGTCTTCTTCCATCTTGTGTTTTGGGCTCCCTTATCAAATATTAGGTGGCTATAAGTCTGTGAGTTCATTTCTGGGTCTTCTATTCTTGTGCCAGTACCAAGCTGTTTTTATGACCTAGCAATCCCACTTCTGGGCATCTATCCAATTGACCACTAAAGCCACCATTATGGCCATGTTCATTACAGCATTGTTTACCATAGCCAAGATATAGAATCAACCCAGATAACCCCTCAATGGATGAATGGAGCAAGAAAATGTGATATACACACACAATGGAATTCTATGCTTCCATCAGAAAGAATGGCATTGCCCCATTTGTAAGGAAATGGAAAGACTTAGAAAAAAATTGAATTGTTCTAAGTGAAGTAAACCAGACCCAAAGAAACATAGGCTCCGGAAGTGACACTGTAGCTCAAGTGGTAGAGCGCTCACCTTGAGCTGAAGAGCTGAGGGACAGTGCCCAGGCCCAGAGTTCAGGCCCCACAACCAACAAAAAAAAAAAGAAAAAGAAAGAAACAAACAAACATAGGCTGCATGATTTCCTTCATTTGTAATAACTAGAATGTGCCTATAAATCTATAAGTAAACCCAATGGAGAGTAAAAGACAAATAATTATACCTGGACATGATTAATTAAACAGCAGTCTAAACATTTGCACAGTGAGAACAAAGGAAGATAATCTTAGAAGAGGATGGTAAGAGCTGAATAGCTATGTGCATAAGATCATATAAAATTATACTTATCAAAATGAACGGCAAGAAATGGAAGTAAGAGGTTTTTTTTTAATTATACTGTTTCTGGGTTCTCCCCCTCTTTTTCTTTGTTGCTGTCTGTGATTTCTGTACTCTTTGTCTTGTATATAAGTTTATCTGATTTGGGGAGGGGAAGGAGAAGCACAGAAATGGTGGGACAAAGGGTGAAACAATTCAGCAGTGAAACCCACTAGGCACTATGTTGGAAATTAACTATATAATTTGGGGGGGAGGGAATTTAAGAAGGAGATAACAAAGATAATGAGGGAGGCGGGTAACATTGTTCAAAAGGAAATGCACTCATTACCCGACTCATGCATCTGTAACTGCTCTGTACATCAGTTTTACCATAAAATTAAAAAAATAATTCTACAAAGCTAAATGGAGGGTATGACAGGTGTCCCCAAGACTTCCATTTACCAAGCTTGCTTAATTTTTACATCAAAAGCTGACGTCAAAAAAAGCACAGCCATGATCAGAGGAGGACTTCCAAGTATTTCCAACCCATCTAGGCATCTTTCCTGTCCATTCTCCCTTTCTCTTAGAAGAAAACAACAGAAGACTTCATGTGATTAGAATTCTTGTTTGCTATCTTAACATGCAGGTCCTTGTTGGAACAGAAGGTTTTGCCTGGTTAGCTTAGTGTTTATATAGTGTCTTGTAAAGGAATAAATAAGATGAAAAGAAAAGGTAAGAACTAGCATGATCTTCAAACCTTCCATGTGCCAAATATGGTTGTAGCTTCTCTCTATATAAACTTAATTCCTAGAAAGCCATCCCCCACCCTGCACTACCTTTGTACAATAAGAATGTCCAGACCATGATCATCCAAAACATTACCTGGGAATTTTTAGGAAGGGAGACTCCTGGGCCCCACCCCAGACCTTCTGAGTTGGAATCAGCAGTTTAATATGACCCCCAAGTATTTCATAAGAATTTTGAAGTCTGAAAAGTACTGCCCTCACAAGACAAATAATCAGTAACATCATTTTCCTCTGATGAGGTTAAGTATCAGAGAGGGCATGGCATTTGTGTCAGGACTCGCAGATAGTCAGTGGTGGCCCAGGATTTCACTGTAGTCCATTTACAGAGCAGACAGCATGCTCTTCCCTATACTAGTTCTCCTTTCTAGTTCTTCTTAAATAGGCCTACACCCTAACATTTTATAGAAAAGAAATAGATTGCTCAGCTTCCACTTCAAAATGCACTTTGAAGGCATTTGCCAGACAGACTGAGAATAAACACCTGGCCTAAAGAAGCAGCCTGGGAAAATGAGAACTGTCAGTGGCAGGGTCCTATGCGCCCTTGCTCTTCTGAGGAAACCTGCTTTTCTGCTGAATTAGGGAATCCAAGGATAATTGCTGGCAGGATTCTCCCATAATCCTGCTCCAAAGAACAGAAGATGAACGAATGGGAAGGGTAGATCATGGCCTGAGGAGATGAGCAATCTGGTCTACAAGACAAGGAATGTCTTTTTGTCTTTCTCTTTTATGAGCAAGGATGTATTTTTATGGTTTGCCTTGAATGACCAGCCTCTGATGTTAGGAAAGCAGACTGGAACCAGCTGGAGCACACTTTGAATCGGTTGCCACAACAACTTGATACATTTGTCTCTGGTGTCATTCAATCCCTCTAGGAGCTGGTGTATCTATGTGTGGATGTTTGATTTTCAGGCTTAGGCTATGCAGTGCACAGGTCTGTTTGGTCTCTCAGGTTACATGGAGTATTCGTGATATCCATTTAGGATGTTAGGGTCTAGGGTTACAAAACATGGCAGCCTCCGAGTGATGAGCCCAGGATCTCATGGAATCACCATTATATTTAGAAGTATCCCTCTATTTATAATTCTCATTTCCCAGAGGGAAACCAGTACCTTAACCTACAGGTCTGGGGAAAGCATGGAGATATTCAAAGGCAGCAGAATATTTCAAATGTGGCAATCTATTTCACTTCTTCTCAGGTATACTTTGCTAGCAACCCTCCTCAAATTCCTTCATAGTACAAGTTAATGATAGCAGTAACATTGAACTTTTTCATAGGAAAACAAACACATCAGCAAGAGGTACCATTTGAAGGTTTGCAAAGTGAAATCGAAGGCACTTGGGTGATATCAAGAGCAAATTAAATTTTTTTCTCTTAAGAACTTAGAAATGACTGATGTCTTGGTAACACATTGAGAGCGAGCGAGAGAGAGAAAGCATAAGAGCGAGAGCAAGAGTACTTAACTGAGTCCTTAGAGAAAGGTCTGAACTTAGTCTGTGAGTCATGAATCTCAACAGATGTTTGTTCTCTTTTGAAAAGTGTGCATTCTCTCCTCTCTTTGATGAGAAATGATGACGCACCTTTACTGTATGCCCCAGGTTTATGGCAGCTGCACGTGAGATCCTGCACTGTCATGTCTCTGCCCACCATCACCAACTACCATCTTCTCAGAAACCCAGGGCTGCTTTCTAAAGAACCAAATTTCCTGAGAGTTCAGAAAAGAAAAAAAATGCCATTAGAAGCTATGAAGAATGTTTTTGAGCATGTGCAAAATGTAATTTCATTATTGTCTAGAGTTACATGGGTTATGTCTGGGGCCAGGCAGTTCCCTAAACAGAATATATTGCTGTTGGATGGCAGGCTTGGTTTCCTGCTGCTGTTTTGGTGTGGAAGTGCATGGCTGTTTCCTGTCTTTTTTCAATTCCTCCCAACTTCATTGCATGTAAATAAAAGGAACCACAATGAAGCATAACAGACAAGAACCAACAACCAACATTTCTGTTATACTTAAATGCTTTCCTATAGAAATAAGGGATTTCTGTAATTTTGTAAAATCCACTTACGTCATGTGTAGCTGGTATAGTTTTCCCATGTGTGTTTAACTTTCACACAAGATGCTTTCATGTGAATATCATGAAAAAAAATGTGGCCAACCATGAACACATTAACATTTGCACTTCCTGTTCAGTGTGGGTAATTTTGTAAGTTTGGGGTTAGCCTAATAGGCTTGGAAGGGGCAAAGAGAGGCCAGCTGGGTTTGGATATTTGACCCGAGTGAAGAGATAGTGATTTCCCTGTAGAGTGTTTTATTTAATAAAAAGCTGAGGTTTGCTATGTGGAGGGCACCAGGCATCTGTTCCAGGCAAGACACAGTCAGGATCATTGCCACCAGCAACAAACTGGGCAGCCCTTTAGGAAAACAGTTTGCTCAGCATAATGAATGAGCAGGGTACGGGCTAGTGGCCCTCAAACAGGCTAAGAAAAGCCTTTAGATCATAAGAGATTTCCCAGATCTTTATTGTTTACCATTGGAGCCAAAACTTTAGTGTTAATTCTTTGAATTCAAAACACTCCTTCAAGTAATCAATCGGTTTACAATTATGATGGAAACCATCCTAATTAGAAAAATGCATTTGCAGAAACCATACACAGATGCATATATAATTCCATATAAAATGTCAAGGTTTTTAATTGATTCCCCAGAGCCCATCCATGAAGCACCTAAAAAAAAATCCAAGGACTATGTTAGGAATTAGGCTTGAGCTTTTCTTCCTTCTGCTCTCACACCCTCATTCCAAATGACTAACTCCCAGGCTCCTTTAAAAAACTGTCTTTGGTGTAGAACATGTGAAGGGGCTACAATAGTAATACCAATTAATTTGTTCTTTATAATAAGATAGATAAGAAAGGGGTTATGTCTCATTCTTAGTCTCTTCTCCATTGCTTTGTTCTATGTGTTGTGTGTGCTTGGTGCTCAAAAATTCCTGTCGGGCTGGGAAGTTGGCTCAGTGGTAGAAGCGCTTGCCTTGCAAGCCTGAGGCCCTGGGTTCGATTCCTCAGCACCACATAAGCAAAAGGAAAAAAGCCGGAAGTGGTGCTGTGGCTCAAGTGGTAGAGTGCTAGTCTTGAGCTGAAGAGCTGAGGGACAGCGCCCAGGCCCAGAGTTCAGGCCCCACGACTGGACCCAAAAAAAAAAAAATTCCTGTCAAAAGAGTTGGAGACGGTATACTGAATAAACACTTCTAACTCCCTGAAGATCAATTTTTCATTTATCTGGGGCCTGTTGAGTCTCTTTGACTTCTACAGTCCCTAATCTTCCTTACTTCCCAAACTTCCCAATACCTCCACCAGTTATTTTTCTAAAACAAACATCTGATTATCTCATTCTTCTGTCCAAAATCAGTTCATTAAGTGGCTATTTGTTGAATACCTACTAGGTACTTGGCATGTAGTATCTAGTACTAGCAGTACACCACAGAAGAAGGCTGAGTTTGGCCCAGTTGTCATAGAGATTAGATCCTAAAGATAACTTTTCATCTTATCAATTGGATCAGCTCTTAGAATAAGACCTATCATAATCTGGATGCTCTATCTTTTCAGCTGAGTCTCTCTCTCTCCCTTCTATTAACCCCCTATTGTAGGCATGGTATGTTTAGGCAATGATTCTGTTTGTTTGTTTGTTCCAGTATTGGGATTAACTCAGGATTTCATACTTGCACTTACATTTTTCACTCCATTGGCACTCTTCCATTTGAATCCACATATCCATTTCGAGCCACACCTCCACTTCCAGCTTTTTGCTGATGAATTGGAGTCTCTTGAATTTTAATGCCCAGGTTAACTATGAATTGTGATCTTCAGATCTCAGCTTCCTCGGTAGCTAGAATTATAGGCATGAGCCATTTGGTGCCCTGCTAGGCAAAGATTGTTTTTCCTAGGTGTATCCTTTCATGTTAAGACTACTTTTCCCCTAGATTGCTTTTCATCCCCTTTCCCATCTTACAAAATCCTTCCCTTCTTCTAAAGTTCAGCCAGTGCCAAACTCTCCCCTGAGCCTGTCTTAATTTATCTTCATACCTCTCAACTCAGCAACTATGGAACTGGAATGTCCTTGTTCTTTCCCTTTTCCCTTTGCTCTTTAAAACTGGGGCTTATCATTAAGCAATAAATTTAAAGATCCACAAGAATAGCAAAAGAAGTAGGAGGAGGAATGAAGAATTGCTAGATCCACTATCACACAGAACACAACACTATAATTCATTCAGAGTATTATGTGAGGATTGGCTGTTCTTGATCAGTTGATAACCATTGGGTGATATGTAGGAGTATTTGACAAGATCCCAGTCTCCAAGGGGCTTATGCTTATAATGTAGTTGGGAAGATAACAATTTTGAACATGAAACTATAAGGAGTAATACAAAATGCATTATTAAATGCATTGCTAAGTAACAGAGAGCTATTTTTTTGGCACAGACTAAACTAAATTTATAGATCTTACAACTGAAGGCATAGAAAGAGATCATTTGACTTGGCCTCCTCATTCCAAATGAGAAAATGTCCCAGTTACATAGATAGGTAGTATGCGGTAGAGCCAATGTCACATGGTGCAAATTGTTGCAAGGAAACTCTAATTTTTGCATTCTTTGTGTGGAATGTTCTCCAGCACGGGCATCTGGCTATCTATCATCAATTCTCATTAATTCTACTTTGGAGGTGGGTCCAGATTCCAAGCACTTCTAAACCATTTCCACTATCAATGAAATGCAACAATTTTATTCTTCGCCAAACCAATCTATTGGCTTACATCTATTTCGATAAACAACTAGAAGAATGATCCTGTCATTCCCCTGTTCAAAATCGCTGTTTCTTCACTTGACTTAGAAAATAAAAGCATGGCCTATAAAGTAGTAGATTGACTGGTTCTCTGAACTTCTGTGGTTTCCAACCTCTTAGCCTCTGTCTGCCACTGGATAATTTTCTGTTCCTTGATTTTTTTCTCCTTCTTCTTCTTTTTGTGCCAGTAGTGGGGCTTAAACTTAGGACCACATGCTCTTGCTTAGTTTTTCCACTCAAGGCTGAGCTCTACCACTTGAGCCATATCTCTACTTCCAACTTTTTGCTGCTGAACTGGAGATAAGAGTCTCTTGGACTTATCTGCCCAGGCTGGCTTCTAACTGTGATCCTTGGAGCTCAGGCTTCTGAGCAGATAGGATTCTAAGTGTGAGCCAGCCACCTGTATGGGGCAATTTCTTGTGGCTTGAAAGATGACAGTTGAACTTTTACCTTAGATATTTGCCTTTGCTTCTCCCTTTCCCTGGAATATTTCCTCCAGAAGTCTACATGATACCCCTACTTCTTTCAGAAGTTCACCCTATCAGAGTGGACTTCCCTGTGTTTTTGGTAAAAGATTCTAATCTTTTCAGTTCTAGCCCAACACAAGTTGTCACTACCTTCACCATCCTCCCCCCACACACCTACATTTCATTTGTCATCCATATGAAACATTTTTACTCCTCCAGTCTGTAAGGTCTGTGACAGCAGGGACATTATCTGACTGCTCTAATAACCCCACTGCCTAGTGCAGAGCAGGTGCTTCATAATGGCTGTTGAGTGAAGGAATGAAGACCAGAGCCTTAATCTCAATCAATTCCAATGTTTCCTTGGAATGATAGTCCTCACGCCTCTACCCTTGCGTCAGCCTCACTTGTGACTGACATTAGCTCTCATCTCCACTGAAAATGTTAAATGACCTCCCTCGATCTCCGCATGTCAAGGTTCTATCTCAGCCTCATAAAATTTTTTCTTTATTGTTCCTTAAATATTTCTCAAATTTATTTTACTTGTATTCATTTTTCAGATCTCTATCCTCCCCCTAGACAGATCTCTGACTGGCTAAAAGCAAGCAAATTGATCACTATCTGTCGAGCTACATTGTTCAAGCATGTATTAGATGCCAAACATATAAAACTATCTCTGACTTCCTGGCTGTGAAATAAGAGGATGTTAGACTAGACTAGACTAGACTTTCTTCTCTCCAAGTTCCTTCTAAAGAGCTTTCATTTCATAGCATGTAAATAATTGGAGGCTGAATGAAACAAAGAGAGCTATTATTAAATAATTTTGTGAAACTCTGGACTAACTAACATTCCTTCACTATGGGCTTCGCTATCTAATATGTGCTAATAATTTCCCAGGGGGCACCCTTTGGGAAGAGGGCTCCATCCATGTACATGCCTTGGGAAAATACTCCATCAAATGGTTCATTCCCATTCCTCCCATTTCTCAGAGGTCATAATACTGACTGAATTGCTCAAGGCTACAGGTCCACACAGGAGAACAACTTACACTGGAACTTAGTTCTCTTATACATCCATTCCCCAGGTTATTTGTTTCAGCTTTGTCTGAAATGGCAAGAGATTAAAAATAAGTTACTGGCTTAGTAATGGGGAACTGACCAAATAAAACTCATCTGTATACATATATTAGAATACTAATGCAGATTAAAAAGATAGGAAACTATCTGTATTCATATGTATCAAGATATATGGTTTAGGAGAAAAAGAAACAATGGGTATAGAATATTGCCTTCTGTATAAAAATATGTAGAGAGAAATATATGTACTGCTTAATTGGACTTAAAAATCACAGATGAATGCATCAAGAAAATGTGGTATATATACACAATGGAATTCTATGCCTCCATCAGAAAGAATGACAGCCCCATTTGTTAGGAAATGGAAAGACTTGGAAAAAATTATATTAAGTGAAGTAATCCAGGCCCAAAGAAACATAGGTCCCATAGTTTCCCTTATTTACAATAACTAGTATATGTCTGAGACAAGCAGAAAAAGTCAGATAAGATGATATTAGGTGACATGAACCCCAAGATAAGGACACAAGTGTTTTTTTTTTCTTTCTTGTTATTGTTTCTCATGTATTTATAAGGTACCACGTGATTTTTTTGTTGCTTTGTATGTCCCTCCCCCATGGTATAACCCCTGTTTTCACTGTATTTGATGTTGGTATAATCTGGGGAGGGGAAGGGAAAAAACAAATTGCTTAAATAGGGATACAGGTTGACCTATTGCAACAATGAGATGCACAAGATGCTATGTTGAAAAACTTCACAATTTAGGCAGGTGGGGGGGGTGTAGTCATGGAGATGGGAGGGAAGGGATGGTAGGGGAAAAACAAAGGAGGAGGCAACAATGCTTGATAAGAAATGTACTTATTACCTTGCTCATGTAACAGTAATCCCTCTCTACAGTATTTTCACAATAAAAAACTTGTTTAAAAAAATCACTGATATAAAAACACCTCCAGGCTGGTTGTCAGTGGCTCACACCTGTAATCCTAGCTACTCAGGAGGCTGAGTTCTGAAGATTTTGGTTCAAAGCCAGCCGGGGCAGGAAAGTCCCTGAGACTCTTATCTCCAATAAACCACCAGAAAACTGGAAGTGGGGCTGTGGCTCAGGTGGTAGAGTGCTAGCCTTGAGCTGAAGAGTTCAGGGACAGCACCCAGGCCCAGAGTTCAAGCCCCATGACTGACAAAAAACAAACAACAAACAAACACAAAAATAAAAACGGTAACTTTTGCTGTCTCCAAAGAGAAATGAGATGACAAGACATAGAGGTAGGAAGGAGAGTTCTCATCATGTGCCCTCTCTTTCTTTTGATTTCTGAGTCTGTGAATTAGCTATTCAAGAAGGAAAAGTAAATAAATCAAAAAGCAGTTCTAGGCAATTAGGTTACAACAGAGATTTGGAAACCACTGTGTTATGTTTTGTTCTTCTAGGCCAGAGTGTTTTTGAGACATCATTAGTCCAAGTTTTACCACGCTGTCTTCATTTACTTTCCTCCTGAATCCTTTGAAGGCAATGACTATTTCCCACTTCCTTCACCATTTTGCCTACTTCCCAGCAGGCAGGCAGGCTGGTGAGGCTTAAGGTAGTGATTCCTGCACTCATACAGGTTAGTCTGTGCCAGACAGGTGCATTATTATAGATTTTTCAACTGAAAGCATATAAAGAGATCATTTGCCTTGGCCTCCTCACTCCAAATGAGAAAATGTCTCAGTTACATAGATAGGTAGGATGCTGTAGGTCCAAAGAAGCTGTGTCAGGGCAAGGATGGTCTCAGAGATGGCCAACAGCCCAGAACCAGGTGAGTTTCAAGATGAATCCTAGCTTCTGGTGCCAACTCAGCCTACTCCTTTCTTGTATTTCCACTTTTTTTCTCCAGAAAAATTTGAGATAATAGAGTCTGATTCAGGGAGGCTTTGAAGGTCAGTGAAACTTGTTGCAGGGTTTCTGGCGATCATAGAGTCTGTCTATTTCTTCTTCAATCTCTGGGACCTCATCCTGAGGGCATTGAGGACATTATAGGAAGCTGAAGTAGACACAGCTGATGCCAAGAATGGCCTCCTGGTTCATATGGGATCCTTTTGCCAAAGGCTTTCCTATAATCAAGGGAGGCTATGGTGTGCCAAGTCTTCTTAATAGTGTTGGACTCATTTTTAAAGGAGAGCTTAGAATTCTTTTCAGAGGGGCTGGGAAGGTGGCTCAGTGGTAGAGTGCTTGCCTTGCATGCCTGAGGCCCTGGGTTCGATTCCCCAGCACCACATAAGCAAAAAGAAAAAAGCCAGAAGTGGCACTGTGGCTCAAGTGGTAGAGTGCTAGACTTGAGCTGAAGAGCTGAGGGACAGCGCCCAGACCCAGAGTTCAGGCCCCATGACTGGACCCCCCCCCAAAAAAAAGAATTCTTTTCAGAGGCATCAGGAGGCTCAGGAATGCATTTCATCGATGATTTTGAACCAATAGAGTCTCTCTGGATGTCAGTTTTTTGTCTGTAAATGAGGAAGTCCTTACAGTCATGCAGTCCCTTGCAGCTCTAAGGTAGGAAAACTAACCAACAAATCCAGAGAAAAAGGGAAAGAAAAAAAAAAAAAAGAAATCTCGAGCATTTGTTCATCTCTGAACCCATACTGTCATCTAATTTGGAAAATTAATTTCCAGTGCAAAACATTGTGCTAAGAACATGTCCAGGATTAACTCCATCCTGTTCATTAGCACATGGAAAAGTATTTATTAATTTATTTCTCCTGCAGTGTCCTCCAGTATATCCACCACCTTGTACTTCCTGCCTACAATTGGAAGCCAAGAATGAAATCACTAGCAGGCAAAGCAGTTTATGTTTAATGATTATGCAACTGAATAAGGACTATTTTCCCTGCTCTTATCCCACGAATGCCGCACAGTTAATCAAGGAAAGTTAGTCCATGCCTCTTCTTCCAGGTAGAATAATACACTTCTGACCAGTGTTATCAGCTCTTTTTTACCCCTACAAATGGACTTATTACTTTGAATAATTTCATCCCATTGAGACAGACTTTCTTTAACTTTGTGAAATTTTGTGTGGAAATTGCTTAAAAATAAAAGACTATTTACCCTGTCCTGAGGTAAATAATTACATATTACATATATATATATATATATATATATGTAGTCTTATATGTAATAAGCCTTACAATGGTATGTCTCATAATAATGTCTTAATGGGATAATAATAATGTCAGGAGTAGAAGCAGGAGAATTATATAAAAATATCCATGTATCCACCATGCATAATTTGTAAGTATTAATGTGTTGTTTTAGAATTTTCTTATGACATTTTTATGTAAAACAAAACATTTGAAATATAAAATAGAAGCACACTATTTCTCTGCCTAATCTTACTACTTTCCCAGAACTATTTATATAACTTTAGATGGTATCTTCTGGATCATATTTTAATATCTTTACTACATAGATGATAATCTATAAACCGAGCAGTGCATTGTTGGATGCTTGCAAAATTACATGTTACAAATTATATAAGCAACATAAAAAAGAATAATGATCCACATAGTCTGCATATTGCTTTTTCATTCATGTTTTTACTCATGTTTCTCTGCTATATATATTTTCATTCTCTGTATATATATTTTATATATACTTAAAAATAATTTCTTCTATTTTAAAATCATAAAGCTATTCTCCATTTGTTTTTCTTAGAGCTTTAAAGTTTTTCTTTGTTTGCTTGGGTCTAATTCCATCTGGAATATAGATGCATGGAGACATGAGTTAGAAATCTGGTTTAGTAATTTCCTTCATATTGTTCTTGCACATTTGGATAGATTTGTTCCTATGGATTTCAGTTTTGTTACTATCATGATTGGCATCTTTTATGTACATTTTCTACTTAGCTAATAGTAGTATTTAAGACCACCATCGACGTCTTATGTTTATTTTTTATGTAACTACCATGATGTTCTTCCCTTTCAATAGTTTAGCCTCTTTAGGGAAAAAATGTATTTTTCAGCTAGTTAAGACCTTAAATATAATGCGCAGTAGCAAGGGTGACATGGCCATAAATAACTCTTCTTAACTAAAAGTAAAGAGTTATTTCATTTTCACCCTATTTGTTCTGGGTTTTTGGTCGATAACTTTAATCAGGTTGTGGGGAGACCTCCTTATTGGCCTGTTTCATTAATTTTTCAGTAAAGAAAGTGTCAAGTCATATCTAGTTTCCTTTCTTTCTGTATCTGATGAAATAAACATGTAATTTTTCTTCTTTAATATGTTAACATAGTATATCACATGGTAAGAACTTTAGTTTTTGGCGCTGGTCCTGGGGCTTGGGTCTAGGCATGATCCTTAAACTTGTTTTACTCAAGGCTGGTGCTCTACCATTGAGCCACAGTTCAACTTCCAGCTCTTGAGGGGTTAATTGGGGATATACATGTCATGGACTTTCTTTCCTGTGCACACTGGCTTCAAACTGTTCAAACTGCTATCTTTAGATCTCAGCCTCCTAGTAGATTAGACTATAGCATTTTTGGGTAGGTTGTTGTATTATATTTGCTAAAATGTTAAGATTTTTGGTTCCATATTCATATTTGAGATTTGTTTCAATTTTGCCTCTTTTATAAATTGTTTTGGCTTTTAGACTAGAATTCTACCATCACAAATGAGTTGTGTAGTTTTATTTATGTCTATTCTTTGCAAATACACACACACATATTGCACTTAAATTTATTTCACTTTGCAGGCAACGTGTCATTACAAACTGAAGGAAGTATGAGGCTAACCATTACCAAGTGGTTATTAGCACCAAATTTGTAAAGCAGGAACACCTTATATCTCTATTAGTACAGGATAATGTTTTTTGAATGCATAGTTAGATTAATTCAAAATGTGTATTAGAAACTATACGGCAGTCACTTAAAATGTTTAGAAAAAAATATAAATCTATATTAAGAGAGAAACTAAAATGTAAACATATAAAATACTCAGTTAAAATGAGATAAAACAGCCAGGCACTGGTGACTCATGCCTATAATCCTAGCTACTCAGGAGGCTGAAATCTGAGGATTGAGGTTCAAAGCAGCCCAGGTAAGAAGGTCTGTGAGACTCTTATCTCCAGTTAACCCCCAGAAAACTGGAGTTGGGACTGTGGCTCAAGTGATAGAGTGCTGGTCTTGAGCTGAAGAGCTAGGGGACTGTGCCAAGCCCAGAGTTCAAGTCCCACAACTGAAAAAAAAAAAAAAAGATAAAACAGAAAATGAAGAAATAAAGGATACACGAAGCAAACTTAAGGAATAGAAGACAGAATGATATCAATCCCAACTACATCAACATCATTCAGTGTTAATGGCCTAAAAATAACACATAAAAGAGAGATTGTCAGATAACTTACAAAAACTGAGCCAACTCAGAGTGCAAAACTGGACTAAGAAATAATGGCTGGGATTTCCGCCAATAAAGTAAAAAATAGGAGGCTCTACCTAAAGCAAAACTGAAGCAAAAAGGGTGGTATGGCCTATGAGGTAGAGTGCTCGCCTGGAAAGATTGTGAAGCCCTGGGCTCAACACCCCAATAGGAAAGGGAGAGAGGGAAGAAAAGAGGAAGAAAGAGAGGAAGAGAAGGAAGGAAGGAAAGAAGGAGGGAAGGAGGGAGGGAGAGAAGGAGGGAGGGAGGGAGGGAGGAAGAAAGGAAGGTAAGAGGGAAGGAAGGAAAGAAAGAAAGAAGGAAGGAAGGAGGAAAATAATGGATAAAGTCTTTGACATTTGGCAAATAATAGAAAACTACAAGTTGAAGAAGCAAGTCTCAAAAAATGCAAATTTATACCAAGATACAACATCCATATCCAACTTGTGAAAACTGAAAACAGAAGATAAAGAAAAATCTTCAAAGCTGTGAGAGAAAAATGTGGCTTCCTAGATACTCAGGGGGCTTGCAATTTGAGAATTGGAGTTCAAGGCCAGCCCTACCAGAAAGACTGAAGCTCTTATCTCAATTAATCAGTTAAAAAAAAAAGCCAGAAGTAACTATGTGGTTCAAGTGGTTAAAAAAACCAAAACACTAGCCTTGAATGGAAAAAGAAAAGCCAAAGTACAAGGCCATGAATTTCAGGCCCTGAATTCAAGCCCCCAGTACAGGCACACATGTGTCTAGGCGTGCACACATGTGTCTAGGTGTACACACACACATACACACACACACACACACACACAGAGGTACCTGTTCCATGGTAGTAATGATTTAAATGCAGGCATATTTTTTTTTTCCATCAAAAACATGGTGACTGTAAGGAAGTAACACAACAGTTTTTAAGTGCTGAAAGGAAAGAATTGTCTAACTAGAGTCTATTCCAGTGAAAATCTCCTTCTGAAATGAAAGAAAAGTAAGCCATCTCAGATGAAGAAACCTATGGGAATTTGTTAACAGAAAATCTACCTAATAAATATAGCTAAAATTTTTTCTTAAAACAAAGGAAATAACAAAAGAAAGAAACTTGAAGCATCAGGTGGAAAGAAAGAAGAAAAAAACAGAAAGGTAAAAATAGGTGAAATGATCTAATTCTCCTTTTGAGTTTTCCTAAATTAATTTTGATGGCTGTAGGAAAAAATTATGACACAAGCTGGCATGGCTGTCTATGCTGAAAGGCACAGTAGTAAGACCATCATTGTTCACAAGCTGTTGATATGTGTAGTCTAAAGTTGGAAAGAATCGAGGCTGAAGCTAGTGACTCCATCCTTTAAATGTTTTCATTTAAAAAAAATTTCAGGAACTAATATTTGATATTCATCAATTGCCTGTTTAATTTCTTTTTCCTATTATCTTCAAATACCATTTAATGTGATTGCTCTGATTAGGAAAGTAGTGTTTGTTGAAAGATGACATTATTCTGAAATGACTGATATCTGTTTTCATTATGCATATATGTATACATGTAGGTATATGCTATGCATAATATGTATATATGCATGTATACGTATTTATACATACACAACTGTTTAGTAGGATTTCACTGAATGTTGGTTAAAAAGTGGCACATTGGGATTTGGAGTGGTTATTAAGTTATTTGCACTTTTAGTTAAGTTAGAGTTTTGAAATGAATTTTTGTTACAGACTATTCAAGTTATTCTATTTTAAACTTATGAATAAAAAATAATGCAGGAATTTAAAATAATTCTTACCTGGAAGCTGGTGACTCATGCCTGTAATCCTAGCTACTCAGAAGGCTGAGGTCTGAGGATCTGATGTTTGAAGCAAGCCTGGGCAGAAAAGTCTGTATGATTCTTATTTCCAATTAACTAGCAAAAAGCTGAAAGTGGAGTAAGCTCGAGTAAGTAGAGTGCTAGTCTTGAGCAAAAAAGCCAAGGGAGAGCTTGAGATCCTGAGTTCAAGCCCACTACTGATACACATAATTAATAACTATTACTAAGAATGAATCTTAAAGGAATAATAATTAAAGGACATTTTTATTTTAGAATATTAATGATTCTCAAGTTGAATTACACAAAAGCGGCGTATTCTGAAATTTAAAATATTCTACCAAAAATGATTTCCTAGGCCTATCAGCAAATTGTCCAGGCTAATGTTTTAATTTTCAAACCAAACACTGCATTATCTCAATTCTTTGAGATAACCTCTTTATGACAAGCTTTTGACCAGCTCGATTGGTTAGTGGAATTTTGTCAAAATAAATGTTCACAACCTAATATAACAATGATTGTTTTAAGAACTAAATCCCCAAATCTCAGTGGTCTAGTAGTAGAAATTTCTCAGTGGCATGACAGTCCAGTGCTAAGTATCTGGAGAGGGCCTTGTATGTGGCCCTTGTGGCTTTTCCATTCATTTAGGATTTAGGGAAAACCCACCAGAAGGAAGACATAAGCTTCTTAATTTCTACTCCAAAGTGAAAGGCATCTGCAGCTGCCTCAGCCCTGAATGAACAGGAGACTTCTCACATTGCTTTAGCCTGGGGTCCCTTACGTGAGAGAGGCAGAGAAATGGAAGGTCTGCCTGAGTAGCTGCTTCTTGCCTATGGCTCTGCACTAATCACAATGCTTTGCTAGTCCATAAAGCGTCTCTCCCTTATCACAGGGAGCTAGTGCAGGGGAATGTAGGGTTCACCCCATGTGTCTCCCGTCTTTCAGTAATCACAGCCCGAGTTGGTTGCTGTATAATTCTGTAAAGAGTTATTTTGTGTACTTTGTCTTGGATTTCTAGTTACTGTAACACCAAAGTGATTCTGATACTATCCCTTCAATTGTGGATGGAACAGATAGTGCTACTTCACTGGGTTTAATCCAGCAGTTCCTAAACTCAATTGACCACAGAGACCCTTTTCTTTATCTTTAATTATCACTAAAGTACTTAGGAAAACATTATTTGCAGAGAAAAGAGTAGAATGGTCCAGCCTTCATGCCTTTACTCAACCCCTCATAGTTTTTGCTTTTGTCATTGTTTTCAATTTTGCTTTTGTTTTATTGTAACTGCTTTTCCTGTTGAGAAATCTGAGTTTGAGTTCATTATTGGTGAGGAGTTAAGATAGCTGAAATAGGCAAGAATACATGGGGCTGAAAAGTAATTACAGTTGATTACAGGTTCAAGTATTCACAATGCTCTGCAGTTCAAACACTTGGATGATCAGAGTAGAGAGGGAAGGGTTTGGGTTTATGTGACTTAGTATCTATGGAATCTTTGGTTTCTTGCTTATTAACTCTCTATGGCTATAGGTTTTCATTTTGTTTTGCTTTGCTTTGTTTTTAATGCAGATAAATGTTGGGTACTGGCAATTTGGAGTTTGCCATTCCTGTTACTGATACCCCAGCCCCACAGGCTTACCAGGCACTGTTTCTCTCTCTCTCTCTCTCTCTCTCTCTCTCTCTCTCTCTCTCTCTCTCTCTCTCTCTCTCTCTCTCTCTCCCCCTCTCTCTCCCTCTTTCTCCCCCCTTCTCTCTCTCCCCTTCTCTCTCTCTCCCTCTTTCCTCTCCCTCCCCCTCCCTCTGTCTCTGTCTCTGTCTCTGTCTCTGTCTCTTTCTCTGATCCTGGGTTGAACTCAGGGCCTGGACACTTTCCTGGACACTGATCTTTTTCCGCTCAAGGCTAGCGTTCTACCCCTTTGAGCCACAACACCATTTCCAGTTTTCTGATGGCTAATTTGAGATAAGCCCCACAGACTCTCCTACCAGGGCTGGCTTTGAACCATGATCCTTAAATCTCAGCCTCTTGAGTCTCTAGGATTACAGGCAAGAGCCACCAGTGCCCAGGTAGGCCCTCTCATATTGATTCCCAAGTACTGGAATATGCCAACATTTAGGACATAAGGGGGTAGGGAGAGGCGGGTTGCTATCAGGGAGCATTTCCAGGTACTCCTTGGTAGGAAATTACTTGAAGACTTCTTGGAAAAGAAGAGACTTGATTCTCTAAGATTGTGAGAGTTTGTTGTGACTTACTTTGTCATTCTATATCAATATTTACTTTTGAGCTTAGTTTTATGTTTGGTATGTTGGATCTGTTCTTGAAGAGGACTCCTCAAACTACATGTTTCAGGTCCAAATTACATGGAACCACTTCTGCCTGAGATTCTGGTGTCATCACCTGAAAATTCCCAGAATGCCCTCCTCAGAGCCCACTCCCATGGCTAGAGGGCATAGAACTTGCCCAGCATCCTGCAGAGCTCTCCACAGTACCACTGGGACGAAGGTCTAGCTGTATGAGCTTCTGCCAAGACACAGCCCCTCCCTATCCCTACATACACAGCTCTGAATACATGGGGAAATGATCTGGGCATGAAGCTTAGGACCCATAATGTAGAAGAGGTTAGGAGGGAGAGCTGAGGCATGGGCCTTAGCACAGTGAGGCATTAGAACCTCAGAGCCACCCCTCTCATCCATTGTAGGTTACATTAGACAGACAGACATTCTTTTAGGAAATAGAACCATTATGGAAGTATATACATTATTTGCCTGTGGGATGTCTTTTCAAGGTTAATAAAGTCTGTTAAATTCCTGAGCTCTCCAACATTTCAGTCTGTACAGTGACTCTTGCATGGATTTAGACCAGAAGTTGAACAAAACCAGAGAAGCATTTACTGAAAGACCCCCGTCGGCGTGGGGTGCCCTTCGATCTGAAGAGACCCTTCCCCAAGGAACAACGAGACCACTTGTGCGGATGCAAACAGCAAGAGGTTTATTCGGGCATGCCTCGGCTCCCAGGTGCACTCAACCTCGAGATCCACAAGGTTCGGGTTGAGTGTCTGGGAACCGGTTACACGGGTACCCGGGGCGACAAAGTCTATCGGGAGACTTGCGCGCCGAGTGCTTGAAAGCACCCTCTTTTTATGGACAGCAGAAGCAAGGTTACAGAAGCGAGATGCTTGGTTACAGAATATTGATTGGTTAATTTCAAATTACGCTCAGGGTGGGGATTGGTCAGGTTAAGCTGGCCAGATGGGGCAGGTGGGGTTGGGGGAAAGCTGACGTGTCGGTACTTGCCCCGGCAAGTCTGTGCTGGTCGTCATGCACCGAAACTGTTCGTTCCCTAATTTTGACAAGTGGTTTATTACCTCCTGACCTACCCTGCCATTATAGCTAAGTTTTACAGGAAGGGACGGGAGGGTCGGCTATTTTTCAGGAATGCCTGGCTTTAGGGCATGTAATGACTTGCCTGTGTCCTGCTTCGCTCTCTTAGGTATGCAGGGGAAGGGGCAGCAGTTTTCCTTAAAGGGCTCAATGGGGGGCTCAATGGGTGAACATATACTGGAGTCTGGGGTCTTTTCATTCCCCCATTTTCTTTTTGCCTGAATGAAATCCTTCATTCAACTGGAGATTCCTCCGTTAATTTAAGTTGATGATATTGTTGGGTTAATACTAGGGCCTGCACGACCGATAGGCGGTCCTTACAAATTGTATTAGGCGATTTACGATGCAGGGGCCCACAGTAAGGATTAACATGAGGAGTATTAGGGGTCCCATTAAGGATGATATTAGGGTAGTAAACCATGGAGTCCACAACCCTTCATACCAAGTTTGTTGAGACTCAAATTCTCGCTGTCTATTGTTTAATCTTTCTTGGAGTTTGTCTAGGGTCCTGATTACCACTCCTGTTTTGTTAGCATAAAAACAACATTCTTCCTTTAAGGCTGCACATAGGCCCCCTTCCTTTAGAAAAAGCAAGTCTAACCCCCTTCGATTTTGGAATGCTGAGTGCTGAGTGCGATTTTACGGAGTTTGTCAGCGCCCAGACAGACTAATGTAGAGGATAACAAACTTTTATCAGCAAAAGGTTATACAATCTTGCTGCAAGGCTTCGTTCTTGGATGGTCACCAGCTGGTCGCCTGATATACCAGCTGTACTTGTAAGCTCCAATTTTAAGACATACTCATACCATTTGCGACATACTTAAACTTTCTGAGGTTTGTCTTAAAGACAATCCTTACTTTTCAAATTTCCCCAATTCTCTTTCCAAGGCTTTCTTTACTTCCTTCTTTCTTTACAATTCCTTTCCCAAGGCTTTCATTACCACCCTCTTTTTTACAATCCCTTGACCATCTTTGTGGCTGTAGTTTAAAACTGCCCAATTTTTCCTTTGGCTTGCGGAACCTTTATCTTAGAACAGCCTTAAGGCACCACCGTGATGCAGAAGCTTGCTAGATTTTAAGGCTAAGAGTATTACCTCTATTGATAACACACTCAGGTTATTACCATATCAGAGTCAAACTAGGCTGTGAACATAAAGTGGATTTCCAGTTACTATGCACTGAAGTGCCTAAAACAAGCAAGCCAGTGATATCCTTGTCCCCAATATCCACTGTGGGAAGAGAGGGTTTCTGGATATCACCCAAAAGAATGTCTCACAAGATCTTAGATTTAGCAGCTTTCAACCAGGAAGCCGACTCAGGTGATGGAATCAAGCAGGAGTTCCTCCAAGTGACTGTCAGGCCGTCGTTGAACTTTACCCATTAAGGTGTACAGCAGCAGCAGCAGCAACCGCAACAGCAGGGTCTCTCAGTGGCTCCAAGGGACTGTCGTCACACCTCATGCTGGGCTGTAAATTCCTACACAGACTGGTTAAAGATACATTGCCTAGGCTTGGCAGGCTTTGATCCTGCTGGTTTTTAAGATCTTTTAAACAATAGCTCAGGACAATTTACCAAAATCACAACTTTTTACTAACCAGATATTTTTGTAAATAGACACAGAAGGCTTAGTCTTGTAACCATCTCTGACAAATGCAGTCTCCACACCTTGCACACCTACAACAGTTAACACTATTTTTTATGCCCTTATTAAAAATTATTTTATCTATTTTGCCTCATTTTTCCAAAACTGACTCTGGACTCTTGATCTTAAAATGGGGGTAGAAGGGCGAAGGTCCATCTTCTGTAACTTCTTCAAGCTGACTTTAGGGGCGTTGATCTTACCTAGCCAGGAGCCTATAACCTTACAAAGAGGCCATCAGGGTTAGAAGTCATTAAGAACAATATTTAACTTTTGACAACTGCACAGACCTTTTCTCCAGCTATAGTAGTATAGCTTGTCTAGCACTCTGGTTTGTAAAAGCATCTTTCTGGATGACTTAGGAATGTGATCTCTAGTAACCCTAACACAATGCCTGAGTTACCTTTGCAGGCCTTTAGACAGATATCAATAGAAACACACTCTCAGGTTTACAAACTTTTTCCTGAGAAGATGAATTTCATGTAACTGGTGTCAGCTCAATATTACCGCCAATTAGAGCTTTTGGCACATAAAGGGGTTAAGATTTAAACTACCCCCCACATTTTATAACATTAGCTTTTTACTATCACAGAGGACTGGCAAGTTCCTGTCCCTTACAAGGTAGTCATGAACATTAGGCATGCTTCCAAACTATCTTCCTATGACCTCCCGGCTCTGACCAGTTTTGAAGGGCCACGCACAAATGACTCTAGGATCTGACATTTCTGCCATCCAAGCAGTGGCTTACTGCCTCTGGATGCTCCACCATTGCTTTTTGTCCCAGGAGTGTCTTCTCTACATTGGGATAAATGCCTCATTGGCATTTTCCTTAGCTGGTTGCTGGACTTGAACTCAGGGCCTGAGCACTGTCTCTCAGCTCTACAGCTCAAGGCTAGCACTCTGCCACTTTGAGTCCCAGACTCGGGGCTTGAATGCTGTCCCTTAACTCTTCAGTCCAGGGCTAGTACTCTGCCACTGAGTCCCAAAGCATTTCTGCTTGCTCTTTCAGCTTTCTGCTGGCTGAGTAGAGGTGACAGTCTCGCAGGGACCTTTTTGTGCCCGGGCTGGCTTTGAACCAGTTTGCAGATCAATGAGTCTTACAAAAGGCCATTTTACTCCAATTAAAAGCAACAAGGTGGTCAACACAGAAGTAGCTTTTAAGCATGCTCTTACCTGAAACATTAAGAGTCAAAGTTACATCTGACAACTTGTAAGAATCCTCTGTGCTTTGCTTTGGGCTTGCTGGAAACTTAAAAAACCTAGAAGAGCAAACTAGAATAGCAATTATTTTGATAATCCTAATTTTTTCTTTTTTTCCTTTTTTTTTTTTTTTTTTTTTTTTTGCACATTGAGGCCAATGTCAAGAATGATTTTACATTTAAACTTTATATCCAAAAATCCATTCCCTATTTTTTAAACCTCTTATTAATCACCTTTAATATTTTATACTTTAGTTTTCATTTGCATTTTGAAAAGATCCCTTGAAATCTTGAGGCCAAGTGTCACTCATTGTCTCTTGGCTGCTTGTTTTAAAACAGACACACATTAAGATTTTTAAACTCAAATGACAATTTTCCTTAATGCAAGAATTACAGTCACCTTTACTATACCACAAAGCTAGATTTAACATCTTTATAACTTTTTAAAAACATCCTAATTGCAGAACATAATTGAAAGTAAGCCACATTATACAAATAACTTTTTACCCTCTTTTTAAGGCCTTCCTAATTTTAATGTTAACACATCCAAGGGAAAGTTTTAGCAATACTAATCAGATCATCACATCATTCATTTTAACCATCATGTTTTCAGTGCCTATCTGCAGGGAAAAGAGACAGAACAACGATGGGCCACTTGGCCCCTCCTATGGAATAGGCAGGCACACACCCAATCTGACTCTTTAGGGTTAGATGAACTGCGTTTGTGCCAGTTTGCCTCATCATGCTTGGACTCCTCCCAGGGCCTGTCCCACTGCATGACCAGCTGAACTGCGCTTCTGCTTGTTCACCCTTCACCCCTAAAGATAGGTCTTCTGTTGGTTTCTAAGTTTTTCCCCGTCTCTTCTCTTGGTTCTCAAATGAAATACAGTTTTAGATAGAACAGGTAACATCTTTGACAGTGTTAAACTAACCTTTACATTTAAATTTCTAATTTTTATCCCCAAATTTTAGCCAAGGGAATTAGACCCCAAACAGCCAATGCATTTTTGTTAAGCCAGATAACTTGATTACAGTATAAACAGACTTATGCATTTTAAAATATTAGTTTTTAAAATACCAGATTTTCTAATTTGCAAGTTAAAGAACCTTTTAAAAAGCCATTTAAAACAATGTGAAGATTTTTAAAATTTTTTGGTAATGTCCAAACCTCATAACCTTTTGAAATTTAAATTTAAATCACCCAATTGTTACAGCATGCTGACAATTTTTTATCTTTGAACACGTTCACAGACACACACAAAACACACAGATCTTAAAGCGCGCAAAAATCAAAATCAGTTGTACGTACACTTTCTAAAGGTTTTAAACAAAAAATTTAAGACAGTATTTTTTTTTAGAACTAGGTACCTTTGTTGTGCTTCATTTTCACAGAGCTTGCTTGTTAGCAAGGCTTTTGAATCTCTTCTGAGTTGGAGGAGGGCTGAGGGAGGGAGTCACCTAAGACTAAACTGGCCTGATTTTTTTTTTTAACCCAATTTTAGACAGAACTAGCTGAAAAGTCCAATCCAGGTACACAGCCTTCTACGCCCTCACCTGTCCTCCAGCAGCCTCCACTGGGAGAAGGTGCAGCCTGAGGCTTGAAGGGAACCAAACTAGCCCAGTAACCCTTCATGCCTCGCGGGGAGGGTGGGCATAGCAGGTCTGTGACCAGGCCCCGCTGGAACTTTTATTCCCTCAGAGATGTTTAAATAAATAAATAACAAAAACACAGATAAACACAAAAACCAAGGATCCACATTTAAAACTGGTACCAATTCTAAAAACAGAACTAGACAAGAACTGAAGGCTGAGTTGGGGACTAATGGGCCCCAGTTTATCCCTACCGGAACTCTGTGCTGTTCCCACTCAGCAAGCTGAATCCAGAGTCTGCTGGGTGAGCCTGCCACACTCACCCAGAACTTTCCTACCCCATAAAACAAACACACTAAAGTTAACAAGACAAACATGTGGCCACAAAGACAAAATCAAGTCTCAGTGAATGGGGCGACATCTCACCACCATTCACTTACCAGGGGACTCAACCCCCCTACTCACCTCCGGAGGATTTTTCTCTTAGAGTCCTGCAGACGTTGACCCGGGGGTCTTCCAAGGCAGAGGCGAATTCCCAGTCATCTTGGGGCAAGGGAAGGAGGTCCCTAGCGGCCGTTCCCTCAGACTGACAGGTTCTCCCCCACGCTCAGACCCCCGAGCCAAGGCCCGAGGCTGAGATCTAACTGAGGCCACCTGCAGATGGTCAGTGGCAATTTCATAATTGACAAACAAGCAAGTTCCCAAAACCTGACAATCTCGGCTCAGGCTGTGACTTCCAGTGATCTATAGTCAGACTTAAGGGGGTTGTTAGTTGCTGCCCCATCCCTTTAAGGACAACAAAACAGACAACAGAAACAATTAACACTAAACAGAAACACAAAAACAGACAGGCGCCAAACAGAAAAAGCGACTTCAGATGGGAGTGGCCGACCATGGCTAAACTCCCCGGGAAGGAGAGAGAGCTGAGGTTGGGAAATTGGAGAGGGAAGGAGTGGGGGAGAGAGCTGAGGGGCAGATGGAAGGGTTAAGGGGGTAGGGATTTGGGGGGCCGGGGTAGATAAGAAGGGTTTCATCCACGGGGGAGGTTCTAAAATAAGAGCTTCCCAAGTAACAATATAGGGGACCTGGTCTGGGTGTCCGTGCGGTCCCGGGTCCATGACTTTGGCCTTGATCTGTAAGGCAATGGTTAGGTTAAAGGTTCCTTCACGTGGCCAGCCACAGTTGAAAGTGGGCCATTCTGATGAACAAAAAGTTATCCATTTTCTTTTTTTAACTTCTACTGAAAGATTGTGAGCTGATGTTTGCACATCCCTCCAGTTCTGTAAAGTAAGGTTAAGTGGTGTCGCGACAGTTTGTCCCATTTTAAAACTGTTAACGAACACAAAAACAATACAGACAACAATTCAAACAACAATACAGACAACACTTGGCTTCGCTGCGCGCTGTTGTTAATAAACTGAAAGCAAAACCTGATAGAGACCTGTGTAGTTTTAACTTAAGGTTTTCACAGTAACACACTCTCCCAAATTTTCCACAGCGAAGGCAAAGACAGCAGATCAACAGAAAAACAAACCACAAGGGCAGAAGCAATGCAAGCAACCAAAACTCTACAACAAACAACATTACAATTATAACTGGTCACGTTACTTTTTCGCTGCGCGGTTTTGGCGATCAACCGAAGGCAAAAACCAGACGGAGACTCGTCTCCCAAGCAATCACGCGTCTAAAAAGGACGGAGTTCCAGAAAACAGGCGGGCCACTTTTTCAGGCCCCGGACGAGCCACTCTTTCAGGCTCCGGACGGGTCACTTTTTCAGACCCCGGATGGGCCACTCTTTCAGGCCCCGGACGAGCCACTCTTTCAGGCTCCGGACGGGTCACTTTTTCAGACCCCGGACGGGCCACTCTTTCAGGCCCCGGACGAGCCACTCTTTCAGGCTCCGGACGGGTCACTTTTAAGTCTGCTGAGTGAGCCTGCCACGCTCACCCAGAACTTTCAGACCCCGGATGAGCCACTTTTTCAGGCTCCGGACACCCCCAAGACGTCTCCTGGGGGCTGCGGTCGGGAGTACGAGCTCGTCAGCTCCTCCACGGGTCCGCCAGATACAGACGAGTACGGCCGAACTCACCAGATTCGCAAGCGCACAAAAATTGCCCACACAAGACTTCAGACAGCTTACAGACAACACACAGACAATGCACAGACAATACACAGACGCTGGCCAGCTTACCTCCCGAAAATGGGTCGGTGGTCCCTGGGTGGGGGTCTCTATCCCGGACGAGCCCCCAGAATGAAAGACCCCCGTCGGCGTGGGGTGCCCTTCGATCTGAAGAGACCCTTCCCCAAGGAACAACGAGACCACTTGTGCGGATGCAAACAGCAAGAGGTTTATTCGGGCATGCCTCGGCTCCCAGGTGCACTCAACCTCGAGATCCACAAGGTTCGGGTTGAGTGTCTGGGAACCGGTTACACGGGTACCCGGGGCGACAAAGTCTATCGGGAGACTTGCGCGCCGAGTGCTTGAAAGCACCCTCTTTTTATGGACAGCAGAAGCAAGGTTACAGAAGCGAGATGCTTGGTTACAGAATATTGATTGGTTAATTTCAAATTACGCTCAGGGTGGGGATTGGTCAGGTTAAGCTGGCCAGATGGGGCAGGTGGGGTTGGGGGAAAGCTGACGTGTCGGTACTTGCCCCGGCAAGTCTGTGCTGGTCGTCATGCACCGAAACTGTTCGTTCCCTAATTTTGACAAGTGGTTTATTACCTCCTGACCTACCCTGCCATTATAGCTAAGTTTTACAGGAAGGGACGGGAGGGTCGGCTATTTTTCAGGAATGCCTGGCTTTAGGGCATGTAATGACTTGCCTGTGTCCTGCTTCGCTCTCTTAGGTATGCAGGGGAAGGGGCAGCAGTTTTCCTTAAAGGGCTCAATGGGGGGCTCAATGGGTGAACATATACTGGAGTCTGGGGTCTTTTCATTACGTTGTCTAGGATCTTTCTTGCTCACCTTTAAGCTTTCATGTGTTCTGAACACATGATGGAAGGGTTGACTGCTGGAAAGAAGGTGAAGAACAATGCAGCCTGGAAAGCAACGTTCCCATAACAAGTGTGATTAGAAATGAGCTCAGCAGGCTCCCAGGGGGAGGGGCTGGGGAGGAGGGGTAAGTGCAATTCCTACAGCTTTATGGAGACTCAAGTCAACTTTCTCCAGTGTTTGGCTTCAAGGTGTCAGCTTAGGTTTTATAGGTCAACAGGGTTGCTCTAATGATTATCCAAGTTTCTCCCGGTTCAGTGGGGAAGGCTTGGTTTATGGAATTACCTGCCCAGTCAGCAGGCTGGGTGTTAGAATTCTGAGCAGACTGCCCCCTCCTTCTAGAGAGCAGCGGGCAGCAAAATAGGCCCGGAAATTCCTGAGCATCGGGAAGCCAGCGCTAATGCAATTACCTGAAATAAAAGAAGGGGTCAGATAATAAGGGGCAAAGGTTTTTCCTCTTAAAGTAAAAGGCTAGGTAAACAAAACCAGCTGCCCCTGGAGCCAAGAAACTCTCCTCATTAAATGTTTTTAAGAGGCTAATGGGCATAAGTGGCTAATTGTAGCACAATCCTGAAGACTGGATCTAAGGGTCTAGAGAAGGAGGTGGGTGGGATGACATTGGGGTGCAAGCCTGGATGGCTAAATACTTGGAATAAAATTAAAATAAGAGTAAGATGCTTTGACTTTAGAGTCCCTAGTGTTCCATCAGTATCAGTATCCTAGTAATATGGGGTAGGATGTCTCCGATGGGGCCGTTTTACGTTTATATGCTACTTTAATAGGATCTGGAATAGACTTGAATAGCTAATTACAGGAAATTTCATATGTACTATAAAAATGCAAGGGATTGTACAGCAAAGTGTTAACAATGAGTCTTTAAATATTGGTCTTCCAGGTGATTCTTCACATTGTATTTCTATTTAGTTTGGGCTCATTTTCTAATTTTTCTATAATGTGCATTTGTTTCGTATATTGTTCTGAAAAATTTTAAATTCACATGGACGAGAAAATTGGTAACTGAATTGATAAGTGATTCCATTTTCTTTGCCCACTCCAACATTCTTGCCACCACCTTGCTGTATGCCCTGCCGATCTAGAGACAGCATTGCTGCTGCTGGCACTGAGCAGGCAAACCCTTTGACCATGTCTGAAGGTTTGACCTTGTCCAAAGGTTCAGCCATATTATAATCCAGCCTTTCTTGGCTTTAGATTTTGGTTCTGCAGCTCATGTACTTGTGGTGTGAGATATGCTGGGATTTCAAGGGAGTTTGGAGGAGAACTCAGGTTTGCCTAAAAGTGTTAGTCTAAGTGATTCTAAAACTTATTCTTCCAGGGTTTATGTGAAAGTTGCTAGAGCATCTTTCATTGATGATTTCCTTCCATCCTCACTCCCACCTCCTTTCTTGTCCTCTGATTTATTTTGTCTTCAAAATACTTTGTAGCCACTACTAAATTAATTAATTAACTCTTGTGGGACTGGTAGGTCACCTAGAATATCTTCATCTGTCCCATGAGAAAGAAAAGTACAGAGAGTAGCCCACAGGTAACTGGGCAGCTAGAATCTATTCATAATTCCTTTGTTAGAAATCACCATCACAGAAACTGAAGATGTGGCTCAATTGTAGAGCATTTGCCTACCATGTACAAGGTCCTGATTTCAACCAGCACTCAACTCTCCGTAAAAATCACCATCACGCCATGCTTAGCAATTTCAAATAGTTCCCACAGACTCTTCGCCTCCTTCATGTCCAAATCAATATGCTATATGGGTCCCGTCACTGTGGAGAACACTCGGACCCAAAGCTTCGTCCGTCACGGAAGGATTTTTTTTTTTTAGTTACCACAGATTGGCAATGCCAAATGGTTTCTTATAATGTCACCTTGGCAAAGGCTAAGTACGCCAGACTAACTCTCCAATAGTTTTAAGGAAAGAGGTTTAGGGATTTATTAGATTCTATCACATAGATAACTGACCCCATTTCTTAAAATTGTTGCAAAACTCAGGTGACCAAAGTTCCAATTTCTACAACAAAAGAAAAATACAAATGTAAGGTTGCAAATGAAAGTTGATGGAACTTCCCAGTATAATATGGGAATTCCTTTGATACCCAAATGTGAATTGGACTCAGACAGAATTTATTAGAAGGATATGAGATACCCAGATGTACCTTTAATACCCAAATGTGACGCAGGCAGAGATTACTAGAGGTCATTAGCAAGATGTGATGGTCAGGCAAGGGAGAAAGGGCTCTTTAGCTGGGTCAAAGCTGGAGGCAATGCCCAGGGTCATATTTAGGAAGCATTTTAAAGGGCCTTTGACATCTCTGTAAGCTTCCCTTATTTGATTAGAGAGCTCATCTGTTGCCATGGCTGCATCAGTCATTCAGATGCTGGAAAAGAGCCCTAGGTCAACATTGGCCAACTCAACTATTCTCAGGAATGTCTTCTCTTAGCTCCTACTATCTATTGTGTATTTCATCCTCCACATTCTGAGCATATTTGGTATCTAATGCTGAATCTTTCATCTTCCTTGACAATCTGTACACAGATCTCACCAGCCTATGTGTCCTTGGCACTAGTCTTCTCCAAAACTTTTTCTCTCTTAAGCTCCTTGTGGTCATTACTCTCTTCCTCACCCTCAATAGAAAGAAGCTTCATGAGACATTTCTTCACAGCCTATCACTTGTACTGCTAAATGCGTGTGCCCTTCTTTAGTGCCAGATCATTTATCACCTGCACCAGCAAGGAAGCCTTGTCTGCTGGTTTCCCCACCAATACAATTCACAGACCTCAGGAATAAAAATGGAATCCCACTTATTAGGTTTTAAATGGGGCCAAGAATGGGCTTTAAAAGGCAGAAGCCAAAGTGTGGATTGGAGTTACAGGAAGAAGAAACAGAACTGTCCTGAGTACAGAAAAATAGAACATTAGCCACAGTGCACAGTAACAGCAAACAGATTTCCCTCTGCTCCTACCTGCTGGGAATCCAGAATCTATTCTTGCTGCCCTGTATCTCTCTTAGTCAAATCCTACAGTTACAGAGGCTCCTCCTGCCCACCCACCCTGTTGTCTTTCAGTCAGTTTCTGCTACCTCAGGCTTTTAAGAGACCTGACAGATGTCAGGTGCTGATGGCTCATGCCTGTAATTCTAGCTACTCAGGAGTCTAAGATCTAAGGACAGAGGTTCAAAGCCAGCCTGCGCAGCAACATTTGTTGAGATTCTTATCTCCACTTAACCACCAGAAAAAGCAGAAGTGGAGCTGTGGCTTAAAGTGATAGAATGCTTGCCTTGAGCAAAAAAGCTTAGCAACAGCGCCCAAGCCCCAAGTACAAGCCCCATGACTAACAACACCCCCCCAAAAAAGAATGACAAATTTGATAGGTTGTTATTAAACATCTTTAATGTGCTAAATTCTGTTATCATCACCTTTCCCTATTTGATCAGTGAAAATATTTGTTTGGATTTTGTATAAAAACAATCAAAGAAAAAGGAATCCAATAGCAAGCATTAAGTGGAAACACAGAGTAAACAAGGGTTTTTTGTTTCTTTGTTTTTTGTTTTGACTCCAGATTCTATGTAATTTAAGAAAAGGAGCAAAAGAAAAGAAGGGAAGAGAAAAGGGTCCTTGGCCCTGAGCCACGGTTGGGTGGGCTAGTTGGAGTAGTCAAAAGCAAAAAACTTGCATCTGGCATCTTTATCTCAGAAAGTATTAAATGATAGGTGTTGAAAAGCCAAAATTATAAACACTGATGTTTAGTATAGTCACTGGGAGAACAAACAAAGAACAAAGAAGGAACTATAATAAATTTTATTAAATCATAGTATGTTGTCATATACTTAGACCATATAACACATAGCTACTCCATCCCAGTACATCTGTCTTTCATGTGATGTGCCTTCTAGTTCAACTTAAAGAAGCCGAGGTGCTAATAGGGAAGTACCAACAGAAGAGGTTGTTCAAATTCTAATGCAGTGAGCATGCTTGACACTGGGTGTGTTGCACATAATAAATGCTCATGGAATCTAACTATAGTGTCTGTACCATGGATGAGGTGAAATGGCATCATTGTTTTAATCCCTAATATATATCATCATCAAATAATTTTAAAACTGTGTGACCCTATAACAGAAATTCTACTTTTTAAGGGTTCTGTATTGATAAGTAATTTCCTAAATCAGTTGCCTATTTCTTATAATCCCTAATTTGTGATCTGAAAATAGGCACATTAGAAAAGAACCAAAAGTTGTTGAGTGGCTACTGTGTTCCAGGCACTTTAGGCTCAATATTCCCTTAATTGATCATCAATCCTGAGGTCCAAGTAGCTGTGCAATATCATGAAAATACAGGTCAGAAATTGACCTCAGATATGCCTGGCTTCAAAACCATACTCTTGAGTTTCAGAAGAAGCCAATGGGAGGCTGAGTTATCTCCTCCTCTGGCTTTAAGGAATGTACCTATATGCAATAAAAAGTTTTAACCATTCCAATACATCATATGTTGGTATTGATATGGGAATTTAACAGTAAGTGGCATTCTCACATAGCTCTAAGGTATGTACTAAGGGCAGATATTTTATTAAGAAATGAGAAAATCTATTATTAACCATCAGCCAATGAGACCTAAGTAGGCTAGTATAGGCACCCACAAAGCACCAGCATTTAAAAACTGATTCTATTCAGAATAGGTAAGGAGAGATTTGGGTTAACGAAGGTCACCTGACCCTAGCCAGTCTCAAGCGTGGTCTTCAGAATAAGAGACTCACAAAGGAGGTCTCCATAAAGCTGGATGGGCCTGTTTTAGTCAAATGTTCCCAACATAATGTCAGCACAACTTGATGTTTCACTTAAGCTACTAATGAAAACCAGACCCAAAGCAGAAACCAATGAACACCAGCTCTTTACTATTTCAGGGGAAGGCTCTTAGGCTTTGAGTTGAACTGTTTATTTACTTCTTTGTTGGGTCATTTGTTCACACATTTATTCATCCTAGAGGTAATTGATGGGGGTACCTTCTAAGAAATTTTGCTAGATAGAGTTGAAGACCTATACTACATGGATTGTTGTCTTGATCTTTCTTTCCTTATTTAAAGATGGAGAAATCTAAATAAATATTTGAGCATTCTGTTGAAACACTCACATTCTTTTACTACTTTAAGGTAGGGATAGCGGTAGGTATGGGATGGAGGCCTAACTCACTTGCCCAAAACAATAAAAACATACTTTTCCCCATTACCCAATTTGTATTTTGAAATTCCTGTCCGTTTCCATGCAGCAAGCTATGGGTTTTCACATGAGAAGAGTTGGAAAAAACAAACAAACAAGACACCGAAAACCTAGTATTAGCCCACAATGGAATAGAACTGGAAAAGAGAAAAGTAATTATTTGCTTGAATAGCCTCTCTGGATATGAAAAACCAAGGCAGAACCCTAAGCTGTTTACACAGGCAACAGAGAGATATCTCTGGCTAGACAAGTAGACTTTTAGTTCCCTGCTGAAGATTGCATCTGATTTCTTATTTTATTTTTATTCCAGTTGCTACATTGATGGCCGGGTGGTGAAGGTGATGGACTTCCTGAAAACTCGCCTGTTAGACACACTCTCTGACCAGATTAGGAAAATTCAGAAAGTGAGTAAAACTATCTGGGGAAGAAGAGGAGTGAGTCTGGGGGTAAGGCAAGGGTAAGGTCACAGAGTGACAGCTGGACTTTGGCATGTGGGGACCCCTTGGAGGCAAAGGGTAAAATAGTGCAGTTCAGATGGGTGTGGTCAAGAATTCCCTTACTGCTGGTGGTGAGCCATTAGTTTTTCAGAAACAGAAGGGTTTAATCATGCTATATAAAGGTTTTAAAATTCCACTTTAACAGGTGCTGGTGAAGATGTGGGGACAAAGGGAACTTTGACACACTGTTGCTGGGAATGTGGATTCATGAACACAACCGATAGGGAAATGGGTGGAGGCTCCTCAAAAACTAGAATTCTCATATGACCCAGCCATCACACTTATGCTGGGATACCCAAGGAAATAGCCAAAGGAAATGAAATCATCCTGTCCTCCCACGTGGATAGGGCCTTATTCACAATAGTCAAGACATAGAATTGATGTAGGTGCCCAACTGTCCAAAGATAGATGGATGGATAAAGGAAATGGATAAATTGTGTAACATTGTTTTCACAATGGATTTAAGTTGTGTGTATGTGTGTGTGTGTGTGTGTGCGCGCGCGCGCGCGCGCCCTCGTGCTATCTGTGAGCTTTTTTTTTTTTTTTTTTTTTTTTTTTTTTTTTTTTTTTTAAGACTAGTGCTCTACGCTTGGGCCACAGTTACACTTTGCCTTTTTGCTGGTTGTTTGGAAATAAGAGTGGACTTTTCTGCCTAGGATGGCTGTGAACCATGATCCCTAGAATTCAGTCTCCTGAGTAGCTTGGATTCTGTGATTTCTTTTTAAAAATGAATGAAATATGGTCATCTGTGGCAAAAATGTACAAAACTGGAAGATACATGTGAAGTGAAATAAGCCAGACAAATACTGCAGGCAGGTTCTCTCTCATATGTGAGAGCTAAAACTGTTTATTTCAATCTAGAAAGAGTTGAATAGTAACTACCACAGGCTAGGAAGAGGAGAATGAGAGAAAGAGGAAAGATATGTAATGAGTAGCACCATATTGTTAGACAGTCAGTTGGAATAAGTTCTAGAACACTACAGCATAGTGGGGCAACTATAGTTTACAAAAACCCTTACATAATTTGTGAATAATTAGAAGCTATGTGGTCAAAAGCCCCAAGCATAAAGAATAATAAAGATGAAAAGGCTCATTTCCTCTATTTGATCATCAGTACACACATATTGAAATGCCACACAGTACCCTATAAATATGTATAATTATTACAACTTAATGCAAAAAATAACACAAAGACTCCATGTGGAAAACCTAACAATGTTTAAAAAATTAAATTTTTCTTCATCCTTCCAACTTGGTCCTCCATTCAAAATTAAGCACAACTCTCAGTTGGTTTTTAAGGGATGAGAGGTGCTTCTTTATTTTAATAATAATATTGTAATACTTTATTTGTAAATTGAGTTTGGTCAAAAAAAAAAAGGAAAGAAAAAAAGGCCAGATTTACTTTGTTATTTTCTTTTTCACACGGATTTATCTTGGGTTAGAGAATGATCATATTCATTCTGCTCTTGACCATTATCATTCCTGAGAATTTATTTTTTCCTAGATGTCCAAGAATCAGCCAAGAATGACATATCTTTACAACAGATGTCAGTTGTCAGATAGAACCTTAGTTGGGGCTGAAAGCTAGAATACCTATGTATGAATTCTCTCTGTAGACTAGGCCTCCTCCCCTAGTTCCAAAATAAGATGTCCAATGTGTGTTTGTATGTGTGTGTGTGTGTGTGTGTGTCTGCACTTGTGCACAAGTGCAGACACACACACACACACAGAGCCATCATCAAAACTATAGATATATGATCCTCACAAAGCTATGCCACTTTTCCTAGCCCACTCTCAGAAGTCACAGAGCATTGGTTCAGTCATATTCTGTTCACTGAAGCAGTTACCAAGACTCAAAAAGTTTCAAGAAGAAAAGACATAAACTACCCAGGGGCCAATGGCTTACAATTGCAATCCTATTTACTTTGGATGAGGTATAGAGGTCATGATTTCTGCCAGAAAAATCTGTGAGACTCCACCTCCAAAACAACTAGCAAAAAGTCAGGAAGGAGCCATGGCTCAAGCAGTAGAGTGCCAGCTGAGTAAGTAGATCAGAACAAGAATAAGGCTCTGGAAAAACATATAGGACCCAAAATATTTCTGTGGTTTTTTAAAACGTACAATCTGTTACAGTTACATCCTTCTAATCTCATTTAGTGGGCCTTATAGTTCTCTCCAACTAGTTTTCTTTCCTAATTGCCCTTTTCAAAGCTCTTGCCAGATGCTACTTTACTGAGTATCTACTGGAACTGTTGCTGGATCATGGCTTCTCTAAATTTGGCCATACTGGGTAGTTTTTCCATTAGGAAACAGCGTGGACCCAGTTGTCAGAATGCCCATGATGAGTCAGTCACCATAGCCTACCATGTGTCTATCTTGGAGAAAGTAGAGCTAGGACCTGAATAGGATTACTGAACTATGATAGTTGATTTTTTTTTTTTTTTTTGTCGGTCATGGGGGCTGAACTCTGGGCCCAGGCACTGTCCCTCAGCCCTTCAGCTCAAGGCTAGTGCTCTATCACTGGAACCACAGCTCCACTTCCGGCTTTTTTCTGCTTATATGGTGCTGAGGAATTGAACCCAGGACCTCATGCATGCAAGGCAAGCACTTTACCACTGAGCCAACTTCCCAGCCCCTTGTTGAAATTTTTCCTCAGCTGTTTCTTCTGTCTTCTGGGTGAAAAGGGGGCACCCTAAAAAACAGAGGTAACAAGTACAAACTATTGACTGCTTTAATGACTATATGCCTGGAAACCCCATCCAAAAGCTTGAAATGGAGTCTGTATTTCTTCTTAGTAGACATTAAGGGAAGTCTTGATGACCACTATCACCCCCTAGGGCCCATTGTGGTGGAAAAGGGCAGATTTCCTAACAAAATAGAGCTATGTGAAAGTGCTTTGATAGATCTGTAGTGAGACTGTTTGAATGGAATTAAAGCATGGGGCTTCAAGGCTGATGGTATGAGTTAGAATTTAGACTTATCTGTGTGGCTGTGGCCATTCAATTATGGGGGGTTTTTTTGTCTGTAAAATGAAGGGGTTACCAGGTTAACAAGAAATGCACTCATTACCTTACTTACATAACTGAAATTTCTCTGTACATAAAAAGAAAGAAAAGAAAATGAAGATACTCTTTATGGAGATTAGAAGAGTCACATGAGGCATTATTTTGTTAATTCCTATTGACTTTTAGCTCTTATTGCTATTATTGTTGTTGTTGAGGGTTTTTTTGTTTTTTGTCAGTTGTGGGGCTTGGACTCGAGGCCTGGGAGCTGTCCCTGAACTCTTCAGCTCAAGGCAAGCACTCTACCACTTGAGCCACAGCGCCACTTCCAGTTTTCTAGTGGTTAAGTGGAGATAAGACTCTCACTGACTTTTCTGCCCAGGCTGGCTTTGAACTGTGATCCTCAGATCTCAGCCTCCTGAGTAGCTAAGATTACAGGCATGAGCCACCAGTGTTCAGCTTATTTTTTAATTATAATCTCTTTGATAAAAGATATTCCATGTTACCTTTCTTCTCCATTTGTTCTTTGCTCCTCCCCACCCCTGTTCTCCTTCTCCTGTGAACTAGAGAGACTATGATAGGTGATATTTTGGGCTCTTGAAAGGCAATGACTCAATTGCAACAAGCAGCTGTGGTCTCCAAATTTGGATTGCCACTTAGAAAAAGAATTCTCCGTTTTCTGAACAGAGAGACAATTATGTGGTTCTGTGAAAATGTGCATCATACTTTTCGAAGCCAAACATAGATCTGTTTGGACACTTCAGGCTTCCTGATGATCTACACACTTTTTTCTGCCATTAGAATAAGGCTAATCATCTACATTGGGAGATGAGTCAAGAGAAAGAGTTGAGAATCTCACAATCTGGGGACAAGTGAGACAAGAGGGAGAGATGTTGAGGACACAGTGCAGATGGTACACTGTCAAGAGCTGGCCTGAGTCCAGAACAATGACATAAGAACCAAGAAGAGCCACTTTGGCTTAAGTCACTTGGACTCTGACTTGTGTCCTCATCTCCTAGAGGAATCAGAGGAGGAAATAACACTTTTTGATATTATTTTTTAGCAATTCAATAAGCTCAGGAAGGCATTGGTGAAATCCCAGCCATAAGGGAACTATTTCCAAAAGTACTGTCCATATGATTGCATTTTGAATACTAAATTGAACAATTGGTTCCCTCAACATTTGAAAAGTTCTTTCCTTGCTGCCTCCCTTCTTTCTTACCATCTTCACTTCATTTTTTTAACCATTAATACCATCATTTGTATTTTTCAGACCCCTGAGAATGTAACAGTGACCAAAATTGATGTGACATTTGTATTCATAGACCATGTACTCTAGTGGAGAAAATAGTTAATGAAGCAAGCAAGCAAGGGTATATTGGTGCTGGGGCATGAACTCAGGGACAGGACACACTCCTTTAGATTTTGATCAAAGCTGGTACTCTGCCATTTGAGCCACAACTTCTGTTTCCTTATGTTTATTTTGCTGGTTAATTGGAGATAAGAGTCTCACAGAGTTTTCTTCTGGGCTGGTTTTGAACCTGGATCCTCAGATTTCAGCCTTCTGAGTAGATAGGATTACAAGTGTTAAGCTACCAGTACCCATCTAAGATGTTACAACTCTGTGACAGGGTGCTATGGGAACGCATAGTGGGAAGTAGCCATCTTACAAAGTAAAGGAAGGAAAGCCAGGAAAGTCTTCTGAGAGGAAGTCACAGGCAGGGTGACACCTAAAGGAAAAAGTCTGTCTAATTTATGTAGTTCCTAGGGTATAATCAGAGAACCACTTGCATAACTGTATATGGTTAAAGGCAATGACTTATGTGGTTCTTTTGTTATCATTATGATTATTTTGTTAATATCCACATTGCTTATGATATTTAGTAAAGGTCAACTCTTTGGAAGTAATATCATGCCATGTCAATCACTCTATTACATAGGACCATAGAAGTAATTAATAGATTAAACAAGAGAATGTTGTTCTTAACCATCCTTCCAGTTTACCAGCTTACCTACTTACTTTTGCTTCTTAGCCTACCAAAAAGTATAGGAATAAAAAATAAGTATTTCCTGAGAATCATAGGATAGCTAGAAATAAAATTAAAGGGAAAATTAAAATAGAAACATTGCTAACTTTTTCTGATGAAGAAAACTGAAATGTGAAAACATATAAGTAGCAAGTGGGTGCTGGTGGCATACCCCTACCATCCTAGCTACTCAGGAGGCTGAGATCCAGAGGATCACAGTTTAAAGCAGCCTGAACAGAAATGTCTTCAAGACTATATCTAAAAAAAAAGTCCAAAGTCAGCTTGGAGTCATGTCTCAAGTGATAAGAGTACCAGCCAAACAAACAAGCTGAGTAAGTGTGAGGCCCTGAGTATCACCACAGCCATCAGTATTTGGTTAATTCACTTATTAACTCTCTTATACAACAATGCTGAAAGCTTATTTCAGTGTACCAGGGCCTACCAATGGGCAGGTACTCCATAAATATTAGAGGGAAAAGGCACATCAGAGGCGGCAAATGAATGAGCAGAAGAGAAGTATTAAATTAGTACCATCTCACTCACATTTGTATATGCTGTTTCTATTGTTTCCCATGCAAGATAAGCCATCATGTGCTGCTACTTTATAGTTTAGAGTTTGAATGTGTAGAAAGAAACTTAGGGTGCTGGGAACTGGTGGCTCATGCCTGTAATCCTAACTACTCAGGAAGCTGAGATCTGAGAATCCTGGTTCAAAGCCAGTCTGGGCAGAAAAGTCTGTGAGACTCTCATCTCCAATTAACCCAAAAACAAATTGTTTAAATAGGGATATAGGTTCACACATTGCAACAATGAAATGTACAAGACACTATGTTGAAAAAATGAACTTTACAATTTAGAGGGGGGGGGTGAGGGGGAGGGTGTAGTTGTGGAGATGGGAGGGACGGGATGGTAGGGGGAAAACAAAGGAGGAGGCAACAATGCTTGGTAAGAAATGTACTCATTACTTTGCTCATGTAACTGTAACCCCTCTGTACAGTATTTTCACAATAAAAATTTATTTTTTTAAAAAAGAAGTAGAGCCATTGTTCAAAGTGGTAGAATACTAGCTTTAAGCAAAAGAGCTCAGAGATAGCACTCAGGCCCTGGGTTCATATCCCACAGCTGACAAAGGAAAAAAGAAAGAAATTTAGACAGCCATGTAGTCCATACCTATATTCCTAGTAGAAAAATATCTTCTATGTATGTGTTCAGGGATAAGAGAAAATTCTGTTTATAGCGCCCAAATGACATTTCATTTTAGAATACAAGACATTTCCTTTTAGAACAAAACTATCTTTCCTTCTAGATTAGGAAGATCATATAAAATGTAAACAACTAGAAAAAGGTCAGCTAAAGTGCTAATTTTCAAAGTTTGGGGAGATCTGCTTTCCTCTAAGTAGATCTCAATAAAGGAAAAGAAAAATAGGCCAAGGAAGTAGGCCAAAGGCTAGTATAGACAAAGGACCCACAATAAAACTGTATCACATTAATAATACCCTTGGATGGCATCTATGAGTAATTCTAAGTTGAATGGGGCTTGAGGTTTATGTGATGGAGACCTCTTTAATAAAGAAGTTAACAAAGCAAACTTGCAAATATTAGAGAACTCTGTCCATGCAAATGCATTTGTAGGGCCCTTTCCAGGACCTTGGTAGATGCCCAGGCTAAAAAGAAGCTGAAAGTTCAAGCTCTATGATCTCTTCCACAAATTAGTATCTTTGCCTTGGCTAGGCTTTGCATATGCAAATGAGACAACAGGACCTATGGTATGGGAAATGTACTTTCACATGTAAGACATTGATATATATTATACGATATGTGAATAATATTAAACAAGACACTAAATATATTATAGGGAGCTCTAACCAAAGGGATGGTAATCACCAAGAGATCCAAAATTTTAATCCCTGTTTTTTCATGAATCTTAATATCTTTGATCCTAGTCACAAATATTTCCTTGGTTCTTAAACACAAATAATTATCAAATGTGTCATCAGTTTTTTAAAAGCTGGCAGGAAAAAGGAAAAATTGTCAGCAAGTTTCAGTTGATAATGATTATTCAAAACACTTTTGATTTTCGAAAGCATTAAATTATGCAAAATTCACTTAACTCACAAAAATATAGTTACACATGCCATTTATTGAGTGCATCATATATGATTAATCCATTGGAGAAAGTGATAATTTGCTCAAGGCCACAGAGCTTGCTAAATGATAAAATTAGAATTCAAACTAAGGCCTACTTTAAACTTTTCAATATCTCCCATACTTGTGGGCCCTTTATTTTGTAACCCATTGTAATATTTCTATTTCTAGGAAGTATTTTAAAGAAGAATACCAAATATTCTTGGTGAAAAAAAAATCACCGTGACCCCACAATTAGCTGCTCTAAAGTGAGGATTCAATGGAAATTGGGTATCTATCACGATATTAGGCAAATGAGGGTGAAAGAATTGCAAGTTATGACTTTCATCCGCTGCCTCCATCCACATGTTTCCTGTGTACAGACTTGTGGTCAATGCATAGTGAGGTTCTGTTATTTGCAGGTGAATGATAATGTAAAGGAATTTGCTATACATGGACCTTAGCATGGAAACAAATGGTAGCTTGGGACCAAAAAGCTCATCAGGAAAAAGAGGCAATTGGGGTGATCTTCCAATGTTTCAATATGGAAAAGGGAAAATTATAGAGTTTTCCCTATAGGAAAATAAAGTTACCACTGAGGCTGATGGAGACTGTCTTGTTAAGTGTCTACCAATCCTTGGTTAGTCATAGCAAAGGAGCAGGAAAGTGAAGATGACTATTTAAGTGCCAGTATCGACTTTCTAGTTTCTCTTCCAATGAACACTTATCCTTGAAAATATTCATTGCTTTGGGACTATATGAAAATTTCTTCCCCATTTGCTTGCATATTCTCATAATTTCCTTGCCTCTCTGGTGACTGTATCTTGTTTATATATGTTCTCATTTTAATTTTATGTTTTGCTGCAATTACACTCAATGGCTTCTCTGTGGTTTGAGATAAGAAGAACTGAGAGTGCAATTTTAAATCCTGAAAATGTCACAGAAACAGAAGCCACAAATTAAAAATTGATCTGATACCAAAAGAAAATGGACAAATATGGCACTCCGGAACAGAGAGATGATAAAAAGAAATTACACAGGGAAAAAATAATGAAAGTGACAGGAAGTACATTAGACAGAAGAAATAAATCAAGAGGAATGTGATGAGATATTGAAATGGCTGAGCTCAGAATAGCCCAGCTCACATAACCTAAGAAGGACATGTTAAATGTGGAGAGTTTAGCCAACCAGAAGCTTGTGGGTCTCTTCAAGCAGGAAAATTCAATTAGAAAGTCACAGAGCCCTGCACGAAACCGTGAGCATTTGGTACTTGCTCTTGTTATCTTGGGTCTGTTAGTTATCTTCTGTGAAATGTAGCTAGTAGAATATTCTCTCTCTCATTTGCTTCATAAAGAATTTTATAATCAGAGTTAACTGTCCAGAATTCTGTTAGGTATAAGAAAAGGAGAAAAAAGAAACAGAAACTTGCCTTCAAGTACAACATGGTCAAACTCAGAGACGGGTTCAAAGAACTTTGAAACCCAAGAGGCAAGAAATCGTTTCCTGACGTTTTGTAGAATGTTTCATAGAGGAAATAACATTTGAAATAAGTATTAAAAACAAGCCGGGCACCAGTGGCTCACGCCTGTAATCCTAGCTACTCAGGAGGCTGAGATCTGAGGATCGAGGTTCAAAGCCAGCCCAGGCAAGAAAGTCCCTGAGACTCTTATCTCCAATAAACCACTAGAAAACCAGAAATGGCACTGTGGTCAAGTGGTCGAGCACTCGCCTTGAGTTGAAGAGCTGAGGGACAGCACCCAGGCCCAGAGTTCAAGCCCTACGACCGACCAAAAAAAAAAAGAAAGAAAGAAGAATTAAAAACAATGATCAGATCATATGAGTGAGAGAAGCACAGGGAGAGAATGCAACCAGAAATAATCTAAGGCACAACCATGTACAGTAGTTCCAAAGTAGTGTCTCTTCTGAGTAGTGAACCCCAGTGTTGTGAGGAGAGATGGAGAAGGGGCACTGAGGACCGTCAGGAAGCTTAAAGTCGTCAGCATCTTAACCTGTGGGGCCCTGGCCACTGTTTTCAGTGTCATCAGAAAAATATTGCTGGGTGAATATGGCCAAAGAATAGTGAAACCTCTCAGCCCATACTATTATTAATATACATTAATATTTTTAAAAGGGAGGGAGGGAGCAGAGAAGAAGAGAGAGAAGGAGAAGGGGGAGATAAAGAGAGACAAGTTACTTACAGCTCATCTTTCAGCTGATGAAACAGCTCACAGTCAGCACAACTGCTGGGAATAGGGAACCACTCAAGGTTAGGAGGATAGAAATGACAGTCAATGACAGTGTGGAAGATGGGGTAGAGAAGAGAGCAAGCGTAGAGAGATCCAAGGCAGGGAGACCAAGGAAGGAATAGTAACAGGAAATTCAGGAAGGAAGGATCAGTGAGGACAGAAAAGACAACTAATATGATCTTCTCCTCTTCTAAAGGGACCTTTTGGTAGGTAGGTAGACAGACAGACAGACAGACAGACAGACAGGAGAGAGATGCAGATTTCCCTTTCTATATCTCTGTTGCTAGTAGATTCGAGTAATATATGTATCTAGAACCTCCTATATCTAATATGGTCCATAAGCAGAAGGTAAAAAGACATACAAGAAATATGGAAAAGGAGCTTTCTTCTTGACCATTTATAAATACAAGAAGGAATCAAAAGTGCTGAAAAGCAAAGAAGAGCTCTGTGTGAAGTTAAGCTGATGAAGCTTTCTGAAGTGGGCGCTGGTGGCTCACACCTAGTAGCTCACTTGTAGCTACTCAGGAGGCTGAGATCTGAGAATCACATTTTGAAGTCAGCCTGGGCAAGAAAGTCTATGAGACTCATATTTACAATTCACCACCAGGAAACTGGAAGTGACGCTGTGACTCAAACTGGTAGAGCTCTAACCTGGTCAGTGTCCAGGCCCTGAATTCAAGCCCCATCGCAAACAACAACAACAATAAAACGTTGTGAAGCTATCTGTCTATGTATGTATGTATGTATGTATGTATGTATGTATGTATGTATGTATGTATGTATGTATGTATGTATCTATCTATCTATCTATCTATCTATCTATCTATCTATCTATCTATCTATCTATCTATCATCTCTCCATACTCAACTATAAGAGAGGGCCAGTTCTGGTTACTTAAAGAGTTACTAATTCTTCTGAAGTCTTGGGAAAGCTGGTTTCCATGTAGATGAGATGCTGGAATTAATGGACTCCAGCTTCTTGGGGAGGATGGCCTCCTGCCAGGGCTGATTAGCCCAGGTGGCCTGTCCACTATTCCTGTTTTATTGCTTCCTTTCTCATTAAGGAAGGTGTTGGTTTGGATAACCATAAACAACATGTCTGCTGCTACAAAATGCTACCATCTCTTGCACCCCCAGTGGCTGAAGCTAGGCTCTCAGGAGTCTTTCAAAAGACTTACGTCACCATTTTGAAAGGCCGGATATCAAGGACTACAGGAAAAGGAAGCCCAGGTTTGAACATGTGCTACATAAATGGTTATTTCCCTATTTTTCCTGTCTTCTTTTCTTTTTTCAAATTCAAAGTGGTAGAGAAAATCAAACTTTTTTTTTTCAATCAAGGATGTTGGCCCTAAGGAGTGGGTCTTCTTCTCCTCCTCCCTTCTTCCTCCCCTTCCTCCTTTCCTTCTCCTTTCTCCCTTTCCTCTCCCTCTCCCCTCTCATTTACCTCTTCTTCCTCCTCCTACTTCTCCTCTTCCCCCTCTTCCTCTTCCTCCCTCAGTGTATTGAACCAGTCCTTGATAGCTCCTTACCCTACAATACTAAGGAAAACAGCTGAAGGGTCTCCCATTCATAGCTCTGCCTCTAGCTGATACAAGGGCGCTGAACCGCCACCAGCCACTCACCGGACTGCTATGTGGGTGCCTCAGTGCTCCCTCGATCATATGGACCCAGAAGCTAAAGTGAATTTGGGAACAAAAGAGCTGGCAGCTAAGCAGACAATTCCCCTTCCCTCACTTAAGTAATCTCAGCATTTGTACTTCCCTCCTCCCCAGACAATGTATCCCTTAAAATAACCTTCACTGGCACTTCATTTCTCACCAGGAACCTTTTTTCTTTCCAACGTGCTCTAATTTTCTCTCTTCCAGCACAGGGAGAATCATATTTACTCAGAAAACCACAGTGTTGAACTATAGCCTTCTAGCAAAGTTTTACTTTCTAAAGGGAATTTTGCAGCTGGTTCCATCTGCCTTTTCCTGCCTTTTCCTCTCTTCTTCTGCCCATGCAGATTTTCTCCGCAGACCCACCCTGCACTCATTCCCCAAGTTCCAATCTCCCGTGCACACTACCATGTTGGTATTCTCTGCTTCTTGGTGACACATAATTCATCATGTCTCCCATCCTGTCCCGGGCAGAAAATGCTCCGAGAGTTTTGTTGATTTGCACCAACTACTCCTACAACCTTTAACACTAATACTTTTTAGTAGTAATTCCTTCAGAGGACATTTTGTGAAATGGACTTAGATTTCATGCCAAAGTTTTACCCCACTATGTGTTGAAAGGAACTGTCTCTGTTAAGAGCAGGTTCAAATGTGCTACTCTGCATGTTAATTGTGTTTATGCATATTGTCTCTACGCATTTTAAATTCTAAACTGGACTTCCCTGCTGTTCCATGTACCTCTGGGCTGTTACACATCACCCTGAGTGGTGTCTGAGGGGAAAGTAGTCAATGCTCATGTTACATTTATTCAAACACCAGCTCACATGCCTTAGACATGGAGAACGGTATACCAATCATTTTGGCTTAAGTACTTACTGTACTCCAGATACTGATATATAAGGGCTTTTTAATGTTTAGATATCATAAAAACCTCAGAGTCAGATATTCTTGATTCTAGAGTCATGTTAGAACACAGAGAGGTAATGTAACATATGCAAAGTCACACAGTGAATGAACAATAGAGGCAGGACTCAAATGTAGCTTATGTGTCTCTAGAATGTACGATTCTAAACACCACTCAGCACTGACTTACCAGCAAGATCTGGCAGGAGTTGGCGGGGGAAGGGGCCGATGTGGATCAAACTTGGGCCTTATCCAGGCTAAACACGTCCTCTACATTGTAAGGGCCAATGACAACAATTTTTAGATAGTTTCCTTCCAAATTTCCTGGCAAGTCAGAAGATCATTCAGATGTCCTTGCAGAATCCTGTCTACAAAGAAGTTTACATATCTAGCTATTTTCTGTAATCAACTCCTTATTTAAAGGAGCTATGCTTTGAACTCCTTTTGAAAGAAAACCAGCTCACACCAATTTTTTTTCCCAGTTTGGCATGCATGCCACCATCCAACCAAGTACCTATAGTCTGTGCATGAAACACACACTTGTCTCTGGGTTTTCAATATCAGAACATCGTAATGAGCTTGATTCTTCATAAAACCCTTTGAACACACAAATCATTCTGGATGGTAATTTTCTCTTTAGATTTCTGAGTTCATTGGATTTCACACATAAATTATGTGCTAAGAAAATCAGGATTTCTCTTTTCCTCTCTAAAATCAAGATCTCAGGGTATGCTAATGTGTGGCAAACAAGCAATTATTTCTCTCATTAAATCTCTCATATTCTTAAAGTTTTCCTCATCTCTATGGTTGTTTTGGCGATAGATGATGGCTTTCGATTCTTTGAACAGTTTAGTGGCCCTTTCTGAAATCATATGACTTTGTTAAAGAGTGAAGGTTTACTGAAAGGTAGTACAATGGTAGGTCTGGAACTACCAGCTTCTTTATGTGACTAGAGGACCACAATCTCCAATAAGTTTGATTCTATGTCAATATTCCACTAGGAAGCAAAGAGAGAAGAAAATAAGACAGGATTCCTTGCCTTCCAAGGGCTAATTCAGAATTTCTTGGAAGCTAATTGGATTTCTTCCTTGTGTCATAAATGGTCGTTTGAAATCCTACCACCAAACTGTAGCTCTAGTTCCTTTGACTTCACACATCTCCTTCAAGAGCTTGAAAAACCTGCTAGGTCAAGGAAATTCAGCTCAGAATCTTCTTGAAATTAGGTCTCATGTCATTTATGCTTTGACAAACAAGTAGGATCTTTAACACAATTCTGTTAGGTATTATTCCATCAGTGGATTAGGAAATTGAAACTCAAATTAATTGGTCAGAGAAATAGCAGAACTTTTAATTTGTACATTACATAACCCAAGACTTTTCATATACATATATGTAATCTTATCCAACTAAGGTGATCTTACATTAGTCTGATGAGATTCCTTTTTGGTTAAATCTCTCCAGGACCCTCCATCCCACTCAGAATGAAAACACTCTCCTTTTCTTCTTGACCTCATTTCCTTCAGTCATTTAGTCTCTCACTATATGGGTGTTCACTGGTTCTATGATCTACAGTCCTGTTTATACCTCTAGTCCTTTCTCCATATCCTTCTTCCAGAACCTGAAGGGTCTGTCTCCTTCTTCACCTGATCTCAATAGAGGTACCACTTTTCAGAGGGGCCTTCCCTCTGAAGCCACAACTCTCCCCTCCTGCCAAGTCACTTCTTTCTACCATAGTACTGTTTTACCTTTTTCTTGGTCCTTATTTTTAACCATGTTCCTTCTATTTGTTTACTTATTTATTGTTAGTCTCCTTCTCTAGACTGCAGTGTAAGCCAATGAGAGTGGTGATGGTATGTTTTGGTTCTTTACCCCTGCTCCTAGAACTGGCCCTGGCATTTTAGCAGGTGTTCACTACATACGTGCAGAATAAATTAACACATTTAGCAATGCCTTAATGTTTTAGCCTTCTTTTAATAAATTCTCCCTAGGTAACTTCACCCACCTGTACTCTACTCTCATTATTTTTCTCTATTCTAGATCTTTGTTTCTGAGATGACCAGCTAAAAGCTGCACTGCCTTTTTTCCCTCCTATTTTATTATTTAACTTAAATTTCTATCATTAAAGATATTCTTAATCTTTGTGTGATAAGAGCAAAGAGACTCACATTCTTAGTATAAGATGCCAATACATTTTTTATATTTTACATTTAGAAGGGACTTAAGAGTTGGTCTATTTCAAATTCATGACTTTGAATGTTAAAAAAAAATAACTCAGAGTCCAAGGTAATAACTGCTGAAAGTCTCAGAGATAGCATGTAGTAGAATTCAAAATTCCTAAGTTATATTCTCTGTCTTCTCTATCCTTTTGCTGATATATTTATAGATAAGATAGCTAGCTAGATAGATAGATAGATATCACATACCAAGACATTCACCCTTTAAAAGTAGTAAATTCAGCCAGATGCTGGTAGCTCACAGGTATAATCCTAGCTACTCAGAAGGCTGAGATCTGAAGATTGTGGTTCAAAGCCAGCTGGGGTAGAAAAGTCCATGAGACTCTTATCTCTAATAAACTATTTTAAAAAAGCCAAAAGTGGCTCTGTGGCTCAGGTGGTAGAGCACTAGCTTTGAGCAAAAGAAACTTAGGGGTAGCACCTACATCCAGAATTCAAGCTTCAGCACTGGCAAAAAAAAGTATTAAATTCAATGGGTTTTAGTTATTCATAGAATTTTGAAATCATCACTACTATTTAATTTTAGAACATGTCTAGCACTCTCCAAAGAAATGTCATATTTCCTAGTATCCACTTTTAATATCTCCTTCCTCCTTCCTCCTCTTTTTCAACTCTAGGAAGTCACTAACTTACTATCTTTATGGAGTTGCTTATTCAGGATATTTAATGCAAATACTATATATATATATATATATATAGTTTATGTCTGCCTTCTTCCATCTATATTAATTATTCCAAGGTTCATCTGCGTTGTAGTACTTACCGTTTTGTTTTGTTTAACCAAACTCTTTTTCCCCAACTACTTCACTTCCATATTTGTCTTTAGCACAAAATTAAACCGGAAATCAAAAGTTAAAAAAATAACCACTAAATATCTGACTTAGATCTAGTTAGTTATGAAGGAAGGACAAAGTCTATCATGTGCACAGATGCTTCCTAGATATGGAATTTTAAGAGGACTTATAGATGAGCTCTCTAATTTTACTATGTAGTTCTTTTTTTTTGCTGTTTGTATTCTTTTTTTTTAATTGTGAAAATACTGTACAGAGGGGTTACAATTACATGGGCAAGATAATGAGTACATTTCTTATCAAGCATTGTAGCCTCCTCTTGTTTCCCCTTCCCATCCCTGCCCATCCTCCCCCTACCCCCCCTACCCAACCTTCCTCCCCCCCCACCAAAGTTGTAAAGTTCATTTTTCCACATAACGACTTGTATATCTCATTGTTGCAATGGATCCACCTGTATCCCTATTTAAACGATTTGTTTTTTCCCTTCCCCTCCACAAATTATACCAAACTCAAATACAGTGAAAGCAGGGGTTATACTGTGGGGGAGGGACATACAAAGCAACAAAGAAATAATCTTATAAATGTGTTAGAAACAATCACCTGAAAGAAAAAAAAAACATTTGAATACATATCTTAGGGTTCATGTCCCTGACATCAACTTATATGAACTTTTCTGCTTGACTCAGACATCTACTAGTTATTGCAAATAAGGGAAACCATGGGACCTCTGTTTCTTTGGGCGTGGCTTACTTCACTTAATAGAATTTTTTCCAAGTCTTTCCATTTCCTAACAAATGGGGCAATGTCATTCTTTCTGATGGAGGCATGGAATTCCATTGTGTATATATACAACATTTTCTTGATCCATTCATCTACTGAGGGGCATCTGGGTTGATTCCATATCTTAGCTATGGTAAATAAGGCTGCAATAAACATAGTCGTGCTGGTAGCTTTAGTGTGGCCTTGTTTGTGATCGTTTGGGTAAATGCCCAAAAGTGGGATTGCTGGGTCATAGCTCTATGTGGAGTCTTTTGAGGAACCTCCATACTGCTTTCCAAAGTGGTTGAACAAGTTTACACTCCCACCTGGGGGACAGTTTTGCCATCCTATAAGGCTTTCCCTCAAATCCCTGTGAGATTGGATACAAGTTGCCAGCTTGGGTTGATCATCTGAAAACTAGCATCCTTCTACCCGATTTTCCCTTCTTTTCTGTTCCAATCTGTTAGTTCATTTCTACTCTTTGTCATTATTCTAAAATAAACAACTTATAGGCAAAGCCTTTGACTTGGGCTCTACTTTCGATCATTAGTGGTATTATTTATTAGAACATTTGTTCCTAAGAATAATTGCCATCTGGAATATCCACGCCCTGATCTGCCAGTCTCCAATGTGAAAATCACACTGGATGGTTTCAGAACTTCAGAGGGCAACACTGTGGACAAGGAACTTTGCCTTGCTGGAAGGCATGCTTATCCCTGTTTCCAGTGTAAGCTCTGACCTGAGGTCAGTGACTTTTCTTTTTGCACTCAGTTATTTTCAAACTGTGGTTGCAATATCCATACCAGACTTATTATCAAACCTGTCCCAAATGTTTCTCGCTACTCTCTCACAATTCATGACCTCAGAAGCTTAAACAAGTGTATGTGATCATAGAAGTACTGTAAAAGAGAGTACTAAAAATAATATTGCCTTTCAATACCAGTTAGTTTGGGAACATGATATAACTTTTATTTCCAATGAAGGTCATTACATTCCTAACGACACCTTACACACTACAACATGCATTACTTGTCTCATATTGTTACTCATATTTTCCTTCAGTGGATGTATGTCAATGTGAATGCTTTTGTGTGTGTAGACAACTTACTTTCCTAAGTAATTCATCTTGAAACAAAGTGCAAATCATGACCACCTGTAAACTGGGAATCGGAAGCACTTCCTTTAACTATGTGTTGCTTCTCACTTGGGAATAGTTTTTAAACTCTCATTATCCCCTTCTACTTTTGTCATGTAAACAGGTGGTTAACACATACACTCCAGGAAAGAAGATCTGGCTGGAAGGTGTGCTGACCACCTCGGCAGGAGGCACAAACAATCTGTCAGATTCCTATGCTGCAGGATTCTTGTAAGTAACACCTGTCATTCCACTCCCAGGGACTTTGAAGATGGATGGACAGGGAACTGTGATATGTTCACCATTCTGCTCATTGCAGCAATAGGCTCATTTCCTCTTCATCTATTCTTTTAGGAAAATACTTACCCATTTCACAAACACTGATTAACAGGGTCTTCCCTTCTCCACTGTGGTAGAACACCTGTTTTTCAGCCTCATGTGGTCTTTCCATAAAAGGAAAGTGATAGACATGCAAAGGAATGAAGAATTCTCTGACTGGGACTGCCATGGAGCCGTGACAGTCATGTGATGGCCTTGAGTCATCACAGGGTGGGGGGGGGGAGAGGTTTACTCTAATTTTATGGGTGAAGATGGTGGTGGCAGAGGGGAGACATTTCAGGTGAAAGAAACATTTTGGGGTAAAGCGTAGTTGAGGGAACAATGATGAATGAGACTAAAAGTTTTGTTCACTGCATGGTTATCATGAGGGCTTAGGCTAGGGAGAGAATTTACCACCTGATCATGAAAGGTCTTAAAATCTACACAGAGGAAATGAAGCCTTGCTTATATCAAGCTATGGCAGCATTTGGAGAATATGACCTGTGTTGTAAGACTGTGACTGTGGCAATAAGATGCAGAAGCAGCTGGAAGAGATGAGAAAATGATCTTGAGAGCTACTGTTGTCATCTAGGAGACAACACAGGAAAAGCCAGGAGCCTGTGTGCTTCTCCCAGGCCTGCCAGTGTCATGTGCTAGGGACAGAACCGTGGATGTGCGACATGACTTTTTCCTGATCCACCATAGTCCTTTGACTCTGGCTCTCAGGCTGAGCCATGTCTCCCTAATTCTGCAGCTTTGCCCTCAGCTATGTGTTTTGCTACTGCCAGCTGGTCCTAATTATACAGATGCAGTTCCTCTTCATTGAGACAAGTTTCTTTAATATATTGGTAAAGGACAAATCAGACCAGCCAAGGAGATTGCCTTTACAGATGGAATCCTGTCACATGCAGATGAAGATGAGTCCATGTAATTCACCGTGATGCCCTCCCTGGATTCTTCCATATCAATATCTCAGCTTCTAATATTGTGTAGAACAGAAAAGTCATCCAATAGCATGGATCAAATGAATGAAATGGAGTGCATCAGCATGTAATACCCTGTGGCTGAGAGATTCCTTTCAAAACCACACTCCCCACACTGGTTTAATATGAGCTCTAGTGCAAGGATGAGAAGCTAGGTTGGCAATAGGTAGTAAAGGAAGACCTTTGCAACCACCCCAGAAATGAGTTTTGTCATGCTGTCACCACATGACCCTGCTTTGAGGCCCAGCAAGCAGCTCAATTATATTGTATTTTCTTGAGTACTCTTCCCCTTGTGGAAATGAGAAATATGACTAATTGTCATGGAAGCAGCTGGAGCAGACATCTTCCTTCTTATGAACACCAGCCAGATCTATCCAGGGATCTCTGTATTCATCTCTGTGTTTACGTTGCAGCACACAGATAAAAGTTCAGATTCTCAATGCTTGGTTAGACAGAGATCAGATAAAATTAGTTTATTCTGCTTCTGGTCTTCCTCCTATCTCCTTGTCATCCATGTAGCCTTAACTCCACTGACAGCACTCAGCAATGTGCCCTTCAAGTCTAGTTCTCTAAGGGACTTACATTGTTTTCTGTGTCCTGGGGGGGGGGGGGGGGAAGGGAAGGCATTCCAGGAAGCTCCAATAAACTAGCACATGATTGAGAAGAAGGCATTTCCCGTGTGTGTGTGTGTGTGTGTGTGTGTGTGTGTGTGTGTGTTTGTCTGTGTGTGTTTGTCTGTGTGTGTATGTCTGTCTGTGTGTGTCTGTGTCTGTGTGTGTCTGTGTCTGTGTGTGTCTGTGTTTTCAGTAACCAAAAGCACATGAAAATGCATGCATGAATCAGACTTCTCTACCAAGAACTCAGAAGTAGTGTCTCTCAGTCAGGACTTTGAGATCCTTTGGCATTCTGTAAATATAATCTTAGCATGCTATTGTGTCCCCAACACCTAGTAAAGTCTAGCATATACATTGAAGCATTCTTGATGGGGTATACTAGTCATTTTTACCACCTTTCTTTCTATGAACAAACAAAGAAATCTTTAAAAATAAACAAAACAGCCCTCTTCCTCCCTTTCTAAGGGGATGAAATGGGATTCATCACTAACCATTCTACTGTACGTATCTGGGGATAGCTGTGATTCTGGCCATGTCCCTTGAATAGCATAGATTCTGGATACACATACTGGAATACAAGCTTGGGTACATATTCCTCCCTCTCGGCTCAGTCTCTTTAACAAACTGCTAGCAAACTTCATTTTCACTAATTAACATTTGTTGAACATATATTCTACGCAAGTCACTGTTAGGCTGTGGAAGGGTCTCAAACAAGAATTTGATAATATTCCTGGAGATGTGACTGCACAGATATTTACAATGCTTTAACAATGACTTCCCTAGTTATGCAAGCATTCTTTGATGGTATCCTCAATGCTGAGAGTAATATATAACATTTAAGTTGATTCATATTATCAAATAAGTAATACATGACTGGACAAATGGAATCTTTTCACATGCAAAAAACACTATGATACAGCCTCATATTAATAGATAGAAGCTGCCTGTGGAGGGTTCACATACACGAGATTGTGTATTTACTCATCCTTTGGTTTTATTTTTCTTCCATTCAAGAAGCATAGAAATTGAAGGTGAAAGGCCACACTTATCTTCATAGATGTATACTTGTTAGATATTGACCCCATTGTATTTTCCTTTTTCCACATGAAAAGCACACTGATTTAGAAGCAGAATTCATGCTGTTGTTCCACTATAGCATATCCTCGACAAGTTATTTACTACTGTGCCTCAGTACTGAAAGAAAAGCTTAACTGGGTAGCCTGACTTCACAGGCTTGCCAAATTAATTAAAATAATAAAAGCAAGTCGCTTAGCAATGTGGTGTTCCAAAAGTCATTTCAGTTCTCTAGGTCACAATGTCCCCATCTAGACAAAAACAAACGCACACGTGCGCACGAGCGCACGCGCACACACACTCACATACACAAAGGTTCTGCTATGTTGTAGTCAGAGTTTCCTTTCTATTCAAACTTTTGTTTTTGTGTTTTGCTTTGCCTTCTGTTTTGCTTTTGTGAGTCTAATCGTCAGTAAATGTGTTCGTTTTTATGAGTACAAACTAAAATTGTAAATGTGAAAAAGATTTGAAAATATGAACAATATTTATTCATAAAATAGGAATTAGCAAAGCTCTTTATTCCAGCAAAGGAAAAAAAATCTTAATTCTTCTACAAGTCATGGGTTTGGAGCTCCATATGGTTTTAGATTTGAGAAATCTAACTCTGCGTAATTTTTCCCATGTGCTGAATGGTGATTTGCAGAGTTCCTAGAATCTAATTCTCTCCAGATATATTTCAACCTAAAGAGTCCTGAACACCTACAGTGTTCCAGAAACTGTGATGGGTATTTTGTGTGTGAGTTCAAATGTTGTGTCTATGCCTGATGAACTTGAACCTGATGGGGGAAAGCATGGAGACAATGAATGGCTGATGTACTAGGTAGGAGTGGGCACCCATAAGAATCCTGAGAAAGGAGGGAGGGAGGGGCTATTGTTGGCTGGGCAGCAGAGTTGAGGAGATTTGGAGATTAAGATGAATAGATGGGAAGAAATTTTCCAAATGGCCAGAGGTGAGGTAGAGAAGTTAGGAAGGCAATTCTAGGCAGCAGTTAAAACATGTATAAAGCCTCAGATAAGAGCAAGAGAGTATGTCATATCTGGTGCTTCCGGAGTAAGTTTTAAGTAGCTCAGAGTCTTGGAGATGAGGTTGATGGTAAAATAAAACAGTCCTCTCCCCACCCCCAACATACACACATGACTGGGACAGATTGGGACAGACGAGTGCTTTATCTTTCATGTGAAGGTTGAATCTCTAAGTCGCATGTTTTCCACATATATTGTTTGATTACAATTAGAATTCTCCCTAAGTTTCAGAAGTAGGTGAAAAATGACCGCATGAATGCATGACTGAACTGAATGTGTAAATAACAAAGTCAGATTCAGCACCCTCTAGGTGCTGGAAGCACCTAGAGGGCAGCACTTTGTGAAGCATGTAATACATGTGTGATCAATCCAAGTCTTCCATCATAGCTTACATGTGAAGGGAGCATGCTTGGATCCCCGAGGAATTCATTGTGATGCCAAGGGAAGGGCGTACACTGCCAGTATTGCTGATGAGAGATGCCAAGGACTGGACTATGCTTGCAAAGGTCGTAGTTGTGTAGGTTATGGTGGAAAGTACATGTACATCAGCAGACTGCAAGCAGAGATGTTTAAGGATGGACTGTGTAGAGTCCAGATTCTGTGCTTGTATGTGTGTGGCCAGGAAGAAGCGCAATAGGCTTACTGGTGGCTGGTATGTTTATTAGTATTATAATGACACAAGGTAAGTGATTAGTAGCAATGACTTTATGCCCAAGGGTAATTCCTTTTATTCCCCTGTAAAATAATGACACTAGTTTTAATAATCACTGAAATCTCTTGCAGCTGTGTGTTCAATATTTAAAGTAATGTTCTCCTTTAAAGTATTTAATTAAATTTGATGGTGGAAGGTTAGTGTGGTTTTGCATGTCACAAACTGATCTACACTGAGTTTGTTAGATGCCTTTTGAAAAATGTACTAATGTAACTTTTTTCTCTGTCTTGTAGATGGCTGAACACTTTAGGAATGCTGGCCAATCAGGGCATTGATGTGGTGATACGGCATTCATTTTTTGACCATGGCTACAACCATTTGGTGGACCAGAATTTTAACCCATTACCAGTAAGTATGGGATAAAGATTCCCAACCCCTTTTCCATCTCATTCCATTCTTTTCGTCATGCCATTTTTCCACACTGGAAGAATTTCTCTTCTTTTGCCAGTGTCAGTTCATTGAATAAATCACAGAGTAGCATCTAACTTTTGTTTCCTTGATCCATTTTACAGACTGTGGTTTCAACACACACACACACACACACACATGCACACACACACACACACACTTGCATGCACACATGTACATAATGCATGTATATATGTTTTACTATTATCTTAACAAACTTTGCACAATTGAGTTTCCTCATCTACTTGTGGCCTGTTTGAACTCTGCTTGAGAGTGAATTTTTCCAGATTGTTTTCTTTTAATGCTAATAGGAGACATTAGTTAATGTCAGATGCAGCATGTTGAAAGCAGATGGGAGAGTGCTAGCCAAGGTTTGATACAGTAGGAGCCCATCTCTGGGGGCATGGCTCAAGGGCATTTACAGTTCAATGTTGACCCCTGCGTGATAATGAGGGGACAATGTTCTCTGAGCATTAACTTCTCTAGGAAAGTAAAAGAAAGCAAAGAATTAAAGGGGAAAAATGCAGCATTTTATTTATTAGCCAACTGGAGAAATCCCACTTAGTCTAGAAAGGCTATATGTTTCAGAACTATTAAGTGAGTTACTCTTACACACAACCTATCATCATGATGAAGGGGCCAACTCTCATCAACTCATAAGACTTCAGAGCTGAGGTTTGCTTTGATACAATCTGCTTATGCCTCATTTAATGAAGGTACTAATAGCCTGGGGTGGGTGGGCAAGTAGGAATGTAGAGCCAGCTCTAGATCATGCCTTGAACCCTAATCCGGCTATTTCCATGCCTTCCTAAGATCCATAACAAATAAACACATACTACAATAGTGCATATCCATGCCATTTGTTTTCTTTGCCCATTTCTACCCCATTCTCTTTATCTTCCACACTGTGATCCAGAAGGCTCCGAATCCCAGAACAGGAAACAGCCTGACACTCAACTGCACCATTTTGTGTGTGTGTGTGTGTGTGTGTGTGTGTGTGTGTGTGTGTGTGTGTGTGTGTGTGTGTGTGTGTGTGTGTGTACCGGGGCTTGAACTCAGAGCCCCTTACTCTAACATGGAACCATGATGCTCAGATATCAACTTCTTTAATAGCTAGGATTACAGGCAAGAGCCACCAGTGCCTATCAACAGTGCTGTTTCTACATCTCCAAAGAATTCTTCTAGAGTTGAGTACTCAGTAATTACTGTATCACTGGGTATTCATGACCCCAAAGACTCCAGGAAAATCACAGATATTCAAACCAACTGTGAGAGATGAATAGGGTCAAAGAATATAATTTGCATGTATAGAAATATCATGACAGAACCCCTACTAGGTACAATTTAATCTATGCCAATTAAAAACCAGGAATTTAGAACTGTTATTTTTTTAAATCAACTGGCACAGTTCCTTTTATTCATAGAATAAAAATGCCTCTCTCAAAGCATGTGTGTGGAGTTGGAGTAAGAAGGAGTGGGGAGGGAGTAGATCCTAGATATTTGATTTGGTTTGTTTCAACTCACAAATTTGTATAAATAGAAGGAACTAATTAGAAAAGTACCTGTGAAAATAGAAGCATTAAACAAATGTAAAATCGCAGCTGCTATTTGAAATAAATATTTATTGTGCATCAGGCACTGGGGAGGAGATTGGTAATAGATCAATGAATGGATAGATGATATGATCCAGTGAGGGCTCCTGTAGATGCATGTCCAAGAAGGGTTTCTCTGGGCAGGTGACAGGTACACCCACTGACAATAAGAAGCCAGCTCTGTAACATCACAGAATGCCCCAGGCAGGGGAGAGGTTAAGACACAGGGCAGAAACAAATGGCATATTTATGGAAACTCAAGAATACAAGAGTGCTTGGGGCATGGAAGGATGGAGCTCAGGGGGTAACTGATGAAAGTTTGGTAACCAGGTCAGCTTATGCAGGACAGCTTCTAGTACAAGCTGTACAAAAAGGCCATTGGGTAGCTTCAATTGGAAGTAATGGGATTAAACTTAGGTTTTCAAAGGATCAACCTAGCATGATTCATGCAACAAATTTTAGTTCCCATTTTTTTTAATGATGCAGATGACATGTCACCATTTTACAGAGCATTTTCAGAAATGGTGCATCAACGATGCCTCCCAAACTGCCCATCCTTCCCTCGGTTTGCTTCTCTCATTCCTTCTTTTCTTCCTTCATTGGAAGTTCATATATTCATTTTTGACCCCACTTTGTGTGCTGATTGCCATTCCTGGCAGTAAACCACTGTGGCAAACCAAAATGACAAGTTCCTGAACTCTTGGAGCCTATAATACAATGAAACTTACAGAGCAATGAGAAACAAATAAACACATGAACAAGATATTAGATTATCATAACTGCTCTGCAGAAATCCTAGTGAGATAAAACAATGTGTATTTATATTGCTGATGGGAAGCTAAGGTTCTAGGGGGTGAGTAAGTGGATATCTGAGGCCAGACAAGTAGCAAGAGCTGAAACACTCAGGGTTTTCAAATCTAAATTCAATTTTCTTTTCACTGTACCACATTAGTTCTCATAGTATTCTCTTAGTTGCCTTTGCAAAACCCTGGGAGAAATTCTGCCTTAGACTTGAGTCTGGAGATAAAAACAGCCATGTTGGGGAATTGGAAAGAAGAAAGCACTTGGGAAAGAGAGCATTGAGAGGACCAGACAGGCAAACCTGGACACCTTACCAATCCTCTATGTAGCTTTGCAGGCCGTGGGTAAGTCAAAGGAGCGCTCATAGCTTCATTCTACCCAGTAAGAGTTCTTGCCAGCGAATGCCTTTCAAAGCATGGCACAGAGACCTAGGTTGATGGGAGGTGGCAGCAAGCTCACAGAGACCTACAGGAGCTAAGACAAGTCCCATGAACTTAGCACAAAGGCTCAAATGAGCTGAGCAACTGTATTTCTGGAAATATCAAGTTTTAGTAAAGAAATCAATTGTAAAATCACTTAGAAAGGTAGCAAGTCTTCTATTATCTTTCTTTGTGGTCATAAATTCTGGACCTTAAAAGTAGAGAGTTGGACAGCTGGAAGAGTGGGTCCTCATATCTCCCCTGGAAAGAATTTACAAGGCTAGACCAGGGCACCAGTCTGACAGACATTGCCAGAAGATCCTCTCAGTGTGGAACAGAGACAGACCTGAGGGTTGTTGTATTGGTTACTACTTCAGAGTTGCACAATCAATAACCAAACACTGCCATTTTTTTTTAATGTGGGTTTGTGAAGCGCTTAGAGGATTAGTGAGTTTGTGTTTTGCTTGACTCCCAGAAAAAAAAATGAGTATTTTCCACTCCAGTGACTTCAAACTAAGCTCAGGACATTTCAGGCAAGGATCTTATTAGCAAATAGATCTTGTTTTTGTTGGTTAGCACTCTTGAATAAATTGAGAAAAAAGCAAAAGCATCTTGGCTTTATAACTTCCAAGACAGATCTCACATCACTCTCCTCCACTGCCAAGGCCACGCTGATCTCAGTTTGTAGCATTCTAGCCAGGCTCTGGCAGAACCATCCTAACAGCACCAATCTAAGGTCATGAAGAGAATTGCCCTTTCAAAGTGGAGAGGGGTTACCAGGAGTTTGGGTGGAGGATGAGGGAGAAAATGGCAGAACACAGCATTTGTAGGTTAGGTTATGGATAATACTTGTGATGGTGGTGTTATATGCACGCATTCAAAAGGAGAGAATAGATAACACTATGAATGAACCTTTATAAAGGACAGACTCATCCAATGTAACTAACTCTTCTGCTCTGATGAGGGTTGTCGAGAACAGGGGAGAACGCACACATGTGGAAACAGTGGGAGGAGTATAGGACAGCTCTGTGTCATTTATACAATTTTGTCATCGAACTAAAACACCTTAAACAGGGCTGGAAAGGTGGCTCGTGGTAGAGTGCTAGCCTTGAGCTGAAGAGCAGAGGGATAGCACCCAAGCCCAGAGTTCAGGCCCCATAACCAACAACAACAAAAAGTCCTTAAACAGAGATGGGGAGGAGAGGAGAGGAAAGAGAGGAGAGAGAGGCAGAGGGAGGGGTGAGAGAGCTTTCTTTTCTGGTTCAGAAAGAACATTTTCAGCTGTATCCCTATTCTTTTTTTTTTTTTTTTTTTTTTTTTTGGTCCGGTCGTGGGGCCTGAACTCTGGCCCTGGGCACTGTCCCTCAGCTCTTCAGCTCAAGGCTAGCGCTCTACCACTTGAGCCACAGCGCCACTTCCGGTTTTTTTCTTTTTTGCTTATGTGGTGCTGAGGAATCGAACCCAGGGCTTCATGCATGCAAGGCAAGCGCTCTACCACTGAGCCACCTTCCCAGCCCTCCCTATTCTTTATAGTTAGTTCTTCCTCCAGAAAAAGTACCAGCCTTCCTCTTATGAGACCTTCCTTCTCCTGGGAATAGGAGAACATTTGGCTTAGCCATATTTCATCGCTCAACTCTCACTCTTTTCCCCTGACTTTTCCCCCTCCCCCACTCCACTCCTGCCATTGGGAAATGGGACGTGTGATTCTCCACAACTAGGCAGTCAGTTGGTCACAGGCTCCCTCGGGAGTGGGCAATGTTTGTGCAGAAGAGATCTGCACATTTCAGTGGACATAGTCCAGACCCCACCAAGAGGATTTTTGGAATATAACTTACTGCTTTTTTTTTTTTTTTGAGAGTTTGATTTACCTAGCTTTCAGGGAGGAATGGTGAATTACTAATCAACATCTTATTAACTCCCACGCAAAGCTAGTCTTGACACACCAAGATAATTCAAATCCCAAAACATCAACACCTCCAGTATCGTCTAGCTCTGTGCAAGGCATTGTGAAACTCAGCTACAGCACCTATATACAGTGCAGTGCTAATAATCTGCAGTGCTAGCAATCTGTTGTGTGTTTGTGGGATTATAGGTTAGACCCCCTATTTAGAGTAACATTTTTTAAAAAGCTTGATCATCTTGTAGTATCTTTGCCACAAGGAGCAGTTATTCTCAGTATTCTCTTCGGCCTACTATCCCGTGGAAGGTCATAGATGTAAGGTATGTTAAACAGGTAAGTTTCATTAGGTAGCCGATGAAGAGAACACCACGCAATATTCAGGGAGGATAAGAAGATTATTTACTGAACTGCTGCCCTCGCCATGCAAGGTGGAGAGGCCTGGCTGAAAAGGGACGACCCACCTCCTGGGCCCAGACTTATCTAGGCCAGGGACAGGAAGAGGTGTGGCCAGGTAGGGAAAGGTGTGGCCACAGTCTGGGACCCTCCTATGATCAGAGGGGAGGCGTGACCAGTGGCAGCCCAGGATGTGACCTAGCAGGCGGTCCAGGAGGTAACTACTTCCAAGTATGCCAGTTACCTAGGTTACACAGATACTGGGTGAAAACTTAGCCAAGAGGTAGGAAGGTATCTTCAAAGGCCTGCATGGCCCAGGGCAGACTTACAACAGACATTCAATTCAGCTTCATGCACATCTATTGAGCACCTTCTTTGCACATCATTCTGGAATGCAGCTATTGGTCATGGATCAGAACACAGCTCAGTAGTCCCTGGAGAGATTAAACGTCAGGTCACAGATCCTGTAGCAAAGTGTTCGGAGTCACTCCATCACTGCTCAGATACCATTTGGCCTTTGAAAAGAAACTGACATTTATTTTTACTGTCTCCTGTCTGGCTCACTTGATTAGCCTTTCACAAGATTCTAGGACCAGACCCCAAATGCCCTGTTCTTGTTCTCCTTCAAAATAGGAGACACAGTAATCCCTAAGCACAGTGGACACAGGATGGACTTAAACCTGGCCCCTGCCCAAAGGAACTCAGTTACACACCCATGCCACTTTTTTTTGGGGGGTGGAGTCAGTCGTGGGCCCTGAACCCTGGTCCAGTCGTGTGGCCTGAACTCTGGGCCTGGGCACTGTCCCTCAGCTCTTCAGCTCAAGGCGAGCACTCTACCACTTGAGCTACAGTGCCACTTCCGGTATTCTGGTGGTTTAATGGAGATAAGAGTTTCACGGAGCTGGGAAAGTGGCTCAGTGGTAGAGCGCTTGCCTTGCATGCATGAGGCCCTGGGTTCGATTCCTCAGCACTACATAAACAGAAAAAAAAGCAGGAAGTGGCACCGTGGCTCAAGTGGTAGAGCGCTAGCCTTGAGCTGAAGAGCTGAGGGACAGCGCCCAGGCCCAGAGTTCAGGCCCCACGACTGGACCAAAAAAAAAAGAGTTTCTCGGACTTTCCTGCTGGGCTGGCTTTGAACCGCAATCCTTAGATCTCAGCCTTCTGAATAGCTAGGATTACAGGTGTTAGCCACCAGGGCCCAGCTCCCATGCCACATTGATTCGAGATTAAAGTGGAAAGCATACCGCCAAATGAGGGCTGCATGCTCAGCGGATATGATGTGTTTCTTTCCACAGGCAGGAGCTGGATCCTAGAACCATCCACAAGATTTGTGGGTTCTAGCCCTAGCTCTCCTGCCTAGTAATATGTGTGTTTGCTTTCCCGTTGCTTAAAGTGAAAAAGATAATTGCCTCCCCGATGGCTTTCCACACATCACTTTTACTATCCTTGAGAAACTCAGTTAAGATGATAAGATTCTGACTTTGAACTTGCATGTACATTACATGGAAGGAAAGGTTGATGTGTAAATGTTAAAAGCAGCTTTCTCAACTTTGGCCAGGAGGGGGGTCAGGGGGTGGGAAATGGGAAGGGATGAGAAGGGGAAACAAAGGAGGAGGCAACAGTGCTTGATAAGAAATGTACTCATTACCTTGCCCATGAATTGTAACCCCTCTGTATGGTGTTTTCACAATTAAAAAAAAGCAGCTTTCTTTGGATAAGATAATCAGCAGTTATTATTCCTTTTTTGTATATTACATCCATGCACTTAGCAAAGTTGCTTTAAAAATGTTAAAAGGGATGAGGGTTTTTTTGGGGGGGGGGGTTGTGGGTGGGAACTGGGGCTTAAACTCAGCCTTGTGCTCTTGCTTAGCTTTTTTCACTCAAGGCTGGCATTCTACCCCTTGAGCCACAACTCTACTTTGGGCTTTTTCCTAGCTAAAGATAAGAGTCCGTCAGATTTCTGTTCCTAGACAGGCTTCAAACCTCGATCCTTAGACGTCATCCTCTTGGGTAGCTAGGATTACAGGCGTGAGTCACCAGCCCCTAGCCCAAATATGAGCTTGGGCTCATTCATTTATCATTCATGGTTTGTTTGTTTTTTCATTTATAATCACTCACTACTAGGTTCTAAGCCAAATATAGACCACCCTGCCTCTGCCCTTAGGGAGCTTACAGCATAGATGAGAGACAATACATTAACAAGGATGATGGCATAAGCACTTGGAAGGATGGGAGGAATCAGAAAGTAGGACAGGTCCAGGGCAGTGGAGGGCATCCAGGAAGGCTTTCTGGAGGAGACAGTGGCTGAAACTGGCCAAGCCAGCCATAGGAAGGCAATATGGGGTTTCTGGAGGATTTTCTATACACAGGCATTACCATATGCAAAGATATCAAAGCCTTCATTTTTCAGTGAGTCATGGTAGATGAATTATGAAAAAAATTATTTAGGGAAGTTTTTCCCATTGCTATCAAGTGGCCACACAGGGTGGGTGAAAAATGAAAGCGACGGGGAAGGTCCAAAACTCAGCCAAACTAACCTGTGACCCGCTTCTTAGTATGATGGCCCGTTTTCTTTTTCTTTTGTTTCCCGTGGGAGCCATCAGGAAGATGAAAGATGCAGAGTGTACCTGTTTAGGGGTAGCTGTGATGTGAAAGCCAATCCTGTCATTAGGGGCCTGGACAAAGACTTCTCCATATGCAGCCTTCCTTTGTGGGAGCCTGTGGCTGCTGAGAGAAGGGCATCCTTGGCCTGGGGATCAATCGCTGAGATTCGAGCTGGCTCCATCCATGGTCCAAGCATCTGGGCCGCATGCCCAGTGGATATGACTTGCTTCTTTTCTTCTCTATACCTCTAACCCCTGGTTCCTTAGATCATAGCCAGCCCTGCACACCAGATCTTTTCCCCCTCAGACATTTACATGGAAGATCCATGTACAGTTGTATAACTAGTTCCCATGGCTGGTTAATGGATCAATCCAAGCAGTATATACAATAGGTTAGCCACACATCCTAGCTCACTCCAATCGTAACTGCTTTGGGAAGTAGAAAGAGCTTTGGATGTTAAATCAGAAGAATCAAGCTCAAAATGCAGCATCCTGATTTGCTAGTCACAAATTTCATGGGAGGAAAGAAGGTGGAGCTGGAGAACAGGAGGTCTCTGGGTGTGCGCCTTAAAAATATGAACTTCGGAACCGGACTGGCTATCATTGCAAAGGCAGTTCTGCCATTGACTAGCCAGCTATATGTCCCAGCATTTAATACTCTACCTCAATGAACATCAATTTCTTCTTAAAAAATATATAGACATTGTAAGAGCTTCAGTGGGTCTGGTTTGAATGAGCTCCTCATACATGTGTGTCTCTTACCTCCCAGTAAATACTTAATCTGTGTTTACTAAATTATCATTCTGAAAGCCACTCGATAAAATAGAAAGTCCTGTAAGTCACAACAATAATTACCTATAGTAACGCAAGCATAACGGTGGTGAGATACATTGAAGTGTTTGTCCCAACACTGGAAATGGAGTAATGGTAACTAAAGTATACAAAAGTAGCTTGTGTGTGTAGGTATGTGTGTGTATATTTGTGTGTATAAAAGTTAAATGTCTAGAAAATTAGAAGAAGAAGAAGAAGAAAAAAGAAAGCTATGCTCCCTGTGCTTGAAAGGAATTGAGTGTAAAAGGTTATAGGCAAACTAGAAATTACATTTTCTTTTCCTCTAGAGAAGATGTTGCCCATCTTCCCCAGTGAAGGCAATTAGAGCAGTAACCAGGCTGCCGCAGGAGCTCTCCACCTTCATTTGGTATTTATAAATGGTTCCATGAGCCCTGGAAATCCTGATATGTCACATCAAAGTGCTAATGACAGCACATTATGTGAATCACTGAGAAGCAACAATTGGAAATCTCAGTCAGCCATCAACCATTTATATTGTTCCCAGATTGCAGTGCTGAGGGATTACAGCCAGAGCAAATTGCATAGCAGCCCAAATAAATTAGGAAGAAGGAGCAATTACAGCCTCACTGGTGCCTACCTTGGAAACCTAGTGAGCCATCAAGCAACCTGCAGATGAGGAGAAGCAAGGTCGGTTCTGGAATGGAAGAGCTACACCTTGCCCCACCCATCAAGTCACTGGAAGTTACCCAAAAACAGAGACAAAGGATGAGGGGAAGCAGGGGAAAGAGGAAAGACAAGAGAGGAAAAAAAGAATGCCCTTTGGTGGGTGAAAAGTTTTGTGTGAATGCCACGATATGACAAATTTCAGGTTTATTTATCACCATAGATGTTAGGTTTGCAAACATTAAAGACACAGTGTTCTGGTTATGACCTTTAAAAACCAACAAAGAAGGCTCCAATGAGTGACTGAGAGATGACATTTATTTCTGATTATATTATGGACTGTGGCTGTTCTTTTACATAAAATGTCTTTTAGAAATAGAACTAGTAAGCCTAAATTCTATTTTTAAATTATATTTACTCACTCCACAATTAGATTTTTTTGGTTTAAAAAAAGTTATCATCTTTAAGCACCTCAGTCACTAACCTTCAGCGGTTACCAATATCTGTTTATTTCACCTCTGATTTGTTTTTCATCATCAAAAGAATAGAACTCACCATGTTCATTGACTCAAAGTTTGACATTGAAAGATCTTCTGCCTATTCTAGAAGTTGCTGCCCTCATCTCATTATCAAAATCATTAAGCAACTAGGAGAGAGTAAGGGAAGGGGTGACATTGTCCAAGAAGAATACCTGACTTGCGTAACTGTAACCCCTCTCTATATCACCTTATATAAAGTAAATAGGCAAAGCCAAGCACTGGTGGCTCACACCTGTAATCCTAGCTACTCAGAAGTCTGAGATCTGAAGATTGAGGTTCAAAGCCAGCCCAGGCAGGAAAGTCTGTGAGACTCTTATCTCCAATAAAACACTCAGAAAACGAAGTGGTGCTGTGGCTCAAGTGGTAAAATGCTAGCCTTGAGCCTTGAGCTGAGGGACAGGACCCAGGCCCAGAGTTCAAGTCCCATGACCGACAAAAAAGAAAAAAAAGTAAATAGGCAGAAAGACAAAAAAATTGTTAAGCTTTTCTGCATGATCACAGTGGTTCTCAAGCTTTTTTAAAAACAACTATGCTTGGGTACCAAGCCCTAGAGAGGCTGATTCAGTTGTGCCACAGAAAATTCTGGTATTTGGGGATTTTTTTGTTTGTTTGTGGGGTTTTTTTTCTTCTGGTTGTGAGGCCTAAACTCTGGGCCTGGGCACTGTCCCTCAGCTCTTCAGCTCAAGGCTAGCACTCTACCACTTGAGCTACAGTGCTACTTCTAGCTTTTATCTGCTTATGTGGTGCTGAGGAATCGAATCCAGGGCCTCATGCATGCAAGGCAACCACTCTACCACTGAGCCCCTTCCCAGTCCCATTTGTTGTTGTTTTTAATTTACCCAAATGATTCTAATGTACAGTTAGGTAGAGGTAGATGTAGAGGCCTTTATTTACCTGATTAAATTGTAACTTGCCATTTCCTTTTCTTCTTCTATATTCAACTCTTGTTTCAATAGATCTTAGAAGTGTATTTAGTATTATCATTCATGCACTTGGCAAATATCTAGTCTGTGCTGGTTACTTCTAGTTGTAGAGGAAATAAAGGTGAAGGAGAAAGACAAGATCCTTGCCCTCACTGGAGCTTACAGTCTAGAAGGAGCAACTAAAAATAAGCAAGTAAACTAACAAATAATTTATCACAACCTTCAGGATGTGGTACAGGAAACACATGGTTTTATGTTGAATAACAAGGAGAAGAAACTGTCCCCATCATGATCCCCTCAAATACTTATCTTTTTACTGTCTCCATAATTTTGCTTTTTCTAGAATGTCATGTAGTTGGGATCATGCTGCATATTGCCTTTTCAGTTTGGCTTCTCTCCCTCAGTGATAAACATTTAGGATTCCTTAATATCTTTTCCCTACTCAACTCCTTTTAGTGCTTTAACTGAAGGACCTGCTGGTTGTTTCCAAGCTTTGGCGATTAAGCATAAAGTTACTATAAATATCCATGCACAGAGTTTTGGGCGGAAAGACATTTTTCAACTCTTTTAGATTGGAAAGAGTGCAATTGCTACATCCTAATTGAGACTGTCTCGTTTTATGAGAAACTGACCGACTGTTTTCCAAGGTGAGGTACCATTTTGCCTCAGTAATAAGTAAGTGTTCTTTGTTTCACACACTTAACAGGGTTTGTTCATATCAGTGCGTTGGATTTTAGCCATTCTGGTTGTGTATAGTGGTGTCCTCTTGCTATTCTCATTTGCATTTCCCTGAAACCATATGATGTAGAACATTTTTCACAGATTTATATGCCGTCTGCATATTTTCTTTGGTGCAATATCTGTTAAGGTTTTTGGTCTGTTGTTTTATCAAGATGGTTGGTTTCTTATTGTTGATTTCTGTATTTTTTTTTTTTTTTTTGAGTCGTGGGGCCTGAACTCTGGGCCTGGGCACTGTCCCTCAGCTCTTCAGCTCAAGGTTAGCACTCTACCACTTGAGCCACAGCGCCACTTCCGGCTTTTTTTTCTTATGTGGTGCTGAGGAATCGAACCCAGGGCCTCGAGCATGCAAGGCAAGTGCTCTACCACTGAGCCACCTTCCCAGCCCGATTTCTGTATTTTTTTAAAAGTAAAATGTATCTTTTGCAGATATGTTCTCCCATTTCGGGCCTGTCCTCTCATTCTCTTTTTTCAGAGAAGAAATCTTTCATTTTAATGAAGTGCAGTTTATCATGGATGGTGCGTGTGTTTTACCTCAAGACATCATCATACTCAAATCCATCTAAATTTTCTCCTATCTTCTAGGAGTTCTTACATTTTACATTAAGGCTTAGGATCTCTTTTGCCTTAATTTGTATAACAATTTTAAGTTCCATACTAGATTAATTTTCTTTCATGATTGTCCAATTATTCAGCATCCTTATGAAAGATTATTTAGCTATGATTTTTTATTTTAAAAAATCAGTTCTATTGCATGATCTATTTCTGTGCCCTTTGTTTTGTCTCATTAATCTCTTCATCTATTGCTCATCAAATTGAACTGCTTTGGTTACTGCCACTTATAGTAAATCCTCAAGTTGGGCAATGTCAGCCCCTCAACTTTGCTATTTCCCTTTGATATTGATTGTGTCAGATAATCCATGTCTTTAACCTTGCTGTACAGACTTTCAGTCTGTTGATATCCACTAAATAACTTGCCAAGATTTTGATTGGGATTGCATTGAATCTTTGTATCAGGTTTGGAAGAATTGACACCTTAACAAAATAGAGCCTTTCTGTTCATGAACATGGAATATCTTCATTTATTTAGTTCATTTTCATTGCTAAAATTGAAGCTGTGTAATTTCCCTCATCTTTTGTGCATATTTTGTTATATTTATACCCACAAATTTAAGTTTGTGGGCTCTAAAGTAAATGATACTGTGTATTTAATTTCCATTTTTATTTGATTTCAAATTTCACATATGTATGTGTTTGTGCCTGCGGTTGACCTTTATATATCATCAATGTATCCTGAAACTCTGCTGTAATTGTTTTTTTTTTAATAGGAAATACTGGAGTTTGAATTTATGGTCTAATACTTGGTAGCAAGTGTTCTACTAATTGATTCACACCTTCAGCCTTGTAGTTATTAGTTATTAGGAATATTTTTATTCTTTAGGATTTTTTTACATAGTCATATCATATGTATTCTATACCTTTTACTTCTTTTTATTCTTGCATTATTTACCATGATATCACTCATTTACAGTATAATATTGAAGAGAAATAATAGAAATGACATCCTGCCTAATCTTAACATCTAATTTTTCATCGAGTGAAAAGAGTATCTATGACTTTCATAGATAGTCTTTCAAATTGAGGAATTGTCAGTTTCCTAGTTTACTAAGAGTGTTTGTCACACATGAATGTTGGATCTTGTCAATGTTTTGCTGCATTTACTGACATATTTCTTTTTTTAATCTTTTGGTGTAATCAATTAGATTAGTTGATTTTTAAAATATTGAACCAGACTTGCACACACTTAATAAATTCTGCTTACAGCATTTTGATGATATGTTACAATGACTTCTTGCTATACAATGTTGTCTGTAATAGCACACAAATCAGTATTTCCTTTTAGACAATAAACAAATTCAAGGCAAGAAATACTGACATAATGAGCTGGGTGCCAGTGGCTCATTCCTGTAATCCTAGCTACTCAAGAGATTGAGATCTGAGGATCACAGTTAAAAGCCAGCTGAGAAGACAACAATCACTTTTAACATACTTATAATATACTATGTGATTTTTTTTGTTTCTTTGGAATGTTCCTTCCCCACAGTATAACCCCTGTTTTCACTGTATTTGATTCCGGTGCCCTGCATCTTGTATATACACTTTTCTAATTTGAGGAAGGGAAGGGAAAAAACAAAATGCTTAAATAGGGACATAGGTTGACCCATTGTAACAATGAGATGTACAAGACACTATGCTGAAAATGAACTTTTCTATGAACTTACAACTTCGGTGGGGGAGGGGGATGTAGTTGGGAAGGTGGGAAAGAAGGGACGGTAGGGAAAAAATAAAAGAGGAGGCAACAATACTCGATAGGAAACATACTCATTACCTTACTCATGTAACTGTAACCCCTCTGTACAGTATTTTTATAATAATAAAAAAGTATTTAAAAAGACAATAATAACAAAATTCTTATATCTAATTAACCAGCAAAAAGCCAGGAGTGGAGATGTGGGTACAGTGGTAGAGCACCAGCCATGAGCCGAAGAGGGAGAGAGAAAGTTCAAGTCCCATTACTGGCATAAAAAGAAAAGTAGAGAAAAGAAATAAAAGAGATATTTATAACTTATTTACCTAGTATATAAGAGATGCCGAGTGAGATATATTGATTAGACTTAAACTTAAATTAATTTGAATTTTGTGGGCTCTAAAGTAAATGGTATTGTGGAGCTAGAAGGAATAGTTATGGTTACTGTCTAATCTACACTGATCATCAAATGTCAACACCATCAGTGTTGTAAGATACTCACTGTTAGGACAGCTATGTATCAATGATAATATGGGTAGAAGAAAATTTTGGATTTGAGATCTACTTTTCCAAGTGTTTCTGCCCATACTGGGAAGCACCTGGGTGCACTTCTAGACCTACTCAAATGAGACTTGTAATGGAATGTCTCAGAAACACCAATTTAATGACATATATAAATTAATCATAAACATGCAGATTAAGTTTCCCCAGAAAAGGCATGATTTGGCTCTCTCTGGACCACAAATGATTGAAAAATGATTGGACATATTTCCTGAACCCAAAGGCTGAGATGGAGCAGCTCTATCCTTCTTTAACTTCAAATATTAGTGTAATAGATAAATTATCCAGGAGTCTGGGGAAGTTAGAAATATGGACAGGAAATAAGAAAATGGGATTTGGCTTGAAAATGTGCTCAAGGTACATCTGGGGCAAAATAATCAGAAACAGAGAGACTTTGTTTGACAGCAAACTCAAATGAAGTTATAGAGGCTATAAGGCATCCATCCAGGGTAAATTTCTGGTTCTATGGCCCATGGGTTAGAAGGCCAGTTGGTATTTTTTTTTTCCGGTTGGTATTCTTAAACATACAAAAACAAAAGTCTTGGACTATAGAATATGAAATGGGACTTATTGCCCCAAAGCTAAACCAATAAAGTCATTTTTTGTATCAAGGTTTACCAAGTGTAAGAAAAGCATAGCTAAAATTTTGCAAAGGAAATAAATGATCAAAGTCATGACTCTCATCTTTGAGTGTGGTTGCAAGAAGCGAGGTAGAATCTGATGCCCCAGGCATTAGAAATTAAAGCTCAAATTCAAACAAGATACTTTCTCTAGGGAAACGCATAATCTTTGTTTAAAGCCATAAACACACTATGGGCAATTCATAAGAGACCTTCTGAGAAGTGTCCTTCCTTATCGTTTGGAAACACTTTTTGAGGAGATCAGATATTCATCCAAATAGAATCAATCAAAGGCTAATAATTACAGGCAATCTCGGATGTTGGAATTTGGACAGTGTTGTACAATGTTATACAAGTACATTGAAGTTAGGACTAAATATTTGCTCAAGTGCCAAGGAAACACGAGTGTGGGAAACAAGGCTGAAGAAAATAATCCATTGTTTTCCTGAAGCAAGATATCTGGCTACCCCATACAATAAGTAACTGATTGTTTTCACAACAAAAATAAATAAATAAATAATGATAATAGCTATCTTTTACCCTGCCATTCACTTAGTTCCCCATATAAATTGACCCATCATGTCAGTGACTACCATCTCCTATTTACAGATGAAGAAACCAAAGCACAGAATGGCAGTGGCAATGAAATGGAGTCTGGTTTTTGCCAGTATTCTTCCTCTATCTAAGGAACTATCTCATAGATATAACTTCCAAAGGAGAGAATTGCTGTAGTTTATTTTCCTTCTCTACAAAATTTACATCCCTGGCTATCTGGATGGATTAAATGGGTTAAACATTCTATGTATGTTAACACATTGAATGTTTAGAAACTACACTGCCATAAATGTAACTCCCTCTAGTGTGGAACAGCTAGGTTAAAATGAAGTTGTCATCTGATCTTGAGTGTATCTAATCTCACAGAGAGTACAGATTTCCACTGACTGAATAATTCTGCACTGGGGCAAATCTAATGAGACAGTCTTTAACCTAGTCCTATAACTCCTTCCTCAGACTACTGTGCCGGCTGAATCCTGAATGAAGAAATTCCTAGTAGGAGAAAGTAGGTTCTCTTTAAATAGTACAGTGTTCAAATGGATTCCTCCTAGAAACATGATCACGTTTCTACTATAATAGTGGAATGATTGCTTCATCTTTCTTCAGAGGGAATAGAGAGAGGGAAAGTCTATGGTTTTATTAATTCAAAGTATAGGCTTTGGGAATTGATCTTGGAACCTTGGAAGCCTTTGGTTCACTCTGTTCTTTTCCTCTTCTTGCTCTGTAAAGAACCAGTGACCAAGGAACTTGGACCCAACAGGTGATCATCTGATTAAACTCATCTCTTTGTTTAAAATCTATTAGCATATTGGAGATGACACAAGGAAAATTGTGATAGCCAGGTCCTAGCTGCCAGAAGGCCTCTTCCTACTAGGCTGACTCATTCTTCCATGAGAGGTTAGTGACAAAGGTGAGTAAAAAGAACCATTGCAATCATGGCTGAGGATAAAATTGGATCTCATTAAGCAGGGTATGTAACAGTGAGGAATTCGTGTGAAAGGGAGAAAATTGGCAAACACTTCTAGGGGAATCTAGAAAAATCTAGATCTTTTCTGGAGAAATCCATCTCTAAAGAGAATTCTTTTCCTGGTAGTGTAGCTGTGGTTTATATGATATGATAGTGGACAGAAAGTTCCAGGCTTAATGAATTGCAAGCTCAGGAGATACAAATATTTTCTGACATGTGAAAGGCTGTATTTTAAAAGAGGGCTTAGATTTCTCCTGTAGCATGTAGATTTCTTGTAAGACATGGAAGTGTAGACACTAAAAGGATGAAGATTTCAACCTCTATTAAAGAGTGATGGGCCAGAATATGAAACCTAAAGTCAGACTCTAAAGCTCTTTGTGGCCATTACTCTATTACTTTTAACAAGGTGTCTTGCATTCATACTCTGCAACCTCAGACCCTTAAAAAACAATTTTTTTGTTTTATAAATGGCTATCTCTTGTGCCTCTTATGCTACTTGGGAGTAACAAAATCATAACAGCAGAAAATGAACTTTCTAGTGAAATGTAGCTCAATCTTTTCTTCCTGGTAATTTGTCAGACCCTATAAAGTTTTCATCTCTTTCTCCTTTTGTTTTTTTACTGCTGCCTAGATGGCCTCTGGGTACAAAAAAGATGCTTCTAGCATTGCTGGCACTGAGAGGGGCCTCAGAGTTCGTGTGTGATCATGGGATTCTTGACTGGCGCCCTTTGTACCTCCTCCCTACACTGCCTGGCCTTGCCCTCAGAACCAACTCACAGACATGCTTGCTGCATTTGCCACCTACTGGGGAATTGTTTGTTTGTTTTAAATTCCTTTTGCCAAGCTAAAGGTATAGCTTGGTGATAGAACACTTACCCAGAACATTCCCTGAGTTAGATCCCCAGCATTGCAAAATAGATAGCCAGGTAGATGGACAGATAGATAGGAGATGGATAGATAGATCAGATGCCACTACATAAACAATAACGATAATAAGATAGAATCTTCTTCAATATGGAAAAGGACAATCAGTCATACTACTACCACCTAGATTCCTTTACATCCCTATTTTAAAGCTATTTCTATTTTAATATAGTATTCAAATTGAGTATATGTTAATTTTCCTTTGTCAAATAGAAGTAGAACAAGTCACAGCTTGTATTCTGTTTTATGATTTACATTTCAACACAACTTCAGGTCTTGCCTAAGATGACAGAATTAACTCACTCTGACATAACTGAGGTTTTATTTTCTCACCTTAAAGATCCCCTTGCAGCCAAGTATTTATTCATAACCTTCTGCTTACTTGCAAGAAATATGTAGTCCTTTAGAGTTTAGAGAAGTAGAGTTCTGACTAGAAGACAGCTTGCATACGCTGAACATTTCACATTGTTACAGACTTGTTCTCACAAGGATCATGTGGATAGGGGACAGCTGGATAATTGGGAGTTGGGGGCAATGTGCTTCCATGTTGAAGACAGTGTTTACTAAAGGATCAATTATGAAAACGTGCTAATTGGAAGCTTTCATAGATATTATTACAACTCCACAGTCACTGCAGGCGATGTGTAGAATTTAGACCAACCAAGCACTTTCCAGGAGGAGCATTTTATCACCGGCCATGTTTAGAACTGTTGGCTCATGGTGATAATAGAAACCAGACTATTAGTTTTATTATTGTTTGGAAATCTTTACACCCTGTGTGAATCTCCACGTCTGCAGCCAGCATGGATGGCCCCACACCTGTGATGTGAGACTCGATAAGTTGCCACCTAACTGCAGAAATGGAATCTTGTCTATTTCACATGCTCACTTACAGAGACCACCAGCAGTAGTGGCTGTGACTCAAAGATTTTAACTTTGTAAAAAAAAAAAGGGGGGGGAGGGATGATTTAAATCTAATTTTGCTACTAGCCACTTAAGTGATCCTAGCCATGAAGCTAAAAGGCCAATTTTAAAAATCAAATCTCTGAGCTGACAGAGGTCCTAACATCTCCTCCTCCTCCCCACAAAGTTGTAATAAGGTAAAATAGATATATGAAGGTAAAAATGGCTTTCTTTCATTAAGAAGAAAAGATTAATTTCAGCAAACTACTTATAGTCACCTAGTAAGCTTTTGGAATATACTGTGTGTGTGTGTATGTGTGTGTGTGTGTGTGTGTGTGTGTGTGTGTGTGTGTGTGTGTGTGTGTGTGTGTGTGTGTGTGTGTGTGTGTGTGTGTGTGTGTGTGTGTGTGTGTGTGTTTACGATTAATTGAGGGTAAGGATCTCACAGTCATTCCTGTCCAGGATGTTTTGAACCATAATCCTTATATTTCGGCCTCTTGAATACTAGGATTACAGGCATGAGCTACTGTAACCTGGTAATCCTTCCTTCTTTCTTCCTTCCTTCCTTTCTTCCTTTCTTTTCTTTCTTTTCCTGGTGCCTCCTAACAAGCTAGACTTACAGGCATGAGCTAAAATACCCAGTCCATTACTAAATTTTTAATTGAAGTAACTTTAAATCCATCTTTGTATTCGATATTTTACTGAGAATTTCATATATGCAACACTAAATGTACAGGAAATTTCTGAATTGTTATCAGCTTACAAATCATTAATTGAGTTTTGTGGAATCATCACAAATTTGAACTCTTACCCAGAAATCTACTTTCCTGTCCTCTCAGCTCTGTCCACAAGAGTGACATTGGTATAAATCTTACAGTGTGTGTGTGTGTGTGTGTGTGTGTGTGTGTGTGTGTGTGTGTGTGTGTGTGTGTGTGTTTATAAGAGTTTCTCTGGCTTGTCTGCCAGAGCTTGCTTTGAATCTTGATCCTCAGATCTCAACTGCCACACAAGCTAGGATTACAAGTGTGAGCCACCAGAGCCGGACTAAGCATTATAACTTTTGACCTTCTCTATTTTCCACTTTTAAGGCATCCTACTAATTCTAGCAGTCTAGTACTCTGTCTGAGTAGTCCCCGGAGAGCCATAGTTGGGAAGTCAACAGCCACTGCCTTTCCTCAGAAAGCTGTTTTAGGGTGAGGCTGTTCTGCTTGATTGGAAAACACACGACAGGCCTGTCCTGGGTCTCCTTTCTCCAGCCCCTCAAGTTCTAACCAAAACAAAATAAGTCAGTTGAGTGAAGAACTATTTTTTGGAAACAGAGCTTCACTCACTTGGACTTACCTGAATCCACAGTTATTCAACCCAAATCGTAGGTGTCTGCCTATGCCTGACTCTTCTCCAAGTGAGCACCACAATGCCTTTCATGCTAGGTGCTCTTCTTCCACTGTTCTTCATACTATGTGAACACAGAGGACATGACTTCTAAGACTAGAACATAATTTTATGCTCCTTCTCTCAGGCCACATCTTACTCTTGTAGCCCAACTTCATTTTCTCAGGAATCCCAAATAGCCTAATAGAGAGACCACAGGGAGAGGCCAGATGTAAGGGTTCTAACCAATAGCCCAGTAGAGTGGGGTCCCAGGCGAGAGTCAACATCAACCACCAGACAGTAGAGTAAAATTGTCCACAGACGATTCTTAGAGTCCAGCCTATGAACCCTTGTAATTATGTTATTAGCATATCATTTTCTAAATTGACCTGATATTAATAACCAAATAAATCTATATGACCTAGTATGCTAAAACAGCTCAGAATATGGATCTCTCATAAAAAATTATGTTTCTCAAAATGTGTTAGATGAAATCAAGTAGAATACAGTGTAATAGGAAATGTCGTATCGATCTTTTTAAAGGAAAATCCTTTTGCTTTGCATCTAAATTCCTTGTCTGTATCTAAAAAGGAAAACAGAAACTAGTCTGGAAATTCTTGCCCCCCCCCTCCCCACCCCCACCCCCTCCTGAGAGTATAACACTTTCATCATGGCTAGGAGTCTGGGAGCCTCAAATGGAATCCAGTGTGAATGATTTAACATCACCCCATCTGTCAGACAACCAACTCAAGATTGGAACTGGACACCCCTCCCCACCCCCTCTCCCTGCCTCTACTCAGCAGGAGACATCAGCCTGTTCTCAAGCACATCTCCTGAAGTTCTATCTTCCTGATGATTAGGATAGAGAAGATTAAAATTTCAAGGGCTCCTAAGAAAGAGGAAACTTGGCATTTCTGTGGCCACAATCACATCCACCTACCATAGATTTGCCTACATTTTGAGTTTGGTAATTTCCAACTCTTTATTCTGCTGGAAAGGATGTAACAAAGCTCAGTCTCTCTCTCACATTGTTGATAAAGTAATACAACCATTCTGGGGGGAAAACGTTTGACATCTTAAAGTGAAACACACACAATCTAGCGATCCCTCAAAGGAATTAAAACATTCACATGAACACTTGCATCCTAGTATTTAATAGTAGCTTCTTTAACAAATGGAATGTCATTCAATCACTCAGTGGCTCAGTTTTGATGCATCTATGGAGAGAATGAACCATTGGTATCTACAACAACTTGGATGAATCTTTATTCCATCTGTTTTGTACTGTTGTAAGCAGAATTCTAAAGTTATGTAATTTAGGAAGAACAGGGAGTTATCTTTCATAGTTCTTGTGGCTTCAAAGTTCCAGATAAAGGCTCTGGGCAGGTTTTGTTGTCTGGCTGGATCATCTGAGCTAGAGAAAGGAGCACTGATTCACATGGCAGAAGGCTAGGATCAAATGAGCAGACTATTGGATAGTTAGTCCTATTTATTTGATTTGAAAGTATTTCATGAATGAGCATTCTTTGTGCATATAAATTGTTATCATTTTAAGTTATCCTTGGTGCAACTGTGCCTTTCAGAAAACTATCCCATGAAGTTTGACTTTTGTTTAAGTCCATGTCTGAGGTACAAGGGTGGTCAGAAAGGTTGGAGCATTCAATTTAAAGTGAGACCAATCTGGAAGAGCATAGGAATCATTGTTTTCAGGTATGCCTGTACTCTATAGGACTCAGGTTTCTATCCAGATGGCTGGACAATCTCCAATGGAAAACTTGATGGATTTTCACTTCCCATGGGGCAGAACATTTGGAGAGGAGATCTCTCTTTGGAGTCAAGGTCTCATAGATTAGTCAGAAACATTCTTACAAAGTTTAAAAAATTTGACTCGAAGAACAGCTTGTCTAAAAGATACTTGTCAAAATGAAATGTTCTAAGGCCTTGTGGGGAACCATTCTTAGGAACAGATTCTGAGACTGCCCGCTCCTCCTTGAACTTTCATCTTAGCGATGTACAAGAAGCTGGGTACTGATGGCCTATAATCCTAGCTACTCAGGAGGCTGAGATCTGAGAACCACAGTTTGAAACCAGCCAAGCAAGTAAGTCTGTGCAACTCTCATCTCCGATTAACCAGCAAAAAAGCCAGATATAGAGGCGTGGGTGGCTCACATAGTAGAACATCAGCCTTGAGTAAAAATAAGCCAAGCAAGAGCTGAGGTTCATAGTTCAAGCATCCAAAATAAAAACAACAACAACAACAATAATAATTACAAAAATAACAAGGGCAGAAGCAAAAAGTAGTTTTAACAAGACAATTTTCACCAATGGTAAAAGTCTTTCCGATCTGACCAGATCATCAAAATATGCCTTTGACAAGGTGCCTTAATCCAAGGGTATAGAATAAACTCAGCATTTGGAGAGCTCAAAGAAATGAAATAAAAGGAAAGTTAGTGCCAGGCCTGAGCAGGACACACCTCAGTTCAGAAGTCGAGCTGCCAAGTAGTTGAATATCTCCTCCAAATTACCACCAAAGGAATCTTCTGATACGACAAAAATAGGGAAGAAAAAGAGAAATTCCCCTACAGAGTTTTAGTAACAACTCAGAAGAAGACAGACAGAGTCACACTAATTTTTTCTTCTTTGGCTAAGGCCTGGTTTTAAAGTCAGTCTTTCAGTGTAGGGAGATGGTCAGAGTGAATATCACTGCGCAATCACTCAGGATGGTTGGGCCTGCCAAAGCAAGAACATCAAGGTAAGGATTTCAAACAGTCAGGAGCCAATAGTCTTTTGGCTCTAGCCACTGAAAACTTGAACAGTTTGAAGTGCATTTAAATGAGTGCTCTGAACAAGGAATAGTAAAGTCATGTTGATAAAGACAGACAAATAAAAATCAACACAGTCTGCTGTCCTGGAAGTAGATAATTTCAGTTTTCAGTGAGTTATGTATGACAGATAACGGTATGTGGTTGTTGATAGAAGAATTACAGGTTTAAGTCAGTGTTCAAAATGGTGGTGCAAACAGGAGAGTGGGCGAACATAATGTTATCATATTAGGAAAAGGAAAGACTTCTAAAGAGCTAAACCCTCCCCCCTCAGGCCAGAAATTCAAGGACCATTTCCAATGGTGATAATCAAGAAATGATCAACTATGTGGTAAGAGAGGCAACGCTCTTCAGTGTAGGCCTTTGGATCATTTTTAGCTGTGTGACTATGTTATTTTGGCAAGAAAAACAAAGGAGGAGCTAGCAAACAATTGAAAATCTGTAAGTGCTATAATTCAAGAAAGGATTTGTTGCTAAACTCATTGTTCTCAAAATATAGGGGGGACTAGAGATCACCTGGGGGAGGAGGATGGACTGCAAGGAGACAGAGAAATAGGATAGTTCTGAAGAGGACACTCTTGAAAGGGAGGGGATCTGGCAGTAACAGATGCAAAGGTGCCTGGGACTCCATGCTCTTCTCTCTCTCGGTCTCTCTGTCTCTGTCTCTGTCTCTGTCTCTCTCCCTCTCCTCCCTCCCCTCTCCCCTTTCCCCTCCTCCCTCTCTGCTTTCCCCTTTCCCCTCCTCCCTCTCTGCTTCTCCTTTTCCCCTTTCACTGGCTGTAACATAGGCCCAAAGTAGTTTTTATTACAGTTTTTGGTGCATTTATTGAATATAGTTTTATGTTTCCTGTTCATAATTGAAAAAGCAGATGAGTTCAACATTTTCTGTTTCTCACAGAAAAAAATAATAATATTAAACCAAATTGAGTTGCTTTTTATTTCTCTGTGGTCTTCAGTTGACTTCATTCTCTGGGTGAAGGGCCTTCAAAGACTCACCATCCCCCTTGTCCCCCGCCTACACTATTCCCTGTGGTCATGCCGTCCACCTTCTCATATGCCTGTGTTTCTGTTTCCCTAGTGATTTGGACTCTTCTGTAAGACTCTTGATTATTTTATCCAACTCTAGGTTTTATCTGTGTTATAAGTCAGTCACTTTGTAGCCTAGTATATATTCTTCACTTTGTTTCTGAAGACACTTTTTTCCAGTAAAGAGTGAGGCAGGGGTTTCATTTCACTTAAAACCTATGGAGTCAATTAATTATACCCTCTCTCTAAATTGGGACAACATGTGAATTATACATGTCAGCACATGAACATACACTAAGGTAAAACTAGAAGATAATGATTTTCTAATAGAACTTCTTGCCAAGTAAATTTAGCAGAAATGCACAATTGTCCTCAAATTGGAAGCTAGGAGAAATTAAGGATTTTGGTGATGGTAGAAGACCCAGAGAAGCAAAATCAAGAATTACATCATACTATGAAGACAATATCAGAAAGGAAACAGAAAACATGAGGTCTAGTTCTGACCTCACACTTGCTGAGTGACCTTAAACAAATAATCTATCTCTCTGAGCTTCTGTTTATTCATAAAGTGGGATATGATAGGATGTTCTAAGGAGCCATTGCAATAATGAATATGAAATGCTTCACAGACTAGTAGGCGCATACTAAACACTCAAAATACCTTGTCACTGATACCACAATGACTATTGCTACTATAAATTCATCATTGGGCTTCATATAGGTGACACTGTTTTATGACACTCCATCTTAGCGCTCTTCCACTTAAAGCCACCAATTACCACACAACAGTAAAAAAAGGAGTGCCCTTAGCATGGGTCCTTGTATTTCATCCTTCAAACATTATTATCTAAGCAAGTTCAATTATGTTTAAGTCTTAAGTGACACAAGAGTCTATTCAAAAGGAGCTGAAATACATCTCCTGCTTCATTGTTAGTTGCTGGCACCCACAATCCTGCCTGATGTTTTTTTTTTTTCTTTCTCAAAAATGTTCTCTCTTCTGCAATACCTGCCCTGCTATTCCAGAAAACAGTAAAAGTAAAATACAAAATAAATAAAAAGAAAGGAAGTAGAGGTCCTTCTCCTGCCCCCTTTTGTTTTGAGAAGTACTCCACTCTTCTCCATGGAGAACACGGAAGTGGAGGTAGCTCCCAAGGTTCTAGAAATGAGATCGCCATTTCAGTGCAATCATCCTGGGTCATGTGCTCTTGCCCTCCTTATATTTCCATGAATCTCAGGAATCTGTCACTGCTCAAAGTCCCTAGTCTCCCTTCCCTTTAAATGAGTAGGAAATTCGGGGCAACCTCAGACTGACCTGTGGTTGAAGTAGACTTTATTTCTGACTCTAGTGTACAAATCAGATCATCCTTCACTGGGCTTTGCTCCAGGCTTGAATTCTATCCAATATTTTTTTTTCTGCAAGTAGTAGAGATTGGATGAATCTGTGGTAGTAGAATGACCTCAAGTTCTTCAACAGCCTCAAACACCTAGGACTCCATGTCTAACTTTTACAAGGAAAGCTACTGCTTCCCTTCCTCTCATTGCTAATATTTTCTTTTCAATTAGCTTTCCGATTATGAAAGTGACATCTTAATAATGGTTCTGGAAAAATTATTAATATATTATAACTGAGAAAAAAACCTCTTTAGCTTCAATTCCTAGTCATATGCCTTTCTCTCTCTCCTCTCTCCCTCTGTCCCTCTCTTCTTCTCTCTCTCTCTCTCTCTCTCTCTCTCTCTCTCTCTCTCTCTCTCTCTCTCTCTCTCTTTCTCTCATTCTCATTGGGGGCTTTACATTTGTAATTGTAATGTATATTCTTTTAGAGTTTTTATTTGTGTGCACATTTTTCACACCCTTATTAACCTATGTAGCACTGCCTAATTTTTAATGGTTGCACAGTATGGCTGCACTTTGCTTTATTTAGCAACTCCTCTCTGGCAAACATTTAAGATGTATCTGTCTTTAATTAATATAGCAGTATGAACTGAAAGAAGTCACAAAGGGCCATGTAGTGCCAGATTCCATTTATAGGAAATGTCAAAATAGGATAATCTCTAGAAACAAAGAGATTATTGGTTTCTTGGGCATGGGAGTTTCAAGGTGACGCTGGAGATGGATAACTGAGTGGCTGAGAGTTTCTTCTGGGGCTAAGAACATGTTCTAGAATTGATTGTTGTGATGGATAAATAACTCTGTGAAAATACTAAAGGCCACTGAATTATATACACTTGATGGCTAGATTGTTTGGGACATGAATTATATCTCAATAAAGCTGTACAAAGGAAAAGATTTATAATTGAAACCTCATCAGGTATGCTTCATTAGGACTGATTAAATTAGTGACTGTCTTCAAAGGCTGCCTAATAGTGCTGGTGGCTTTTAACCTCAGCTATTCTGCACAACTATCAGATCTAAGTCAAGCCTGGTTTCCTTAGAAGAGCAGATAATGTCTTTGTAGATTTGAGCCACAATCTCTATAACCTGTGGTCCTTGTACAAAAAAAAAGTACCAGGACAAGTAGACAATGGCTGGTTTCATTTGCTTTCTATGTTCTATCTTAAGAGCAAGAGTCAAATGGGAAATGCTCTCACATTATTTCCCTTGTGGCCTAGTATGCTGAGCAGCGAGCCCAATGTCCTCTCCTTCATCCTGAAACAATGAGCCACACTTTGTAGAATGGATTCTCCAAAGAGTCCTGCAGTTGTTTCATTGTAAAAACAAGCCCTTAGAGTCCGACCCACCAGTAAGCCAGGAACATTTTTTTTCTCCCTCATATAGTCTAAAGACATCTCTGAACACTTTTCTACAATGGAAATGAGTTCTAGGTTTCCTGCAGCTGACTTTGGAGTCCTGACATGGAGTGTTGCTGTTGCCTTAAGTATACAATGACATATAATAGGATGCCACATATTAAATGTGCTCAGGGTATACCCTAGCTCTAGTGCATCCTCACTGGGACCTCTGTGAGATGGGTACCATCTTCTTTTACTGTTGAGGAAAATGAGATGAAGCCATTGATCACCGGTCATGTCGATCTGATACTTGAAAGCCAATGCCCTTTGGGCTGCACCCTGCTCCATTCTGTCTTCATGCTCGAACCCAAAGATCATTCTGAGCACCTTTGAGCTTGTTGAAGTCAGGAGCCTTCACTCTCATTCTTGACTCTTCACTCTTATTTCACCACTCCCATCAAGATACTCAGCTCAACGTTGGTTCCTAGTATGTGAACCTAGAAACACGTTTCAGTGCTGTCTGCTTGACTTCCGCTGCCGGGGCCTGGTGGAGCGTGGCCTTCTACTATTTGAGATGTCTGCACTCTGTGGGGGGAGTTCACACACAAGTCCACGTGGGCCTCTGACAACTCCAAGAAGGGATTTTCTTTTCTTTCCTTTTAAGAGGATGTTAGGCAGAGTCTAAAGGGAAATGTTAGGAAATTAAAATCTGTGGGATAGCATGAAGGCCACTTACGGACTGCATTAGTCATGGAAGGTGAGTTTACTCTCCAGAAAGCAGGAAAGTGGACAGATGGAGGGGATGCAGTTGGCAGGATACAAATGACAGGTACAAGAGTTCCTTCAAAAGAACTCAACCCAAGTCATCCCAATGCACGTGCGCATGTGTGGATCAGATGAGGAAAGGGAACATTAGAGCGAGTGGCCAAAGTAGCATGAGGCACATTGAGATAGATGATATGTCCGTAGGAGTAAAATTGACCTCTGAAACAGGCAGATGCTCTCTCCAGAGAAAAAATAAATCATCATCCATAGCATCTTTCCTCAAAGGAAAGGAGATAACTATGTGTGGGAAGCAGTTTTGCTTCAAAATTCGAATTAAGGCCAGGTAAGAGAGGAAAAAGAAGAACATCCTCTTGCTTTGAAGTAGATTTCTGCTCTGGGACTATAGCCCAGAGTTGACAGTAGCTACAGTTGAGACTGGCAGCCATGAAAATAAGCCTGGCCTAACTGCCAATGCCTACTTGAATCTGACTGGGCCTGAAGACCCTCATCTGGCCATGATTTTATTTGGGATTTTTCTGTCCATTTGTCTTCGAGGCATCTGTGAATGCCCTCACTTCTGCTTAGAATTTCTTAATCTCATGAGATACGTCAGCCATTCAGGAATGCTGTAACTCCAAAAGTGAAGTCAGTCGTAAGAGCAAGAAATGAATCAAGTCTTAGGTCTGCTGCGGGTATGCTGGAAACACGAGTCAGCTGGTTTATTTTTCTGTTCTTCATGTTCTTCTTCTGTAATGAAGATAGTCGTTTCATTGGGCCAATATCTCAAGATAAATACTTTCTTAAAATGCAAAATAATTTTACTCCTTTGAAGCTACTCAACAATTATTCATTAAATATTGGTCTCCTTTGTCCAGGGAACAAGGTAAAAGTTTATGTAATATAATCCTCATGCTAAATCCACGGATTACTGTGCCAGGCAGCAGAGGGAGCTAGTACTGACATATGTAATAGGTCTTTTGACTTTCTTTTCTAGAAATAGCTCTCCTGGAATCCAACTCTGGAATTCTTTGGCTTTTCAAAGTTTAGATAATAAATCTCCCATTACACTAGTATAACTTAATGCCTTTATTTGCCTGAATTATATTTTTAAAGAAAGTTATACTGTTCCACTGCCTGCAGTGAGACCACATTGAATTTACACATTTAATTTATACACTTAAGACTTTACACAGTACAGACTAAGAACCTTAGACATCATTGTTACAACCTTACATCACATTGTTGTAAACAAAATCTGGGAAGGAGTAGTATTTTCTGATTGGATAGGGTAGATCATTTCAAGCTTCCAACTTGGGAGTCAGAAGACACAAGGTAGCAAGGTAGAGTTTCATAGAACTCCAGCTGATTTATCCTGATTAGTTTACACCCCTAGATCCTTCATCTATAACCATGGACAGGATCACATTGCACAAAATGACTGATTTTTCTCATAATTACCTGAATAATTTTTCTCATAATTACCTACTTTGTGGGAAAAGCCAACAGAACCACTAGATGGAGGCTGAGCAGACAAAGCAATGTATTCAATTTCCTAGTCAGTATTAATTGCTGGTTTTCCTATTTTTTAATAACCAAGTCAAAGAAAAAGAAAAAGAGGTCATCTCCACATTGCCTAGTGGATGAACAACTCAGAGCTAACTAATTATCTGTTCATTGCTTGAAAAAAAGAAAGAAAACATTCCTTTTGATTCAGAGAGAGAACTCTAAAGCAGGCCAGAAGTTTTCCTTAAAGAAGGAAAGTCAAGCTAGCAAACATTCCTTTGAGTTCCTTCTAGATACTGTGTAGGCATAAAAGCAGGGAAGCCTACACCATTCAAATGTGGTACCCATAGGGCAAAATAACAGAGCATAAGCTGAACACAGGAAGACCAGATAAGTGGAAGAAGACTCCTTAGAGGATGATTTCCTTCAAGGAGAAGGAATATTCAGACCTGCCTTTGAAAAGAGGCAAAGGGCAAGGAAAGAGCAGATTGGGGTAAGCATTCTATCCATCTACCAGGAAAATCCCTTGAAGAGACCTAGAGTCAGACTTCCTGGAGTATAGTAAACATGCTATAAGGTTGCCAGAGGTGCTAGTGAGATGTAAAAGCACTTGTTCTTGACATTTAGATGGACTCCATAAGCCATTGTAGTCATGTGGCTGCCTTTTTTTTTCAGTTATGGGGCTTAAACTCAGGAGGGCCTGAGCTTCTTTGTACTTAAGGCTAGCACTCTACCACTTTGAGCCACAGCTCCACTTTGGGCTTTCTGTGGTTAATTGGAGATAAGAGTTTCACAGACTATCATGCCTGGCCTAACTTTGAACTGTGATCCTCAGATCTCAGCCTCCTGAGTGGCTAGGATTACAGGCGTAAGTCACCAGCACCCAGCTCATGTGGCTTCTTAAATTAGGATATGATAGTAACTGGAAATAGTATTGGAGGAAGATGCTTTGGTAGAAGCTGTTTGGGAGCCACTAGAGAGGACATATTCAAGAGACAAGAAGGTTGCCGGACAGCAGTCTTGGTCTGAGATGGACCAAGAATGCTGAATGAGAATTTCTGGATGGGAGGAACCCCTGAGAACAGCATTCTTTATATCCATTTATCCCCTCATCTCTTCACTGTAGAGCCTTTCCACGCAGGCCAGACAGGAATAATTTAGCACAGGGTTTTGGTAAGTAATTAGAGAGAAGAGACTGGGAAAGGCTGTGTGAAATAAATCTAGAGAGATGAACTAAATTATAACAGGTAGGGTAGAGGAGGAGAATGAAGAAGTGGCAAGGAAAAGCGAAGAGGAATATGAATTGAGGGAGAGAGAAGTGATATATGTTCTCAGTTTGAAAGGCTGTGTAATGGGCTAGAGGCCCTTACATTTTGATTAAATATGTATTTTATAGTGATAGTTTACATGTATAATTAAATTACAGTTTATATCTTATATAAAACTGGACACAAATAGAAGGATTGAAAACTAAACAGTCTGATCTATTTTTTTTATTGAGATACAACTCAGCACCCACATTTACCCTTTTAAAATCTACCAGTCAGCAGGTTTCAGTATGTTCACAGAACTACGCAACTATCACCACTATCTAATTTTACGACATTTTCATCACTCCCCAAATAAACCCCATGCCTATTAGACTGGCCTATTTTAATTTACAACTCACAAGAACATAGGTTGCCAGGAACTCAGTCTTCCTCAGCTGGTGGGGAGCCCTGGATGGCTGTCATTAATCTTCAAGTCCCAGGTCCCTGTCCCTGCTGCTCTAAGGAAAACATCCTGGTGTGTGTCGGCCCTGAGCATGGGGTGAGGGAAAGGACCTGGTGCCCAGAAAGAAAGGAAATGTAAGAGAGGTCAAGGGAGAGAAAGGAGTTAGGCCCAGGGAGAAAAGTGAGCCAGCACTGCAGAGAACTCCTCTCAGCAGCCCTGGTAATCTGAGAGTCTTAAAGGACTGGCTTACCAGTGTTCTCTCCACAGATCTCTGAGGATTGGCTAAGGGAAAAGTTACTTCTCTTTGTCTACCAGCCCCTGAACCATCTCATCTCCCACTTTGGGACACAATTCTTGCTTTGTGCCGCCTTAATCCAGGTCCTTTCTCTGTCATGTCCCACTGAATCTTCTCAATAGACCCCTAAAGTAGATATGGGCTTATATTGTTTTTATATTTTAAAAAATAATAAAACCTTAAGCTCATAGAGGTTAAAATAACTTACTGAAGATCATATACTTTGTAAACGCCAGAATTGGTTTCAAACTAAGGACTTCAACCGGGATTCATTGAGCTTCTGCCTCTTTACTGTCACTGTCTCAAAAAGATCAACATGGCATCTTCAGAAGAGTTACATTCTCCTGAATCCCTTTTGACAGCCTGGGGCAGAGCACCAGGGCATGGGAAAAAGCCAACTACCCAAGTCTGATGATGAAAGCACTATGGAAACTAAAGTTTCAAAAAAAGAAAAAGAAGAAGAAGTAGAAGAAGAAAGAAAAAAAAGAAACCCTTTGAACCTGCACGGATGTCTTTGAGAGCTATGGAGTATTGCAGCAGTGTCTTTTCTGTATGAGCCTTTTGCACATCTGGCATGCTTGATCCCAGATGTGTGATTTTCATCTCATGGGGTGGGGCCACAGCACTGGGGAACCTGCTGGCTCAGCTGTGCTCTTGAAGGCCTGTTTCTTTGACAGTACCTGCAGGAGGTGGCTAGTGGCAGTTTTTGTAACTCCTGATTTATTACTGTCTCCAGCCAGAGACAAGTGCTTCACAATTTGGTACAAACACACACACACACACACACACACACACACACACACACACACACACACACACACACTCCTACGTGCCATCCACTTGGAGAAGAACACAAAGGAAAAGGCATTCACAAGGCATCACCGTTGATTTCTCTTTTCTCCCAGATCAACTGGTCTGACTTCTCCCTGTTGCCTCCTTTGCCTGTGGTCTGTCAGCTGAAGGTGATGACAAGGAATATTTCAGACTCTTTCCCCATCTGCTCCAAACACCAGGAAGCTGCAGGCCTGTTTCCCTCCAGGCCAGCTTAGAAATCCTAGTGTCAGGATGGAGCAGACTTCCAAAAGGCAACCACAGAACATTTAATACCTGTGCAAACCCCACGAAGAATTCATATGCCAAAGGGTCATGGCTTTATGAGTGTTTCCATGACATGGTATTATTATACCCCAGATCTCTCACCTCATATGTCACTCAAGCATTCTCTGTCAGGAAACCATGGAATAAACATCCAAAAAGAAGATTAATATTAGAAAGCCTAAAAGAGTAAAGTTCACCCGACCATATGGTTCCGCTCAGAAGGGATGTGTGTGAGCCTTGCTCCCCATCCTTTCACCCCTGCCTTGCACTTCATCCTGTCCCACAGGCTGAGCAGGAATCCCTTCTCAGCAGCGTTGCTTGGGCTACCTGCATCCCCGCAGAAACTCTTGAGGGACTGTGGAGGCCTCGGAGCCATTGCTTCTGGGATAGGACCTGGGAATCTGCATGGCACTTGATCTCCACGTGATTTTTTGTGCACTATAGATAACTGTTATTCCTTCCTTGTAAAGCAATCTAGTCTCATTTGAGTAGATTTCTTATATATATATATATATACATATATTAAGTTTTATTTTATTGTAAAGATGCTGTACAGAGGGGTTACAGTTACATGAGTAAGGAAATGAGTACATTTCTGGTCGAGCATCATTACCCCCTCCTTTGTTTTTCTCCTACTATCCCTTCCCTTCCCCCCCCCCAAGCTATAAAGTTCATTTCCAACATAGTGTCATGTGAGTATAACTGTTGCAATGGGTCATCCTGTGTCCTTGTTTCAGCATTTTGTTACTCCCCTTCCCCTCCGTGAATTAGATAAATGTATATACAAGATGCAGGGTACCAAAATCAAGTTCAGTGACAATAAGGGATATACCATAGGGGGAAGAAAATACAAAAGAAGCAAAAAAAAAATCACATAGTACATTAAAAACAGAGCATTCTAGGTTCTTGGGCAATAGGCAATAGGTTGAAGGGTGATAATAATGAGATGAAAGATACATTTATTGAGCTGCATTTGACCTGTCTGCTGTAAGCAATTTTCTTTCCATCTGTTCTCTTCCCACTGAAGCCAGGGGAACTTGGTCACTTCTCATTCAATGGGAGAACCTCTCACCAAGCCCCTTCCACGTCCCATTTCCAACACAGAGAGTGGAACCCACATGCTGGGCCTGAGCACAGTGTTCTTCCAGAACATGCTTCTCCCCATGCTTGCTGGCTCCTGCTCTTCCTCACAGCCTCCCTAGCCATGGAAACATGTCACTGGTCACCTGATCGCTTGCTGTCTTTGTGCAAAGGCTTACAGAAGATCCTCCAATCATAGAACCTAAGTTTGATCTATTAGAAAATGTAGTTTCTTCCATATACTTAGGTCTTTCACAGAGTCTCATAGAAAACAGGTAGGATGTGACCTAAGAGACATGGTTTGAAGACCACTGGAGAAATTCTCCATCTCCAAATGCCTTCTATGCACTTCCACGGTGGCCAGTCTGCCCATTTAGAGGTCAATCTTTATGATGGGCTTTGGTTTTTCAAACATCTCAGTTAAAATGGAAATATTGACTAAGCAAATCACAAATAAAATCTTGTACAATTGGTGAAAAAGAACAGAGCTGAGCCCTAGATCAGCCCTAGCTCTTTATCATTTTCTTTCCTTCTCTTTGTTTCTTTCTCTTTCTTTCTCTCTTTCTTTCTTCCTTCCCTCCTTCCTTCCTTTCTTCTTTTCTTACTTTCTTTTCTTGATAGGTAGATATATGATAGAGATATCCATCCTCTCCTTTTTCCTCCTCTCTCTCTCCCCTCCACCTCTCTTATTTCCCCATCATCTCTCTCTCTCTCTCTCTCTCTCTCTCTCTCTCTCTCTCTCTCTCTCTCTCTCTCTCTCTCTCTCTCTCTCTCTCTCTCTCTCTCTCTCTCTCTTTTCTTCTCCCTCTCATTCCTTCTCCCCTCCTCCCTTTTATTTTTTACTCTGTTTCTCTCATTTCTTCTACAAAACAGGATGATGGGGGGGTGCAGGTGAAGATTAAATGCAATCTTACATCTGAACATTCCCCCATGTCTGGTACATATTTAGTGCTCTGTAGCCAACAGCAGAATTAAGTGGGAAGAGGACAAAGGAAGAACATTCTCCAAGTTTGCCTAGTTAGACCTCCTGTTTCTTTTTCCTCCATTCTACAAACTGACAAAAAGTAAAAGCTTAATAATACCTAGTTATGTGGACCCCTGGAACTGGTTGTTCTCTTGTGCTGCATATTGCTGTAACCACCCTTGTAACAGAAGGAAGTGGCACACAGGAGGGTGATGTATACAGCTTGCCTGGAATCATCCCAGTTCATTTCACTGCTCATTAATAAATACCCTGGTTTAGATGAGAAGTTGTAGAGTTGCCCCAGACATTGGAGTTTTCAGAAGAACTTGCAATAAGGATTCAAAACATTAAGACAGGTTACTGAGAGCTTGTGAGATTGTTTTCCTTAGAAATATTTAAAACTTATCCATCTGGCTGAGATGATTTAGAACAACTGCAAATAAGCACTCATGTTTAAACTTCTAAAATGTTTTGTTTGGTCTGGCTTAACTGAACTGCCTCACCCTGCCTCCAGGAGTAGGTAGTAAAATTAATGGAAACAACATTCTTAACTACCCAATTTGCCAAACAAGAATTGCTTTGTCCCGTGGGCTAGTGGATGTGGATGAGCCACATTATAAGTCTGGAGCCAGTGAAACTCTGCTTCAGACTGTAAGAAAGAAACATTATAGGTCTGAAGTTATCATATTCTTAGACAATTATAAATTTGAAAGAACATAGAATACTAGATTAAGAAAAGGTAGCATTGACATTTTGCCAAGTTCTATAAATATGGGAACACACTTCATCCTGTCAATTTAGTACAAGAGAGAAAACTGAGTCACACAGAGTTAAGGAAGTTGCTCATGTTAATGGCACAGTCAGAACATTTGTTCCAGGTAGTTTGGGTCAGAAGAACCTATGCGTTTATGCAGGATGCTCTACATCCAGAAAAGAGGCACGCCTCAAGTTTAAATTAGGAAAGAGGAAAGGACTGTAACCAGATGGATTTTAGTCCATTTTAGCTGCATCCTGGTGGGAACAGCCTAACTTGCAACTGGAGAAAAAAAACTGGTCCCCACTGAGGAACAAAGGAGAATAATATTTATTAAATGTAGGTACCTTAGAAGGTGAGTATTATTTCCATTTTACAGTTAAGGAAGGAGAGATTCAAGAGGTCAAGGACTCTGTCCAGCTCTCCTAGTAAGTCAGGGACAGAAGTGAGAATCAGACCTGTCTCTAGAACCCATAGCATCTCTGGAAAATGTCTATGATTAATATTGAGTCAAATAAGCAGGTTACAAACCTGAATATGGAAAACTAATCCTAGGGGTGTGTGTGTGTGCGTGTGTGTGCGTGTGTGTGTGTGTGTGTGTGTGTGTGTGTGTGTGTGTGTGTAAACTGTAAACTATGCTTACAGACATGTATCTGGATGCACTAAGAACAGATGAGAAGTACAGGTAGCAAAAGTGTCAACTGTGCTTATCTACTGGTAGTAAATGGATAATCTGTTTCTTCTCCATATATTTCTTTGTTTTCTGTTCCATTTAGCAAATATATGCCACTTCTAAAAAACTTGGAGATAGAATTTACATGACATCCAATTTACCATTTCAAGTATACAATTAGTTGTTTTTGGGGTATTCACAGAATTACGCAATAATCACTTTCAGAACATTTTTGTCACCCAAAGAAGAAACCACATGGTCATCAGAATTCACTGCTTCTTTTCCCCTAACCATCCCTGCCCTGGGTAACCACTAAGATACTTTCTGTCTCTACGGAATCACCTATCTATCCTACAATATTTGAAGTTTCATGTGTCTGGGCTTTTTCAACCATTATTGTTTGTGTGGCACATCCTTATTGTTAGGCATGGTTGTAAATTACTTGCTTTCACTGCTATCTAGCAGCTTACTATATGAATATATCACAGTTTTCTCATTTAACTACTTGTGGGCATTTAGAATTTCTGTGTTTTCATTGTTGCAGCTGGCACCCATAACAATAGCTGCTCGATGGCATTGGATAAATATGTGCACAATTTTAGAGTATGTTCTAGCAATGAAGTAGCTGGATCATAGAACAGGTATAGGTTTAGCGTTAGAAACTTCTAGAAGGTTTGTATAGATTTATATTCCTGCCAACAGTGCATGGAAGTTTTACTTTCTCCACTCAACATTTGATTTTATTTCCTTCATTTTAGCCACTTTTACACAAATGCAGTAGTGTCTTTTGTTTCTTTTGTTCTGATGACTAATGAAATTGTCTTATATCCACTGAATTTGCTAACCAGTCTTATGAGGTGTCTGCTTGAGGTTTGTGCTTATATTACTATCCATTGTGTGTCCTTGTTATAGATTCTAGAGATGAATTTTACACAGATACATGTACGACGAATATCTTTTCCCTGTCAGTTACTTAGGTCTTTTCATAAAACATGCATTTGTAATTTAACATCATTCAATTTATTCATTTTCTCCTCACGAAGTGGCTTCTGGGTCTTAAGAAATACTGTAATGCTCTACTGTTGGAAAGATGCTCTCCAGCATTATGTCTGAAAGTTCTCTTGTTTTACCTTTCATATTCATCTCTGCAATGTATCTGGGATCATACTGATGTATAAAGCAGGAGTCAGTAAACATCTGTCAGTAAACATATGGATCATTAACTGAGTCAGCTCCATTTATTGAAAATGATCATCCTTTCTCCTATGCATTATATGGTATCTTTGCCATAAATCAGATCACCTTACATTAGCTACTAACCTTGCTGCATTGACTTAATTCTAATGTTCTGTAAGTTCTTTTGATCATTCACAGTAATATTCTCAGCACAAATAATTACATTCTTATTCCTTCCATTCTGCTTGTTACTCAGCTATGAGCAGGTCCATCTATTTGCTGGAAGAATCTGAAGGTTATAAACTATTTCCATGAAGATTTGTTGTTGTTCCTCCATCCACCAAGGCTTACCTCCTGTGCTCTGGAAGTGTGACCCATTGTGTTTACTGCACTCAGGAGCTCTGTGTCATGCACAGATCAAGACTATCAGTGTTGCTATTAGGGAACTCATTCTTTACCACCAACACTCATTCTTGGCTGTAAGCTCTGTGTTAAACCATAAGGAGAGATAGCATGGCTTCTTCAACTCAGCCTTTGCTGAAGTGAGAAGCAGAGTCTTTAGAGGGATGCTATCTACTTCTCAGATGGTCTGCCTCTGCCCTCAGATTGCTTAGTACTAACAAGAGATGCGTTCAAGGCTGCCACACTATTCAGAACTCCTCCTCCTACCTCGCTCAAAGAAGTGTGGCCCATGGGAAGTAGTTCTCTACATATGGCACTTGGTATTGTGATGATTTCCTTATTTCATTGACAAAAGACCTGCTTGATGTTGCTTTTCCTTCTTTGTGTTGTTTTCAAGGACTTTAAAAGGGAGAATAAAGTTAAAATGCCTTTACCCCATCATCTGTGACTAGATATCCTCTTCACACTTTTAAAAACTAGACTTTATAGTTCTTATTATGAGCTTTATACATGTTTATTTTAGGAAAATAGAGGGGGGGGTAAATGGAAGTACATCGAAGAATAGTTAAGAACAAAGTGGTGTAGACCTATTTGCTTGAGGCAAGGGCAGCAAAGATGTGGTATAAACTGCAGGACCAGAGGTGTTAATGGACACAAGAACCCCCTGGAGAGCCAGACTGTGCCAAAATATACAGCCCTCAAAGGGGAGTTTAGTTAGACAAGTCAACAGGACAAGCCGAGTGTGCAAACATAAACAGCTCTCCAGAGGGGAGATCTGGGCAGGCAAACACACACAGGGCCCTGCAGGAAAGTGGAGGCTGCAGAAAAGGCAGTGTGCAAACAGCAGCATGCTCAGAGGGGAGGCATAAAGAAGGGGGAGGCCCAGTCATTAGAGGTGCTGGAAGGCTTATTAAGTTACAAGCCCATCCCAGGGGCCCAGGCTGAATCATTCTCCGTTAAACCTAGTCATTTCAGATGTTTTGCTAAATGGCTCCAGAGGGGCATAGCTTCCCCCAGGGAAGATTTTAGAGCCCTCAGGACTAGAAGGGACTTATGGGGAGTATAGGCCATTACCTCCCAAGGTGTGGCCCATAGGCCATTAGAAACACAGGAAATTATTGTAGAGGCACATGGATTTTTTAACTCACTTTAATAGTGATATTTATTTTAATTTGAGTTAACAAAAACAAAAACCTACCACGACCACAGTGAGACCACAATATCATACACATTCTCACTTCGGAAGAGGTTTACATAGATAGTAATGGAAGGCTGAGGATGGCTAGGAAAAATTACTATTAAGCAAATAAAACAGGTATGTGCAGATATTGCAAAAATAAAGGTGTAGGAAATACTTTTATAGCGCAACACCTGCCTCCCCACCCCCTTCATCTCAGCCATGAGGAATCTAAGCCAGAGAGAAAGCATGACTCACTCACCAAAGGCAGAACGGAGACCAGAACCCTTTCTTCTGCAATTCAGAAGCTTCCCTGTGAAGTTGAGAGAATCCAAAATTGCAAAGAGTCCAAGGAATCTTTGCTACCTTACCTTTTGGATGCTGGAATCCTTGTAAACGCACTTTCTGCCTCTGTGTGATGATCCAGCTAAGTATTACAAAGCATTGTGGGGGATGAGGTAACGAATAAGAAGGGGACCCTAAACACAAAGAACTTAGTTGTATGCTGAATTAAATCGTTATGTATAAATGATTACTCAAGACACAATACCATAAATACAGAGATAGCAACTCAACAAAAGTACTATAGGAGACCAGAGAGACAATTATTTTCTGGTAGAGAGGGAGATTCTTCCTGAAGAAAGTTGTGCTTGAGTTAGGTAGGCATGGATGAATGAGTGGGACTTTTCACTTGCAAGAAGCTGGGAAGACAATTCCAGGTTTAGGGTTAAGAGTAAAGCTGAAGAAATGTCTGAGTAGCTGGGGAGTCTGGATAGTGGTGCAGATTCTGACTTGGATAGAAACCCAGGATAGGCACTTAGTGTAAATGTAGACAGAGATAAGGCTAGGAAGACAAGATGAGCCTGGATCCTGGTGAGCGCAGTACATTTCTTTCAAGATTAAAGGGAAAAGTAGAAGGGACTGACCTGACCATACGCCAGGCCTCTTCCTGGCTATTTCATGCTTATATCTCCCATCTAATTAACACTATTGGTATTCAGAGTATCCTGAGATCCTTGGTGGATCTGCCAGAGGAGAAAGTGAACTAGAGCGCAGTGCTAGATTGTATGGTTAAAAAAAAACAACAGGGATTAGAAAATTGACTGGACAGTCAGAGCAAACCAATGAGGCTGAAAAGCAGTGTCCTACCCAGGACAGGAAGAGCCGTATTCAGAGGGAAATTAGTAAGCATCAGTGGCAGCAAGGGAATTCCTCTTTCCCGTTGTGATACCAGAGAAGCTTTAATGCCCTGTGGCCTTGGAAAAGAGAACCCAAGAGGTGAAAAGGAAGGTCAGGTCTTGAGCAATGGAGTAGCAGAGTCAGAAATGAGAGCGAGGATGGCAGAAAGTCCATCGAACACATCCAAGAGAATTCACCTGGCTGTGGTCAAGGTTTACGGCATGTTCTGGGTCAAGGATAGGCTTGATATCCAGGATAGGTTCCATGCATATCCAGTAATGTAATTGACCCCTGCAAATCTTGGGAGACTGAATATTCACATAATTGCCATTCACTACCCCAAATGTATGCCAGGGAAAGGAATAAAGTTTTATGAACAGGTAGAAAGAACACATGGTGCAAACTAAGGTCACTCAGAAAGAATCCACATCTACTTCAATTATATAGTGTGTGGACATTGTTCTCTGGTCTCAATGTAATTTTGTGGAAAAAATTCTAGTCCTATCTTAAATATTTCCAGGAATGTGAATAGTTTGTTGTTTTTTTTTTTAAAGAAAATAGTTCATGCAGTCAGCTACCTGGGGAGTTCACATGGCATATGCTTTGAATCAGGTGTAACATGAAGGAACTGAAAAAGAAAATGTGTGTTCATGCATGCCAAAGTAACTATGAAATAGGAATGGTAGGGAGGTTAATTTCAAAATATTATAAGTTATGAAAAATAAGTTATAGCTTGCTTTAGAATGAAATTTGACCCAAATAATTTTATTTGAGGTCATCCCACAAGTAGAACTATTGAGAAGTGCCCTCACAGAATCATAAGGGAGACAGGGAATTTCTCAACCTTTGGGGGATCTTTAAGTCTAGTAGTTGATGGACAAGTTTAATATTGGAAAGACTAACGTACATGTTAAAGGAAAGGCTTATCTAGGGTATCTTGAAGGTTCAAAGAAGAGCAATCACACTTCTCATCAAAACTAAAATTCTCAGTTGAAAGATACAGCATTACTTCGTGCACCACTGAAAAAGAAATAACTGATTTAAAACAAAACCTATGATATGTGATTGATGGTAAGGGGTATCACTTTTCCAGAGATGTTTCAAATGTGGGGAAAAGTCATTGTAGGATGTGTGGTAATTGAGAACTATTGATAGGCTGAAATAAGAGGAAAATCCTAACATGTAGGGATCCTTCTGTTTTTTATATACTACATACATTCTTTGATCGTTAACTTCCAAGACTTCAAAGGCTCCCTCTAGCATCATAATTCATGAGTCTTCATCTTCTGCCAGAATTCCTACCTAAAATGCAGTTCCTTATATTCCAACTTTACTTCACTAATTTCCTTAACACTTATGCAGCATCTATCACATGCCAGTTAAAAAAAAAAAACACAGTTATAAAAACATAGTTTTAGCCAGGCACCTGTAGTCCTTGCTACTCAGGAAGCTGAACTGAGGATTGCGGTTCAAAGCCAGCCTGGGCAAGAAAGTCCATGAAACTCTTATCTCCAATAAACCACAAGAAAACCGGAAATGGCGCTGTAGCTCAAGTGGTAGAGCGATAGCCCCTAGCTGAAGAGCTGAGGGACAGCGCTCAGGCCCAGAGTTCAAGCCCCATGACCAACAAAGATAAAAATAAAAATAAAAACATAGTTTCAAATGTTTTATATTAGGTGTCAACAAAATAAACACCAGGAAGTAGGTACTTGAAAGGGGTGGGGTGGGTCAAGGGGAAAAGGGTAGACAAATGAAGAGGAGAGGAGAATGTAGTCAAAAATTCAATGTATAGCCTACAAAATTTAAATGAGTGAGGGAAGGCCTGGGTTGGGAGGGATGGGCAAGAATGTTGAAAGGAGTGACATTGATCAAGACACAATATATTCATAAACTGCTTTGTCAAATGACAACTGCATCATATAACTAAGATTATAAGAAATAAAATTTTAAAGCACTATAAATGGTATTACCATCATCATCCCTATTATACAGAGGAATAACTTGTCCAGTTGGCAGAACAGAAATTAACTAGCTACCCATTTCCATTCCTTTTATATCTTTTTTTTTTCTGATCCTGAAATGAACTCTGGCCCTGGGTGCTGTCCCTAAACTTCTTTTGCTCAAGGCTAGCACTCTACCACGTGAACCACAGCACCACTTCCAGCTTTTTCTGAGTAGTTTATTGGAGATAAGAGCCTCACAGCCTGGCTGGCTTAGAACCACAATCCTCAGATCTCAGCTTCTTGAGTAGCTAGGATTACAGGTGTAAGCCACAGGCATTGGCTCCCATTTTCTTTTGAATAGCCTATAATAACTAAAACCTCAACATATTCAAAAACTGCAGTCACGGTCCCCATGAACCTGCTCCGTAGATCTTGTAACATCCTGGTCCTCACATTCACACCAGTCATCTCTGTTCCCATCTGCCATATCTGACTTATCACTATGTCCATCTTTTATTTCTTTTTCTCTTTCCTCCTCCATCTTTGCCTATTTCGGTACTTAATGTACTTTTTTTCTTGAATATCAAATTTTCCAGAGGAAAATTTTTAATGGTAAAGATTCCAAGACCTCTTCCCTGGAGTTTCTGATTCTGTGATTTTGTCTGGGGTAAGATTTACTTCTCCTCATACTAGGGCTTTAACTCAGGGCCTCACTCTCACTCAGGCGTTTTTGCTCACAGCTGGTATTCTACTACTTCACTTCTACCACTTCTGGCTTTTTTTTTTCTGGTTATTTGGAGATACGAGTCTCTCAAGTTTGTCAGCCTCAGACTAGCCCCAAATGGTGATTCTCAGATCTCAGCCCCCAGAGTAGGTAGGATTATAGACATGAGCCACACCGGCCCAGCGGACAAGAATTGTTGATGGTGTTTATATTTAAGAAAATTTGAGCTTCAGTGATCTATCACTTGGAGTTCTTTCTTGCAAGCCAAAGAAACCAATTCTGGTTAACTTAAAAGAAAAAGAAAATGAGTTCATTGGAAAGACAAGGATTGCACACAGACTATTTTCAAAACTAAGCAACCAGAAGAGGGTAGGAAATTGGTTATCTGTCCAGCTTCCTCATAGGTCACCATGGGGATGAATTAGTTCCCATTTATGTTACTCAATCCAAAACTCGGATTCCAGGGAGAGAATGTTTGACTGACTTAGCTTATATCATTCTTGTGCCCATTGGTGGGAGGGCAGGGCATTTCTCTTGGCATTCTCTTCTGAGAAAAAGAATTTTCCAAAAGGAATATGGGGGTGGGGTGGGGGTTTCCATTGCCAGGAGTGGGAATAGAAGCTGAGCAGGATAAATGAGCCTGTGTTTACTACAAACAGTTCAAAGGTGTTTTCTAAGGCTTTATTTCCTTGCCTCTAAAGAAGTATCTGCCTTTCCTATTTCTCTTCTCTGCTTTGAAAAGTTGAATTTTCACAATTAAACTCCATTGCTTTGGAGCTTATATACATATACATATATACTTATATACATATATCCTAATGTTTAAACCTTCTCAGTTGTAATTGAAAGGCAGTAAACTACATTTCCAACTGCAAGGATTCTGAACAGTTACCCCACACTAAATGATCACATTGTATGAAAGGAAAGAATGAATAATTCTCTTATCTAATGAGTTATCTGAATCCTAAATAATGGTTATTTCTTTCAAAAAGAACAGCGATTTCTCTTCTCCCCCACATTTTGCTTGCTTCTTTTGAATCTGAGTTTATACTGTAGCTCTTAAGTTCACACAACCTCAAATTAAATTACCCTGATATTTCCTTTTCACATCTAGAATCCAATTATATCATGGTGGATGCATTTGAAATGGCTATGCGTTTCAAACTTGCTTCTTCCTAACTGGATTTTAAGCCTTACTATGCTGTGAATTCGTTGCTTGTGTTTACTTAATTTTCTTGCTGTTTAACTTTCCCCTCCATCTTGCAAAGTATATTTCCAGAGAGCAAGCAGTTATCTATTTAAATTACTTATGCGCTTTTGAAGGAGTTTATGTTTTATATCTTTGGTTTATTGCTCCAAGATCCTTTTGGATTCTGTTTCTTATTCATATAGTCTTTTTTTAAAAAATTAGTTCCTTTACTTTGTTCATATGCTCTTGATTTTCTCAAAAATGTGTTTAAGTCACACTTGCAAATGGTTTTAGAGAATGGGAACGCCAACCATAATTGCATTTGGCCTACTACATCTTTACGGTCCAGCGATGGTCAAGGTCACAAACCTTTTACCACATGGACCAGTTTATGACACACCATTTACAGATGACAGACCAAACTTGCTCATGGTCTTGCTCAAAATTCATGTAAATGTATATTTTTATGCACAAAAGAAACTAAAAGAAAACGTATGCATGAATAAATCCAATTTCAACCCCTCTGCACAAAAAAGAAAACAGCTCAATATCTGTGCTTTGCCACCAATGGCTTATTTAAACAACAAAGCTGTTTATTCAACAAAAATTATTCACTTCTTTCTATGTTACTGGCACTCTTTTAGTTACTGAAGGTGCATGGTAAGCCAAAGAGACTGCTATATCTCACAGATTTTTATTATCTAAACCTTATCCCCACCATAGATAATTAACATGCTAAGTAAGATATAACATATAGTATGTTAGAAAAAGATAAATGCTAAGAATTTTTTTGGTTTTGGTGCCAGTCCTGGGGCTTGAAATCAGGCCTGGACACTGTCCCTGAGCTTTTTTGCTCAAGACTAGCACTCTATCAATTCAGCCACAGCTCCACCTTTGGCTTCTTTGGGTAATTAATTGGAGATAACAATCTCACAGACTTTCCTGCCTGGGCTAGCTTCAAATAGCCATCCTCAGATCTTAGCCTCCTGAATAGCTAGACTTATAGGCTTGAGCCACCAGCACCCAGCTAGAATTCAAAGAAAAGTAATACCAACTGGTATTGGAGAAAGGGGTAAAAAGTTTAAGGAAGACAATATTGACTGGGGTGTTACTGTTCCACACATGCAATGTGTAAAAAGGCAGACATACTTCCTGCCTTCAGTATTCTCATATTCAAGCTGGGAAAATAGATACTGAACAAGCAATGAACAGCCCAGTAAGGCTGCTCTAAAACAGTGGCTTCTCATACCTCAGACATTAACAGAAGAACTAACTCAAGAGCCAAGATGAACTTCCCTGAAGTAAGTGCATAGGAAATGAGACCTAGTAGGTAATGAGTTAACAAAATGAAAACAAGGGATAACGTTTCAGTTCAACTGGTGAGGTTATCTCTAGAAACCCAGTCAAAGTCATAGAACCACAGAATTCAAAGAACTTTAGCCACAGATGTATCCAAATGCACCATTGTACATATGGAAAAAATTAGGCCCAAGAAGAGTTAATGATCTACCTAGATTACACACTAAATTGCGAATAGGATTAAGATCAAAATATCAAACATGCTAGGCACTGGTGGCTCATGCCAGTTACCCAGGAGGATGGGATCTAGGCAGGAAAGTCTATGAGACTCTTATCTGCAATAAAATTACTCAAAAACAAAACACAAGGCAGAAGTGGCACTGTGGCTCAAGTGGTAGAGTGTTAGCCTTAAGCAAAAGAAACTCGGTAACAGTGCCCAAGACCTGAGTTCAAGCCCCAGGACCAGCCTTCCCCCACAAAAAAAAAAAAATTTAAACACCAAACACCAGAACCAAAGCTCTGAGGAGTAGGGATTTTTTTTAACCTGTATTCTTCACTATTGCAGTTCCAATGCCTGGGACCATAAGTATTTCGTGAATCAAAGCAGGAATAAGATGCCTGACCTGCCCTTCATTCTGTCATAATGCTCATACATTTAAAGTTGTGTGAGGCCTTTATGGCCGTGTGAGATTAGACAATTTCCTTGTCCTCTGTTTATTAGAGCAGTGAGTCTCAAAACTTTAGGTCTCATATCCCCATCAAACTCTTATTGAAGGTGATCATAGTTATGGAAGACTCCCAGATATGTCTAAATATGCCTTATATTGCCAATGTCTTATAGAAATTCTAGCTGAGATCATCTTAAGATTAGTATGTATTAAATCATTCAAAAAGAACAACAATAAAGCCTAGTATGGGATAACATAAATAACATATCTGATGAAAAATTGCTGTGTCTCCTAAACAAGAAATAGGGAGTCAAGTAGCATTGCTTTATATTTTTACAAATCTGTGTAGTGCCTGACTTAACAGCTGAGTTCTCATCTGCCTCTTCATTATTGGCTTTAGTTGAAGTAAAGAAAGAAAGAAAAACTGTGCATGTACATATGCAGTTGGAAAAGGGAGAATAATTTTAATAGTTCTTTCAAATAATTAGGCCATTCCTGATACTATAGTAAAAGTAGTGATTTTTTTTAAGGATTAATGCAATCAGAAACTCTTATCAGTGAACTTTTAGTTCCCCACTACATTAAAAATTCATTTAAATAGTTCTTAGCATTATTCATTGGTACTCTGGAAAATAATCGTTTATTAAGCGATCTTCAAATTAGTGTATAACCCCATTATAAAAATACCAAAAAAAAATCACTTCATTAATATCACTCCAACCTCATCAGAAAAGTCATTCATTTCAAGTTGTTAGTAGCCTGTAATCTTAGCTACTCAAGAGGCTGAGACCCAGGGATCAAAACCAATCTGGACAGAAAAGTCCAAGAGTCTCCATCTCTGATTAAACAGTAAAAAGTTAGACTGTAGGTATGGAACAAGGGGTAGAATGCCTGGCAAGCAAGCCACAGAGCCCTGAGTTTCAACCCCAGTATTAGAGGGGGGGGGAAGTTATTAATTACTGGGAACTTTTCAGTTTCCCAGAGGTAGAGACAAGTTTTACAGAATTCTAATTTTCACTTGAAAATAGAATTTCACAACAAACACTACCCATTGTTTTCTGTGGATAAAATAATTGCCAGAATGCTCAAGTCTGAATAACCATACTTTGCCTGCCAGTAATTTTTTCAGGAAAATGTGATACTCCATAAAGAAAACCATTGTTTAGCTGACAACTCAAACATCATGTCAAGCTTCTCAAGAATGTAGTCAAAGTGCTCAGGTGTACTTCTTAGTGATCACAAAGAATATAAAGATTGGTGTACCCAAGAGTCAAAACTGAGAAAATATCTTGTTAATCCTACAGCTTCATCAAGAAATCCTGACACAGATCGTCATTTCAGCACTAAGGAGGCTAAAGCAGGAACATCTTGAGTTAAAGGCCAGCCTGGACTACATAATGAGGTCATTAAAAAAAACCCTTCAGAATTGGCATTGCAAAATTGCTGTGGAAATAGTTTTCAGTTTTAGGAACACCTGAAACCTGAAAAGATCTCAAGGATCATCTCTTTCAATGAGCTAAGTTATTTTACCCCTGATAGTTCCCTGTACCAAGTAAAATTGTTGGGTTTTATTCAATGTTTTGACCTTTTGACCTTGTTACCATTTCTGGTTAGCTTAGAGATTAGAGCTTGACCTTCTCATTGCTATTTTTCATGCCATCTTCCTTTCCGTGTGTCATTTGCCTCATGCCTCACATTTTGTTGATGCAATTTAATTAAATGCAACCTCCAGCCAATTTTTTCCAATTCTTTCTCAGCATCCTTAGTGCTGTTAGCTCAGTCTCTTATTTATTTTTTTAAGATTTGAAAAACTTAGACTCTTGGAACTATAATACTGAAAGCTTCTCCAAAATCAAGCCAGGCGTGCTATAGGCAAAAAAAAAAAAAAGGATTAAATTGAATAGTGTCAGTTCCTGAGCAGCAGCCCTATACCTTCTGATGGGTCAGGCAACTGACCCATCACCACAAAGTCTAAACAAATAGCATCACTTGTGTGGTTGTAACATCCCTTCATCTCATTCTCCAAGTCTCAATGGAGGAGGAGGAGGAAGAGGAGGAGGAGGAGGAGGAGGAAGAGGAGGCAGAGGAGGAGGAGGAGGCAGAGGAGGAAGAGGAGGAGGAGGAACAGGAGGAGGAGGAACAGGAGGAGGAGGAGGAGGAGGAGGACAACGAGGAGGAAGGAGAAGTTCTTTTTTTAGTGTTACCCTTGTGCAAAATACCTAGGAAGTATCTCTAGAACTATCTACCACAAATCTTTATCCTTGCCAAAAGTTATCTGAATCTTACAGTAATAATTAGAGAAAATGATAAAAAAAAAATAGGGAAATTTTACCTGGGTTTAAAAATGCTAGCTTATAGTCAGATGAAGTGGCATGTGCAGGTGAGCCCAGACCTTGGGAGTTGGACGCAGGAGGACCAAGAACGTGAGACCAACCTGGAGTACACAGCTAGACCCTGTATTTTTTTTAAAAATCATAAAAATGAAAAGAGAAAAAAATTGGTTATGACTCTGAAGTGGATTTCTTCCATGACTTTTACTGGCTCAAAAGACAATTTCAATTTAGATATCCAAATGGTTGTGTCATGACAATGTTATTCAAATGTCATGGGGGATGGAACTTTAAGAATCAACTTGCTTTCAGTCTCTTGGTAGGAAAAGCAGGTGGTAGCTGTCAGATCTTCAAAGCAGGTACCACTATTTCCTCAGTGTCATGGCGCTTGCTAGTTCTCCTGGTTGTGATGTCCTGGCATTTAAAGCCTTGTCTAACCCCTATTTTGATTGCTTTTTAAACTATAAATGTCTTCTTGCCCTGAAAAGTTCAGTCATCTTCCAGCCTCCTTTTCTTCAGACAAAACAACAAGCACAATTGTTGGACACCAAGAAACTATCTGGTTAATTGCTCTCTGAGGACCAAGTGAGACTGTTTCGCATCATTATAAAAAAAAATGAAAATGGTCATCTTGAAATTCAAAATGACTATTAATGACCAACAAAATCAGTATGTTCTCCATCTGCATTTAAAGTCCCCACAAAAAGGGTTCTCACATTGGCTTTCGTTGTTCTGTGCAATTTTCAAATTTCCAGATCCTACCACAGCCTGCCAGACAGCTTCTAACTCCCTCCATTCCTCATCAAGCAGTATTTACTGAGCTATCCCAGGCCTTCATGCTTTGCTTCCGGAAGTAGCTTTCCAGTTCCTCTGCTGACCCCATTGCTGGAATGATCTGAGGATTTCTCCCCATCTTGAATACCAATTAGAACCATCTCTGCAAAAATAAGTAAATAAATAAATCAGACCTTAATTTCATCAAAGAGTTAACTGGTATTTGGAACCATACAGGTCTATTCAATATAAAAAACATATGTTTAAAATTGACATTTGGACCCATTTTTGCATCCATTAGATCCCAGATTTAGAAGAATTGCATGTGATTAACATTACGAAACATAAACACTGTGTTCCAGTGACTCAAGAGAAAGCCAGGAAATTTGGTATTAAGGCATTATTATATCTTCAGAATGTCCCATTGTGACTCCCATAAATACCTCCAAAAGCCTATCTCCTATACAATTCTGTTTTAGGCTGTGGTGGTGCTTCTTGACCTCACAGCTGCTTTGCTAGAGTGCTAGCCCATTGGCTAAAACCACCCACATGTATTGCCCATATCACCCTTCAAAGCATCCATCTTTGTAGCAGTCATAGCCAAACACCAGCTAGTAAAGGAAAACAGTTAAGATCCATAGACTCTCAGGACATTGGGACTAGAAGTAACCTTAAAGATCATTTTGTCCCTACAATTTGAGGATATCAAGGGTCCAAGCAGGGACATATCTGCTCCTAGGTGCTCAGTGGACATTAAGATACAAAGGATCAGAATAATTCCAGAGCAGCTGCTGAAATGGAAATGGACTCCAGCCCATGAAGACAATACATTCCAAAGAATCAATAAAAGCCAGAAGCAATGAAGTCCAGATAGAAAAACAAAGGGAACATTTCCCATGTCTACATAATAGGAGTCAAAGAACATAAAGTTTCTGCTGGCCAGAATCACAAAGCAAAGGCCAAATTCAGACCTAGGCTGACAGGAGTACCTGAGTTTACCATTCCACCCTCCCTTTAGAGCAAGAGAGAATTCAGGACTCCCATGCTGCTCATTTGTAGTGTACATTCTCCCTTGCGATCTAGCATGCCCTCTTTCTCATTTTTGAAGCTTTGTGACTTCATAGCAACTTAAGAGATGCATAAAAGAAATACTAGAGACTTCCAATGTTCCAGAAAAAGGGAGTTTTCTTCATGAAGCTCTCAAACACCTACAGCGCTGCTCAACCTTAGAAACAGATTAGGGAGCAGCCTTGTTGTGCCAGCAAATATTACACACATGATTTATCTTTAAAGTGTCCCTTCATAGAAGCCCTGTGAGAGGCAGTTAATGGTAGGAAACATTCGTGGTAGAAAAATTGTTCATGACCCCATCCCTATTGTATCTTTAACATCTGGGCCATATGCATCATGAATCATGCACTCGGATGGCTGAGGGCTCAGGGAGATGATCAGGGGAAACTACTGCTATTCTCTGGGTATTGAGTCTTGTTAGTAAGGTATTAGTAGTAAATACACAGTCCCTATGAGACTTAAGCAAAAGTTGAAAATAGAAGGAGAAAAATTCAGATTGCTCCCAAATTGTTAAACCTGAAAAACTGGGAATGTGGGTGGTATTATCAATAGAACTTGGGAAGGAAAGAAGAGGAACATATTTGGAGGGAAAAACAGGAGACTCTTTTCCAATATTACCAGTTTGAATCTCTAGTTGATGGCATATCTAAGTGGTATTGGAGAATGAAGAAAGATGTTTCTAAAGAAGAACATTCAGATGTCATCTTTATGAGTCTGTAGAAATAGACAAAATTGCAAGAAAAATACAAAGCAAGAATGGGGATCATAGAAAAGCCTTAATTCTGGTTCAGGAGGTAAGAGAGCCAATTACAGATACAGAGAAATAGTTGAAATTGAAAGCGAGAACCATGTTCCAGAAGCTTGAAAGGAGAAGAGATATTTGAAAATGTGTTAACACTATCACATACTGGAAAAAGTTCAATAGAGCACATACTGATTACAGGCCACTTTCAAGGAACAGTTAGGTCAGAGTGACCTTATAGAAAGTAATTTCAGTGGAGAGAATTGGAAGAATGTGAAGATGAGAAGAAAAATGGAGCATTGGTATATTTTGTTTTTGCCGCAAAGGTAAATGAACTGACAGTATGTGTTCTAGGGAATCTGTTATACTACCAACTCCTTCACATTTAGGCTAAAATATATAAGAGCAGTAATTCATTACTCTGTATGAAATTTATTGACTCTGCTCATTAGCAATTTTGATTTGCCCATAGACGCAATCTCTCCAAGGAGATGACCTCATCTTAAATCCACAGGGCCAATCCATTTGTAGGCATCTACCATGGGCAGTTTATCATTTTCAGGAGCAAACTAAAGTATACAATTAAGTATAGGATAAATACTAAATTTTCGATAAACATGTTAGTTACTAAAGTGCTACATGAACTTGGAAAGATGGCTTAAAAACTAAAGAATAACCGGGCACCATGGTAGCACACTTCTGCAGATCCAGCTATCTGTCGGAGTTTAAAGTTTGCCCAGGAGTTTGAAGCCAGCATAAGAAGCAGTGAAACTCTGTCTTTATAGTTCGTTGTTTTTATGTTAACAACCCCAAAAAGGTAACAACTGTAAGAAAAATCCCCTTTCCTGCCATAATGCTGTTTGTTTCTTGGCTTCCTGTACCAGATTGAGTTCTTTAAGGGACAGGATTGGTGAATTAATTGTCTTGATACATACAAATCCCACCTGGCACATAGTCAACAAAGAGTCAAAGTCGAAGGACTCAGTGAGTCCTTCCTGCCTTCTTAGGGATTTACTCCTTTCTACCTGTTTTTGCACATTGTGTTCTCCCCATTTGGGGAGATAGTAAGTCTTTCTGTTTCATGTATTTTTTTTTTGTCAGTGATTCACTATGTAGCACAGATTGTTGTTGAATTTGAGATCTTCCTGCTTCTGTCTCCCAAGTACTGGGACTTTAGTCACCCAGCACACATTCACAGAAAGGACATGTGCCCTTTTGGGAGCCATGCTGCTTTCCTTTTTCTTTTTCTTTTTAAAAAAAAATTTGTCTTTTTGTAGCTGAAAATGATTTCAGCTCCCTTTTGCCCCCTACAATCTGGTTCCAATCACAGTATCTTTGTTCCCTCTAAAGTCACCAGTGACCTGCTTTTAACTAAGTCCAATAGTCTTTCCTAAATCCTCACTCTTGATCTGTTGTATTTGAAACCATTCTCATGATTCAGTGAAAATTCTCAAGGGATTTTATTGCTGCCTAGATTGGGGGGGGGTGCTATTTATTAAGCTCAGAATTAGCTTTCACTAAGCACTAAAATTTAAATCTGTGCCATGCATCTACAAAAAAATGAACTTCTCTTTTTTCTGTATGCCATGGTATTATTCTGATTTTCTTTTGATTCGATGCTGGGGAAAAAATGTTTTCTTCACTAAGTAATCTTTTAAAAACAAACAAACCTAAAGAACTAATCCATGTTTTGCTTTCATTAAAATTTACTCAAGTGGCACAAAGGAAATATCTAATTGATGAATAAAATAACTTCAAGGTTTTTTTTAAAAAAAAGGCTTGTTATGAAATCTAAATAGTTTTGAATTAAAAGAATGGAAAAATAGAAATAAGGATCCTCTAGAACTGATTCATTGAAAATACATTTATTTGATTTTAATATCAAGAGTTAAAAATCCTTAATAGTTGTTCATGCTTACATGTATCCTTTCAGTTAATTCTGACAATTATCCTGTGATTTTAGGGAAAATTCTGATGGTCATTCATGGGTGAGAAAAGTTTAAACACAGAGAGGTAGAATAATTTGCTTATAATCACATAGTTCAGTGTCAGAGAGCAGAAGTGCAAAGTCATCTACACTTCTGTATAGTCTATACCCGTCTGGTGAGGCTAAAGGAGACTGCAATGTGTCCAGTTGATGATGTTGACCTACCTTTGACAACTAGACTTTTTTCCCTAGACAGGCCAACCGAGACCTTAAACAGTCAATATTAGCTGTAGTTTCCTTCCTTATTGTTATATAAAAAAAACTAAGGTTATTTGAGTACCAGGCCCAAACTTAGGAAGTTGGCAAGTGCCCTTGGAAAGCAGTGCAGCGATTATAAAGACATGATGCTCTTGATAGTACTAAGAGAAGCTTGGATACCTAGTTTCCCCATGGTCCCCCTCTGTAACTCCAATAGCACAAAAGCACACCATTCTGAAGGAGAGTCTAGTATTTCCTGTTCCTCGAAGTCCAGACGCACTGTCTTTTCCATTCTCTTTTCATAGCCACCACAATAGTACCATCTTCTTGAAGTCATCCCTAATTTCTCTAGTCAAGATTCATTCTTCCTATCCCTGGGCCTCTTATACTTCTAGGTGTTTGTTTTTTGCCACCTGTTTTCTTTTGATCTTCCATGGAAGCCACTTAGAGAGCTGTCTGCTTGACTGAGGTATGCACTGATGGATGGTGGGGCTTGGGGACTGTGGTTCCTAACGTCTGCTACACAGTGTCTGCCACTGAGCATGTATTCAGCTAATCTCAGAGGAATAAGGAAATGAGTAACTAGTATACCAAGGCCCTTTGCTCCATCCCTTCCTTCAAGAACTTTCCTTACTCAATAGACCACTGCCCAATCCTCTCCAGGAGGTCACCTTGGAACCAAGCCACAATACTGGTGAGGGGGATAAGAATGCATCGATCCATTCCCACATCTGATACCACACAATCCTTCCCAGGTTATGCATGGATGCCATGTGTGCATTGCAGGGTGGGGGAAGGAACCCTGGAGCCCATGTGAATGAGAGATGTCCAAACAGCCACTCAAAAGTAGAGAGAGTGAGGAAATCATCAGGCAGCAAAATCAGACTTCTAGCATGATAGCGAACAAAAGGAGTGGAGGTTCAACTTTATGACCTCTAACCCCGGTCACAGGATCTCCCATACATGGAGAAAGGAGAGTCAAAATCAGTCTATCAATGTGACAGTTGTCAGAGTCACAGACCACCAGCTTCACCTATGAGCTTGATAAATGTGCATTTTCTCGGGCCTATGCCAGTCTTACTGAATCAGCATTTGTGGGGAGGGAATCCAGAAATATAGGTTTTAACAAGCTCTCCCAGTGATCCTATATGCAGACAAAAAATCAAGGCCACTAGAGGATTAAAAACCCTCCATGTGAGAGATGGAACACAAAGCAAATTCAGAAAAATGAGGCAGGACTTATTATCCCTCAGCAAGAAAGAACATAAACCCTATTCCACTCTCATCGCTCCATTCATGTACTCCTCCATTATACCTGCCCATAAACACAAATGAGACAGCCAAAAGGAAACCAAAAGGAACCACTGGACACCAATTGAGGAGGCAGGTTTTTCCAATCAGACAAAACCCTGGCAGTTGGTGAGGATCCAGGAAATCTATGCCAGAAACACCAGAGATAATGCTAGCCATCTAAGCATTTCAGAGAGAGCACCCCGTAACTATTTGTGGATGCACAAACCTTTGTAAAATAACATCTTCTACAGTTTATTTATTTATTTTTTTTTTGGGTCCGGTCGTGGGGCCTGAACTCTGGGCCTGGGCGCTGTCCCTCAGCTCTTCAGCTCAAGACTAGCGCTCTACCACTTGAGCCACAGCGCCACTTCCGGCTTTTTTCTTTTTGCTTAATGTGGTGCTGAGGAATCGAACCCAGGGCCTCAGGCATGCAAGGCAAGCACTCTACCACTGAGCCACCTTCCCAGCCCCCAGTTTATTTATTTTACATAGTTGTATCTTGGGCTACTTTCTGTATCTGTACAAATAGGTCAACCTCTTTGTATTCAAGATGTATGTAACCTTTCACCTATTAACAGGCATGTTTGCTATTTACATTGTTTACTATTTTAATAATACTGTAGTAAACAGGTGTTTGCTCATTTATTTTATTTTTTTATGCAACATACAAACTTTATTTAACAAAAATAACACGTAAAGTCAAACAAGCACTTATATTAAGAGAAAAAAAAACAACTAGAAGAAATTTTAAACACCTTACAATAACTTACTTGCAGGTGCATTTAACTGAGCTCTGTTGCTGTGAAGAATACAGCTCATGCACAGGTATTGATGAATTGTACATTTTTTTCAAGTATTCACTGAATACTACCCTTATATACACATATACATTTGAACAAGGTTTAACTGATGATCCCAGATAGACTTCATTTTTGTTGCTCTTTTGGAAGAGGTCGTCTAAAGAGGAGAATATGGGGTTCTGGCTCATGGATCATGTAATGAACCCAGCCAAGACTCTGTTGGACACCAAGCCTCCTCCACTCCTCTTCAGACATCAGATGGGTTTTGGGTACTTGTTTAGAAAGTTCTCTGGGTAACATGACATGCCGGTACTCGTAGTGCTCGTCGAAGTACTTATCCGAGTAGTAGATCTGCTTGTGGGCCATCCTTCCGGCCCGCAGAGGTGAAAGACGAAGTTTGCGTAGAGAAACCGGGAACGGCTCAGGCGCACGTCCGCTCTCGGCACGGGCAAAGACTCGACTCCTTTGTTCATTTATTTACTCAAATATTCATCACTATTTATTGATCTCCTTCTACATGTCAGGTACCTTGGGAAGGGCCAGGTATGCATATCTGAATCCTTGCCCCTGGGAGAGCTTACAATCTTTCAGCAGAAATATATATAATTAAATGAGGAAGTAAATATATGATTCCATGTTTAGTTAACTGCTCTGTAGGGGGAAATAAGGATGGTTCCAAATATATCAGGAAATCCTTGCCTGGACAGCAAAGCCAGAGAAGAATGCTTTGAGAATTGAACCAAAGGGTCGGTAGGTCCTTCTGGGTATGTGGAATAGCATTTGCAGATCCTTAGATAGGAAAGCAATGTGGCTGAAAGTTGATGGGACAACGAAGGGTATTATGGAGAGATAGGGTTCAATGGAGAGAGACAGAGAACAATCGTGACCACATATATTGGAGATTATTCCGCTACTCTGTGGCAAATAGATGAGGCTGGAGCAGAGGTAGATGTGAGATCCAGCAGGAAACTATTCTAGTGGTCCCATTAAGATGATGATGGATGGTTTGGACAAGACAAATGGCTTCTAGTTGGCTTCTAGTATAATAGATAGGAGGGAAAAAACTAAAATGCATAAAAGGAGAGTGTGTGAGGATTGAAGAAGGAAGGTCCAAATAACAAATGAGTGGTGTGTTATTTACTACCATAGGGAAGATGAGGCAGAATAGGTCTGGGGTGGGGGGTGGGGGGTAATAAATCAGGGCCTTGCTGGAACAATGTTAAGTTTGAGATGCTTCTGAGATTTCCATGGCACACACAGGTCTGGAGCTCAAAGGAGATGTCTGGACTGATACAAATGTGTCAGTACATCAGAATCCCCTGAAAGTAAGGATGAGAAACAGAATGAGAGTGAGGACACCCAGATGGACACAGACTAACCTTGTTGAGGGGAACCGTTCCAACTTACATGCAAAAAAAGAGAGAGAAGGGTACACAGGCAACCATATATAGATTGGCTGATGGGAAGCAAAGGGAGTTCTCAAAGCATGGTGTATGGTACTGCTTGAAGCACATGGTAGCCATTGCCTAAGAAGAAGGGAGATGAATGGAGAAGTTTTGAGAAAAATAGATATATGAAATAATAGTCTCCAAGATTAGAGACACACCTTGATAAAACAAACTAAGGAAACAGTGTGGGATTGCTGGCAATACCAAGAACATGAAATCAAGTTAAAGAGAAACCTGTCTACCTGATTGTATGCTTTTCTCCAGCTGCTTAGATACAAAAAAAAGAGGAAAAAAAATACAGGTAGATAAGAATGCCTTTGTAGTCAGGCACCTGTGACTAATGCCTATAATCCTAGCTACTCCAGAGGCTGAAATCTGAGAATTAAGGTTCACATCCATCAAGCAGATTCTCAAGAGTCTCAAAATTCTCAAAAACCTTAGCTCCAACTAAGCAGCAAAAAAGGCCAGAAGTGGTGGCATGGCTCAAATGGTAGAGCATCAGCTGTGGATGAATAAGCGAAGTAAGAGCACAAGGTCATGAGTTCAAGCCCCAGTACCAGAAACAAAAATGTTTCTAAATAATATTTCTGCGTATTTTTTGCACGTCTGCAGTAAACATACTACAAAATAGAATTCTTGATGTAAAAGGTATAGGTTAGTCTCCACTTAAGTTGCTATAACTATATACCTAAGAAGGATGACATATGAAACAAAGTTCATGACTCTAGTGACTAAAGAATCTAAATGGCTTGACAGCAGGCCCTGTGAGGAGCACTTGGCTACATGTTAAAAGGTAAAGAAGAAAACCAAAAACATCAGAAGAGAAACATAACAGTCACAAAACCCTGGTGCACTTCTGAGAGACAGCATTCATCCATCCTTAAAGGTCAGGCCACCATGACATATTATCCCCCACTCTTCCCCAGCTCTGTCACCTCAATAACATCGTAACATCATATTGGGAACCAAGCTGCGAGCCCCACTTTTGGAGTATAAACCACATCCAGACCATCACAGGGTATGTGCATTTGAAATGTGGATAGGTATCACTATCCTTACTACAGATTTAACTGGAAGGAAAAAAAATGTGAAATCCCATTTCCATTTCTGTTAGCCCCTTGCGACACAACACAAATTAAACCATTAAGCAGGTAATAGTATGATTAAGACCAGTAACTCAGCAGTTTCCAAACAGAGAAGTTGAATGCAGTTGAAGGAGAGATATGGAAACTTCAGTGAAATTCATATTGTGTTGGTTGGTTAAGGAGTTTGGAGGGATGGAGGGAAGGCTAATGTGTGTTTGAAAACTGAGGGTGACCTACTTTGCCTGAAATGAACCCAAAAACATCAGGAGTGAGCCCAGGGTGTAACGTTAGTGGTTTGCGGTTATGACCGCTGATTTTTCACAATGTGTTCCCACTGTGTAAGGCTCTGTCAGGAAAATAGAGTGGTTTGGCTAGAGATGACTGGGATTTGTTCAGTGGAGTGGAGCTGTCAGGTTTATATGACTTTTTCTCTTTAAAAAATATATACAGCCTTCCTTTTTCATTTGCAGTAACTGTAAAGCCCCATTTGGGGCCATGACTTTCCTATTGCTTGGTTCCCTGGGTTCTAAGGAATGCAAAGCCCATCTCTCAGGAGGACTTGCCTTCCAGTGGACACAGAACATACATAGGAAACTCGGAGTCATTTTGTCCCTGAACCATTCTGAGTGTCCATGTTCCTGTTGTTCTTCCCTTCCACTTATCAGTCAATCGTTATTATAACTCATTGAGTGTCTGCTCTCCATTGGCTCCCATGGTTTCATCTGGACAGGCTTCATTTTCCTGATGGGGAATGAGCACAGATCAGAGGGCACTTCTAGCCCTTCCTCTGGAAATGCCCTGTGAAAGTTACATTATGCTATTTTAATAAAATAACATGACTCAGAGAATGTAGAACTTGAAGTACAAAGCTCAGCTTTCAAAAGTTGAGTGTGTTTAAGTCTAAACCAATGGGGATAACTGGCTAGGGGAATGGAGTTGGCAAACATGGCAGAACAGTGAATGGTTGTGGCTGAGCAGAGCATGCCTTCTGGGGAGCCCTGGGGATGGAAAACCCTTTGGTTGTCTCTTTCATCATCACCATCAGTGATCTAGAAGATTCTTGTGAAATATAGCTCTGAAGGAAACAGACATGGCCTTTTGCTTTCAAGGAATTCAGAACTGATCTAGGGCAGAGACAAATAAGGGTAAGTCACCAAATCAATATGGTAATAACTATAGATAGTAGGAGAAGTAATAAGGATGGAGATTCTGGGGAAGCGGTGATCTTAGATAAAATGATAGATTGGTCTCTGCGGAGGGACAATAAAGCAAAACTTTGAAGATGAGAGTGTGGCGGTCTTGAGATTAGCCATGGGAAGCACTGTCTTGTGCAAAGGACCTTAGAAAGGAGAAGGTCTAGCAAAGAAGCATAGGCCTCATGGTTTCCCTCATTTGTAATAATTAGTATAATTATTAGGATAATAATTAGGATAGTCCTAATAATAATAATTAGGATAGTCCTAGCAGAAGATCATAAGAGCTCAGTAGCTATGTACATATGACCATATAAAATGATGCTAATTGAAATGAACTCCAATATATGGAAACAAGAGGTTTTTTGTTTTGGGTTTTTTTTAATGTACTGTATGAAGTTATTTCTTTTTCCCTTCATTTTTCCCCTTTGGTTTATCTCTTGTTGTGTCTGTTTTTGATTTTGGTACTCTGTGTCCTGTTTATGTTTATCTGATTTGGGGAAGGGAAGAGGAATAACAAAATGGGGAGACAAAGGACAAAGGATGAACTAATGCAACAGTGGTACTCACAAGACACTATGTTGGAAATGAACTTTACATCTTGGGGGTGTGGGGGCCAGAGGGAAGGAAAGTGGGAGAAAATGAGGGAGGAGGTAACAATGACAAGAAATGTACTCATTACCTTACTTATGTAACTGTCATCCCTCTGTACATCACCCTTCCAATAAAATTAAAAAGAAAAAAAAAAAAGGGGAGAAGGTCTAGAGGAGTCACAGAACAGAGTAACAACCTAGATGTAGCAAGACAATGGAATGATCTGAAATGAGAATGGAGAGCTAAGCAGGAGCCAGATCACACACAACATGAAGATCACTACATAAGGAGCTAGGACTTTAGTCTAAGAGCAATGAGTAACCAGGGAAAGTATTTAACATGACCTGTCATGATCACATCCAAATTTAAGGGGTTGACTTCAGATGCTCAGTGCAGAACAGTGTCAAGGGTGGGAACCATGGAATATGAGCCTGTAGAGAGAAAGCTGTTACTCTGACTAGGCTAACGGCATGATTGGCTGTGAGAGGTGAAGAATGAGAGGGTGACACTCAAGGATTTTCTTTTTTTACATTCTGCCGCTTGTTATGCAAAAACTAAGGACAGCATTATCCTAAGTGGAATTAGCACTATACAAATCCCAGAGCAGGTTTGAGCTGCCCAGGGTATGGGAAAAAGTTTCCACCTCTCCCCAAACAAGAATGGACTGGCTAAAAAAAAAATCTGTGCAAGGGATTTGAACTGAGAGGAGCATATTGGACCCAGAATGTCATGTCTCTGAAATTTATACAAGCTTTATTCCTCCCCAGCCCCAGTGGGTCCGGATCCTAATCTAGTCCTGAACACATTAAGCCAGTCTTTCTCCCTCATTTATTTTATGATTAAGATGTTCTCTCCAGACCTCTCTACCCTGCATTTATTCTTGTTTGGAATTCCTACTCCACCCTTCTTCCCGTTAGTGTTGTCTGTAAACTTAATGATGACCATGTCTGTATTTTAGCCTCCAGGTCCTTAGAAACAGTGTTCTTTGTATTTATGTTTGAGGTTGTGAGCAGATTGCCATGCTGCATGAGAGTAAGCACCGAAATCTAAACCAAACCAAAGTTCGCCATGACTAGTGCTAAGCTTTATGTTATAGGACTTGAACTTTATAAAGGAGTTGGTGTTGGGATCCAAATCAAACCTACATCAGCGTTGTTCTGATGTATTCAATAATGCAATGGTTGTTAAACAATGCGAGTGAAAATGAGTGATATATATATATTTCTGTTTCACAGACATACAAAAGGCAGACATGACAGAATAACTGCAAACACCAACTTGTAGGAAAAGACAAGAGTCCATCTTATACATCTCACCACTGTTTCCAGGGTATTGAGACTTCCATGATTGTACCAAGCCTTCAGTACATTACTTCCATGTGAGCAGCTGTACATATTACTGTTTTCCACATCCAACATCCTAGAAGCCGAGGAATAACAGAACCCCTGGCTTTGGAGACTGTAGGTATTTTGTATTTAAAGAATGATAGCAAGCTGGGCACCGGTGGCTCACACCTGTAATCCTAGCTACTCAGAAGGTTGGTAGCTGAAGATCTCATTCAGAGCCAGCACAGGCAGGAAAGTCCCTGAGACTCATCTCCTGTGAATCACCAGAAAACCAGAAGTGGCACTGTGGCTCCAAGTGAAAGAGTGCTATCCTTGAGCAAGAGAGTTCAGCCAGGCATAGCATCTAGGCCCTGAGTTCAAGCCAACAACAACAACAAAAATGTATCGATTATCAGATTCCCCACTCTGTACGATAACCAGAGTACATATAATGTTAGGAAACATATTTTAGATAATGCCTTCTTAGGTAGTTCTTCTCGTGCTTGCCTTGTGCATAAAGAAGCATTTAATACACTGGATAGGTCCTACTACTGAAGCATTTCATCCAGAGCTGAAACATTACACGTGGTTGGAGGTCAAAGCTGACAAGCATTTGACTGGGCCATGGTTCAAGTGGTAGAACAACAGCTTAAGCCAGCATGAGTTCAAACCCCAGTACTACTCAAAAAATCAAAACAATAAAAGGTTCCAAGTACTACTATTCGCATCGTGTTCTTTCTGAAATCTTTCATGGAGATAAAGTACTGGAGAGTCTGCACCAGCCTCACCCTACACGAGGTTACCCATCCCACTCTTGCCTTTTACCTCCTGTTCCCCTGAGATCCACAAGCTACACATAGATGTCGGTCACAACAGCAGCCCAAAGGTCTGCTCTGCTTTTTCTGGAACTTGTGGGTCTTGTGCACCAAAGTCAGTTTTCACCAGCGCCAATTCTCTTAATTTCTTCTCTCCCTGCTGCCATTTTCTTTCCTATTGAAGGGTTTTCCTTTAGCAGTAGAAAAGCCCCTTTGAGCCTGGTGCCAGCAGCTTGCGCCTATAATGCTAGCTACTTACTAGACTGAGATCTGAAGATTGTGATTCAAAGCCATTGTGGGCAGGAAGGTCCACAAGACTCTTATCACAAATTAGCCACCTAAAAAGCAGAAGTGGAGCTGTGAAGCCTGAACGAAATATAGCCATTTTAGGGTTAGATTCCATCCTGTTGTAACTAAATTCCAGGGAATGTGTCAACAACCCCCTTTGGTAAACTCCCCTCACAACAGCTAATCAGCAGATGGCAGGAAATACCTGAAGTTCCAGATGTTCCTGCAGTCAAAGACCACTCGGTGGACACCCTTGCAGCTCGGACCATGCACTTTAGCCAATCATTTTGTACAGCATCAACCCCATGAACCAGCCAAGCACCTTTACCAGGTCGGTTCCCGCCACTGGTTACACTAATCATTTTTTTAGAATTATTTTATGACTTTCCCACGGTGTGATATGATTTGCTAAGTGATGCTATGACACATAGAATGTCCCTGAAAACCCTATAAAAAACCCTGTTAACTGAAGGGTCTGGGCTCTCAACTCTGACCCTCTGTGGTGGTGACAGTTGTGAGTCCAGGCTCGAGTTTGTAATAAACAACTCTCGTGTGCTGGCATCAGAATCAACTCCTTGGTGGTCTTTGGGGTTCCTTATCTGGGCATAACATAGCTCAAGTAGTAGAGCACTAGCTATAAGAGAAATAAATAAATAGTACCCAACTCAGAGACAGTGCCCTGGTCCTGAGTTCAAGACCTAACGTCAGACCTAACCCCAGAGCTACTTTGAGCCTCTTTTGGGCCCATCTTCCCAGAAAACAATCCATAAGTCTCTCTTTTGTTTTTGTTGTTGTTGTTGTTGATGTTGTGTGGAGGGGGGAGGGCACTCCTATTCCATTTAATGGCATATGCTTGTGAAATACATAACAACAGAAAGGGGACATCACATTAGCAAAGAATTAATTAAGAAAAAAGTAAGTGTCCCATTACAGGACTAAAATGTAAAGCTTTGTCCTTTAGTCTCTCTCTGCCTCTCTCTGTCTCTCTTTTGATTAATAATGCTACTTTCAACTTGTTATTTAAATATTCTAAGTAAAGAAATATTGAGATTCATTTGCATTTGTTATTTTTCAGATGGGGTTTCACATTTATTGATTTATCTAGCCCAGGCTGGCCTTAAATTGCCATCCTCCCTATCTTTGCTTCCTGAGCGCTGGGATAACGGGTGTGAGCCACTGTGTCTAGCCCTTCATATTGGCCTTACTTTCACCATGCATCTTTATGATGTGTGTTTAAATTTTAAACGCTAATATGAGAGCATTTAACTTCATAAAGAATTACCAAAATTATACCATTTGTATTGTACACACATATGTATTTTGTTTTTACCAGAACAGTGCAAACACTGTGAAAAACTAACCCAACTGTTCATATTCCACTTCTTCATCTAGGCACTTTTTTCCAGTAGTCTCCACCATCAAATTATTGCTAAAGAAGGACATACTGAGAGAATAAGAAATGACATGTTAGCCTAGCTTTCCTGTTTCTTCTGTGTCCTAATTGTCAGCAAAAGTAGCTGGCTTTCTTTTTTCTGGTCCTGGAACTTGAACTCAGGGCCTAGGGTGCTGTCACTGAGCCTTTTTGTACTCAAGGCTAGCACTCTTAACACTTGATCCACAGTGCCCCTTCCAGCTTTTTCTGAGTAGTTTATTAGAGGTAAGAGTCTCATGGACTTTTCTACCCAGCTTGGCAAAAACTATTCAGCCTCCTGAGTAGCTAGGATTATAGGCATGAGCCACCACAGCCAGGCTGATTGTTTGTGTTTCTTAGCATGCCATTGTCTCATTCCTGCATTTTTTTAAAGTTCTGATAGGAACAGAAGGTATGGCCTCCTGAGACTTCCGGCCCTCTGATGCTACTTCCATATCTATTGTTGTACTCATCTATTGTTGTACTCATTTGAGTCAGACTGAAGTCCTATGCATCATCATTCCACCAGAACTTGGTCTTCCTGGAGCATGGCTAATACTATTTGTCTATTGTGTCTTTTGTGCACAGGTCTCAGCTGAGCAGGTGGCCCTATGTAATTGCACAGGTTCCCTAGAACTGAGAAAGGGTTACAGAATTCAATAGTCGAGATGGGAAAACGAGATTCAGGAAGAGTGTAAATCATGAAGCTGTCAAAAGAAACCTACTGATGTACTATGAAAGAGCTCGGGCTAACCTTTCTGGACCAATTTCTGTCAAGATATCTGGAATTTTTGTTCACATCTTACTGAGATAGAAATGAGAGCCCTATCAGATACAGAGTTTACTTTCTAATTATACAGGTATCCCAGTTTAAACAACTGCTGGTACTTATAACTTCAGATAGTGATGAAAGCAAAACCACAATAAAGCTTCTTTTAGGTGGAGAGTTTGGCTTTGTGCAGTTCAAGCTGTGTGTCATTAGGCTTTTGCAAATGTCAGGATTATCAGGTTATGTCACAGATTTGTAGTCATGTCTTCATTTTGGATTCTATAAGCTACGTTCCACCCTGCAGGTCTCTGAAATTGGACTGTCGTTTGAGCTTTGAAATTTTCACACTTTCCAAAGAGTCCTTTGTCTATTTCATACTGTTTCTGTGACAAGTCTGCTATCCCTTCCAATTTCTCCATCAACTAATATATCTTTCCACAAAGTCTGCAAAACTTTATCAATGAAGCTCTTGACACTTGTGATGATTGATTGGCCACACTTGGGTGGTTCATATATAGAATAGCAAAGGCAGTTACAGCATTACTATTTTGCCTTCCATTTGTACTTAACAAGAATAAGAATTTATATTGACAAAGTACCTGCTCCAAAACACTCTTGTCACTAATCATGTCCTGAACTGTAAGGACAAAGTGATGGCTAAAATCTTAGCAAACATGCCCCACCAAGAGAAGGATTTGTTTTTATAGGTCAGCCTTCATAGAAGAGAATTGAACAATAACCCTGATTGGGGAAGGTAGGGTGGGGGGTGGGGATGAGGAGAGACCTACTATTGGGACGGTGACATTGGTTCATTTTGTTTCTATGGTATTTGCTGGTATATGAGATCCAGTTTAGCAGAATGAATATGTCAGACAATGGCCAGCCCTTCTCGCCACTTGGTGTCAACAAATATGGACCCCATACTGGTCACTATATGCAAATCCCAGTATAAAATCCAAGCCTTCGGTCTTTTTCTCCACTGCCTCTGTCCCCAGTGGGGTCAGGCTTGATCACATGAGGCTTGTTTTCTCTTGTCCTGAAACTCCCTCACATACCTCGTCTACCTTTTTGCTTCTTCTTTAACAGCCAAGGGTACAACCAGCTTCCATTCCAGAAGATGAAGAGGAACCAAAATTTTTCTGTCTTCCCAGACATTCATTATTTTATTATTTGTATTTCTACTCTCATGCCCTGACTTTGAAGCACAACAATCCACCTTGGAGATCTCAAGGTTAATGTGATGTCAATGGAAATAGACTTAAAACTATGAGCTATAAGGATTCTTCTTACGTGATGGTTCTTACCTTGTATCTTAAAAACGTGCAAGGCTTGAGTATGGGCTTTGTGGAGCCTTGTCCAGACAGATTTAGTGGACCTCATAAAGCCATAGACAGCATATTCTTTACCCCAAAAGTGAAGCATGCAATTTTGGACTATTCCTTTAATCCAATTTTTGAAGTTCTGTGTCAGTGGCCCTAAGGTCTATAGATTGTGCTCTGTTCTTCTCAAACGTGAGGAGAGGGAAGGAGAGGGACTGAGCTAATGAGCTATAGCCAACCTTTTTTTTCACCAGGAAGTACCATGAACTTAGAAGTGCCTACATATATAGAAAACCCTTCTTTGATGACCCCATCTCCCTAACCGTGGTTGAGTTCTAGGTACATTTGTCCTACACAGGGCAGATTGATGGACAAAATGACTTTGGTTATGTTTTCCACCAGTTACACATTGTAGCCATTTCAGGTTCAACTATGTGTGCCAGATTGAATTAAATGGTTTTTTTTAAGTCTCCCAAGCAGGAAAACATCTTTCCCTGTTTTCTTTTCTTTTTCTTTTGCATGTTTGTTAATGAGTGTCTGCACAATAAAGATGTGGTCTGTAGCTTCTTTTCCGAGGAGGAATCCAAGTTGGCTCTTGTGGATTTTGCTGTTACTCTGATAGAACTTAATTCTTTAATTGAAGCAGCTGCAAACTAATTTGCGGACAAGGCAATGTTCCCCAGGCTTTTATAGAGCCGCCTGAGTGAAGACCACCTTTACTCATGGGTTCTGAATCCCTTGAGCTTTTGTCCGAGTGGCTTTTACCAATGATTCCTCTGGGGCCAGTCGACTCTGGTTGAGTCTGCTAATGACCCCTCACTGCTCCTCTTCATGCTCTGTAAAGTGCTAGCAAAGAGATCACACTGGGCAACCTCTCTTCACCTATCCTTCTAGAGATTTCTATATAGGCAGCTTCTATAGCCTGCCCAAAAGGCAGTCAGGGTAAAAAAAAAAATCCTTTTCCCAAAGTACCTCAAAAGTTTAGATTGTTAAAGAGGACAATGGTATCTGAGGAGAAAAATAACCCTGGGTACTCCTTTGCCTGGCAATACCCGATGGTTGCATCCATTTGGGAAGGAAACATGGAGAGGGGATGGGAGTCTCAAGCTACAAAACTCTAGATATCTTATTAACTTTGGGCCAGCTGAACAATGAGCCTCTCAAGCTATGAGACTGTGTCTTAGTTGTTTCTAATGGGTGTGTGCATCCCAGGTGCTCTGCTCAGCCATGAAAATGAGGATGAGGATGATGATGATGGCTGAGGATTGATAGGAGGGTCTGGTGATGGTAACGATGATGGTGATGGGGGGAGTGGAAGGTGGAGGAAGATGGTGATAATGCTGCCCCACCAGAAAGTCCTTCCAAGACAGTATCCTTTCATTTGTAGTCCAGGCAGGACTTTGTCCCTGGCCTAACTCTAAGACCTTGGGACATGTATGTAATCCCCTGCCTTCAGATAAAAGTGTCACTACTCCTTGTGAGATGTGTCTTTTCTGCCCACTTTCTCTATCCACTGCTTGCATTTTCTCTCATAGATATTTTATCCTCGGCTCATTCTCTTTTGGTTGTTTCCTTGTGTAAGTTAGGTGCCCTATCGACCTTGAAACTTGTTTTCTCTATTCACTGATCGTCCCATGAGTTTTTTGGGCTGTGATACACATAGGCACTGGTGTTGACTCATCGCTACCATCAGGGGCCACATCACTGAATAGCTCAAGTGGCTCCTACTCTCCAGACACTAGGCCACTCCTTTTTATCTTCAGCCACATGTGTGACTGCATTTTCCAGATGACAACCCTAAGGCTTAGAGGGAAAGTTCCTGGATGGTGATAAAGTTGAGCTAGAAGAGAAGCCTAACTGCCTAACTTCTATTACTACCACCACGTTATAGTTTTTAAGATGACTGAGACAAGGTCTTCTGAGGAAAAGCCTTTCCACCTGCTGCCCTCTTACCTGAAAAAGCCTTGTCCTTCAGTGCAGGCTCTAACTCCTGCCTCCAAGCTGCTTCTGAACAGCGCCAGGGGACAGCTAGGAATTACACACAAGAGCCTCTGTCATTATTGTTTTCCCCCTGTATTCTTTATAGTTGTGCCTAGAACTAGAAATGTCTCAGGGAATCTCGAAGACTTACCGAACTTAGGAAATCTGGGAATATGAGTAAGAAGCAAGAGATTCCTTTCTGCATGTGTTTCTGCCTGCTGAATGCCACCTGAAGTCCACATTTGGGCAACCTGTTCTTTATCGCTTTTCTCTTCGTTACAACGTCAGCTTGATTGCCAATGCTGGTTCCACGCCCTTCTTCACAATGTGAAGGCCTCCACAATCACTCTCACTCCTGGCTGAGGCTCTGAATTTATCACCTGCATAGAGCAAGTGCTCCTCGGAGTAAGATCTGAGTTTGAAACCAGAGTTTTAGACTCCAGGAGTCCTACATGTCAGATCTGCTCACTCATTCTCATATGCTAAATAGAGACATGACAAAAGGCAACAAAGGAGATTTATTATATAACAGAGCCATGTCCTAAATGAATGAATAGTGGTCAGAAGGAGAAAATACAATCAATGTTCTTGAACTAAAAGGCCAGGTAGATGAGGAATGGCAGAAGGGGGCAATTCATACTAAGACCACTGGCTTTCCTTCTCTAGCTGCCACCAGTGGAGGTTATTTCATAATTCTGAAAAGTCAAAAGTGGGTTAAATAGAATTTCTTTCCCTCTAGAAAGGGAAGCAGAGAATACTGTAGCTTTTAGAAGTTAGGAACATGCTTCAGTCACATGGGAACTTTCTGTATCTGGCTTACAGCTCTCTCCTCAATCCGTTTTCCTTCTCCCTTCCCTCACCTCCCCCCTCTCCTCTCCTCTTACCCTTTCCTTCCTCCTTCCCTCCCCTCCCCCATCTCCTCTCCCTCTCTCCCCCTCCCTCTCTCCCTCTCCCTCCCTCTCCAGAGGAGTCTTCCTTCTCCCTCCTTCTTAGATCTGGCATCCCATCAACATCCAAACCAAACTCATAATCTTTCCATGTCCTTCCAAATTCTTCCTTACCTAGTAGAAGAGTAACTGATTGAGTCACACCTGTTCTCACCACTCAGTTACCTGGGAGTTTTATTTTATTATTTTTTTCTATTGTGAAAATACCATACAGAGGAGTTACAATTACATGGGCATACCCAGGAGTTTTAGACTTTAGAAGTCCTACAAGAGGCTCACTGGGGGAAAAACAATTGAAGTTCTATTGTCTCATGTCAGTGTATGCATACTACCCAGGGCAGACAATGTTGGGCCTACTGAGCTAGCTGCAGAAAGGCCTTCCAGTGCTCGGAAAACCAGGATTGACGGCCACAGAGTTAAGACACATTCATTGTGTCTTCAACCAAGGACTCAATAAAAACATAGACACACAAGTAAAGTGGCAGAGTAAGGCATTTGGCAAAGATTGGGGGCGGGGGAGAATACACAATCATCCAGGCTCACACCTGTCATCCTAGCCACTCAGGAGTCTGAGATCTGAGGATTATGGTTTGAAGCCAACCTAGGTAGGAAAGACTATGAGATTCTTATCCCCAATTAACTATCAAAAAGAAAAAAAATCAAATATGCTGGAAGTGGAGCTGTGGCTCAATTGGTAGTACATTAGCCTTGAGCAAAAAGCTCAGGGACAGTGCTCAGGCTCTGAGTTCAAAGCCCCAGGACTAGCACAGAAGAAGACGGAGGAGGAAGAGGAGAAGCAGAAGCAGGAGCAGGAGCAGGAGGAGGAGGAGGAAGAGGAGGAGGAAGAGGGAAGAAGAGGAGGAGGGAGGAAGAGGAGGAGGGAGGAAGAGAAGGAGGGAGGAAGAGGAGGAGGAAAAAGAAAGTATACTCTTTAGTTAGCTCAAGAGCAAATGTGGTTAAGAATTTGAGTTTTATTTTTCTCGGATTTGGAGGGTGTGAGAGGAGTTCACAGTAATGATGGTGGACTGGTCACAGGGATATGAGAGATGGAGATTTGGAAGAATTTTTGGAAGAGACCTGTGTATCTACAGCACGGTCATCCTATGGTTTTAAGTATATGTAGGAGATGTGAGGCATATTCATAAAGCCTTAAGTAGGAATTTGTTGAGCAAATGTCAGGCTAAGGAAGCCTGGGGTTCCACTGTGCAGGTGTCTCCGTTTGGTTAGAACATGGCTGGAGTCTTCCTACCTCTAAGGAGAAATCCTAGCCGCAAACTAATCACAAATTACCCCCAAGGGGGAGTGGGTGGGAGGCACTAGGGAGGAGACAGCGCTCACAGATGTCTCCTGGGACCTGACTTAGATGACTAGGAGATGGAGTGGGTTTTAGTATTCTTTCCCTATAGCTAATCCACTTCAAAACATTGCACCATTGTCATTTCATTCCCATTTAACCCAGAAACCCTCCCATCAGCTTCCGGTCAATGTTAATTTGATTCTTCAATCAATCAGAAAACCTATATTGAGTTCCAACATCAAGAGCCATAGGAATGCAAAAATAAGAATGAGGCTAAAGGAACTTCCAACTATCTTTAAGTTTTCAAGAAGCACACACACACACACACACACACACACACACACACACACACACACACACAGAGGACATTTTCAGGGCAATTTAAGATATAACTGGGTGCATCATGGAAAATGTTCATGAAGCTAAAAAAAAAGGTCTTACAAAGAATAAAGAAAAAGCAACATTTATTACTTTTCTAAATGAGACACAATGATAGATGCTTCTACAAATACTATCTCATTAAATCCCTCTGAGGACACTGGGGTTTGAAGGCAATAAATAACTTTCAGAATCTGAGTATCTATCTTTCAACTCTAAGCAAATTATTCTCCACTTTTGTTTCTCTGTGACGACTTCCCTGGATTCCTCTGGTCATTAAAAGAAAATTGTTTCCTCTTTGTGAGTCCTGACAGAGGCTCTGCTCATGTGTGAATTTTTTTTTTGGGGGGGGGGGAATTGGTCACATTTTACAAAGTTGTTTTCATGTCTTGGTATCCCCAAGTCCCTGGAGGATAAAAAGATGTCTTGTGTTATCTTTGCATCCCTGAGGTGGAATGGAATACTTGCAAAACACTAATGTATGCTCAGAAAAAATGTTTAGGATGGATTCACAGTTTTTACTGGGTTGGACCTGGCCCCCTCTTTCCCTAGCTCTGTAATCCATTATCAATGATCTGAGGAGCATGCTGTGCAGACAGCCCAGTCCATATGCTGAAACCCCACTCACATATCTATAAACAACTTCCCCTTGACCCCTTCTGACCTGGTCATCTCCGCTCCAGAGCAAGGATCCAGCAGAATTCCAGCTCTTGAAACAAGACTCCAGTATGCAGCCCATGCAAGTCTGGCAAGGAGAAAGACACTGAGCCAAGGAGTCTGGGGTTCTCTTTCCTCAGAGCACAGTCTAGAAAGGAGCAGTTGTTCAAGCCCTTGGATCTGTGTGATTTCTGCCTGCTGAAGAAGGGAATAATAGAAGGTTGGCCAGAGGTTGGCCCTCTGAAGTGGAGGTTCCCTTGACTGGCTCTTGATTATTAGAAGTAGTAAATGTGAATTCAAAATAGTGAGTGATGTATATCAAGACAAAACACTTCAAAAATCTATAGTGGACTAAATTCACTAAAAGCAATTTTTTTCAAAAAACAACAGAACTAAATCTTAAGGACATGTCATATACATTTTTCCGTTGTTGCTCATGTGCTATTTGATCTTTCCTTTTCTCTTTGACATGTTGTTCTTTACTTATTTCTCCTTGGAAGACTTTCCTCTCTCTAGGCTTTGGTGTTATGGGCCTGGGTTTGGAGGAGCTGAGACTGAGCATATAAGGGAACCCCTGCTCGTGTGGTAGACAACCACTTACCACCCCTTCTTCCAGAATCAAGGATTTGAGCTTTCTCCCATTTCCTGTTCATCTTTTATATCTCCTCATTTATCCATTCCTATCAGGGTTATCTCCTGAGAACCTCTCAAATCCCTCTTCTCTCAAAGTTAACTTCTTTAGTCAAAACTATGACTATTTGCCATACACTGGTGGCTTATGCCTGTAACCCTAACTACTCAGGAGGCTGGGATCTGAGGATCATGGTTCAAAACAGCCCAAGCAGGAAAATGTGTGAGACTCTCATCTAATGAGTCACCAAAAAGAGCTGGAAGTGAAGCTTTGGCTGCAGAACTAGCCTTGAATGAAAAATCCCTGAGGTACAGAGTCCAGGCTCTGAATTCATGCCTCAGTACCAACACAAAAATAAAGCAAAACCAAACAGATAGTAACAAAACAACAGAAAACCTCTACAACCATCTTTCTTCTAAATTAGCCTCTTTCCCCACCCCACCCCACCCCCCGATCTATTTTCTACACAGCCATGAAAGTAAATTTACTAAGTGTAAATTGACTAATGGTACTTTTTCTGTTAAAATTCTAGAATGGCTTTCCACTTATTTTTAAATGGATTCTAAAATAAACCCTTAGGTCCACATAAACTAGCTCTACCATCCTCTTCTTGTTCACGCTGGCGAAATTGGCCTGCACTGTGGTTCCCAGACACATAGAACTCTTTCATATCCCAGAGCCTTTGCACATGCTTTTCTTTTTGTTTCTGGTCCCCATCCTTCTCCTCCTTAAATCTTACAGGTCAGTCTGCAGAGCCTTGTTATTGGACCTTTTAGAATCCTGCCCTACTCCTCCACCACCCTGGCACTACTGACCTTCATGAATGGTCTAATTCATGGCTTGTGGACTTGCTTGCTAGGTTATAGGCGTCGTGATGGCAAGAACTGATCTTGCTCACTCACTACTGGGTCCTGAGTGTCAAGCACATAGCAGCTCTTTCATGGCTCCTCACTGTGAGCAAGTGCCATGAATAGGGCAATCTTCCATAATGGAATTTCAGCATCACCCACAAGCACCTGGCTACAGGCTTTGCTATGATCCATTCAGAGCTCAAGGCATACAGCTCAGCAATCAATCCTGTAAATTCTACAACCCTCTGTCAGTTTCTCTTTTTTTCCTATTTATTTTTGTTTAACTCATTCCATACACTGCCTTGTCTAGGCTTTCAGACAGCAATTGACTTTGTGACAAATACTAAAGAAAAGGAAAAGATTTAAAACCTCTGTCACTGTACTGTCACCTGCTATTAGTTTCTTCCCTCCAACTAATAAATGAGAACTATTTTCCTTCAACTTCTTTCTCATGGCTGATACATTTGAAGAATGTCTGTGACTCTCTTTGTCCCTTGCAAATTGTAATGCATCCTTCCCATGAGGAATTTTTTTATTATTGGCATAAAAAGGCATGATTATTACTATCTGGAAACTTCTCATTAAAGTCCACCTTTTATCCAGTGTTATTTCTTTTTTGTTTTTTTTTCTGTTGTTAAATGTATGTAAGTGTTTTTTTTTCTATCTGTCCTATGCATAAAGGTAATTTTCTTATTGCTTCATGTAATTCCTCTAAGAAATATTTAGCATTCATTTCATATGTTTACTTTTTATTTATGGCTACATAGGGCACATTAGTTATAGTTAAATAAAAAAGGAAAAAGACAAGGTGAGAGAAAACAATTTAATTCTTCTGAGAGCTGGTTTTCATAAAGAAGAGATAACAGCAGAGAATAAAGACTTTTTTGTTGTCTTTTTTTTTTTTTTTAGTAGAATCAGTCACTGGTGCCTCACACCTGTAATCCTAACTACTCAGAATACTGAGATCTGAAGATCAAGGCTCGAAGTCAGCCCAGTCTGACCAATCTGAGAGATCTTATCTCCAATTAACCAGAAAAAAAATCTGAAAGTAGAGGCATGGCTGGAGTGGTAGAGCACCAGACTTCAGGGAAAATGCCAAATGAGAGTGTAAGACCCTGAGTTCAAGCCTCAATACCAGCACACACACACACACACACACACACACACACACACACACACACACACACACACAAAGTTGGATAAATATGGAACTGAGGGAAAATCAAAGATGAAAAAGAAACCTGAAGTAGTCCATGGAGCTAAGTCAAGACAAAAACTCCTACCATCAGCTGACTCACCAATCACCATCCTCCATTCCCCTAAGAGGAGATGACAGAACAAGAACACATCTTAACCCATCTCTCATTGGACAAACTGTCCACAGAGATAGCCCATAGGTAGATGAATGCTCGTATCTGCCTAAAGGAATCTCTCTGATAAACAAATCAGACTTAATTTTTCACTAGCTATATTTTAAATATCATATTTGGCCAATACAAAAGATCATCTAGGGGGCTGGGAAAGGTGGCTCAGTGGTAGAGTGCTTGCCTAGTATGCAAGAAGCCCTGGGTTTGATTCCTCAGTACCACACATGCAGAAAAAGCCAGAAGTGGTGCTGTGGCTCAAATGGTAGAGCACTAGCCTTGAGTAAAAGAAGCTGAGCAACAGTGCCCAGGACCTGAGCTCAAGCCCCAGGACTGGTAAAAAAAAGAGAAAAAAAAAAAAGACAATCTATTCCTACAATTAATTGTAAAGCAAAATAATGCAATCAGGATGTGAGAATCCACCGCCCGCCCCCACACTGAAACATTAGTAATAACTTCTGTCTATCTGAGTTCTTTTATTGTCCCATTCCCTGACTGCTCCTACCCACCTGAGATCCCCATTATCTTAAATGTTATGCTCAGTGATCTATTACAGACATGTACAGCACACACAATTTCATTACAATATATGACTGCTTTAAAAGCTCACTTGAGCTCATTATAACCTGGAATTCTGAAAGCCAAAAACAAACATTTGCCATCAGTATATAAGAAATGCACAACCATTACTTAGATCACAGGTCATGTGATACCTGGGCTCATGGTCCTTAAATTGGGGGTAGAGGGTAGAAAATGAAGGCTCTCTCTGTTCAGTGGTGTGCCCTTTGGGGGAAAGAAGTGCAGATGTTCTTCACCCATTCTATGCATAGAATATCAAATGGATAGCTGTGGAGAAAGGGAGCTTGGCAACACTTTGAAAGTGCTTTCTGTGGACATGGAAAATCAATCAATCTGCCAACAGAATAAGCTTGAGGCTTAACACTGGGTTTGCCTTCTTGCTGTGCTTACTAAGTATCTACTAAGAAAAATACTAAAAACAAAATGTTTTCTCATTTCATGCTTTGAGCTGAAAACATGTCCATGTTTGTGTATGTGAAAGATTTATTTTGGGGTGGTCGTGGTAGTGCAAGCTACTCAGGAGACAAACATAGGAGGATCATGGTTTGAGGACAGCCTGGGTGAAAAATAAATAATCGAGACCTTATGTTGACAAACAAGCTAGACATAGTGGTACACAACTCTAGTGCTACCTGCTCACAAGGTAGAACTCGGAGGATCACATTCTGGCACCAGCCCAGGCAAAAAAATACAAGACCCTGTTTGAAAAATAAGAAGTCTAGTCAGTCGAATGTATTTTTGTTTCAGACCCTATCAGAAACAAAATAGGGCTGGTAGTGTGGTTCAAGTGGTAGAGCATGTGTCTTATCAAGCAAGCAGCCCAAGTTCAACCCCTAGTACAGCCACACACAAAGAAAAAGAAAAGAAAGAAAAAAAGATTCTATTATTATTAGGGTAAAAATCTATAAAAATTTCTTTTTATGATTTTATTGTTTTTTATTAAGATGTAATTGAAATATGAGGGAGTTTCATTGTGATATTTATATACAGACATACACATCCAAACAATATACTTTGGACCAATCCACCCCCTCTACTCACTCCTATTCTTCCTCCCTTTGTCAAAGTATTTGATGGGTTTCATTATGCTGTCTCCATAAATAGATAAGGTATAGATTGATAGAGTTGATAAGTGATATAGATAAATGAGAGAAAGATAGCATACTTCAATACTCTTTACCTCAGTTTCCTCCTCCTCTTCCTCCCCCTCCTCTGATCCCATCATGGCAGTTCCCTTTTTACACTCGTGTCCCATTACCACCAGCATCATCACCATCTCCATAGCCATCTTCCTTCCTAGCCTATCCTCCATATATACGTGAGGCTATGAGACATTTGGCTATTTAAGCCTGGCTCATCTCACTCAGTGCCATAGTGAAAAGCAAACTGTTTTCAACTTCACAAATGTGAGTGTACAAGTCATCGTTATCTCTTCAGAGTAGTGAAGATTATCTAGTAGATCTCTCTGCAATACTTTTAGGCTCCACGTTAATTATTGAGAATTAAACATAATAAATATCTTTTCCTGAATGTGAATGACATGTGTGACACAAAGATCATAGTCATGCCTATAGGCAAACTTGAGAGCAAGCCTATTTAGCCTTTTCAAATTTCCTAAATAAAACCAGATTCTTGGGGATCCCTTGCAGTTTTATATGACTTTGCTTTTCCACTTGAGAATATTCTTTATAGGAAAGGAAGGAAGGAAGGAAGGAAGGAAGGAAGGAAGGAAGGAAGGAAGGAAGGAAGGAAGGAAGGAGGGAAGGAGGGAAGGAAGGAAAAAAGGGAGGGAGGGAGGGAAGGAAAAAAGGAAGGGAGGGAGGGAGGGAAGGAAAAAAGGAAGGGAGGGAGGGAGAAAGGAAGGAAGGGAGGAAGGAAGGAAGGAAGGGAGGGAAGGAGGAAGGGAGGGAGGGAGGGAGGGAGGAAGGAAGGGAAGAAAGGAGGGAGAGAGGGAGGGAGGGAGGGAGAAAGAAAAAGAAAGAGAGAAGGAAAGAAAGAAAGAAAGAGAGAGAGGGAGGGAGGAAGAAAGAAAGAAAACACAAGTATTTATCGTAAGACAGTAGAACAAAAGATAAGGAAAGAACTTGTGAATTGGAATTCAAGAAGTACAGGTGCATTTAGCTTTTATGTCTTCCAATTACACTGAGAATTGTAGGAACAGACATTAAATCCCAGAAACTTCCCTTATTGCAGTAAGAGTTCCTTCTAGCTTACATACCTCTAAATGTCCTGCTTTTTAGCTGCCTGTGTCATTATCTAATGTGACTTCCTGCTTCTCAGAGCCAATGAAGTACTAGTACAGACATTGAAAGCAAATCCTCCATGCTCTCATGAGTTAACCACTTGAAAGTTTTGTGACCTGAATTGTATCTATGAACATTCTGAATTCATTTTCACATCTATAAAATAGAAATAATCCCTAACCAGAGGAAGGATTATACCACACCAGGGTAATAATAAACATTAAGGTTATCCAACATTTGAAACTTTCGTTACTTTTTAAAACACATGTTGGGCTGGCTGTGTGCCTCAAGTGGTAGGTAGGGTGCCTGACTAGCAAATGCAAGGCCCTGAGTTCAAAGCCTAGCATTGCTTAAATAAGTAAATAAACATAAAGTTATAAATCAATAAGGCAGAAGTTCCATTGGAGTGTGATAGAGGGTTTTTTCCCTTCATTGCAGTTTTTCTTTTCTTTTCCTTTTGCCTTGTTCATTCTTTTCTATGGGGAGAGTAAGGAGAGGTACAGAAATGGAGGGACAGCCGGGCGCCCATGGCTCACGCCTGTAATCCTAGGTACTCAGGAGGCTGAGATCTGAGGATCACAGTTCAAAGCCAGCCCAGGCAGAAACGTCTGTGAGACTCTGATCTCCAATGAAACACTAGAAAACCATAAGTGGCGCTGTGGCTCAAGAGGTAGAGTGCTCACCTTGAGCTGAAGAGCCAAGCCCATGACTGACAAAAAAGAAAAGAAAAGGAAAGGAAAGAAATGGAGGGACAAAGGGTGAACAAACGAAGAATGGTACTCACTAGGCACTATGTTGAAAATGTACTATATAACTTGTGGGTGGGATGGGAGGAGAAAACTGGGAAAGAGAGAAGAGATGACATTGTTCAAAAAGAAATGTCCTCTTTATCTGATTGTAACTATAACCCCTCTGTACATGACCTTTAGAATAGCAATAAATATTCTTTTACAAAAACAATAAAACACAGAAATAATAACCAAATGAGAGTACATTAAACAAATAACGTTTCCAATGACATAGGTGATTGGCACTGATTAAACATATTACATTTTAAATATTAGACTATATTAAATAACTACTTTGGGTGACTTAAAAGTAATTAAAATAAACAGTTGAGTATTCAGGGAAGATTTAGAGCTACATGTGTGGCAAAGGGGCTTTGAGATTTTGTTGTAATTTACACAAATCACTACAAAGTTTTAGGCAGCTGATATTCTAAATGATCACACAAGGAGAAAAAACAAAGATCATCAGGAGGTATGCCTGCCTGGAAAGATTCAGGCAGAGATGTGGTTGGTGTCTTTAACATTGAAGAGTAGGCAGTAAATAGTATTTCACTGGATTCCTGAATTAGAGGTGGGGTATGGGAAAACAGGAATTATTCTACATATTGTGCTACAAATTCATTAACCCATAGTTGATGGTAAGAGCTTACACAATAGAAATGCAAATGGAAATGTTTACATGTGTATCAAATACAAAACCAGAATGCCATACTGGCAAATCCAACAGAAACTGGTCCCTAGGCTTTTGTACACTCAGATACATTCATTTGGGCATAGAATGAGAATTTATTAATCAGTTACAAATGGAACCTAGAATTGCTAAAATATATTCCGTTAGTTTTGAATTATCTTTTTCACTGTACAATATGGAGGATGACCAAAAATTAGCACCCCAACATTTGCCTTTCTAGCTCTATGATCATACCTGAGAATCCTGGGAGATCTTTAGTCTCCCTCTCTCTTTATTAGTTCCAGTGACAGTATGTGGAGATTGTCATGTTTGGGCAAGCCTGAGAGCTAGAAACCTTCCATTCTATACTTAAAAGGAAACATTGAGCCAGCATGGAGGTAAAGGTAACAAGGTGATAGGAAACACAAAGCTGAAAGTTTCATTTGTGCAAAAACGGATTTATTTGTATGCTTCTCTGGTTCCCCACTCCTTGGCTCCTATGATGGGTTCATAGAACACATCACGTGAGACAGTGCCCACGCCCGTATCATCGCCCCTGAGTGAGCCCTCCACTGGGGGAGCATGTGATACACAGTAGAATGTGGTTTCTGGCCTGTATCTTTGTCACACTTTTCCAGAACACCTAAGTGATGTTCCCTTCCTGACTCTCCGCCTCTCTCTTCTCCTCAGGACTACTGGCTCTCTCTCCTTTACAAGCGCCTGATTGGCCCCAAAGTCCTGGCAGTACATGTGGCAGGACTCCAGCGGAAGCCACGGCCAGGACGAGTCATCCGGGACAAACTAAGGATTTATGCACACTGCACAAACCACCACAAGTAAGTCTTCACAGAGAAGGAACAGGAGGGCCACCCCGATGGGCTTCAGCCCCACTTGGGATTTCATACCCATGGGGACTCCTTCATGACTTAACCTCTATTCAGTAACCTTCCTTAAGACCTGCCTCTCAATTCTTTTTTAATTTTTGCTATACTGGAGTTTGAACTCAGGGCCTCGCACTTGTTAGACAGTGCTCTATGGCTTGAGCCCCACTCCCAGATCTGAAAACCGCCTCTGAAATCACCATGCTCTCCACATGTGCTGATAAATAGCTTTTACTTTTCTCAGGATTCATTTGTAAAAAGGTTCTTTAAGTACAGGCTGTTTGTTCATTTACTTACTCATCCAACAAATTTTTATTGGGCATTTTCTCCGTGCCAGTTGACGTAATGCCCACCAGCATTTTTTTTCCTTCCTTCTTTTTTTTTTTTCTGTCTCCTTTGGTTTTGTTGACTTGTGCCTGGGCCAAAGCAACAGGCCAAGCCTCACCCCAGGAGGCACCCACAGAGCTTGAGGAAATAACTCTCCATTTCAAAGATGCTTGCTGCAACTACTCCCCTGGAACTCAAGTCCTGGGATTGGTGCACTCAAACCAGGACCCCCTCACAAAGAAAGTTCAAGTCGTGCTGACTTGAGAGTGGTTGCCAGTTTTTTCAAACATCTCTGCTACTTTAAGTGTGAGCAGGAAAAAGAAAGTGTAGGCCGGGAAGAAAACAGATAATGATCCATAACTTATCCTTCTCTTTTTGACCTGAAACACTGCTTGTCATTAGAATTGTCTTTAACAAAATCAACTACAAAAAAAAAGAGGAATTTTTCGTAAATAAAGTTTGGCAGATTAAAAACTTTCAACCACCAAGGCTATATAAGGGAAATATTTAAAATTGGGCCTAATGCAAAACTACCTGGCCCCACTAGATATTTTTCTCGCATCACTTCCTGTTCAGGAGGAAGTTGCCTTGGAAAATTCTTGCTCTTAATGCAAGAGAAAACCTGGGGGCAGGGAGTGCTTCCTGCCAGACCACCACCCTGGGTCTATTTGAGCTGATCAGAGGGGGAGGGGAAACACAAAAATGCCGCCATGGTCAGATTACACCAGATGCTCCTTTCTCTGTCCTGGATGAGACCGGAGCCAGGCTGGTTAGTTCTACATGATAAGAATTTTCAAAGACTCCCTCTGGGCAGCGGGGGGGTCAGGGACATGGGCCATTTGTCTTGCCTGTAGATACAAGTGCCTATTGTAGAGGAGGGGAGGCTGGCTTGGGTAGAGGCCAGAGGTTTTCAACATCCCTTTTGCTCAGCAGGAAGCTCAATCCCTTACCTGACAGACAGTGACTGTTTTATGGTTTGATTATTATCTGATCACCACAAGGCAACATTGTCTTCCTTGTCTCTGCCCTGAGACAACCACCCAAAAGGTGGACCCTGGGCTTCAAAAGAGAAAAATTGCTCTTGGCACCTTCTCTCCAGGGTGGAAAACAGTGTCTGTGGGCTTTCTACCACTGGCTGGAGACCCAAGGCAGAAATATTAGTTACTGTACAGAGTTAGCAGGATTTGAGAATCATCCCCAGAGGACTCACCCCAGTGCTGGTCCTGGGGTGACATTGTCATAGGAAGTTGTCACTAATATTCTGAGGACACCATTGTCTCACTCATTTTTTTAGGTCTAATAGAATAACTGCCATGAAGATTATCCTGTAAATGTTTGAGAGAGAAATGCCCTAGTGGAGGCAGAAGTTGGGCATGAAGATGTCCCACTGGTTTATAGTTACGTTCTCTTGGCTACCTATGGTTCTATCCACCAGACCAGAAGGTGTTACAAAGGGAGTAGGCATTTTCCCATCCACTACCATGAGACTTTAAGCTAAGGCAGAGTAGGTAGAGAAGACAACCAGAAAAATTAAGATAGAAAGCGTTAAGGAGCCCAAACTCAGGAAGGAAAAAAAAACTAAGAAGTAAACCTGAAAAATCAGAGCAGCAATCCATCCTCCTATCACTTTGTTTTCCCAGTTAAAGGAACCAATAGCTCTCAGGAAGTGGAGTGTGGCTCAAGTGGTAGAGAGCCAGCCTTACGTGAAAAAAGCCAAGGAAGAGCTCAAGGCCCTGAGTTCAAGCCCCAGTGTTAACCCCTCATCCCACCACTCCTAATCTTCTCCCCCCCAAAAAAAAAAAACAAACAGAAATCAACAAATGTTAAAGAAGACACAGAACAAAGGGCAAATCTGCCTCCTAAGAGGCACAAAGCTGCAAAATCATGGACTAGGTAGACAGAAAACTGGTCATGTCTGGCAAATGAAGTCTTGAAATACACACCTGTTGCGCTGTGTTTTAGGTATACATAAACCACAGCCCTGTGTCTTCAATCATTAGAACCATTTCAGTCATGTTTTGGGTAATAAACCCACTCCAAAAGCTAACAGCTCAATACTTGGAAGCCTAGCAAAACAGTTATAGGACATGACATGTGTTGGCTTCCAGCTCAGAATATAGAAAGATTCCCAAACAAGAACTACCCTGCTGGGTCATGTCACACATGAACCTAACAAGAAAAATGGTTCTCATTAGATCTGTAAAGAAAAGGTTCATCCAAAGATTGCAAGTCTCCTTCCTGCAGGGGGCAGGTGCCCTGATAGATGGGCGAAAGGACAAACGCATCTGCCTCTGCCTTAGGAGCCATGGCCTGTCTGTGCCTCACATCTTCCCCAGCAGCCATAAGGAAGCACTGCTGATGCATTTAAATTATGCATGGCCAAAGAGGCCAAAGTCAAGGAATCGTCTCCAAGTGGGAATGTCAGTGTCATACTAATTGGCCCTGACCAGTAGTTTAAAAATAAATGCCCTCGATCAAAACAAAGACTGGCTGAAGAAAGCATAAACTTACTAATAAAATAAGTCAAAGAAAGTAACCATTAAAATATCAACTCCAGTTGCGGGGGCTGGCGGCTCACACCTGTCATCTTAGCTACTCTGGAGGCTGAGATCTGAGGATCACACTGCAAGACAGCCTGAACAGGAAAGTCCATGGGACTCTGATCTCCAACTAATTACCAAAAATCCAGAAATGAAGATGTGGTTCAAAGTGGTAGAGCATTAACCTTGAGCTTAGGGATGGTGCCCAGGCCCTGAGTTCAAGCCCCAACACACACATGGAAAAGGGAAGGAAGGAAGGAAGGAAGGAAGGAAGGAAGGAAGGAAGGAAGGAAGGAAGGAAGGAAGGAAGGAAGGAAGGAAGGAAGGAAGGAAGGAAGGAAGGAAGGAAGGAAAAGAAAAGAACCATTGATGCCTGTTTGGGAAGTACAGTTAATAAAATTGGGATGACACAGAGAAGATCAACATAGCCCCTGCACAGGGTGATACACAAATTTGTAAGCCATTTTCCATATTCAAAGCCAAAGGAACATCTGGACACCAGTGGCTTATGACTATAATCCTAGCTACTCTGGAAGCAGTGATCTGAGGACTGTGGTTTGAAGCCAATTCATGCAGAAAGTCCATGAGACTCTTATCTCCAATTAACCAGCAAAAAGCCAGCAGTGGAAGCATAGCTCAGGTGGTAGAGTGCCAGCCTTGAGTGAAAAAGCCATGCAAGAGCACAGAGGTCCTGAGTTCAAGCCCCAGTACTAGCACAAAAACAAAAACAAAAAAAGAGCATCAGCTCCTGCATCCAATATGTATTGAACACATGCTACATAACAAGCTGCTTGCCAGATACCTGCTTTTATATTGTGATATTTTCTTACATTTCCAAAATTCTGTTATCTCACCTATGTGCAAATAACAACACTAATGATGCTAACAATTATTTTTTTTCATTCGGAGAGAATTCTTACAGGTCATTTGGCCCTGTTTTCTATTGAACACAGATCCTTTTCAGATCTCCCTGAAAATCTCTTCACTGCCCCTTATGGCAGTCTTTGTATCGTGGGTCATTTCTAACCTAGAAGAGCTAGTTCTCCTGACTGGTTGAAAAGAACGTGTTAGGTACTCAGGCCACCAACAGCAGGTGCTTCTCTGCTTTCTGTTCTGGAATTAACCAGTTATGATGCTGGAAGACTTAAAATTTCTCACCTTCGATCTTGTCCAGAGAACAATCGATTGGACCATGCTGCTATGATAATGTGCAGTGTGGGGGTGAAGTTGAAGTCCTTAGCCACATTCAGAACCAGTGGGAACCTGGTGTGTGTTGAAATGAAATGGAGCCATGTTGGGTTCAAGTTCGTTTATTATTGGCAAAACATGACTTCCTGTTTTTCAGGAGGAGTTATTTTTTTTAAGGCTCATAAAAATGGTTCCTGAGGCTTCTTGGACATCAAATGACTCTTACAAAACAATATTTTGATGAGTTAAGTGTAAATGAATCAGAAACATGTGGATTAAATTTCCCTCAAAATACACAGGGGCTTTGAAATTAAGAGAGAGAAGAAAAAGAAAAAACATTTGGCAAAACAGAGCCTGACTTTTACCAAACTCCAACCCTTTGAATTTGATTATGGAGACAATGGACCAACTGAATTTTCAAGCACTTTGACTTTCACTGGAATTGGTCATGAACTGTGACATACCATCCTCCCTTTCTTTTCCCAGACTCCCAGCCTCCACTGGAGATGTTTCTAGAACATGACTGTTTTCTATCTGGAACTCAAGATGTACCTTCCATATCCATGTCCCACCTCTCATATTTAGGGTATTCTCATTCCAGCCTCTTCGCTCTGACTCACTTCCTCCTCCTATAACAACAGAGAGAAGATGTCAAGCAGGGAGAAAACAGCCAGAAAAGATGAACTCCAGATACATAGATTGGCAGCTGGTGAGAAAGTCTCACCATGACAGAGACATAGACTAAGATAGCAGTATAGCTTTGCTTCACAAAGGGAACTTCAGGAAGATAACCAAAAGCCACAGGGATTTGACCCCACCAAGAGCCAAAAGTGGCTGACCAAGCCTTCAAACACCATTTTCTTAGGGAACAGATATTCCTCCAGGAGTACTTCTCTGTGGACAGAGAATCAACATTCTTCAGGAATCTGGATTCTGAACACAGTACGCTCAGGTTGATGCTGGGATCCCTAGCCAAGAACGTGTCTTCTCAGCCAAAGGCCTCTGCTTCATGTCCTTGCCCATCTGCCAAGCAGGGCAGAGGAGATGGCGGATGCAGCCTTCAGTGCCAATTTCTACCTGAGGAGGCTCTGTGAATTCCCAGAGAGGCTGTGAGCACAAGTCCCTGGGCTGTCCTGGTTTGTATCTCCCAGGAGAACTGAGTCAATGGAAATCAGACCACTGCCAAACAGCTTGGAAGGCTGGCTTTCCCCATAGCAATACTGTGACTTCAGGTCTCACTCTCACCTAATACTTCCCCACATCCCACCCTTCTTTCCTGCGTCTCCACGGGCTCATTCTGCCCCAGCTCTGTGGAGGGAAAAAACTCATAAATGCAAGCACATGGCGCTCTCTCTCTCCCTCCCTCTCCCTCCCTCTCCCTCCCTCTCCCTCCCTCTCCCTCCCCCCCCTCTCTCTCTCTCTCTATCCTTCACTGGCCTTTGAGAGTGTTGTGTGATACCGTCATTTCCAAAAGATTACTGCAGTTTGAATGGGCACCTGCCCATGCCTATTTAGTTTACATATGGAAGCTTAGAGTATATAATGGTGACCTCCTCCATTGCACATAGCCAAGCTAGGCAGAAAGCCTACCCATGGGGTTTACTTGGTGTTCTTCTCCAGTGATGATCAGCACCAACACAGGCTTGCCAACATCTTTCTTCAGCGCTCTGGTGACACAAATCTGCTCGAATCCATTTCTATCCTCTTCTGACTCATTTGGCTACAAAAGCAAATTCATATGCTGCAGGAGATTAAGAGGGACTACAGAGGGGAGCCATTTAATACTTTATCAGAACAGAAATGCAGGCATCCAAAAAGCTTTGAATAACAAACCCTCCCATAGACACAAGAAAAGTCATCTGACATACAACCAGTAGGATGAGGGTCTCCTCCTCCTCCTCCTCCCGCTCCTCCACCCCTCCTCCTCCCCTCCTCCTCCTCCTCCTCTTTTCCTCCACTTCTTTGTCTTCCCCCTCCTCCTCTTCTTCTTCTCCATGGTGGCACTACAAAACTAGTTCAAACCCAACTCATTGGCCAACTGAACTGTAATCTCTTCCAGGAAGCGCCCTGGAAACTGTGCTTCTTTTTTTTTAATCCCAAGTTATCATACTGACCTGCCCTTGGCTGTTCAACTCTTAATTAGCACCTTTAGAAGCAGGGTTGAGTGACTCAGGGTTCAAGGGACAGTGTCTGCAAGGAGTGATGTTTTCCTCTGGGCAAAGTCGACTTGGAGTTTCTCCGAACCTCTCCTTTGAAGGTTGGGCTGGGTCATTTTTTTTTCTGTTTCCTCTCATTAACTCATCCAGATGGGGCCCTAAGGGACCCTTTAGAAACAAAGTCTTTCCTACAGAGTGAAGGAAATCATTATAGTTTTGTGGATACACACTGAAAAAGCTCTTGCATGTAGGCATATAGTTCTCCCAGGGTTCTGGACATCCTGTGCTGGTTTTAAATGGTTCCAAAATGGTGACGAGTGTTATGCTTTGAGGTAAAACAGCCAAAGCAGGAATCAAAAAAGTGATAAATAAATTTGTCTCCAAAACCTGTTCGGCATCAGAATACACTGCCATCAAAGTGAAACAGCCAAAGAAAATGGGGAATTTTGTAACACATGTATACAAAGGATTGCTATCTTTCATAAATAAATAGTTTTAATAAATCAATTAAAAATAGGCAAAGGATATGATAGTGTTTACAAAAGAGTTGATGGAACAAAGTGGGCAAATGAAAAAATGCTGTATCCTAATGTGAATTTTTAAAAAACACACAAATTAATACAACATTCATAGCCCACATTTACCTCCAAGGTTGACAGGTTATTTTAAAAGATTAGTATCTGATATTCTTGCAGGTACGAGGCAAAGAGTGTAATTGTACAGAGCTGGCGGAAGCAAACTGCTAGAAACTTTCTAGAGAGTTGATATCAATATTTTTTAAAATGTGTATGCCAGGATCAATGAGCTACACTGTGATAACAAAGAATCACCCAAACTCTGTAGCACCCAAAAAACAGAACTTATTTCTCATTCACACTAATTGCCCAACGAACCTCAGCTGAAGCTCTACTCTGTATTCATGGCAATAGTATAGCCTCCATTGAAAATATTGTGAGACCAGATGAGGTGGTACACACCTATAATGCTAGCACCAGGGAAGCTAAGGCAGCAAGATTTCACTATCTCTGGAAGGGAAAATAAAAAGCAATGTAACAAACAACAACAGAAAATAACTCATCAGTCTCCTAGCAGAAGAAAACAAAACATGGCAAAGCATGGGCTGGTTCCTAAAGCCTCTACCCAGAAGTCTTAATAGTTCTACTCATATTTCATTGGATAAGGAAAATCATGGGATCATTTTGGAGTTCATCAGAGCAAGGACATCAAATCTTCTCACAGGGAGGAGGTACCATGGGGAACAAACTTAAAAACTTAATGAGGCATCATGCAATTTACATTCCACTTGGCCTAATGATTCCAACTTCTGGATCTTTATCCATCAAAAAGCATCATCATGTAAAATGGGCATAGTGATACCCTTCTGAAATCCAACACTGTGGAGGCTGAGACAGAGGATCACAAGTTTAAGGCCAACCTTGGCTGTATAGTGATACCCTGCCTCAAAAAAGAATGGCGCTGTGGCTCAAGCAGTAGAGCGCTCGCCTTGAGCTGAAGAGTGCAGGGACAGCGCCCAGGCCCAGAGTTCAAGCCCCATGACCAACAAAAAAAAAAAAAAAGAATGTAAAAATAATCAAAAAATGCAAAAAAGTGTTTATGTACAATGAGACCTTTCATGACAATTGACAATGGTAAAAACATTGTAAAGCAACATGATTCTGTGCAAGAAGATGATTGGCTAAACAAATGATGCTATCCTCCCACAATTGAAAACCTTAGCATTCTTCTAGAAGACAAAGAATCTATTATAACACGAGGATATGCTCATTAGATGCTCATTAACAGAAAAAAGCTGTATGAATAACGTGATCCCAATTATATAAAAACTGATATATTAGCATGTGTCAAAGTACTTAATACATGTTTATTAAATTAATAACTAAAAAATAGTGGATGTTTTCCAAAATGTTATCCTATCTAAAGATGCTATGAGTATAGGAAATTTTCTTTCTTTCTTTCTGTTTCCCTGTACTTTTTTTCTATTTTCATTTTTGGTGGATGGGTTTTGTTTTTGGCAATCATTATGTTTTACTTCCATACTCAGAAAACTATATGCATTATATTTGCTTTAAAAAAATCAATACAATAAATTTAAACAAAACCTAAAGAAATTGGTGGGAAGTGGATTTCTTCTTTTCAGGAAACCACAGTAACAAGACTTTCCTGTCTTGAAGGCCTATTGTGGCCAACATCCATAAAACAAGTATTCTTTTCTGGGGTGGTCCTGTTTTAGACAGCCTATAAATTATTTAGGAGCATCTAACTAACCGTTTTGTTCCCATCTTTTCCTTTCTCTCTCTCTCTCCATCTCAGCCATAACTATGTGCGTGGGTCCATTACACTTTTTATTATCAACCTACATCGATCAAGAAAGAAAATCAAACTGGCTGGGACACTCAGGGACAAGCTTGTGCACCAGTATCTGCTGCAGCCCTATGGACAGGAGGGCCTGAAGTCCAAGTAAGTGCTGGCCTGGACCTAGCTTAGCAGCAAGTGCACAGGACCTCAGCAAGGAGGTAATGAGAGTCACCTTCTACTGAAGCCACCATACCACCATTGCTAGCTACTAATTCACTCTCGAGCTCAGTGGGCTGAAGTAGAACAGGGTGATCTGCAGTGAGGGCACTTCAGATTCACACTGGGACCCTGGCCAAACCCCTCTCGATCCCCTTGTTTAGATTCCACAACTGTAAGGTCAAATGATGGGCAAAATATTTCTCAAGGAGAGAGTACTCTTGGAATTTGAGCAAGACAGCTCTTCATTATGCTGGATTATGACATTGCAAGCTATTTAGAAACCTTGAGAACTTTCTCGCTAAATGCCAACAGTGCCCTTGTTCATGGAACAGCCACAAATTTTGGCAGTTGAGCCCCTTGTCCTCACCTGCTGTCACATTCTGTCATGTTGTGACTCTTATTTATTCTTCACCATCTACACACTTCATGAGCTTTAGAGGAGGAAGCACCAGAAGAAAGGATCAAAAGTTCAGAGGTCAAGAGTCAGTTCTGAAGCCAAGTGCCAGTCACTCAGGCCATTAATTCTAACTACTCAAGAGGCTGAGATCTGAGGACCCCAGTTCAAAGCCAACTCAGGCAAAAAAAAGTCCATGAGACACTTTATCTCCAACGAACTACCAAAAAGCCAGAACTGGAGGTATGGCTCAAGCGGTAGAACACTAGCCTTGAGTGGAAAAAGCTAAGTAAGAACACAGGGCCCTAAATTCAAGCCCCAAGACGTATTTTTTTTTAAAAAAGAAGGTGTGGGAGGTGGTTTGAGACATGGTTCAGTTGGTTAAGCACTAGCCATTGAACAAAAGCATCAGGTACCCAATTCGAGTCTCGGTCTTAGACCAAAACTTTTTAAAAAGGTGTCAGTGCTGCCCTTGGGTATATCTGCCACTTGGTCTCAGCTTCTCCATCTGAACAGCAGGAAGGAAGCCAAATGCTAGAGGCTCTGCGGCCCCTCCAAAAGTTAAATGCATCACTCTGTGATGCTCCCTTCTCTCCCTCCATCTCTCCTAGAAACTATCGGCAGCACTGATGTACCAAAGAAAGCAGCTCTCAGCAGCAGGGAGAAAGACCTGGTCAAGGGCAAGGCCACCAGCTCCCCGAGCAAGGCCTCTCAGGAAGGGTAGGGGATGCTCTGCAGACTGGGGGCGTTCCCGTTCCATTTTTAATGTTTACCAAGTTTAACAAAGCTGTAAACTTGGAGCAGGTGGCTTGCACTCCCACAGCTGCCCGCAAATATTTGTGCTATAATTGTTCACTGTTTCACTGCAACCTTGGTGGCTTGCATTTGGCTCCCAACTGTATGTGCAATGGGGACAAACCCATCTGGGAAGTCACTTACTGCGTCTCTTTAGCCCACCCTAGATCTGTATTTTAACATGCGTCTTCGTGCTGCCTACATTCTTGGCTTCTACTTTTTCTTTCTTCCCAATCCTATCTGTATCAGCAGGACCCTTTGGAATATGTTCTCTGCTTTCTCTCTGCCTTCCCATCATTTGCAACTCATATGCTGAATTCCCAGCCTCCATTTGAGGCAGGAAACGTAGTTCTAGTCCCAGCTTCACCACGAAATAATTGTGTGGTCCAGGCAAATCCTATAATCCTAATCCCTTGGCCTCAGTTTCCACATCTGCAGAAGTCTGTGTATTTGGCAAGGACCCTGGCAACCCTAAAATACTCATCATGGGTCTGGTTTCTGGATGGCCACGAGTGCATTTAAGTCTCCCAACACCATTCAATATCGATCTGCAAAGTCATTTCGGGCAACAAAATCACTGACTCCTCAGCAGTGATGTGACAAGTTAAGATCCCCTAAATACAAAGATCTTAGAACCTAGGCCTATCTATCCAGTACCAGGAAGACCATGTGAACTATGGGAGGGGACTAGCCAAATACTTTAACCCAATAGACCCAAGACGTCAGTCTGCACTGTGCACAAGAGAAAGTGTGTGCCACTCCCCTAAAAGCCTCAGTTTCCTCTCATGTGGAGCAAATGAATTGAGGTCATCCATGGAAAGTTCCTGATACATAGTAAATGCTCAATAAATGCCGACTGCCCTCTTTTTCCTCAACTGAAAACACTAGCCAGTTGAGGAAAGGGTATCAGTCAGTCTCACTACGAATGCTGTTTAAAAGAAGATTCACTTCAGATTTTTTTAAGATAATGCTTTAGCAAGATATGTGTTAAAATTACAATCGATAGGCATGCTGAGAATTAGAAAAAATTAAACTGTGGTGCAGGAGAAAATGGTAGTTAAAGGGCAGCATCTTTTATGAGCTAATTTCCCCAACAACCAATTGTATAGACTCCAACCTATTTATCCCAGCCCTATTGCTGTCTACCATGTTATTCCCCTGCTACTGTAACCTGCCATATCAAGGCCTTGACTTACCAAGGTGCCCCAAGTGACTGAGCCTCACGGGCTATGGGTGAGCTGAGTGGATGTTCACCTTTGCTGCCCTGTACTTTATCTTGTCAGTGGATTAGTGAGGATTGTGTTAAAACTTTGTTATGAGTGTAGAAGAAGGACAAGGACAAAGGGAGCTTCATTCCACTGGAATCCTAAAGAAGATCTTTGGTGAAAACCCACTGAGATCAACAAGTACTGCCCCGCAGTCAGGGGGACCATGGGGCTAGAATCAGAAGGCCAGAATGTAGCTCCAGATGCTGCCACTTATCTGTGCAATCTAAGCTCAGATTCTTGTAAGAATCAAGTAATAATATGCAGATGAAACAAAGCCTTCTCCACATGAAAATCCCACATGCCCATGCATCCACATACATGCAAGTTGTATTAGAGAATTTGGGATTGGAGGTAAAGACAACTAGGCTCTAGAACCTAATTGCACCACTAATTCACTGTGAAACATTGGGCCCAAAATTCATGACTCCTCTCTTATCCTATAAGCCACTCCTAATCTGTCACCTTTTCTGTTCTATACCCTAGTTCTTCTCATCCTGTCCTATGCCATCTTGGACTATAAGCTGCCAGTAAGGGACTATCAGGTACATGTTAGAAACCATGCCATGTGCTCTGCCCACCAACTACGCAGAACCAGAACCCTGTATGGTTCTGGCTGGGGCCTCCCAGGAAGTGTGTGGTGTTACTGAAGCAGACTATGCCGAAAACGATGAAAGGAAACTCGAGAAGCCATTTCAGTCTTTGCTGTCTTTTTCTTTTTCTTTTTTAAAATAAGCTTGTGGGGCCAGATTCTGTGTTCCCTGCTACCGACTGAAGCCATATTAGTTTAGAAGAGGATGGAAAGTTCTGGAGGCAAGGAAACATGTAATTATTTCTATCTGGAGGAAGATGATATAAAGCCAGCCCATGTTACATTCAAGCCATCAGTTAGGCATTTCTATCTTGTGTTTCAGGAGAGAGGATTGAGAACATGGATGATTCTCATTCTCATATAATTGCCGTTAAGGCTGGAGAATTCGAATTTCAGAAAGAAAGGGTATCTTCACGTGAACCTAGAACCTGTATGTCAGCTCTCACATAGGAAGCACTGGGTGGCTACTAATCAGACACTTTCTGGGCAGCTAAGTTCAGGGTGAAGTCTCCTGCTTTCAATTTCATGGCAAACCAATCCCAAGACCACCACCCCACCCCCCCACACGTCTCAATTCCTTGTATAAGAGATTATAGTACTCATTGTAGAATGTCTCGTTCTAGGAACCAGAAAGAGGAGGGTACTCTTTACTCTGTTGGGTAGAAGTTTTAGAAGCTTCACTGTCTGCAATTAAAGGATGTTCTGTATGTGGAATATACATTCTTCAAGAGATCCCCAGAGGGAATGGGAGATTTAGTTCAGAGAAGAAAATTAAGGTAACATGAAGACTTTCTTCAGATACTACTAGGACTACATCCAAGTCTAGAAGATTCAGAATGACAGGGAGAAAAAAGAGTTCAATTTAAAAGAAGACCAGTTTCACCTCAAAACAAGCTCATTTTCTTCAGGGTCACCTGGTCTGATGAACATACTTTCTCATGGAGCTTGTTAGTGAGAAGAGGGGCAACGTTCCAGAAGTGCTCTGATTTTTCACTCAGTGGGAGGCCAAGTAGGAGAGTACCACTTGCCATCCATCTCTGAAGTTCTATCTTTCCCTTCTATTCCCCACTGTCCCCACGACGCACAGACTGTGGTCTCTGTGGACACCAGCAAAGTAGCTTCTTCAAGCCACTAAAGGACCACACAAAGACTGTTATAAGAGCAAATAGTAGTAATGAAGGCTAGTTTTTCCCCAGAAAAAAAAATCCCCAGCTGTGGGTTCCTCCCTGTCCTGATTTCACAGCTTTCTGGAAGACAGCCCCGTTCACACCAGGGACAATGGCCCCATTCTGGGTAAATCAGAAAAGAGGAGAAACTTGGAGGCAAGCAGCCCATGACCTCATGTGATCACAAATGAAGGTACATTTTCCTATAGGGAACTGGTTCTACCTGATGTCTATCTCTTATATCTCTCAGCAAACAGAAACAACATGAAGTTGAGCTTTAAAAAAAAAAAAAAGCCAACTTATATCCAAAAATAAGAGGGCTTACCTGTACAGGTAAAAGCCAAAATCAGAAAACATGACAGGCCAGATCCTAAGCTGCTATTCTGTGTCTTCAATTCTATTAAGAGGGGAAATAATCCTAAACTTAGAGAAGAAGGAAACAACTTTCATCGCACTGACTGTTGTAACATCCTGGCCTGAGGGAACTGGCAGATGCTAAGAATTCTGGGGTGGAATGACATTTTTGAGGTGATCTGGTCTGTCTCTTGCCCTCATTTAGCCTGTGACTAAGCTGTCTGGACCAAAGGATGTCCAATGTTTAAAGACCTTGGGGAAAGGAGTGGCCACTGTGTGAACACTCAATTTTATGGTAACACTGGGGCCGACTACAATCATTTAAGTAGCCATGGTCTCACTAAACCTTCAGAACACCACCATAGAAGCACTTGAAAGAACTATTGCCCTCCCCTTTACATACTCCATGTACCACGGTCAAGTTAAAGAAACAGTCTTGGACCTTGAAGTGGCTTGTGTGAGTGTCACACACCAGTAAGTGCTGAGCCCAGGAGGAACCTCATACCTAGTTTACATGACTCCTAATTGAGAACGCTGCCCTTGATGGTGTCCTAAAAGTCCAGTAGTATAAAATTATAACTGCAGAGTACAGAAAATACAGCATGGACAACTGAACTCTGTATACAGCCTGGGATCATTTCCTCTTAAGAAAGAACATGTTTGAAAATTATTAGGTTACCCAACAGCTCTCTACTTGGGGCAAATTCCTCCTTATTCTATTAAATTTTTCTTCATAAGTCCTAGTTTCAGACCATCCTTAGACATTCTCTCTGAACTGCTTCTAAAACTCTCCTCAAGTGGTAGAATTCTTAGGAAGAGCAAACCTTTTTTTTTCTCAGCAAAATGAAGGGCTTCCCTTCTGCTTCTTCTATTCTCTTATATAAAAAGACCATTAAAGATCAGGAATGACTTATGTTAGTTCCACTTATGGTCTATACAAACTAATCTCACTAATTATATTCTAACTCCATACACTCAGACACTGCCAGTCTCCTCCATTGAACTGGATCTGCTCTTAAAGACATATTTTTAAAGGAAAGACACCAACGGGGAAGGCTTCCCCACAAGACTAGAATCATGGTTCTTCATCCATTCACTAAGTTTTATTGAGATCCAATTTTGTGCCATGCATAACTTCTCTTCAGCCACCTAACTTGTAGTGACAGTTAATCTGGCTAGGAATTTAAAAGGATGGTCAGCTGGTAACTGTAGTTATCCAGAACTGCAAATAGTCAAATTAAAGGAAAAATCTGATTGCAAAGTTCAGCGTGGGTGTTTCTAATTGAAACATTCCTTGCTCTTCCTAAGAGGCCCTGTCACCATTTGATCTCTAAGAGCTTATCAGAATGTTTAAGAACAAAACTGGTGGTGAGGGAACTCCACGTTTTCTGCCCTTAGAGACCCCCATTTCTCTTATTAGACATCAATATCTAACAGGAAGCAGTCTGTGGGTGATACTCTGATAGACAAGCAGACTAGTTCTGCTTTGGGACTCACAGGTTCCACATTAATGTTTAAACGTTTCTCTCACTCACCCACCATGACTTCAGCTGAAAGAATCTCAAGACCCCTGTGATCCAAGAATCTAGAACATCTTTTCCCCTTCTTTTTCCACATGCTACTCATTTTTCCCATCTCTGTGAGACATAAATTTTCCTTTGATTTTCATACTCATTAAATTCTATATCAAAGAAAAGTATTGGCATCTACCTTTGGGCTGTTAGAGAGCTATGATCTGATGTTAGCCAAACAAAATGATTCTGAAAATACTCAGGTAATTTCCTGGTGATAAGAATTCAAAACTATCTTCATGTCTCTGTTGGAATAGACTTTATGGTGACATTCCATCCCTAGGTTCAGAGCTTGACAGTTGTGAAAAGTCCTGAGATCAAAACTGGCTACCACCTAACTCACCATATCAAACCCTTCCTCACTAAGGGTTAGATCTAAATTATAAATATATATGAAAACATATACAGGGTCACAGGCATATATATGCAAACACAGTGACTAAAGTATAGAAGATCACAATAGTGTAATTTTTGTTAACCAACGAACTTATAGTTTAACCAAAGGAATACTAGTAAGCTAGAACCTGTGTTGGAGTGGCAGGGGGAGGCTAAAAGGAAAGGGATAGACAAATGGAGAAAGGAAGAATGGGAAAATGCAGTCATAATGTTCAATGTATACATGTGAACATGGAGCCAGATAAGTTGAGAGAATCGATGGGGTTGGAAGAGATGGGAAAGAATGATGATGAAATAAGTGACGCTGATCAACAAGCCCAATAATTTACAAACTGACATGTTAAATTGAAACCCCCTTGTGAAACTACTTAAAGATAATGTAGAAAATAAAATGGAGTGGAACAGAAAGGAAAGGGAGGGGAACGTAAAGGTAGGAAAAGTGGGGGAAAAGGTAGCGAAGGGTAGGGATGGGAAGGACAATAAAGGAAAGGAATAAAAAGAGAAACACCACATATGCTTTGTGGAAACTGACAGACATGGTAAGAGAAGTGTAATCAATGGGCCCTTAGATCATCTCACCCAACAGACTCAAGACATCTGAGCATTTGAATTACATTTCTGATAGCATTTGGAACTTGGGTTTTTTGAATTATGGTCAACCAGATGTACTCCTAGATTGCTATTATCTTCACTTGTCTGGGATCATTCTAATTAGTTTCCTTTTTAAGAATAAACCTCCCTGTGAAAATTCTATAATTATTAAAAGATGACTTCTAAGAGGAAGAATTTCAAAGGCTTTTGAACGGGTCAAGAAGTCTCTTCTGCTAACAACCTTGCCAAAAAGCCTTTCAGCTTCTGTTGGGTAAGACAGCTTTGCTCCTGAGCTGGCTCACACTAGGACTGGACAGCTCTGATTGTAGAAACGGTCCTTCTTTTATGCAGCCAAAGGATGTTTCCTTGCCATTTCTACCCTTGCTTTGGGAAAAATCTGCTTTACAATCATTTTTTCAGTACATGTCCCCTTGGAGTTCTAGACTTCAAACTAATCCTTCCACCATTCCTCATATAGTCTACTTTCCAACTCACTCCTGAGGGCTTCCTGATCACCATGGAATCCATCAAGTTATAGGATCTTAGCTCACTTTCTAATTTGCTTACCTCAAATTGTATGAGGTGGGGGGGGGAATGTAGGAAATGTGAACATTTTATTATTATTCACCTCACCAATACAGTATAGTAACAGTTTTATATCTTTGCTAACCATATAATGAAAACTGATATTCTTATTTTAATTAAAATCCTTTGGGAATGAGACAAGTTTTTGGGTCTCTGACTACTGCTGTTTTGGATTTCCTTTTACTTGTTTCCCTACAGAAATGTTAGTCTGTCTTGGAAATGGTTTATAAATTTGATCATTAATATAAGACAATCTCTTCCTTTATTGCCTACCATTTTGAGATATTTTCTGTGGTTTATTTGCTACTTTTGCACAATTTCATTACTAGAGAATTATCTTGACCTGAAAGGTGCTCCCTTTCTAATAGTGAAATATTTTGCTCTGTGGTTTCTTCCACTGTATACATATATACACTTATATTTCTTTTTTTATTATCTTTAAGTAGTTGTACAAAAGGGTTTCAATTCAACACACCAATTTGTAACTATAATGCATCATAACCAATATCACTCCTCCTATCATTCTCCTCCCAACATTTATATCCCTGAAATCAGACAAATATGAATCTCTCTTTTCTTCTAGTTTCTTTTGTCATTTTATTAATATTTTTCTTTCTTTTTTCCTTCAGAGGTTCTTGGGGTAGAACTAGGCCCTTGGGCAAAAGGCAACCATCCTACCTCTGAGCTACATGCCCAGGCCTCTGTTTTTTTCCTCAGTCCATTTGGAGAAGTGGTGCGATGCTCATGTTTAGATTGTGTGAAAAATCTGCTAACCTACACAGGGCTTCAGGTGTTGGCTTTGAAACAGTTGAGGGGGAAACGGGATTCTGTTTAAAAAGCCAAACCTAGCACGAAGACCTCTTTTCTGGAGGAAAAAGTCCTGCTGTGACAGACACAACTCCATCAGCTGCAGCCCCTTAGAGAGGCCACACGGAGCCCCTCCGGAGCACAGCCAAGCTGTAAGAGAGGTGCCTGGGACTGGAGAGATTTACGAGCTGGCTGTGAGTGAACAGGAAAGTGGTACTTACTTTGAACACTAACATTCAAGTTCAAGTTCCAGTTCAGAAAGTCTGCAATAGACACTGTAAGAAACAGGAATAAAAATATATATGTTTTATAAATACATACATCTATATATGCTTATCCTTCAGATTCAGAGGTAGTCCGTAGGAAAGAAGAAAGGGGTAAATATATAGAGAATGAATTTTTTTTTAATTCATGCAGTACAAGAACTTAGAAGTATTCAGATCCTGTTAACCCTTATGCTCATTTGAAGGTACTCTACTGCTCACAAGGAGATAGCATCTGTGATGGCATTTATGATATTGTATAAGTAATATATATGCAAACATATATGTAAGTTTGTGTAGATATATAGATATAGGTATATAGGTGTGTATGTAGATAGATAGATAAGTATAGGTATGTTTGTAGAGGTATATGTACAAACCTACACACACACACACACACACACACACACACACACACACAGAGTCCACTGAATGAAAGAAACATTCCTAACCATTCCTTCAAGAGGCTCTATGCCTCAGTCCAGGACTTGGGTGAAATAATCTAAAGGACTTTTATGTTTTAGTAGTTTCTTTTTTTATTTAGTATTATTATTTTTTTATTGTGAAAATACTGTACAGAGGGGTTACAATTACATGGGCAAGATAATGAGTACAATTCTTATCAAGCATTGTAGCCTCCTCCTTTGTTTCCCCTTCCCATCCCTTCCCATCCTCCCCTGGCCCCACCAAATCCTTCCCCCCACCCCCCACCCCCACCCCACACCAAAGTTGTAAAGTTCGTTTTCAACATAACGACTTGTACATCTCATTGTTGCAATGGGTCCACCTGTATCCCTATTTAAACAATTTGTTTTTTCCCTTCCCTTCCACAAATTATAACAACATCAAATACAGTGAAAGCAGGGGTTATACCGTGGGGGAGGGACATACAAAGCAACAAAGAAATAATCTTATAAATGTGTTAGAAACAATTGCATGAAAGAAAAAAAACATTTGAATACATATCTTAGGGTTCATTTCCCTAACATCAACTTAACTGACCTTTTCTGCTTGACTCAGACATATACTAGTTATTGCAAATAAGGGAAACCATGGGACCTGTTTCTTTGGGCCTGGCTTATTTCATTTAATATAATTTTTTCCAAGTCTTTCCATTTCCTAACAAATGGGGCAATGTCATTCTTTCTGATAGAGGCATAGAATTCCATTGTGTATATATACCACATTTTCTTGATCCATTCACCTACTGAGGGGCATCTGGGTTGGTTCCATATCTTAGCTATGGTAAATAAGGCTGCAATAAACATAGTCGTGCTGGTAGCTTTAGTGTGGTCTTGTTTGTGAACATTTGGGTAAATGCCCAAAGTGGGATTGCTGGGTTATAGGGGAGCTCTATGTGGAGTCTTTTGAGGAACCTCCATACTACTTTCCAAAGTGGTTGAACAAGTTTACACTCCCACCAACAATGCAGTAAGGGAACCTTATGTCCACATACCCTCCAGCATCTGTTGTTATTAGAGTTTCTTTTTGGTGTTAAACTTAAGAGTTTGTTAACCAGACGAATGCTTCACCTGATTGGGTGCTTCCTTCATCCTGGGACGTGTGGCCCCATTTGCCTTCCTGGTACACGTGTGGAGGAGTGTATCCATCCCACCACACGTGAGCAGGGCTCCAGCCAAAACATTCACTCGGTCACCTCCACAACAACAACAAAAAGCCTTTGAAACATTCACATTTTCTTCTGTGTTAAAGAAAAAAAAAAGACAAAATTGTGGCCTCCCGTCGTGGTTACTTCAAGCATAATGTGAATTCAGAACAGGATGGTTAGGAAGTTATTTGATTCCTTTCCACCCCCAGCTGCAAACATATTTCCACTCCTTTTCCACCCATGCTGTTCAACCTTGGCTGCACTTTGAATAACCTGGGAGGGGGGGTTAATACCCCAATGCCCACACCACACCCCAGACCAATTAAACCCAAATCTCTGGGCTGAGACCCAGGCATCAGTGTTCTTTAAAGCTCCCAGGGTGATTCCAATATGTGGCCAAGGTTGAAAACCATTGTCCCCTCTGTAACCTGCGGGAACGAGGTCCCAGATGATTCGCATCTTTGATTTCCTCCAGATTAAATTCTCCATCCAAGCGCCATGCCATTTTGCCGAAGGTGTGAACATGCCAGAAGCCCCTGGGAATTTTCTATGGCTGAGTGGAAGGATGAGGGCTGGGTGCCCAAAGGCTGTATTGTTTGTTTTGTTTTAATTCCCCGATTAGTAATGCACAGATCACTGTGCAGATTAGAGGATTATAAAATGCTTTTATATTTTATAGTGACTTGACATCTTAAACCAAAATGTTTAGAAATCCAAGGTTTTCACTGTTAGGTTCTGAGAGTTTTCCATTTGTTCTCAGCTCCAGCATCTATTTTCGTCCAGCTCATTCTCAGCAGCTGGAAACTTTCTGCCTAGCTGTCTGTCAAGGCTGTAGTCTCCTGTCCCTGGCCCTCTTCACTTGGGGACCCTTTTTGCAGGCAGGGATCCCTACCCAGACACTCGTAAATGAGTTCTTTAGGGAATAGCTAACGTGTTTCTGAACAGTTGATTCTACACTGAGGGGCAGGGAAGCCAAATATGCAGGCAGTTCCTGTAGAATGAGAAGAAATGGCCCTTGTCTTCTTTCTCCACACCTCCCAGAAGCTGTGGTTGGTGATGTTAAGAGATAAGAAGTGCAAAGTGCAGATCCAGCTCACCCATCTGGCAAGGTCTGGGCCCTGGATCTGTGTTTTTCTGACTGCCAGGCATCAGGAGACCCAGGGCAGGAAGTGACTCATGCCAGATAACAGGGTCTGGAACACAAAACAACGGGCTGCCAAACGCCAGCCGTCACTTTCATAGACCACCCTCTTTGCTGCTTATCACTGCAAGAATGATTCTGACACTGTACACTTTACCCTTTGACATCTGTGGACCTTGGAGTGGAGCCGGGGACATCTGGGACATCTTATTTTCCACCTTGGAGGATAACCCAGAGCACCTGCTGTTATAGGGGACACTTTATCAAAAGCCAATAAAGTTGAGAAATTTATCTCCTTTGTTTTAACAGATTTCAATCGGTATCTAGGGAGCCATGACCTTAAAGTAATAGAGCTAGTTCAGAGTGTGGCTTAGGGACAGTCTCCCAAATTCACATATGGAAAACCTCTCTGTGCAATGCACACACACACACACACACCCTTCCCTCCTACCTGACTTTCTCTCCCCTCCACCTGCAGACTCCCTGTAAAAGCAATACTTCACACTCCACACTGCCTCCTCCTGTTCCACACAAGTAGGGCAGAGGAAACCTGGTCCCTACCCACAGAGGAGGCATTAAGACAAAACAGACCTGGGGAAGGTTGGGGGGATGGGGAAGGGGGATGGCGTAAAATCCAGGAGTGGAGGTAGTGGTGAGGAAGGAAGGGATAGATTGTATTCTGTATTGTATTCTGATGTGGGACTCTCCTGAAACTCTCAGAGCTGAGAGGGCCACCAAATAGAGCTGCCAGGGCCATCCTAGGAAGTCTGTAGAGGAGGCCATTTGAGACCAAAGGACAAGTTTTAACAGAGGATGTGGTAACTCATTTTGTCTTGGGAGATGACAAGTCATCTCAGAGGTTTGGAATGTAGGCTGCTTTGTAGAGTGAGGGGAAAGGCTACAAAGATACATTGGGGGCAAACCGCAGAACGCCTTGAAATCTAAGCTAACTTGGATTTCCCCTCTATTATGTATGTGTGTATGAGAGAGAGAAAGAGAGATGTGTTTGTTTTGGTGTGTTTGGCCACATATGTGCATGTTTTAAGGTTTTCTGTCTTCGAAGGCAAGGACTAAGCCTGTTATAATTGAATTTGTACAACACAAGTAGGAGATGGGATATGAATATTGCCCCTTAAATCCCACTTGTGAAACTCGGCCATCATGGCACTACTTCCCAATGGGAAGGGGCCATAGTTAACTTCATGCTCAAGCCTCCTGGTTTTTACAGCTGACTCCCAGTGTGCCCTGTGGTTTGAGTGTGATTTGCCCTATGATATGGAGCTTTGGGATGGTTACAGGAACTAATTCTCTTCTCAAACTGCCCCCAGATGAGTTTCTCATCTGTTAGAAGTTCACAGTATCAGTTTCAATCCGGGTTCTTTAGCCAGCCCCTCATTGTGTCCTCCAAGTGTGCTAACTTTGTTTTAAGCCATTAGAAGCACATGGTAGAATCTCCATTATGCCTTGGATCATCACTACACTGATTTGGCTAGAACACAACTCAAATGGTGACCAAACCTAACTCTACAGTGGAAAAGCCTGTCTCCCTAACAATATGCCTATAAAATCCCAGCTCTACCTATGGAACAGAATCCTAATGTGTCCTCTCTCATCCTTTCAATGTCTCCTAAGACAGCAGAAAGAAGGGGGTGGTTGAAGGTGCTGGTGTCAGGAACTTTCTCCTTCCTAGTGAAGAGGCAGGGGAACAGGAAACTTTCTGTCTTTCCTCTTTTACAGCATCCTCTCTAAGCCGGCAGTAGAAGGGGGTGGAGTGTCCTGCCTCATTAGTACTCTTAGAGAGGTTGCTGATCAAATGAAACCCAAGTATTCATTCAGCTACTGTCCTAGGCAACAAGGCACCGAGCCAAGTACTTAATTTTCTTGCAAACGAAGAAAATTGATCGTGAAAACAAGCCACCCTGGCAGACAAAAATGATTTAAGTCTCTCCACCAAGCCAATAAGGGACTCTGCTAAAAAGGAGGCCCACATAATGTGCCCCCTCCCTTCCAGGCAGAGTAGGAGACCCCATGGGGGGAAGCTACTCCTGGGCCTGGTGGGAAGGATAGGCTTTTCCGTAGCTTCTGAGGTTTTCAGTTCGAGTCAAAAGCAGCGAGGTGAGAAGTTTGGGACTCGCTTGAAAGAAAATAACCTTGCCATGACCTTGAGGCAAAAGGTACAGGGATCTAGGGCCCTCTGCCCCAGCCAGTCTGTGATACCCAAGATAGCCTGGTGGCAATTGCTCCGGCAGTTTGAGCCCAGCTTCCTCTCTAAGCTGCCCCAGATGCACAGCAAGAGGGGGGGGGGGCTCGGCCTAGCCCCTCTGACCTGAAACCTGGCTGGGGTGGAGAGAAGGGGAGGGGGGACAGGTGTCCCCTAGACAGGGGCAGTACCTGCTTCCCAGCCCAGCCCGGGGAGGGGCGGGGAGCCTCGGGCCCTACAAAGCACAACGAGGTGCGGCCATGGGGGACCCCAGACCCCCGAGAGCCTGGAGGAGGATCTCGCGGACGCCGCCGGCCCCGCACCCGCGTGGGGACCCTCCCCACAACGGCAGAGGCGCCGGCCGGCACCCCTGCAGAAGCGCGGCGGGGCTTTCGCACTCGTCCCCTTAGTCTTGGGCCCCATTCCAGGCGGGGCCCTGCCAAGTGCACCGCAGTAGGTTTGCGTAAGGATTCGATTGATCTTATGAGTTATTTTTTTTTCTTCCTGAGAAGTCAACCTCGGCGAACACCTCCGGGGCTTCCTGGGACTGGAGTGCGGCGTGGGGACCCCTGGAAGCCTGAGGGTTTCCCTAGGCGCCCCAAGAAGGCTGGCTCTCCAGGAGCCGTTGTGTAGGACAAGAGTGACCTCTAGTGGCGCCCAGGAGAGCGCAGGGAGGGCTGGTGTTCCCGGGGTACCTGCGCACGCGCACGCGCACGCACAGGCGCAAACGCGCAGGGTTCTTCAGTCTCCCTCCCGTCCTCCGCCCCCCTTCCCTCCCCCGTTCCCCCTCCTCCCTTCTTTCTCTCTAACAATCCAGAAGTAGACGAAGATTTGCTGATCATGTGTTAGACTATCTGCACGTTTCAAGTGCAATCCCGATCAAAATTCAGTTTCTGTCCTTCCAAATTGGTCTTCTGCCTACATATTCATACTTGTCTTTTATTGACTACCTGCTTTGTGAGTGGGTGGACGGGCGTCTAAAGGGTAAGACAGGTATATGCTGTCTGTCCTGTGCCGTGGAGAGACTTGACAAATGTCACTGTCCAGTACACCATGAGGCACTGGGTAATCTGGGTATACTTTGGAAGTCAGAGATAGGCAGGCCAAAGGAAGGGGGCAGAGTCTGAGGAAGATTCTAGGAAAGACCCTGAGATTTGGAGAAGTTGTAGGCCAAGAAATGGCAGAGTGAAATGAAAAGGTGTTTGGACATTAGAATGGATAGAAGCCACTAGGACCATCTAGGGGCCAAAGAAGAGGATTTTTTTTTTAAGGGCCTGTTCATAGGAACTTTGGACAATGTTCTCAGAGCAGTCCAAAGTCACTGAACAATTTGGCCAGGGGAATGTCATGATCACATTTCTGTTTGTGTAGGCTCATTCTAAATTTGATGTTAAACTTTGCCTTAAGCTTGCTGTTGGTACAAGCAGCCTGGCTGAAAGTTAATCAAGCCAAAAGGGATCTTAGGGTTCACCTGGTCCATTACCTCTTTGTCCTTTTACAGACATTGAAACCCTAGGATCTGAGTAGGCAAATAACTCTCTAAATGGTTGAGGCAGAATTAGACTGAACCAAATACCAGCTCCCAGACTGTTCCAATTAACACACACACACACACACACACACACACACACACACACACACACACACACACACACACACACATGTCCTCAAAAAGTCTCCCCATAGGCCAGCAAATCAGCTTCAAGATTGGAAAAGGTCAGGCTCATCAGACTTGCAGAAGAGTTAAACCCTTACCTAAATACCCATGGCTATCAAGGCCCATGATAAGACATAGAGACCAGAGATTATAGACAACCAAGGAGAGGAGGCCTGACCCAGCCAGGAAGCTCCCTCAGAGATCTGGGCAGCAGAGGGCTTGATTCCAAATGGACACACCAAATCCCATTTCAAATAACCAATAACACTAAGAAAACAAGTTTAGAAATTAGAATGTCATTCAAACTTTGTAAAAACAGTTGGCGATCAAATGCACTTGTCCTAATATTTGGATAATTTAAATATCCTCAGCAGTTCAGCCAAGCGACAGACTTAAGGAGAAATAATTCAACTGCTACCCAGATCATTGAGCATTTGGTTTGAAGAGTTACGGGTCAGGAAGGAGGTCCCGGCATTTTATGAAAATCTGATAAGAAAGATTTTCAAAGAAAGAAATGTGATCTTGGTGAGCGACACCTGGAACTGGACAGGAAATGGTAGAAAGGTGACCAACAGGCCAGTATTTGAGACCTGGCTTAGCCACTTAGAGCTACATGACCTTGCCTAGGCCACTTAACCTCTCTGACCTTTGTCTCAATAATGAAGTTACAAAAACAGTAACACTGCCTTGCATATCTCACTGGGCTTTTTAGCAATTACTGTGGCTTAGGAGGTGGGTAGGACTGGGTTAAGTGCAGCAGTGCTTCTCTCCGCCCTTCTAATCACAGACTATGTGAGTGGGGGTTTTAGACCCCCTCTGAACATTGATATGCAGATGCTAACACCTAGCCTGAAGGAAAGAAATGAAGAGACACGAATAGTGCTTCAAAAATCAGAGACTTTTAAAACCAGTAATGTGATCATTTGCGAACTTAACAGTATGTTCATAAATGTATATAATTGAAGATTATTGTCATATCTAACATGGTGTGATTTCACTGGGTAACAAGTTAAATATGAAAAAGAATGAGGTGACAAAGCACTCTTTCCATGTTTAAAAGGAAGGAATTTGTAGCTAAGAACAGATGAAGACTTCAAGTCTCACTGAACGGAACTCACAAAATTAACTCCTGCTAGCTTAGCTAAGATCTGATCCTATAGATCTTTTTTAGGAATATTAAAAAAAGCAAAAACCCTAGCAGGAATCAATGGCCTGGTGTCAGATTGGGATAAGGTATCTAGTGAATGACTTGGAGGAGTGGTGAGCCTTCAGATCCTATCTAACATCTCTATCTAAGAGCCAGAGTAATTGGTATATTAATGGAATCTTACAAAGACTCTTGGTGAATCTCTCTGAGCCTCTTCAGAGCTGGAGAGACTAACCCAGGAAGCCCAGAAATAAAAAGAGCCTTAAAAGTCTGTTCACTTATTCAGAATGTATTTAATTCCCTGCTCTGGACCTTTGGGCACTGAGAATTCAATGAGGGACTGAGCAATTATGAGAGAGAAGAGTCCTAGGTAAGTTTGAGGTTAATGACAAGTAGGACTACTAATCTAGCCCATTTAGGAGCGAGAGCAGGCAGAACCTGAGTAGGCTCTTCAAGAGTCCATTACACTTGGTCTGATGGAGGAAGGCTAACTGCCTTCCGGGTGCAGGGAACACCCCCTGCAATGACTGGAAGCCATTGGATTTGGTCCTGTGGGCAAGGATGCTCATCCTGTTCAAGGAAGAGGGTTCCTTGGAAATGCCAGCAAATGGCATGACCTTCCTACATCAGAGTCATTGTCTCTTTTTCAAAGTACATAATAACTCCTTTCTCCCAACCACAAAAGAATCGATGGATAACTTGCATCTTATTCATTCCAACAGTGTCCACTGACATTTTTGTTACGAAAAACAATTTTACTACCCTGTCAAATGACCTTGTGTATTTTAATTTCTACTATACATATCTACTTCACATTGTTTTTAATTCAAAAAAATATTTGCCCTACGTGGAAGACCTTTTTAAAATATTTTTTCTGAAATAACGTTTGTAGATGTATTGATAAACTCTTTAAAATTGCTCTCAACTTACCCTAAGCACACTTCCAAAGTTTATGGTCCACAGTGTGGGGTTGGAGCCCCAGAGAACTGGCAGGGTCTGAGATGAGTGGAAGGGGAGGAGTTGCTGGGGAGTTTGAAGCAGTGTCATGATGGCAGATCACTGTTAACAACGCCACAAGCTAGTTGGGGCATGTTCAGACAGGAAGAGAACTGAGCCGAACTGATCCATAGTGAAACAGAGTTGATGTGACTGAGTGACCCCAGATGTGGCAATAGGAGGAGAAGTCTCAGAAGGCCCCTAGTGTTCTATCTTGAGTGATTGTAGTACTGAAAAATTGTAGCTGCTGGATGAGGTCCTCTGTCTCTAAGGTCTCCAAGAATGAATGCACAGACATGGAGGGAGAAGGAAAGTGGCAAAGGTTCACTGAAGCAGACCTCTAGCTAGATAAGAGGGGTCCCACAGGAGGGTATCACCTCGGGTGGATTGTTCAGGGGTTAATAAGGTCTCACTGGGACATCCCTGGACAGCCTGCAGGCCATATCATTCTCCAGACCCATTCAGATGTTCCGTACCACTTGTATGAGCTCTCCCTGTGGTCATCTCACTCCTCTGACTGGATTTCTGTTCCAGTACAAACCTGGCTCCAATCAGTTGACTGTCCACACGCTTGCAAGCCTTCCAGGAGCAGTCACCCATGATGTGATGCGTCCTGGGCTACTACTCAAAGCCATGCTGAGGAATGTGGCATCTCTATGCCTTGAGATGGCTCTCAACTAGATAAACAGGAGTGCCATCATGGATTGTGTGTAGGGGCTGTGTGTGTGTGTGTGTGTGTGTCTGTGTGTGTGTGTGTGTGTGTGTGTGTGTGTGTCTGTGTAAACTCAGGGCATGGGCACTGTCTCTGAGCTTCTTTTGCTCAAGAGTAGCATTCTACCACTTCAGCTATAGCTCTACTTCCAGCTTTTTTTGATAGTTTAGTGGAAATAAGACACTCACAGACTTTCCTGCCTAGGCTGGCTTCGAACTGAGATCCTTAGATCTCAGCCTTCTGAGTAGCTAGGATTATGGATATAAGCCACCAATTCACAGTCCATCACAGATTTTTTTTTTTTAAAAAAAGCAGAGATAGGTACATGGTTGGAGAAGATTGAATTGCATCCTGTGACTCATGAGTTCCTTGAGGGTTGCCAAGTGGAAATGTGTAAGTCTAGAAGAAGGATCTAGGCTAGAGATGGGCTTTGGGAAGCATGGATCTGAAGGTAAGAATCAGGTGTGGGTGGAGGCCATAGCACCCAGGGAGAAGAGAATCCAAGTGCAAAGCATAGGGGAACTTCCATGCCTGAGAGTCAGGTGGTGGGGTGAATGATTCCTCCTCAACAGGAAACCACAGGCAGAAATGGAAGTCAGCCTGGGAAGAGAGCAGTCATGAGGGAAAGGGAGGGAAGGTTTTCAGGAGGCAGCCATGAAGAACACCTGCCCCACAGAGCAGTCATGTCTGATAAGGACCCAAAAATATATCTGTCCACAAGGACCACAAAAAAAAATGAGCAACAAAATCCCATCCCTTGCTTACCTAGTTCTTTAAGCTTATAAAGCACTGTCGTATTCTTAGCTCATCTCATTCACACCACAGCTTATGTAACATTCTTACAGATGCTAAAGCTGCAGGGCCATGAGGTTAAGGGATTTGCTAAAGGCATCAAGCAAGCTAGAGTTCAAGATTGCAGCCCAATGTCTTGACTATGCTTCCTGGATCCTAACTCCAGTTAAGAGTTCAAACCAACCAATGAGGACATCCAAATAGAACCTGTTCCAGGATAGCTGCTTGTTACTGGCAAGCTTTCAAAAGGGTTACTTATCACACATCGTTTTGTACTTTCTAGAATCGAAAGATGTCAGCCTTCTGGGGTCATCTTATTCTAAAACCCATTGCCTAATTCCTTACACCTAGCTCTGTATGTAAGAGAGACAATTGAAGGTTGGCAAGCAGAGGAATTATATAAGTTTGAGTATGTGCTGGAAAGGTTAATTGGTATCACTGAACTTTATATTTGACTATGCTTATGTCTGGTTGTGGGATTCTTACATCACCTGAAACAAAATAATGAAAACACACTGTGGAGACACAAGCTGTCTGGGATTGTTTTACAACTGAGTCCTTCCTCCTTTCCTTTCATCCTACCCTGAGAAGCAAACTGTGTTCACCAGGGAGGCAGCAAAAGCTTCCTGACATTTGAAAGCCAAAGCTCCTTGCATATTAGATGAGGTCAATGCTCAGATCACATTCTCCCATCGCCCCTGTACCATCCAGAGCAGGCCTGGCTATGCATCTAGGCGTTTCCTGCTTGTTCCGCTGTTCCTCAGTCATTTTAACAAGAGGGAGATGCTCCCTCTCTCCCAGTCAGATCTGGACCCGCCCAAGCTTATCCATGTGGGACCGAGCCCGGAGCTCTTCTCTGCCTAGCTCTCCTTTGGGAACCATTTCCAACATACTTATCTCTGGGAATTCACCACTCTATTGGGTATGAGTCTGGTGTTCTCCCTCCCGCACCCTCCTCAGCACAGAAGGTACAGCAAACAAAAACCTCCATTTCCTTTTATGACATTTTTCTCTCCTTACAGCTCAGAGGTTAGGCAAAACACAAAGACAGTCATCACCAGGCAAGCCTGATTTTCAGAGGCGACATTACAACCTTATTTCCACCTGGTGGCTTGATTTGGGCCGTTTCTACTGGCTCATAAAACTGGCCTTCCCCTGGGTGCATCTGGAATAGCTGGGAAGTCTGGAGTCAGTACCAGATACATCATTTCTCTTTTCTCTCATGGCATGCTATGGATATGATCCCCCTTCTCTAGCTGAGAATATCTAGTTCTACAAAAAGATTGGAAGCAAGCAGAGGAGGTGGACTGTGATCTCACATACCAACTTTATCACCCTCTTTGTTATGTTGCAAAAGTGAGAAAACATCTGTTAAATATTAAATACAAAATGCATTCTTAGATTTGAAAAAGCCGAGTTGTTAGCTAAGTCTCTGTCCCCTTTCAGAATAACCTTAGGCAGGTGACAGGTCTCTCATCTTTCAAATCTGTCCAGGAAAAATGCAAGTAAATGAGATGGGAAGTTCCTGAAACCCTTGAAAGCCTGTGCATCCTGGGGAAACCTCTGTCAAGGTAGTGAAGTCTGCCTGAGCAGCAAGTATGACTTTACAGCTTCGGGGAAAATTCCCCGCTTCCATATCAGAGTCTTTTCACTGGCCTATATTAGGCAGCTATGGGAACAGAATCCCTAGATTCAAATCCTGGCTTCTAGACCTTAGCCAAGTCACTTAGCTGCTCAAAGTAAACATGGGGATAGTAGTAGTTCCTTGCCTTAGAAGCTTGTCAGGATATAGGATGAATTCTGACAGTGAAGCAGGTAAGTCAGTGTCTGGGAAGAGCCAGTGGCAGTAAATGCTGATTGAGCCAGTCTGCTAATAGTGCACTCAACTTCCTAGCTACTCAGAAAGTTGAGATCTGAGGAGCAGAGATTGAAGCTAGCCTGGACAGAAAACTCCTTGAGATTCTTTTCTCCAATTTGTTATCAAAAAGCCAGAAATGGAGGTGTGTTTTAAGTTGGTAGAACTCTAGCCTTGAGCAAAAAAGCCAAGAGAGAACTTGAGATCCTGAGTTCAAGTTCTAGTACCAGAATTTATAGATAGATAGGCAGATAGATAGATAGATAGATAGATAGATAGATAGATAGATAGATAGATAGATAGATAGATGAATCCTGAGTTCAAGTTCCAGAACCAACAAGCATAGATAGACAGATAAATAGATAGATAGATAGATAGATAGATAGATAGATAGATAGATAGATAGATAGATAGACCAACAGACAGACATATTAATAGACAGGTAGGTGATAGATAGGTTGGACACTTATCATATAGAGTAGATGGATAGGCAAGCCAGGGCTGACCAGACTTTCGTTGTCATGTTGCCTGGATAATATGATAATGAGTCCTATACTGGTTACTTTTTTCTTCTCCCCATTATAGGTCAGTGCAGCTGAATGGCCAGCCCTTAGTGATGGTGGATGATGGGACCCTCCCAGAACTGAAGCCCCGCCCCCTGCGGGCTGGCCGGACATTGGTCATCCCTCCAGTCACCATGGGTTTTTATGTGGTCAAGAATGTCAATGCTCTGGCCTGCCGCTACCGATAAACCACCTTCCACTCACAAGTTCCTGGTGGGCCTGCTGGACTGCCTTCTACTCTTCCACCCTCATAGTACCCTGACTTTTCAGACATCTTAGTAACCAGCCTCTTCGGCCCCATACTGCTGAAGTCAACATAGACTCACCCTCCAGAGAGGCTAAATGTCATAGTGTGAGCTTAGCCTAGGTAAATCCCTAAGGAAAATGTAGACACCACGTGTTCCTATATAGGATAAAGGTCTGTGTCTAGAGCTGTATGCTTCCATTTACACACACACCATGCAAAACAAGCAGACAGCACACAAATGCTCCCCCCCAAAACCTCACATGATCCTGGTCACACAAGGTTGTGTCTAACTCCACAACTCCAAACCTTAGCCTGCTGTTGCCCTCAACAGAGGAGGAAGGAAACCCCAGGAGGACCTGCAAGAACCTAATCCAATTCTAACTCCCTTTCCTTCGTCTTGTTTCCTGCTGCTGCCCTGGGTTTCCTGACACCTCTCTTCCCATAGGGGAGCAAATGGGTGAGTCAGCTGTGGCCTGCTGCGTGAACTGTTTAGGTAATTTCCTGGCTGATGTATGTGTGAGTGCATGCATCTGGGGTTCTGACAGTGGCATCCATCACTGGCTATTCCTTTGGGAAGCGGGTACTTCAAAAGTAGAATTGCAATCATACTCCAGATTTTGTAAGAAGGCTCTATTCTTCTGTGAATCTGGAATCCCCAAGACTTGGAATGGGAGTCAGGTAACAGTATTCATTTGAATGGAGAATAATGTATTAGGTACCACAAAAAGCAACCAGAATTCTTTGTGTTACCAGGAAGGAAAGAGTTGTAGTACAAAGAGAAAGCAGAGAAAGCACACAGAAACATCAAATGCATACATACTCTCTTACACACACACACATATACACACACACACACACACATACACATACAATGGCAAATTAGACCTGCCCTGCCACACTGAGAGAATATTAGGGGCCTGAAAAGATACGCCTTTAGTTGTTAGGCTAACCAAAAGTCATTGAAAAGGTGTGTATCATAAGTCATCACTGTAAGACACACAGAATCTAGCCTTTCTTCCTCTTCCCACATAACTAAGTCTCTCTGTGGCATTTCCTGAGCAGGAATCCAATGGAGGCATTAAAGATAACCAGGTACTTTCTATGGCAGACCTGCTTACTTTTACACAGAGCACAGCTCTCAGCTCTACTGGGGGAGGACTGAGAAATTGGAGACAGCTCTGATGGCAAAACTGCAGAACGGTAGATGGAAAGCATCTGAGTTGAGCGGGTGTAATACCCTTACATCAAGCATGATTTAAGGCTCCTGATGAAGTCCATGGTGTGATTCCAGGGGTGTGTGGGTCTTTGCAAACAAGCACAGCTGCAATGACATTCTTCTCTGTGAATCCAAATGTCCTCGGGATAGATGACATGAATTGTGCTTTTCTTAAATGGAGGAAATAATTAACTACAGTGGGTTTCCATTAAGCAGCAACACGACTTGGTAAAAGAATAGGACTGAAGTGGGAGCAACAGACCGAGAAAGGCCTGCAATACCCCAGGAGTGAGGACTTGGATTAAGCCCACAAAATGAGATACGAGTACTTTTAGATGAGCCAGACAGTAGAGAGTTCACAGCTGGGAGAACTGGGAATTTGAGAGAGGGAAGCCAACTGGCTGATTTTGTGTATAAGGAAGGTGGCAAACTCAGGTTTTGGCGTGCTTATTAGGCACAAGAGGAACAGTACATGGTAGGTATACTAGAACAAGAAGAAAAGAGAGGACCGAGACCAAGCTGGAGCCAGTCAGTGGCTGTGCTCAGCATGGAAGCATCTGGAGAAAGAGGAGCAGCCCCCAAAACAGCACCCCCGCCAGCAAGGCTGCAAAGGTGGACTCCTTTCTCAGGAATGAGGCACCTCCTACCCAAGCTTTAGCTTTGAGAGGATAGGGAAGAAAAATATTAAGACTGGAGGCAGGAAGATGGAGGGAAAAGAAGAGATGGAGGGATAGGCCAACACGAGCACAGGAAAGAGAAATGAGACAAAATTGTTTCCCCAAATTTTGTCCAGACATCAAATCACTAGTATCTATACATGAGCAGGTGCTCATGGGTCCCTAATGGCCGGGCCTTGGACTGACTTGCTTTGCATACATAGCAGCGCCATGATAGAGTTACTACTGTCATCACCTTTTCTCCTACGAGGTACAAAGAGGATCTTTAGCTTGCCCAGAGAAATGGGTTATTGACCCTTTATCCACCAAGCTCAGGGGCCACCCAAGTCCCAGACTCCCTGCTTTACCTGAAAGCTTCTGCTCACTCAGCACAGCCAAGACTTCCACAGCCCCATCCACACACATTTCCTGTATGTAAGGGTTGATTCTTCACTAAACCTGGCAGAATATAGATGATTCCTGCTTCTTTTTGTCTTTCTCTGTGTATTCAATGCTGCACCCAAGAGGCTTACATTTTGTTGACTCTTTAGTTAATCAAAGGGAAAGCAGGAAGCACTGATATTTATCTTGTGAGTCCTGCAGTTCTAACTTCACAACCATCTCATGGAAGAACTATTTCCATTGCTCCAAGGATGCCATCATACTCCACAGTGATTTTAGCACATCTGTCTTGATGCCCTTTGGCATGCAGAGGAGGGGGAGGTTACTAAAGCAACAGCAATTCCTTTTTACAGGGCTTCACCTGTCACAGGTACCCCAAAAGACAGCATGTAGCAAACAGAGCATGACAAATTACAGCAGGGGAGCCGCTGGTGCGGGGCCTGAGAAGCTCAGAGAGCTCATCCAGGCCCGTCTTCCCTCCTTGTGCAAACCACAGCTGGGATCATCTGAGTCTTAAGCACTGCTTTATTTTAAACCCAAGAATGAGCTTGAGAAAATGCTTATTGAGAGACTAATAATGCATAATGAGAAGTCTGTGCCTTTTCATGGAGATAGTTTTCTGCTCCTCTTGCCTCTAGGAATGATTTTCTTTCTCATTTCTTATCACAAAGGCTCAGAATAAATTCTCATTGTTATTTGGAGAGAAAATCCCCATTCTTCTAGTGCCCTGACAAAACCTGCCCCTGGAGAATATTAACATTATCTCTGGCTGAACAAAAGCTGAGGGGAAAAAAAACCCACCACAATCAGACACCTGGAAGACTAAGGCCTTGGACTCCCACCCTCTCCTGGGTTTGGGGGCTGCCTCCAGGCAGATGGACCCCAAGCTCTGCATACATACCCAGGTAGGATAGAGGTGACCAACAGGTTTTACCTACTCCCAGCACTAGGGGCTGGAAACCACTGAGCATCCACAAGCTGTGGGCCAGGCCTGGCTAGCATCTGCCAGTGTGTCTTTTTGTCTGGTTTCCTCCCTGGGAGTCCATGGACCCTGGTTTTCTTTCTGAAAACTTAGGGTCAATGCTGAATCTTCAGCAGCAAAGGCGAACCAGCTAGATTCCTGTAAAACAGAGGAGTAAGGAGTTGATTTTAACCAGAATAACAGCAATATGTGTGATCTGAGAAGTCAAGGGAAGGAATGGCATAAACACTTACCTGACCTGGTTTTTTCCATTTCTATCTCTCTCCAAACTCGATTCAACTAGCCCAGTCTGGACACTGTAATAGCTCTTTCCCCACTAACATACTCTCCAGTTCCACAGCCTCCACTCTATCAGACGCTCTGTCCCCATCAGGGAGCCCAGGAAGTCTGCTGTGCTTAGATAGAGCACAATTTCCACTGTAGAATTATTTGTGATCTTTGCTTATGAGGCACCACAGTGGAAGGGAAGATCGTAAGTACTTTGCAGAGAGACAATGCTAACATGCGCAAATTTATGAGAGGACCCAAACATAAAGAGCATTAGGACCCCTCTTGTGAGTTCCTCTAACAATGACACAGAGGCTTCTGGACCTTCCTTTGTTTATCCAATGCCTTCTCATCAGACACATTAGGTAACCCTCAAGTCCATCCAGGAAGTCCAGTGAATTTAGATCCCATTACAGATGAGGAAGGAACCTACCCATTGTCTTCCAGACAGAGTGGCAGGACTACAGTTTGGACTAAGGTCACTGAAATCCCAGAGTCTTCTCTGATGGCATGCTGTTGTCTCTCCTTTTAGTGACAATCATCACCCATTCCTTATCTCTATGTTGCCCAGCTTTCTTAATGTCCCATGTGGTTCCCATAGAGAAACTTTGCATGATCTCTAGTTACGAAGGACCCAAGTAGCAGCTCTGATGAGAAGGAAATAGGGCTGTGACTAGCCCACCAGTGGCTCTGCATTGCTGTAGACATCCTACAGATGTGGGACCACTCCCACCCTGAGGTAATCATTCTTGGTATTTCTGGGTCCTAGGAGGTAAGTGGTAAGGTGGATATCACCTACATACCACATTCACTCTCCTCTCCTGCTACCATTAGAAGTTTGGAAGTCTCTCCATCTTCCCAAACCAAACAACAAATCCATCAGTCAGCACTCTAGGGGTGGTCTTTGCACATACCACTCTAGAACAAGAAAGTAGAAGTACAAGAGGCCCACTGCATTGGTACTGCTTCCTGCCAAACAGTCTTGAGTTCCAGAAACGTTTGCGAGGAGCTGACAGAATTCCATGTGACTGGCTCGTGAATCAACCCACCATTTCCACGAGCCAGCAGAGGAAATGGTGGGGGGGGGCCTTGAGGCAGCCCACACCAGGCACTATTATTAAGCCCATGTCATCTTACTATTCTTTGGGAAAATGTCCTAGGAGTCCTTTTCAAGTTGTAAATGTTATACGATAAATTATATTTTTTGGAAGAAGAAGAAAAAGAAACCTTTTGTTTTATTCATCTGGAAGTTGGCAAAAAATGAGGGTAGGAATACCTCCAAGGAAAAGTTTTGTCTCTGTTCAGGGGATTTTTAACAAGTGTTAATATTTCCTTCCAGAAAACAGTTTACAGTATGGTTTATTTGAGTCTGGTGATTGCAGGGAGTTTGGGTCCGTGGGGTAGTCTATATTTTGAGGTAATGTTTTGTAAGTAATAAAATGTGACTACTCTTAAGTTTCTGTTCTCTGGCTGTTTTGTGGGAAGAAGGGGGCAACTTTCACACACTCTACACCTTGACCTTAAAACTGACTGCTGAGCTGGGCGCTGATGGCTCATGCTTGTAATCCTAGCTACTCAGGAGGCTGAGATCTGAGGATCACGGTTCAAAGCCAGCCCAGGCAGGAAAGTCCATAAGACTGGTATCGCCAATAAACCAACAGAAAACCAGAAGTAGCGCTGTGGTTCAAGTGGTTGAGTGCTAGCCTTGAGCTGAAGAGCTGAGGGACAGCACCCAGGCCCAGAGTTCAAGCCCCATGACCACTACCAACAACAACAAAGACTGCTGGATGAACTAACACTTGCTGAGCTTCTTTGACTTCAGGGTACACTGTCTTCTTCTTCTGCCTGACCAGCTCTAATTCAACTATTCTACGGAGATGTGAAATGTTGTGTCATTGATTGTACTGGATAAAGGTAACTATTCACAAGGCAACAGGTGAACCCCAGAATCTCATGCCACATGAGGTTCAGTTGGTGGTAGAGGGAAAGAGACCGGTGGCTCTATCCCATGTAGTTATATTTCCATCTAGATTAATGGAGACTTTCTGCCATCTTTGGTACTTCCCTCCAAGGCTCCTATGGGCATCAGCATACAGTTGAGTGAGTGAAACACACACATATACATACACAGAGGGTGTGGGGAGAGGTGAGTAAGGGGCCTGACCTGGAACTGGTAATAAAACCTTTCCATTCAGTTCCATTGGCCAGAAATTAGTCACATGGTCTCACCTGAATACTGAAGTCCTAACAACTATATTTCATGGAAAAGGAGAACTAACTTTGATGGATGCGAGGAGCTGGAAAATGAATCAATGGTGTGGCGTCCCTCCAAAGCTAATTTGCTATACAGTGATTATTAGAGTTTGAATGTAGTGCTATCTAAATCCACAGGACTTCATACACTCCTAAAGCTCTGAAGGGAGCTGTTGTCTATCTACCCGCTCCTTCTTAAGTTCTGACTTTCCGCTACCTATTTGTCTGATTTGTCTGATTTTTATCAGAAAACTATTGCTGTGTCCTTGCACGGCTACCCAAGTAGGGTAGAAGTCTAGAAGAGGCTGCACCCTCTTCTAGACAGGCTAAAAATATAATTTGAAACCACAAAGAAGAAACTGGTTCATAGACATTGAAGAATCTGAGGCCACAACTCCAGACCAAATGAACAGGCATACCCAGAGATCATCGCAGTGTTATCCCATTGATTCTGTACACTTCAGAGGAAAAGTCACTCAATCTCTCTGGCCCTCAGTGTCCTTATCTGTAAAAAGAAGAGTTTGATTCAGTGGACTCCAAAGTTACCTGAGCCTGCTTGTGGCCCAATTCTATGTCAGATGGTTACTGTTATGTCTCTATTTCCTCCTCATGTAGATTTATATATTAGATGCAGAATAAGTCTCTATGAAAGAAAGAAAAAGAAAAGGTAACCCATGTGTGGGGGTTCATGCTTGTAACCCTAGACATTTAGGAGGCAAAGACTGTGGTTCTCAACCAGCCTAAGCAAAAAGTTAAGGAGACCCCATCTTAACCAAGCTGGGTGCAGTGGTGTATACTTGTCATCCTATCTATTATCTATACAGAAAGGCAAATAGGAGGAACCAGGACCAAGCCAACATGGACATAAACACTAGGGCCTATCTGAAAAATAACCAGAGCAGAAAGGGCTAGGTTGTGGCTCAAATGGTCAGTGCAGCTTGGCTAGCAAACATGAGGTCCTGAGTTAAAATCCTACCATTAAAAAGATATGAACAAACCAAAAATGAACAAACAAAAAACTCAGAAAAGATAAAGCTGCATGCTGGCAAAAGGAGGAAGAGGATGAAGATGAGGAGGAGGAGGAGGAGAGGAGGAGGAGGAAGAGGAGGAGGAGAGCAGAAAGATCTGATAAAGGAACTTGTATCCAAATATACAAAGAAATTGTAAAATGTACATCCATGTTGGAAAATGGCTCCAAATTTAAACATACACATACCACACAATTTCATCCACTAGTGAAATAAAACACTGAACCACCTTACACCCAAAAATGACAAGTGTTAATGAGGAAGTGTAGAAACATGAACCTTCGTGCACTATGATGCACACATTGAGGAAAGTATGGATTTTCTTTAAAAAAAAAAAAAAAACTAAACATAGAATTACCATGAAAACCAGGGTCTCAGAGAGAAGTTGCCACCCCCATGTTCACAATCAGAATGGAAAAGCAAAATGTGATATGCATACAACAGAATATTATTCTGATTTTAAAAGGGCAATTCTGACAAATGATACAACATAAACAAACCTTGTGGATCTGATACTTAGTTAAGTAAATTACTTAGAAAAAGACAAATACTGTATAAGTCCCATTGCTATGAGGTACTTAACACCATTGAGACAGAAAGTAGCAGAGTGGTCGCCAGGGGCTGGGGAGGGGAGAAATGGGAATTACTGTTTAATGGATGCAGGCTTTCAATTCCACAAGAGGAAAAGGATTATGGACATAGATGGTGGTAATGGTATACATTATGAATTTACTTAATTCCATGTAACTGGATACCTAAAAATGAGTGAGCTGAAAATTTTGTTATGTGAATTCTACCAGCACCCAAAAATATTTGAACTTAGGTTGACACAAAAATCAGTAAAAAGTAAACCTAGGTTTGTCTTGTTTGCATCAAAATGTGTAATTTTGGTGCAGACAAGTGATATCATTAAGTAGAAAAGATAAACCACATAGTGAAGAGGAAAAACATTGACAAGTAAATCATATATCTGATGAGAGTCCTTGAACATAAAGATATCTACAGCCTAGTAGTAATAATAATAATAATAAAATTTCTAAATGGATAAAGGATTTGAATAGCTATTGCACCCATTCTTATTGGGAACACACACACACACACAATGAATGATGAACAACATTATTCATTAAGGAAAGGCAAACCCAAAATTACAAGATACCATGCCATGCTTACCATGGATATATAGAGATAGAGATTTTTTTTTAATGGACAAAACAAATATTTCAGCTTATGAAGAGTGTGAGTGGACACACTGACAGAGGCGGATCCTGAGATGCCAGAGGCCATGCCCAGGGTGGGGCTGCCAGCTGCTCTAAGGGACGCGGAGGTTGGTCCAGGGAGGGCGAGGTAAACCGGGTGGTGGGGGTGAAGTGAGGCTCCCTTCCATAGTTCCACCCCCAGCTGGGGTGAAATACTTGATCCTTGGCCTCTGGATTTTCCCAAAGAACTCTTACTGGGCGCTCTCCCACCAAATTCCAGCATCTTCTTTTGCTGCAGGGCAGGGCGCGCGAAGGCACCCAAGGGTAGCCTGGATGGAGATCTACTCCCCCTCCCCAAGTCCACATCACCCACCCGCCCCGAGCAGCCCATACCAATTCACAGGATGTTTAAGTGGCACCCCCCCCCCATGTGATCCGTGTCAGGAAATGCCACCCTTGGCCCGCTTGGGGGCAGAGGTCAGGCCAGGCTGGTCCTCTCTAGGGGGGGAGGGACCGCAGCACCCCCAAACCAGGGGTAACTGGGGAAACCAAAAACGGGCAAGGGCCAGGCCGAGGGGCCAGGAAGCCTGGGTTCGAACTCAGCGACTGAGTTCTTCTTCCTGGGGTGGGGACGGGCCTTGATTTCCGAGGTGCCGGATGGGGGCGGCCTCCGTGCCCCGCCGGGGAATCGCGGGGCGCCGCAGGTGCACCGGTCCTCCGCGGGCCTCGTAGGTCCCCGGGAGAAGGTGGCAATGCCCCGGGAGACCTGCAGCGCCGCGGGCCCGGGGTGCTGGGGGCCGGAGCTGCAGCCCGCAGCCGGCCACGCCAGGCGGGGGGCGGGGCTCGAACCCGCGGAGCGGGCTCGCGGTCACGTGCGCGGTCACGTGGTCCCACCCGGAAGCGCCCCGCCGCGGGAGCCGCGAGCTGGTACGTGGGTCTCGCGGCCGTGCGAGCGCCGCTCTGGTCACCCCCCTTTCCGCGGGGTTCGGTCCTGCCGGGAAGGGGGGGGGGCTCAGCCTCACCCCCTCCCCAGGGGGTGGGCGGTTGTCCTAAGCCAGGAGGCCTTCCGTGGGTCGCCCTGCAGGTTTCGGGGGACGTGGATGTTTGGGGTGACACTGCTATGGGGCTTGGGGGGCCTCGACGAGGCGTTCCCCCGATGGGCGAGGCGGCAAGGCCCCGAGGGGGTGTCCCTTTGCCGGTGTGTGTGGGGGACGGGGTCCAGGCCGTGAAAAGGGGGCGATGGGGGCTCCCCTGGGTCGGCCCGGCCTAGGGCTCCCCGTGCCCGCCAGTGTCCTCCTCGGAGGGCCCCCCTCCCACTGCAGGACCTCGGGGAGAACCCGGAAATGTCCCAGGGGAGGTCGCCCCAGCCTCTGGGGGGCACAGGCTGAACTTCCGAAGTGCCCGAGGCCCGCTGGGCGTCCGGGAAGGAGGGCGGCCTGGCGGCCTCCCCGCCCGCCCCAGGCTGGGCCCAGCCTGAGTCCAGCCGCGAGAGACCCCAGCCCCCTAAGAATCCCCGTTCCCTTTGCTTCCCTTCTCTTCCGCCTCTTGCTTTCAGTGTCAGGCTTCCTGTGAACCTTTAGATCGTCCCTGCCGTCTATCAAAGTCTGAATATTCCTGTTATATGGAGAAGGGAAGCTGGAAATATGCATAATGATGCCCCCCCACACACCTCTACAACCCCCCAAAGGCGATGGCTAAGCTTAGGTAGCAATCTGGCTGGCTGCTTCCATGATTCTCCCTGAAACCCCTCAGGGAGGTAGAGCTGGCATTGTTCCCTCCTCTCCCAGTGGGAGTTTGAGTCTGAAAAGTTTAAGTGACCCCAAAACCTTATCTCTTCATTGATTGTCATTCCTGGCATCCTCCCAGGAGACCTACCCCTTCTCTTCTCACTGAGACTGTGTGGCACCAGCCTGGGATGGGATGTGGTGTACAAGCTCCCCCTTGTCACCCCTCACAGCCTCCCCCAGCCTGCTCCACCTTCTCTAAGCCATCTGCAGTGAAGTGAGCCCTTCAGAGGAAGTGGAGAAAGGGGGAGCTAATGTATGTGCACCGGAGGCCCTCTGGTCTGTTCCTGGTCTCCCTCATGGGGGCTGAAGGAAGACCTGCGACCTTTCACAACCTTCCCTCCTCCCCAAGCTTGTTGGGAACTAACTGGCAGCATTGGGATCAGAGCCTCTGCTGGTCCTCACACTCATGCTCTCTGTCTAAAGCATTTGCAGATCTGAGGATGTTATGCGGCTGTTCCCTGAGCTGGTCACCGAGTCTCGCTCCCTGGAAGCTCTTCTGTGCTTCTTGCCAAGGTAGATGGTCCTCTCTGGGGCAGAGAGGGCAGTAGGGGGCATCCACTCTAGGGCTGTTAATGGCAGACAGGATAGGGGCCTGAGCCCTTCTAGGCCCGTCATACTCTGTCCTCCCACACCCACCTCATCCCCAGCTATGCATTACCTTTGCCTGGTGTCTCCTTCATCCTCTCCATCAAGGTGGCTATCAAGGCTCCCTTCCTCTCAACCACAACCTCTGTCCAAAGACTATTTCTCCCAATTTTGTCCCACTCACCTACAAGTCCTCCAGAGCTTCTCCCCTCCCATCTCTTCTGCACACCCTGTGCTCTGGCAGTCTCTCCCAGCTAACAAGCCTGAGGAGTGGCTATGCTTCTTCATTGCTTGATATGCTATTAGCCTCTCCATGGTAGCCTCTAAACACTAAAGGACAATGGGTTCAAGTTTATAAGCCCACTGGAGCTTTGAGAAGAACACAGTGAGGATCACTGAGCAGGATTACTAGTGGATCCTGGAGAGTGAAGGGTCCAGGACCTTACGATATTGTGAGCCTCCTGGGAAACTGGAGACTTCCCATGTGAAAGTTAGGGCCACGCCTCCTAATTTCCCCTTTTGCACTTGTACAGCCCGGTCATCTCGGTGAGGCACAATGAAGTCCATGGGAGGGGAGGAGGATTTGAAGCCCATGCGTCTGTCACAAGCAGCTGTCTGGGAGCTGCCCCATTCACTGGAAGTCACTAAAGTTGAACTTCCATTAAGGTGCAGGGAAATAGCACACGAAGGTCCTTGTGGTGGTGCCTGGCATGCAGCAAGGGCTTGGTGGTTATGTGTTGGGGTGAGGGTCCTCTTCAGTACTCAGGCTGAGCTCATATGTGGAGGGGCTGGGAAGGCCCTTGACCTTGCTTCTCCTTGGCAGATGAAATGTGTCTTGGTGGCCACAGAGGGTGCAGAGGTCCTCTTCTATTGGACAGATGAGGAGTTTGAAGAGAGTCTCCGGCTGAAGTTTGGGCACACAGAGAATGAGGAAGAGGAGGTAAGTTGGGAGATGTCTGCCTCCATCCTGGATGAGCTGGAGGGCTTGGCAGAGCCTGTGCTCATCCAGTACCCTGCACATATGATCTTTTCATGTTTGAGGTGCAGTGACCACCACCAAGGGTGCAAGAAGGTAAAAGAAACGTAGTGGTGGAAGAGACTAAAAAGAACTTAGAAAATCTGAGAAACTTGGGTCCTCTGCCTAAAAGCTTAGCATAAGCTTAATGCATTCAATTATTACTTTTAAATTCTTTAATGCTCTTAGGGATTGAGCTCAAGGCAGGCACTCTGCCACTTGAGCTATGCCTCCAACACCCACTTTTTTTTTGTCAGTCATAGGGCTTGAACTCTGGGCTGGGGTGCCATCCCTCAGCTCTTCAGCTAAAGGTGAGTGCTCTTCCACTTGAGCCACAGCACCACTTCCAGTTTTCTGGTGGTTTATTGGAGATAAGATGTCTCATGGACTTTCCTGCCTGGGCTGGTTTTGAACTGCAATCCTCAGATCTCAGCCTCCTGAGTAGCTAGGATTACAGGTGTGAGCCACCAACTTGTATTGATTATTATTGAACTAGGGTCTCACTTTATGCCTGGGCTGGCCTAGGTTGTGATCCTCCTACTTATGCTTCCCCATGTCACTGGAGATGTCAGGTGCATGGCACCAGGCCTAGCCATTGTGCTCCCCCCATAGCTGGGATAACAAGTGTGCACCAGCATGCCCAGTCATTGGTTGAAGTGGCGTCTCGAGAACTTTGTTTGCCCAGGTTGGCCACAAACACCAATCCTTCTGTCTCTGACTCCCAAGTGCTGGGAGTAAAGATGTGTGTCACCATGCCTAACTTAGTTTTGAGTTTGGGATTATGGCTGTGATTCATGTTAAACTTTGAAGATGATGAACTTTGAGTGTGGATTGAGGTTAATTTATTTTGTATGTGAATATCAAGTTTGCTATTTTTAATATCACTCAGATGTACTCGGCATTTTTACTTACGTAATTTCCATTCTGCAGTTTAAAGGTGGAATTCATTTGAGTTTCTTTTTTTCCCCACTAGGTTAATTTTGGGTTAAAGTTGTCTCTCTCTCTCTCTCTCTCTCTCTCTCTCTATATATATATATATATATATATATATATGTATATATATATATATACACACACATATATACATATATATTTCATATGGAGAGTTGGGTGATTTGAAATAATAAATAGGGCTAAGAACATTTTGGTGGGGTTTTTGTTGTTTGTTCTTAGGGGGCAGCACAGACTGTCTGCGTCAGTGCCCTTCCTGCTGTGTTGTGAGATTGTGCTATGCCTCTAACTTCCAGCTACCCAACCCATTTCTCTGTAGCAGTTTGACTCAGCATAGCCTCATTGGCAACTCTTGTCAATCTTAGGAGAGAACAAGATTCCAAAAAGTGTAGAAATTCCAGTGATTTTATATTTAAGTTAAAATGAAGCCTGTCTTGAAGGCTTTAAAAAAATTTTAGCAGTCAATGTCTCTTTTTTTGTCTGGTGGGGGTGGGGAGCAGGGGTGGGGGAGGGGGGGAGGGGGAGATGGGAAATGGTACTAGTACTGGAACTTGAACTCGGGACCTCATACACTTGCTTAACTTTTTCACTCAAAGCTGGCTCTTTACTATTTGAGACACACCTTCACTTCTGGCCTTTTGCTGGTCAGTTGGAGAAATGAGTTTCTTAAACTTTTCTGCCCAGGCTAACTTTGAACTACCATCCTCACCTCTCAGCCTCCTGTGTAGCCAGGATTACAGGCATGAGCAATCAGTACCCAGCAATGTCTCTAATTTTTAAACAACCTTTTTGTGGTATTTCAGTTCTAGAACTACTGGCATGGAAAAAAAAAAAAAGCACAAAAACCTATCCAAAAAAAATCAAAAATTCTAGGAGTATAGCTGAAATGATAGACCCCTTATACAGCAAGCACATGTCCTTGAGTTCAAGACTCCAGTACCACCAAAAGAAGGAGAAGACAAAAGAAGGAAGGGGGAAAGAGGAAGGAGAAAGTAGGAGGAGGAAGGAGGAGGAAGAGAGGATGAAGAGGAGAAGGAGGATGACAACTTGGCAGGCCTTTCTTCCTTATTATTAAAAGCCTGGATAAATAGGATAAAAAGGAAAAAAGGTTTTAAAGTTTTATTTTTAAGTATGCCACACTCACTTTTTTCTGATCATGTAAATAACATAAGTTACTTGTGGGAATTTGGAAATACAGAGAAATACTTTATAAGTGACCTCTAATTCCGCTACCCAAAGCTATTATGAATTTCTTAACATACTTGCTTTGGACTGCTTTTTTTACAGTTTTACTTCCTGGTGTTTTTTTTTTCTCACTTCCCATTATGTCAAAATCATTCTTCCACTGTGTTAAACATTCTCAAAAGCATAATTCTTAATAGCATCATTATATTTAAGTAGGTGAATAAATATATCATCAGTTAGCCATTTCCCTAATACTGGATGTATAGAGTGCTTCTTGCTAGCTATCACTTTGTTATAGGGAACATTATGTTTATACCTAAAAATAGAGAAAAAGTCGCAAAGCTCTTCAAAGATATGGTAGCACCTTATAATTCCCACCAAAAGAAAATTCTCACTCTACCTGTAGAAAAAGCTGCTACTTTTTAAGATGAGTTGCTAGATCTAGATTTTTTTTAAGTGCCTTTTCTGTTTGCATGAATCGTGACAGTTCAAGGAAATTATAGGTGAGTAATTGTACAATTATTGGTTTTTGCCTAAGAGGGTAGTCATTCAACAAATACTACCAGAGAACCTATTATGTGGGCCCCTGTGACAAATCAGTATGGTTTCTGTGCCCATGGAACTTCAGGACTAAACAGGGACAATGCACAGTAAACAGGATGGTAAGCATGTGCCCCGAGTTCAGGCCGTGGTGCCTGGCTTGAAGATGTTGGATGGGCTGTGGGGGTTGGGGCATGACTAGATGAGAGTAGCCCAAATGTGGCTGGTAAAGGAGTCATCCGAGCTGGAGTGAGAATAACAGGATGGAACCACTGTGAGAGCTGGATACACCTCCAGTTTCCTGAGCACCAAGACCGTTAGCAAGCAGACATGTGCTGTCGGGCTCAGAATCATAGCGCTGTGCCTTCCTGATGACTGGCACCTGGCTCTTTTTGAGGCAAGGGTTTACTCAGCTCCTTGTGGATTTGAACAGCCTGGGGTAAGGACTTGGCTTCTCCACTAGCCATCTGAATCTCCTGAAAGCAGTCGGAGAAGACCAGCTGTTCCCTTCTTTCTTTTCTCTCCTGCATTGAGTGTTGAGCCGCAGTTGTCTGTGGCTTCCTCCCATGTCTATTCACGGATTCTCAGCACATTCGTCCAGTTTCTGTTGTTTCTGCTTTACTTATTTTGTTCCTTCTTTGGGAGTGTAGTGAGAATAGAGGCAGAAAAGCTTATCAAAGTAAATGCATGCTTGCTATGGAAAATAGGAGAAGTACAGAAACCAAAAAACAAAAAATAGAGGAAAAATCATCATTATAAGTAATCATTTAAACGGTGTCTTTAAATTTTTTTTCAATACTTTATTCCACATACATTTGTTAAAAAATATTGTGTCAAGAGAATTTTCTGCATCATTGAAAGTAGGCATATAGATTTTATACATAGATGCTTCCATCATTCAGATGTGCTGTTATTTAACTGCCTTGATCATGTTGGAATTTGCATTTTTTTCTAATTATCTCTAACCATACATTATGCTGTAGTGAACATCTTTATGCACACAGCTTTGTTTCCGTCTCTGATCATTTTTCTTATTTCTTAGGATAAATTCTCCTCAAAGAAGTCCATGCCAACAAACAGCATGGACCTTGGTCTACATGGCAGACTTCCTTAGAGATGGTGGGTTCTTGATGGCAGGCCCCAGGCATTCCACGGTAGAAACGTGCCTAATTCCTCAACTTTGCCTTCCACATTCAGAGCCTGGACTACATAGTTACCCAGCGTACCCCTTTCCCATCTTCCTAGCAACTACCCAAGGTGTAGGGGCAGTTTTCCCCTCCCAGGCAGGGTCCTGGGTCCTGTTAGTTCCTTAGCCTGAGTCTGGCACACTGAGCAGTGCTGCTTTCTCCCTGGCTTGCAGCTCCCTGCGCTGGAGGACCAGCTGAGCACTCTCCTGGCTCCCATCATCATCTCCTCCATGACAATGCTGGAGAAACTCTCAGACACATACACCTGCTTCTCCACAGAAAATGATGATCACCTGTATGTCCTTCACCTGGTGAGTGTGTGTGTAGCCCCACCCTGTTCCTCTTCCCCCTGCTCTCCAAGAAGGCCACACCCTTTCCCCTTGTATCTCCTCAGAATCCCTGGGACCCTGGCCCTTCCTCATTTGTCTTCCAAGATCAGGGTGGGTGATGGGAGTCTCTCTACGGCTGGCTAACACCTTGTGGCCATGCCCATAGTTTGGAGAGTGCCTGTTCATCGCCGTCAATGGGGACCACATGGAGAATGAGGCAGACCTTCGACGGAAACTGTGTGTGCTCAAGTACCTGTTCGAGGTGCACTTCGGGCTGGTTACTATGGACAGCCAGCTCATCCGAAAGGAGTGAGTCCTCTCAGCTGGCCCCCTCTGTCTTCTGCTGAGCAGCCTCTGGGAGGGATGTGTCCATCCTTTTTGAAACTGCCCCCACGGGGTCCCTCAAGCCCACCTCTGGGCCTGCAGTAAAGAACTCAGTGAATGAGAGCAGTCTTCAAAGCACACCCAGAGGTGGGAAGGGCCCTGGGAAAGGGGGTGGTCGAAATGTGGACTCAGAAGAGCAAGGTTAGACCACTTGATCCTCCAAAGCCGTGATTTGAAATCCTGGGTCTTTTGAGTTTAGAAGTGAGCAGACATTGTTTCACACATCATTGTAGCCCCAGTGGTAATAATCCCAGCACCCAAGCTTCGGGCCGTGGATGCCCAGACACATAGCCAGGGTTACTCTCAGTGTTTAAGGGGGCTGCACCTCTGCGCAGGAGATGCACAGATTGTTTTCAGGGATTTGTGAGGGACGTGAGAGGCACAGGAAACAGGCACCTTCCTGGCTCCCAGGGGGCTTCCGTATGTCTGTGTGTAAGAGATGAAGGAATGAAGTCATCTGCTCATGTGCCTGAGCCCTGGATCCATGCCCCTGCCATACCACCCAGCAACCAGGGCCCCACTGGAAACATGGCCTCTGTACTTCTAGTTAGGTCTCTGATACTGATCTGGGTGGGGCCCGTGGGGTTGGAGTTAGGGCTGGCTAGCTTTCTCACAGTCCTTTACTTTCCTGGGATCTGTCCCCAGACTGCGGCCCCCTGACCTAGAGCAACGTGTGCAGGTGTGGGCACGCTTCCAGAACCTGCTGAGGACCTACAACCACCTGAGGGAGCAGGAGCAGAGCTTCGCGGTGGAGGTGACGATGGGGTGCGGGAGGAAACAGCAGGCCTGGATGTAGAAGGACACATTCTCTGCCCTCAACAGGAAATTCGCCATACATGGCTACTAAAAGTACAATAAAGCACCCTGGCTGCCAGATTTGTTTCCCTGTCAAAATCCATGATGGCACAAAGGATGAAGCAGTCAGCTCTTCCTGGGGGATCAGAAAAGACTTCTTGTACAAGAGGAATAGTTACAGAATGCAGTTCAGATGAAACCCAGCCCTCTCCCCAAGCCCACCAGGTCCTAATGTTCTGTTCCTGTCTCTTGTCCTCACTGTACCTCGGTGATCTAGGCCTTCTTTCCATCTCAGGAATTCTCTCCAGTGATCTCCATCCAATACGTTAGTCATCAGCCACGTATGGGTTTTGAACACTTGAGAGTGTCTAGTCCCAATCCAGGTCTGCTGCGCATGGAATACACACAAAACTTGGATGACCTGGCACCAAACGATATAGGAATATCCAAGTAATATTGCTCCAATTAATGATGTATTGGTACTATAGTTGATAGGTTGGGTAAAACAAAATATAAAGCTCGATGTCACCTGTTTCTTTTTTTTTTAACTACAAAATTTTAAATCACTGATAGGACTTGCCTTCTATTTCAGGCACACAGCACTGTTCCATACTGTCTCCACACCACAGGGGCTTTGCACTTCTTTCCTTGGCTTGCTGTGTTCTCCTTCTCTTTCTCTGGAAGGCTTTTCATCTCCTCAGGTATTAGTGTTAGTCACCTCCTCAAGGACATTTCTTTGGACACCCTCTCCTATTTCTCTCTAGACACATCCGTGTCTTTCCAGCTCAGCACACCTCACCGTTGACCCTGACTCTCAGTTGCTTTGTGTATTGCCTGCCTCATCCACTAGAGCCTGGGGACCATTCTGGAAGTCTCAGGCAGACTGGAACCAGGCTATCTTAGTCTCCCTGCTCTCTAATACTTGGTGTCTAGTGTGAGCTCCAGATGGGCTGGGTGAGGGAGCCCCGGGCCTAGAAGCAGGACGGTAGAGGTGACATGGCTTCCTCCCTTGACCACCCCTGCCCAGGCTGTGGAGCGGCTGATTCATCCCCAGCTTTGTGAACTGTGCATAGAGGCACTGGAGCGACACGTCATCCAGGCTGTCAACTCGAAGCCTGCGCAGGGCAGCGAGGAGGCTCAGCACGCCTTCCTGCTAGTCCACACCAAGCTGCTGGCCTTCTACTCCAGGTGAGCCCAGGGCAGGTGTGGCGCCGTCCGGCCCAGACTCCTCCATGCCTCCGTCCAGCTCACGCCACCATTACTGCTATGTGAGCCCTTCTCCACAGGTGTGGGAGAAGAGCACCTCCTTTCATGTTCTTCGCGGTCCTTTGAACCTCCCATTTGTAAATTTTTCCTTATTCTCAACCAAGTTGTATGTTCAAAAATCAACAGGTTAAATGTTACGTAAACCTTGCCTGTCTCCAGGACAAATTAAGTTACATGCCAACAAGCTGCCTGCCTGTGTCTCTGTAGCCATGGTGCCAGCACCCTGCGCCCTGCTGACCTTCTGGCCCTCATCCTCCTGGTGCAGGACCTCCACCCCAGCCCAAGCACAGTGGACGAAGAGGAGGACGGCACCCAGGTCTCAGACCTGTGGGAGGTGGGCGGTCAGGGAAGTGGCTCTGAAACCTGCCTGGAGAGTGATGAATACCCTCCGGGTCATAGTTGGGGTGTTTTCTTATTACTTCAGATGGATGGAAAGTTCTGGAAGGCACAGATTCTGGGACATTAAAGAAAACATTCAGATTTGTAGAGTTAGTCCTGGAAGCCGCTGTGTGATCAGGGCCCAGGCCTGCTTGCCACTCTCTGAGCCCCTGTCCCCAGGTGGTCTCTAGAGGGGCATCACCAGGGATGAAGGAGATTGAACACAACAGTGCCGGGGTGTGGCAGCATGAGGTGCATGGACGTTCTGCTCATCATCAGTGGTAGTCTTCGTGGCTTGGATACTAGGATATTGGGTTTTCTAGAAGTTCAGTAGTTCAGTACCTAGAAATGAAGCACCCCTGGAAAGCCGGGGCTCCTCAGTCCCAGAGTTTCACATTAGAAAGGCTTCTCTCTGAAGTGCTGGGAGGCAGGACACAGGCCCAGGCCGGTCGGACTTGCACTGATGAGCCTCTGCCCTGCCCCATCACAGCCTTTCGCACAGCAGAGGCCTCGGAGCAGCCAGAGCATCCCGGTGCAGCGGGCCTGGAGCGTGGACAGCACGGGCCCCACGGGCCCCTCCCACCCCATGGCAGAGAGCTCTGCAGAGACGGTATGGCCTGGCCCATCCGGGGCAAGAGAAGGAAGGGCCAGCACTCACCTTGCCCTTGACCCTGTGGTTGGAATCTGAGCCGCTCTCTTTCCATCCAGGACCCGGACATCCCCGAGGAATACTTCACACCGGCTCCTTCTCCCAGTGAACGGAGCTCAGGTAAGACAAGGGAAGAAGGATGGTTGCCATGTGGGGGCAGTCGGGGACTCTGAAGTAGTGCAGTTCACTGGGCCCAGGCCTTGTAAGGGCACCAGCTATTTATACTCAGATTCCTAGAGAGCAGGATGCTGGCTGAGGCCCTGCCCTGCCCTGCCACCTCCTGCTCGAATTCAGAGTGCCAAGACCACTCGAGCAATCCCCAGTGCCTTGCATGGCAAGTCGATTTGATTAAAAAGTGTATCTACGTGTATATTCTCACCCTCAGCTTTCTTTTGTTATAACTAATAATTGAGTCATTAAATGAACTTAAGAAATAGTCATTTGATTTCAAGTCCATATGAAAATATATTCTTTGTAGCATATACCTGTTTTTCCAAAGTTATGTGGGTAAACAGTATAAATACTCAAAATCATTGAGGTTGATTCTGTTCATAGATTGCGACTCCATTGGACTGGGCCTTGAGTGGGGGGCAGAATTCTTCAGAATTTACCTTAGAAAGTTTCTCAAATGATTTATTTTATTGTATTTATTTTTGTACGTTTTTTATTGTAAAAATGCTGTACAGAGGGGTTATAGTTACATGAGCAAGGTAATGAGTATGTTTCCTATGTAGCATCGTTACCTCCTCCTTTGTTTTTCCCCTACCATCCCTTCCCTCCCATCTCTACAACTCCCCCCCCACCCCCACCCTTGAAGTTGTAAAGTTCATTTTCAACATAGTATTTTGTACATCTCATTGTTACAATGGGTCAACCTGTATCCTTATTTAAGCATTTTGTTTTTTCCCTTCCCCTCCTCAAATTAGAGAAGTGTATATATAAGATGCAGGGCACCAACATCAAATACAGTGACAATAGGGGTTATTTGTCGGTCATGGGGCTTGAACTCTGGGCCTGGCTGCTTCCCTCAGCTCTTCAGCTCAAGGCGAGCACTCTACCATTTGAGCAACAGCGCCACTTCTAGTTTTCTAGTGGTTTTTGGCTATAAGTGTCTCATGGACTTTCCTACACTGGCTGGCTTTAAACCATGATCCTTAGATCTCAGCCTCCTGAGTAGCTAGGATTATAGGCGTGAGCCACTGGCACCCAGCTCCAAATGATTTTAAATGGCAGCCGAAGTTGCACACTCTGGATTAGATAGTCTTAACTTTCCATGTATGGACAGGAGCCTCTAAAATTGTGCCTCTTTTTTGGGTGAGGGTTCAGAATCATTCTCAGAGCATCTGAGCTCCCTGCAAGGTAACCTCCCTCAGAGGTTCCTTCTGCCCGCCTCCCTCCTTCATCACCACCCCCCCCCACTGCCGGCCCCCCCCCCGGCCCTTCTCTCAAGGTGTTTAGTTTTTCATTGCTATAGCTATAAATAATGTTCTAGTGCACACAGAACTCACAACTTACAAATGGCCTGAGTGGTACTCATCCATTTGTAAATCAGGTATATAAAACCTAGAAACTGAACCCACTGCACCCAGAAAAGCGTGATTACAAATGAGGGTTATTTGCAAAGAAATATAAAAGAGAACAATATCATTGCAAACATGTAATATTTCAAATCTATAATGGTAGGTGTGATAAGTCCAGGATGCCAAAGATAGATAACCAGAAATCTGATGGTAAAAAGAAGCAGAACTTTTAAAATACAATGTAGTGGGTTGCCATGCACTGGGGGCCCACACCTGTAAAAGGTGAAATAAAAAATGATGAATGGAAACCATTTCTCATCTTAGTAGGCTGAGATCTGAATATCATAGTTCAAAGTCAGCCTAGGCAAGAAAGTTCGTGAGACTCTTATCTCCAATTAACTACACACACACACACACACACACACACACACACACACACACACACACACACACACACACACACACACACAGAGGGGAGGGAAGAGAAAGAAGGGGGAGGGGGGGCACGCCACATGCATGCCTGGGAGCTCAGTTCCTAGCAGCTGGCTCTGCTCTGCAGGAAGCCTCTCTTTTCCTAGGTTGCCCCACCCTGGTGCTGGCCAGGTGCTGGAACACTTGGGCTGCCTGGCCTTCTAGCGGCTGCAGCCATAGTAAAATGCCTTTGTCCCTGCCTGGTGCATGGAGATGAGCCATGCCTGGGTCGAGCTCCTAGGCCCCAGCTCCTCTAACATGCTGTCTGACCATTATGCACACCCTCGCAGTATTGATGATAGATTCTCACCTGTGACCTGCAGATAGTACTGTCTGGCTGGATGGCAACACCTCACCCGTTGATGTATCTCAGGTGAGTCCCCTGGGTATGCCTGGTCACCCCTCATCTGAGATGCTGGGGACTCTGTGGGTTCCTGTCAGACTTAACAGAGCCAGCCCTGCGGCTGTCCTGGCAGGGCTGCTCAGCCCAGGTGGGGGCAGGGAGAGGAATGAGGTGACCCTCACGGGCTGGCCTCACTGTGACCAGTTCTCACCATCCTTCTGTTCCTTGGGAATGAAAGTCCAATCTAAGTTTTGGTAGAGCGCTTGCCTTGCATACATGAGGCCCTGGGTTCGATTCCTCAGCACCACATAAGCAAAACGAAAAAAGCCAGAAGTGGCACTGTGGCTCAAGTGGTAGAGTGCTAGCCTTGAACTGAAGAGCTGAGGGACAGCGCCCAGGCCCAGAGTTCAGGCCCCACAACCGGACCCCAAAAAAAAATCTAAATATAAACATTCATTACAGAAAAATGAAACATAACAAAAGCCAAGTATAGAAAAGGGAATAAAAGTCACCCCCCAGGGGCTCCAGGCCTTTGTAACAACTGGCTGGCTGCAGCCTGCTAACTGTATAATAAAGACTCCAATATTCTATATTTCAAAAAAAATCACCCCCAGTCTCATCCCCAGAATGGGATTACCATTTTAGGGTGTTTCCTTCTAGTCTTATTCCTATGTTTTTACATAAACTTGCTGCATATATGTGTAAATGTGTTGCTTCCTTGGATCGCATTTAGATCCTGCTGTCTTCCATTCTACTTTTTGACTTAATGTACTCTGCAGCATTGTGGGTTTTACGGATTGTTGGCGAGTCCGGCCCTTGCATATGCTGCTGTTTACTTAGCAGAGCCCCAGAACAAGCAAGCTGTGCCTTGTTTCCAGTTTTGTGCTGTGTTATATACACTGGTGTGACATCCTTATCAAGAAATGTTTGTACGCATCTCAACGATTCTCTTCATTCTCTAGTTTTCCCACTAAGGACTTCTGTACTCGGAACCCCTGCCTAAGGCTGGAGTCTTTCTTGGCTACTGAGTCATTTTTTTGTCTGTGTCCTCAGGTTGAAAGGCTGGCAGGACACGCCCAAGTGTGGGTCACCCAAGGAACATATTAAATGTTGACTGCCCTCCTCTTAACTGAAGGCAGAGCAGAAGCCCTTCCAAGACTCTTCTCTTGTGTCTGACTTCCTGCTTTCTGGGTTGCTCCTTGACCACCCAGCCCACTCCCATGCCCCTTCCCACCTCCCTGCGTGGCATCCAGTCCTGATTCTGGGTAGAAAAACCCAGTAGAAGCTGACAGACAGACAGAGGACAGTGGCTACTAGGGCAGTGCCAATAGATAGAGACCTAAGAACCTGGATTTCTTGGAGCTAAACATTTCTGTTTCTTTTTTTTTTTTTTTGGTCGTGGGGCCTGAACTCTGGGCCTGGGCGCTGTTCCTCAGCTCTTCAGCTCAAGGCTAGCACTCTACCACTTGAGCCTCAATCTCACTTCCAGCTTTTTCTGCTTATGTGGTGCTGAGGAATTGAACCCAGGGCCTCATGCATGCAAGGCAAGCACTGTACCACTGAGCCACCTTCTCAAACCCCCAACATTTCTGTGACTTATAATTCATAAATAACAAGGGAACCAAGACAGCCATGGATAGATCTAAGCTGAAGGAGAGACCAAATTGCTCTTCCCTTCTTTCTTCCCTTCTTCCCTTCCTTGTTCTCACTCTTCTTCCCTCCCTCCCTCCCTTCCTCCCTCCCTCCTTCCTCATAGCTCTTCTCCTTCTGCAGATAGCTGAAGAATCCACCCAGGCCCTGGTTCCTCACTCCCCAGCATCTTCCAGCCATAGGAGGATCTTCTTGGATGCCAACGTAAAGGAGAACTATTGCCCCTTGGTACCCCACACCATGTACTGCCTTCCTCTGTGGCCAGGCATTAACATGGTGCTTCTGACCAAGGTACAGACACCCCCCACCCCTGCACTGCCCTGGGGACCTTAGGACCTACACATCTTCTCACTGGCTGCCCCATTCCACCGGGGCCTTTGCTCTTTCCTGTAGAGTCCCAGCACTCCACTTGCTCTGGTCCTGTACCAGCTGCTAGATGGCTTCTCTTTGCTGGAGAAGAAGCTGAAGGAGGGCCAGGAGGCCAGGAGTGCCCTCCGCTCCCAGCCCCTTGTGGGAGACCTACGCCAGAGGATGGACAAGTTTGTCAGGAATCGAGGGGGACAGGAGATTCAGGTAGGCCCTGGATCCCATCTGTGCCCAGAGTCTGAGGAGAAGAGGCAGGGCTGGGGTGGCAGGGCTGCCATCTATTCCTGCTCCCCCTCAGTTCTCTGATCTTTGCTTTCCCCATTAGGAAACAATCACAAAAACCAAATCGCTTCACTGTATGTTTTCAGGACCTTTTTATGTAAGTTCTAACAGGAATTAGAATCCACATGTGTCAAATGAGGAAACTGGGGTTTCGATAACGTCATGGCATAGCCAAGATCAGCCACCCCATGAATGGTAGAACCGGAGTCTGGATGCAATGACTTAAAAAAGAGAGGAGTGACTTGCCCATCACAGGGCATTCCCCCTGCAGGGTGGCTAATCACCTGGGCACAGAGTTAGCGCGTGCGCGTGCGCGCGCACACACACACACACACACACACTGCACACTCTCTCTCTCTCTCTCTCTCTCTCTCTCTCTCTCTCTCTCTCTCTCCCTCCCCCCCCAGTCCACTCCTGAACTGTGGAGCACAGCCATGGGGACAGCACATGAATAGCAGTGATCAGGTGATCTCTGCGCCCCAGCACCACCTAGCTCAGAGCTGGGGAGGCTCAGGAGAAAGGGTCACTGGGAGCTGCTCTGCAGCTGGTTGGGCCTGGGGCTGTTGGAGAAGCTGGGATTCATCCCTGGCTGGAATGTATGTTGATGTGAAAAGATCAGAAGGATTGCAGGAGGGAAGAGTAAGATGCTGATGCATTTTGGCAGTCAGCAAGCAGAGCAGCATCTCACAATGCCTCAGGCATCGCAGCGGTGCTCCCGTTAGAATGCCAAGTCTCACCCTTCAAGGAGAGCCACCCAGTCCCCTGCAAGGCCACCCCCACTGCCATCCCCGGGAGGGACTCTCCTGGTCACTCTGGTGGCATTAGTGTATGGATATGCACCCACAGAGGCTGGGAGCCCCACACTGAGCTCACGGAAATGTTTATATGTGAGGGGAAGAGGGAAATGCTGTTGAAGCCAGCTGTGGCTGCACAGGGCAGGTGTGTCTGGAATCTGCTGTCTTCCCAAGGCCCCGCCTAGGGAAGGGGGTCTCCCCTGGACCTCACTGCAGAACACAGTCTGGAAACTGACCTGCCATCCCTCCTCTTTGCAGAACACCTGGCTGGAGTTTAAGACCAAGGCCTTCTCCAAAAGTGAACCGGGATCATCCTGGGAGTAAGTGGTGGGCCCTTAGGGATGGGGAGTCACTTAGACCAGATCCCTCCAGGCCCAGGGAAGAGAAGGCACAGGAAGAAGCAGATGCGTGGGGATTGCACTGACAGGCAGCTCCTGGGAGGCTGGAAGTGGAGCCTCAGAGGCCAAGGACCCAACCCCAGAGATCCAAAGGCCTATGTTCAACCATGGCTGCAGAACCGGATGTCACTTCCAGCATACACATTTTCATATAAATTAGCAAACTGACAGACAAGATGTCACGAGATATGGAGTACCACAGGGTAAAAAAAAAAAAAAAAAAGAGGCAGCTGCCTGCTGGCCTGTGAGGAGGTGTATTGTATTTGATCAGCAAGGCCACACGAGCCACGTGCTCTGCCATGCCTGAGGCAAAACTCTCATCTCCCCATGCCCAGGCTGCTCCAGGTATGTGGGAAGCTAAAGCGGCAGCTCTGTGCATTCTACCGTCTCAGCTTCCTGGCCACGGCCCCCAGCAGGGGAGGCCCACACCTGTCCCCGCACCTGCAGGACCAGCTCCAGAGGATCATGCGGTGAGTGCACGCATGCACCCCGGCTGACGGAGGGGATGTTGGTTGGCACAGGGTGCACTCACAGCAGCCCCTGTACCCCGGCTTCCCTTGGCAGGGAGAGGCTGCTGGACTGGAAAGACTTCCTGTTGGTGAAGAGCAGAAGGAACATCACCATGGTGTCATATCCTAGTGTGCCTAGCCCAGACAGCACAAGAAAGCCTCCGAGCTCCAGGAACACAGTTCCTGGGGAAAGGTCACCGTGTATTCTCTCATCCTTACTAAAAGAATCCTGAAGAACAATGGAGTAAGTCTGTCCAGTAAGACCACCCCACCAGTAAGACCACCCCAGGGATGGAATTTTAGCAGTCCCTACTGTCCCAATGTTAGAAGCTTACACATCCTTTATGGCAGTGATGTCTGCCAGAACCCACTTCCTGTGGTCTGGTTTTTTAAAGAGTTCTACGTCAGCCTCCTCACATCCTCTTAGTACACAGTGGCAGGTAAAGGCTCTGAGAAGGCCTGCCATAAATGTATTTCCCTGTGTAGAGAACCATTTCCAAGATCTGTTTGGCCCTTAGGCTTTGGAACACTAGTTTAATTGAATAGTGATTTTCCACACACACACCAGGAAACGTCGATGAACTCTTCCTATGTTTAAACCTCCTAAGTTTCAGCCCTCAGTCTCCTGAGACTGAGGTGGGTGAGAAGGAGGCCAGAGGGTCTCTCACCAGCCACTGCCCTTCAGTGGGCATTCCCCATTCATGTGGCAGCCTTCCCACCTCTCCCATGAACAGCAGTGACGGACGATGTACAAGAGCAAGTGAGGGCAGGGACCCTCTCGTGTGTGTATCCAAGTTCATCCTCCAAAGGGGCCCAGAGGTGTCTGTGGTAGATGTACAGAAGGAGCAGCCCTTCCCAGTACCTGGCGCTGTAAGCCCCTTAACTCCAGCCCTCACCTACCTGGAGGACTTCCCAGGCCTGGTGCATTTCATCTACGTGGACCGCACAACTGGGCAGATGGTGGCTCCGTCCCTCAGCAGCAGTGAGAAGACTTCATCAGAGTTGGGCAAGGGACCGCTGGCTGCCTTCGTCAAGGACAAGGTAATCTCTCCTCTGGCCCTAAGTACCCTCCACTGACTGCTTTACTAATCCCCACCCAAGAAAAGTAGGACTCTGAGCTCCATGAGGCTCTGACTCCTCCCTGGGCCTCACCATACTGGTCTCAGCAGCATCTACACCATTACATCATCACAGGGGCCTAAGGAACAGTGGCTTGGCTTCCAGACCTGAGGGACCCAGGGCTGGGAGACAGGGTGGTAGGAGAGGATGGGGGGAAACAGCCCTCTTCTGTGACAGCATTCACAGGGCAGAGGAGGACATAGCCCGTGCCTGGGATAAATGAGTGCTCAACAAGGGAAAGACCTGTGAGGCCAATCAAGTTGGGCTTCAGAATTGTATTTTTTCTTTTCATTTCTATTTCTTGCCATGCTTGGGGAGGAAAGTCAGAGTGTTGCACATGCCAGATAAGTGCTGTACCATGAGCTACACACTCAGCCCCAACGAAATTTAAACTAATTAATTTCAACTAAGAAAGCATTTTCCAGTTCTTTTATTCCCGTAATCTAATTGACACTTATTCATGACAAATCTATACTTTTGGGGAGCGGGGGCGGGAGGGGGGGAAGGATACACCTCTGGCACTTTCTAATCATCTAGAACTTTTTTTTTTTTGGTCTAGTTAAAGTTATCCTAAGGGACAAAATGAGCTGGGTGACCCGGCTTCACTGTCACTAGCTGTGTGGCCTTAGACTTGGGCTAAGTGTCCATTTCTTCTTCCATAAAGGGAGATCATAGCACTGTTTACCTCATAGGGTTATTGTAAAGAGTACGTGAGCTGGAAGGTATGAATGGCTCACTCCTTTACACACAGCGGGTAGCACATAGAATGCATAGCGCACATCCTCCTCTCCGCATCTTCCTCCCGGGCATGTCTGTGGACAGCTGGGGCTCTGGCATGCTGTTCTTCATTGTTTTCTATGCAGCTGGCTGCAGTTGACCTCACTCTGTATTTGCATGAGTGGGGAGGGGTGCATGTACTCACGCTTGCCACCTTACATTTCCCGTGGTAAAATGGATGGATTTGCCATCTCATCAACTGATGGGTGACGCGCAGCGATGCATTACCCCTGTGCTATTCTTCATACGCGTGATTTTTAACAGCTCCATAATAGTCCATCATGTGAATGCAGCATCATTCACATAACCATTTCCCGCTATTTGAACTTTCAGATTGTCTCCGGGCATTCGCTGTTATAAACAGTTTCTCAGTTCACACATTTGGTGCATACATCTGAGTCCTGATCGCTGATGCTTTCCTCGATATAGATTCCCAGAAATGGAAGTACTGAGTCCAATGGGAGGAATGTTATTAAGGTTATTGATGAGTGTTGTCAAGTTGCTTTCCTGGAAAGTGCAGCCGGCCCATGTATCTCTTTGCAGACTTAATTTGGTACTCCATTGTAATCGGCTATGGAGTAAATCTTGCCCCCCTTCTACTATGGCTTTTAGTAAGAGCACCCACACTCCTGGGGCCTTTCACAGCCCCAGGAGGGAGTGGGAAAGCCATGAGGACCGGCCACTTTTCCTTAGGCATCTCTCAGGCAGCCTGGTGACAGCCTGTGCTTAGGTAGGAAACATCCCCAGAACAGGACAACCTGAGAAAGGCAGGTGGTCGCCTGGTTCACGGTTGCCAGACGCCTCGTGATGAGCTCGTGTTTGGACTTGCCCACTGGAACAGATGATTTGCCAGGTTCAGGGTGCCAGGTCCTCAGGTAGAATTATGTCGTCACCTCCCAGACCTGAATGAGTGGGGGCCCTAGAGAAGAGGGACCTACCTGGGTGTCCAGGTGGCCACACCTTGGTCAGGAGCCTGGCAAGAGCTATTTTCCAGTCTGAATGAGTACTAATGTATAGCGTGTATGTAGTTATGTAATGCATTCTTACTTGTGTTTTATTTCTCACTCATCCATCTACCTGCTAATAGTTCGCTTCTGGGGCCCTGCTCTGAGCCTGGGCAGTGGCCTAATCTAAGGAGAAAGGCCCTGGCCTCTGGGAGCTCCAAAACCCAGTGCATTGCTCCCTTCTTCCCACAGCCGAGAAAGGCCCCATGGCAAGGTTTCCCCTCTCCTCTTCCCAGGTCTGGGCTCTAGTCCGGATGGCACGCAGGTACCTGCAGAAGGGCTGTACCACCCTGCTCTTCCAGGATGGGGACTTCCGCTGCTCCTACTTCCTGTGGTTTGAGAATGACACGGTGGGTGTGCATGACCAGGCCAGGACTGTCCTGAGCGCCTTCCACTCCTGTAACCTTGACCTTGGATTCCTTTTTGTCATCCTATGCTGTGTTCAGTCTGTCTATCATCTCTTCTTGTCCTAGTAAGCTCAGTACTGGAACCCAGAACCACAGTCACATTTTCATACCACCAGTAACTTTGCTCTATAATCCTTCCACCCCCTGCCTAACTCACATTGCTCTTCACACAGGGTCCAGGTAGATAGAAAAGGGCAGGCACATGGCCTGCTCTGGGATGGGCTCTCAGGTGGTCTTCATCTGCAGCATCATTACCCACCTGGACAAAGCGGTTCACACAGTCATTCATGCTGTCTGTCTGGGCAGAAGAACCAAGGTCCAAAGCAGTTAACCAGCCTGCCCTACACAGGGCAGCTGCCAGGAGGACTCCTGTCTCTTGCCCTTTGGCCCATTCTCTCTCTCTCTCTCTCTCTCTCTCTCTCTCTCTCTCTCTCTCTCTCTCTCTCTCTCTCTCTCTCTCTCTCTCTCTCTCCCTCCTCTCTCTCCCTCTCTCCCTCTCTCTCTCCCTCTCTCTCTCCCTGTCTCTCTCCTGTCTCTCCCTCTCCCTCCCTCTCCCTCCCCCTCCCTCTCTCTCCCTCTCCCTCTCTCTCTCTCCCTCTCTCTCCCTCTCCCTCTCTCTCCCTCTCTCCCTCTCCCTCTCTCCCTCTCCCTCTCTCCCTCTCCCTCTCTCCCTCTCCCTCTCTCCCTCTCCCTCTCTCCCTCCCTCTCTCTCTCTCCCTCTCTCTCCCTCTCTCTCTCTCTCTCTCTCTCTCTCTCTCTCTCTCTCTCTCTCTCTCTCCCTCTCTCTCTCCCTGTCTCTCCCTCTCCCTCTCCCTCCCTCTCTCTCCCTCTCCCTCTCGTTCTCCCTCCCTCTCCCTCTCCCTCCCCCTCCCTCTCTCCCTCTCCCTCCCTTTCTCTCCCTCTCTCTCTCCCTCTCTCCCTCTCCCTCTCCCCCTCCCTCTCTCTCTTTCCCTCTCCCTCTCCCTCTCCCTCTCTCTCTCTCTCTCTCTCTCTCTCTCTCTCTCTCTCTCTCTCTCTCTCTCCCCCCCCCATAACTGCCATGTAGCCCAGGTCAGGGGAATACACTGTCTGTGGTGTGTGCTTCTCCTCCCCCCCTCCCGGCTTTCCTCCAACCACCCCCACACATACCTCTCCTTGCTTTACCTCTCCCTCTGTGTATCCTAATGATGTCCTAATAATGTAAGGAGCATTTCCTGCAGCCCCTTCCTCCCTTGTTCTCCTGCTCCTGTCCCCTCCCCAAGTCCTGCCCTGATCTCTGCTCAGAGAGGCCAACAACCCACCGCTCCCATAGTGCAGTATGCTTGGTGGGCCTGTCACTGCAGTGACCGCATTCATCCCTCACTCTGCAGTGGTTGGGGTGGGTTTTTTTTTTTTTTTTTATTTCTGCTTATGTGGTGCTGAGGAATCAAACCCAGGGCCTCATGCATACAAGGCAAGCACTCTACCACGAGCCATCTTCCCAGCCCATGGGGTGGGTTTTGCTGACCACATTTTGCAGGTGGAATTGCGATGGTCAGACCCCAGGGCTCAGGCCACGGAGATTTCACATGAGGGGCCAGAACCTAGGCCCAGCGCTACTGAGCTGCAGGCTCTCATCTTCACTCTGTGCCTTCAGAAATACTGGAAATTGCTTTGAACTTTACCTGAGCATCTAGGGAGAGCCAAGGATTCGTGTGCTTGGATGACTCCAGGCAGCAGGACTGGAGACCTGGATGTGAGCTGACCACAGCTCGTGGCCCATGTGAATGTGGATGTAGATGGTCGCTTCTCCCCCCCGCCCCCCGTCTGCCTCCCTCCTGTGGAGCGGGCCTCAGGGTTCCAGCTGGGCAATGGGCGAGAGCATCAGCTCTGTGCCTGGTGCCCTACACATCCAGTGGGTCTTAATTCTAACACCACCCCCCACCCACCATCCCCTACCCCATCCATCAATTCCCATCTCTTCCAAAGCATCGGCCTGGGCCCTCTGGGAATGCTTTCCTGCCTAAGACTCTCCCTGACGCCCCATTCCACCCCATGCTACCCTTCCCTGCCCACCCGAGCTCCTCAGCAGCCCAGGCACACTTGGTAGTGGCAGTGAGTGCCCCTGTGGGTCTAGTGCACACTCACACCTCACAGATGCTCATCGGAGAGAATGTTCTCACCCATATTCATAAGGTGATAGTTGTTCCTACTTCCCAGATGGTGAAGCAAGGTAAAAAATTTCCCTGCCACTGAGCACCTAGTAGGACCACTTGTGCATCTCCCTTAAGCCCCATTGTCTTCCTGTCCTCAACTCTCCTCCTCGCCTCCCCCCCCCTCAGGGCCACAGACTGCAGATGATTGAAGTGCCTGTCCTCTCAGATGACTCCGTTCCCATCGGCGTGCTGGGAGGTGACTACTACAGGTGATGCTGAGTCAGCCCCGGAGCCCCATGCACCCCAGATATCAGTGGCAAGGGCCTCTGTCTTTATGGGGAGGTTCCCTGAGAAGCTCGAAACCTGGGTAGGAACCCCTCTTGGCTACAAGCCCCTCACAGGCCAGCCCTGTGCTCCAAGGGGGTCAACGCGCCAGTCCTGCTGTTGGTACACCCTGGGCAGCATGGGAATTGCAGTCTGCTGGGCCAGAACTGGCATCTCTTAGCTAGAGCACCACTGTGTGAGGATTCAGAGCCCGGAGCGAGGAGCTGTGGTCCACCAGGCACGGGAGACGTCGCTGCAGCCCTGAGGGTAGTGGGAGGCCCGCTGTGTGGGCCTTTAGAGGCCTGCATGGCGGAGAGGCCCCTCCCCTTAGAGAAGCGCCATGACCTTGCCTCTGAGTCCTGTCTCCCGTCTTCCCAGGAAGCTCCTGCGCTACTACAGCAAGAGCCGCCCCGCTGAAGCCGTCAGGTGCTACGAGCTGCTGGCCCTGCACCTGTCCGTCATTCCCACCGAACTGCTGGTGCAGCAAGCCGGCCAGCTAGCCCGGCGCCTGGGGGAGGCCTCCCATGCGCCCCCGCCCTAGGCCAGGGCACCTCCAGCTACCCCGCTTACAAATGTCTCCTACTGTCTCTAGTGGCCTCCTGAGGATGTACCAAGGTCCTGGGGCAGCCCCAGGGTTTCTCAGAGTATACCTGGACCCCTGTGTACATAGGGTAACAAGCAAGCCCCCATAGCCTTCCCCTTGGAGATAGTGGGAGCCTGTGGGATTCCACTGGTCTCCTTAAAACAGCAGCAGCTGCAAGGGCACAGATGGCAGAGGCTTCTCTGCCTCTCTTCACCCCCAGGAGATGGGAGGAAGCCCCCAGTGCTCCGGCTGTCTGAAGACACTCTCTTCCTGCTGTTCAGAGTAGAAGCTATTTCCTTCCTGACATGAAAGGTGCTCACTAGCTGGTTTGCATTCCAGCACTGCCATTCCCTTCTGCAGCTCTGGGCATTTCTCACTGTCCATATATATATATATATATATATAGGTCAGTCGTGGAGCTTGAACTCTGGGCCTGGGCGCTGTCCCTCAGCTCTTCAGCTCAAGGCTAGCACTCTACCACTTGAGCCACAGCGCCACTTCCAGTTTCCTGGTGGTTTATTGGAGATAAGCATCTCACAGACTTTCCTGCTCAGGCTGACTTTGAACTACAATCCTCAGATCTCAGACTCCTGAGTAGCTAGGATTACAGGTATGAGCTACCCAGCTTCACTGTCCATATTTAAGCTGATTACACCTACCTCTCAGAGTGGTCAGGATTCCCAAACACATAGTAAGTGCTCAATAAATACTGGTTATGATCATCACCCAAGCCCAATGTGTCAGTGCTTCTGGACCCTGTTGGCATTGAGAGGATCTCCCTAGGTCCAGCGTCCTTCCTGGGCAGCCTGCTCACTTCTGTCTTAGAGCTGTGACTTCTGAGCTCCCCGCCCTGGCTCAGAGATCCAGTTATTTTGTCAGTATAGAACTTGGGTTGTAATGTATTTAAAAGCTTGGCAGGGACTGGGAAGGTGGCTCAGTGGTAGAGTGCTTGCCTTGCATGCATGAGGCCCTGGGTTCGATTCCTCAGCACCACATAAGCAGAAAAAGCCGGAAGTGGTGCCGTGGCTCAAGTGGTAGAGTGGTAGCCTGGAGCTGAAGAACTAAGGTATAGCGCCCAGAGTTCTGGCCCTACAATAGACACACACACACACACACACACAGCTGAGTTCTGGCCCTACAATAGACACACACACACACACACACACACACACACAGCTTGGCAGGCATCCAGTGTGCCTTGGATTAAGACCACTTCCAAGGGGTGCAGATCCTACCCCAATATAGGCCCAAGGACAAAAGACTACCAGAGTGCCCAAACACAGTCTGCTTCTCTTGGGCCAAGCAATAGTGCTGGGGTAGAGGGAAACAGCAACATGAGAATGCACATCCACCACAGAAAGGAGGGCCTGTTCCATCCAGCATGTGTGTGGGAGTCGGGCTGGCTGTGTCTGTCTTGGGCTGGAACTCACTTGAAGAAGACTGGCCTTCCTGCACAAGGGCCAGCTGTGCAGAAAGCAGGTGCTCAGGGCACCTCAGAAGGTGGTAGCAGAATCCGCCTCTGGAGACGACCAGATCTGAATTCCTCCTCTGTGGCCCTGTGCTTGTGAGGCCAGGCAATCTGCCACATAAGACAGACCCACGTCCCCCACCCCCCACAGCCCTGATTTGCTTTAGTTACTTTTGATAGGGTCTTGCATTTTCACCCAAGCAGGCCTCAGACCTCCATCCTCCTACCCGTGCCTCCTGTGCCACCATGCCCAGCTCATTGGTTGAGATGGAGTCTTGCTAATAACTTTTTCTCCAAATAGGCCTTGAACCTCTATCTTTCCCAACTCAACTCTTTAAGTAACTGGCAGTGAATGTACCAGAAAACTCAACCCAATATCATGATTTTATGGGTGGAAAAGAAAAAGAAAAATACCAGGTGTGGAAAATTCAGAGAGCACAAGGGAACGAGCACCTAGCCCATCAGCCTACCACTGTTTAAGACACTCGCTTTAAAAAAAAGTTTTTTCCCTTAATTCTTAGTGGCTGCATGGTGGGAATGTCTAGTTAACAGTTCTCTGACACTTCTATCTAATCATCCCTAGTTATCTGGGATCCAGGACCCTCGATAGATCCCCAAATCTTACATTCAAGTCCCTTAAATAAAGGTATAGCATTTGCTTGTAACCTGCATGCACCCTGTCCTGTTCATCAAAGCATCTGTAAGTTACTTATATTAACTAATAGGTACATACCACATAAACAGCTAGCATTCTGCATTGCTTAGGGATCAACGACAAGAAAGAAGTCTGCCTGTGTTGAGTGCAGATGTGAATATTTTTTTAACAGTTTCGATGGGCAGATGGAGTTCTTGAAGCCTGAGGGCTGTGACAGATGACAACACTGGGTTGAATAACCTGAATCAGGTTGGAGCAGAGACATTCACTGGGGGGGCCTTGCCTAGATGACCAACAATATTGAGAGTAGAGGGATCCTCCTCCCTCAGAACCATTGGCTCTGCATTTGTTTGCATTTTTTAGCAGCAGGCTCCTGTGATACTAGCAGGGCCTGGGCAGGGCCATGTGAGAACAGCGTTAGGGGAGAGAGCAGGAGCACAGGGGCTTTGCCTGGAAAGGTATGACAGTAAGGAAACTAAGGTTGAGGTGACTTAGTCACCTTTGAAGATAATTGGAAAGTAGGAAAGGTACAGAAGAAATGGATGAACCCTCAGAATGAGAGACCAGGAACTTGTGCCCAGCCTGGCAAACATTCTCTGGGAAGAGAACATGGAGGTGGCTAAAGGGCTGTACTGAAGGTTGACTGGAGGCTTAGACCTTGGCTGTGTGAGCCTCTGGGGGTAAGGAGCAATGGCTGGCTTGGACTGTCAGACTGTCCTGCAGGCCAGGCAGAGTCTGGGCTGTTCCTCTCCTGGGGCAGGATTCCCTCTCAGCCTGGGCTTAATGATTGGCTCCCGGCCGTGGTGAACTATCAATCTGAGTTCAGGAGGTGGCGCAGAGCCCAGCTCAGATAGCCTTGTCCCTCTCATCCATTCCCCTCCTGTACTTCCTCCCCGCTCCCCGCCCCCGCCAGGGCTGGGGCTAGTCACAGCTCAAGGCCAAAGGGAGGCAGAGCAGCAGCTCCTCCCACTCCGGGCCTCTCCCCGCCCCCTCCCCGCCCTGCAGTTGGAAGAGCTGACTGCAAGCAAGTTCCTGTGGCTGAGATGGCTGCCAGTGGCCCTGGCACAGGCCTCAGGAGAGCCTTGGGCGCCTTGTCCTGCTCTGCTTGGAGACGAGTTCACTCTAAAGCTGGGCGACACCTGAAGCAGGAATATGATGCAGTGGTGGTAGGAGCAGGTAATGTGGGTGAGCCAGGGCAGGGGGGGTGGGGGGGAGCCAGCCCAGCCCAGAGGCCCAGAAGGGCCCCTTAAAGAACCCCACTGCATCCTCTGCTCAGGGCCCAATGTGGCCTGGAGTTTGGCGAGAGTAGGGGCTGTGCTGAGTGAGGCCTTCTGGTTAAGTCAGGCTCCCCCTGGTGCTGGCTCTGGGGTCGGCTTGCTGTGTGTGTAGTCTAGGGCAAATTCTTGCCTTTTCTGAACCTGTGGCTAGGTAAGCCAGGAAATTCCCCTTGTTCCTCTTACACAATGAGTCAATGCTCATCGAGTTCTTGGAAAGCACATGGTATGTAAGGATTGGAAAGGAAATCCTGGGATAGCGGATCAATGAAATCCAGCCACCGTATGCCCTAAGTTCTGACCAGACCCCCCCCCCCACACACACACTGCCTTCTCTCAGACAGTGGGGTCTGCAGCAGGGGTCTTGGGAGGGACGTTTTTCAGATCCTCCCTCCCCAAGCTCAGCACCCAAGCCTGCAAGGTGATACCTTCTGTCCAGCTCAGAGGGCTGGAATGCTGCATTTTCCACTGCACTCATACACAGTGATAGGCCCGAGAGAAAAAAAATGATGCTGAGGTAGCTTCAGATGCCACAAGGGCTTCACTTTTGTGTGTTCTAAGAACTGGTGAGCATCTCAGTCCCCTCTCTTGGAAACACACGCGCACACACACACACACACACACACACACAGACTTTTTGTCAGTGCTGAAATGTGCAGCACACAATTTCATTTAACACTGTACTTAATATAAATCCCATGCTGCCAGGTGATTCTTATGCAACTCTTTCTTCAGGTTTTGCTAAACTGTATAACTAGGCTGTTCACACATGGGCAGAGATCCAATAAAAAAGAAAAAAGGGAGGGGGGAAGCCGGGTGCTGCTGATGGCTCACACCTGTAATCCTAGCTACTCAGGAGGCTGAGATCTGAGGATGGAGGTTCAAAGCCAGCCTGGGCAGGAAAGTCCGTGAGACTCTTATCTCCAATAAACCACTAAAAAACTGGAAGTGGCGCTGTGGCTCAAGCGGTGGAGTGCTCACCTTGAGCACAGGGACAGCACCCATGACCAAAAAAAAAAAAAAAGCAGGGGTGAGGGGTGGGAGGAGACTAGATATTCCCATCACTTCAGAGAGTAGGACAGAAGTAAACAAATAAGCAACGGAGACTTATATCCCAACTTCATTCCTTCTTCAATAACAAGAATAAACTGCTCAGTGAGGTAGTATTTTTCTGATAGTAGAAGAATATTCTCTCTCTCTTTTTTTCTTTTGGAGCTGTGTATTCGCAGCTGTGGCCTTCGGGGGCTGTTTCATTAATCTGTGTTCTTAGCATGTCCCTGGCACTTTCTTAAGCCTTATAACGAACAGAACGGGAGGTCAACTGTGAGGTTTCCGGTATGCTGGCCCCCCCATGGTCTTCTTCTATGGGTGGGGTTGTTGGATGGAGTCTGCAAGAGCTGACAGATGACACTGGGGTGAAGAACTTGATTAGCATCTCATTACTGTGCCCGCTATAAAAGTACCTAGAAGCAGGTGACCACAATTGCTAACCGGCACATGTAGTCATTAGAATATGATGATCTGTGACTAGTGATTACCTTTGTTTTTTTAAATGATTTATTTACTAAGGAGGTCATAGAATATACTTGTTAACAATGGCTACCTTTGACAGCTGGCTCAAAAACCCCAGAGGCAATGGGAAGCAGCTCTAAGTACCCTGCTCTGGCTTGGAACATAGAAGCATCCAGGCCTCAGCCTCAGAGAAGCCCCGGTCTCCTTCCTCTCTTGGCCACAGACACCTGGTTCTGGGTCACCAGCCGCCTTGATGAGTTGCCCACAGGTGTGAGGATGTCTCAGTGTGAGCTTTACCCTGTCGTGCTTTCTCCCATTACCAAACACCACCCACAGCCCAGTTCAGAGGCACACAGGCCTGAGGGAAGACGTGGGCAGCACCTTCTGAGGTACAAGTTACGCCAGAGTCCCTAGAATCACGCCCCCACCTAACAGCCACCTGAGGATCTGTAGACTGACTGGAGTGGTTGTGAAGATGCAAACACCTCCATACCAAACCTGGGCTCAGGATTGTGAAAAGAGGGCTCCAGCTATGATGTTCCCAGCAGCCAACACTGTAGTGAATCTGCTTCTGGTGAGAGCAGAGCCCTCTCCCAGGCTTGGGAGAAATCTGATTCTAGCAGGAGTCCCTCAACCAGCCAGACACACTGTCTGGGGAGGGGTCTGGAAATCAGCATTCACACAACTTCCCTGTGACTCTGAGTTTCTTACACTCACTCCCCATGGGTTTGGTGGGAGACATAGGACCCAAAGGTCTGATTCAGGACTCCTAGCCCAAGAGCAGCCCTCCTAGGATGCGGAGAAAGAAAAAAATGGTAAGATAGATATAAATAGGCCCTTCTAGCTCACCCCTGAAGAACACCTCAATACCCTGGCACACGTCGGAGCTAGACCCATTTAATTACTTGATCGTGAGCTGTTCATCATTCATTTGTTGGAAAACTGATGGTTGGCTGCGACACCCCTCTGTGGTAACCACAGTTGGACCAAACAAGCCAAGCATGACACTAACTCCCCATCTCTCTCCAGCACTCACCAGAATGGCCCTTATCCCACTGATGTTTAATGCCACATAAACTAGGACATTCCCTTAGTCACCTGGGAATGTGATAACCCATGATATTTCTGGGGTTGGGGACATGAGGTTTAGTCCTCAAAGAATGTGTGTCTATTGGCTGATCTGTGATACTCTCCTCCCCCGTCTCATTGCAGGACACAACGGGCTGGTGGCTGTGAGTACCTGTGGCCCCTGTGATCTCACCCCCACCCCAAGCCCCTGGGCCTGTAGCTCTTAGCAGCTGTGAGGAAGCTCGAGGAATGAAGGAAAAGGCAGCCCACTGTGCTCTCCGTGCTGACTAGGGTCATGGTGTTGATGCACACCTGTCACCAGGTAGGGAGAACATCTCCCTTCCCTGTCTTTTCCCTCACGCACATGGCCCTCTCCTGGCCTGTGAGAGTCCAGAACTTTCAGAAACAAGCCGCTGAGAAGCAGAAGCACGGTGCTGGCCAAGAGGCAGCAGGTTAGAGTCTAGGGATCGGTCAGAGTCTCCAGCTTAGGAAAAGTGCTGTGTAGAGAGCCCTGCACACCCTAGTGATGTTCAGGTCACTGATGGACCACTGGAGCACATGGCTGCCACTTGTCCAAAGTATGCTCTGGCAATTGCAAGGAGCCCCACCTAGTGGACAGGCTAGCCCCTCTGTTCCCAGTACAGCTGACTTCTAGTTCCCAAGCTCTTTCAGCCCAAAGCCTTCTTCAGGCTGTGCTTCTTAGCTCTAGTCTCTGTATCTCCAAGAATCTATGACAAACATGGAGCATCTTGAAGTGGCACTTCTAGAGAAGCAACACAGGGAACTTAGGGGAAAAAAATGGAGTGCCAAGGGACAACAGCTCATCTAACTCATTATTTTGTTGTTTAACACTTGAGCAATATTCCTTAGTTTTTTCCCTCAAAGCTGGCACTCTACCACTGAACCACACCTCTATTTCCAGCTTTTTGGTGGTTAATTGGAGATAAGAGTCACAGACTTGAGGCTGGGAAGGTGGCTTAATGGTAGAGTGCTTGCATGTATGAAGTCCTGGGTTCTATTCCTCAGTACCACATAAGCAGAAAAAAGCCAGAAGTGCCACTGTAGCTCAAGTGGTAGAGTGCTAACCTTGAGCGGAAGAGCTGAGGAACAGTGCCCAGGCCCGGAATTCAGGTCCCACGACCAACAACAACAACAAAAAAGAGTTCCAGACTTTCCTGCGTGGGCTGGCTTCAAAGCACAATCTGTGGGTCTCAGACTCCTGAGTAGCTAAGAATCAGTTGCCCCAGTTTGGACACATGGGTTTTACTGACCATTCTACAGAGGGCCTTTTGTCAATCAATTAGTAATTTAAACACACCAGTGTCATGTTAATAAAGTAAACACTAGTTCATGTCCCAGCTCTCCATTTTCTATCTGTGAAGGTTAAGGTGTACCACTCACCCTCTCTGAGTTACAGTAAATACAGAGGTAACAGATAATGTGCTGCAAAAATCTGAAAATAAGTTTGACATGCATGTGGCCTTACTATTAGAATTTCGAGCCCAGGGAAGGCCATTAATGACCTTCAGGCAAAGACCACCAGTAGTGCATCTAAGGTTATTCAAGTTGAGTTTGTTACTTATTATAGCTAGTAAGAATGAAGAACTGTGGGTATAAACTAAGAAGGTGCTAGAAAGAACCAAATACAGGATATGAATGTTGCTTTGGAGGAACTGGGGGAAGTGCCTGAGAAAATAGGGCTTTACTTTAGGTCAGACACTGCCCAAAAGTGAGACAACCTAAAAATCCCAATGCATTTGATCTGTAGGAGTGCAGACTAGGAGTTGCATAGCAACAGTCAGTCTCAGGTCTAGAGACGAAGTGTTTGGTATTTGGCTGATGGCATATAGACCGAGCTTTCATTAGTGCTTAGACAAACCTGTGCACTAGACTTTGTCTCATCTTATGGTCAGAACAACTTTGCTGGAGGTTGTTGCTCTGTGAATTCATTTATAACTCATAGGAAACCAACAGGGCTTACCTCTGAGGGCCAGGGGAGCTTTTACGTGTCAGGGGGCTGCCCTTTTTGGTGGTTCTTAGTGGGATAGGTTAGGGGAATAGATCATGGGCTCGGACTGTCTGGGTTTATTTCCCTGCACCTCTATTTAGCAGCTCTCGAAGCCTAAAGCCAATTGTTACTCTCATTGAGTACATTGAGCCTCCGTTTTTCCATCTGTAAACAAAGATTTCCTACCCACCTACCTCAAGGATAGTGTGGTAGATTAAATAAAATGCACCCAGTGTAGTCAGCAAGTACACTTTTTTCTAAAGTGACTTCAGAGTTTTACCATCCCCGATGCCATGTTGATGTCAGTATCAATAGTGTTAGGGAAACGAGCCTAGGAGAGCTGCAGGTTCACAACTAGCTCAAGTCAACAAATATTTCTTGTGCTGGAGAAAACAAATAGCCGTGCACCTGTCCTTCATTCCCCTGAATGAAGTTCGGCTATAGCCACAGGTTCATTCGTTTAAGCACTTGTCCCATGAGTCAGAGACCGTTCTGCATTCCTGCCTGGGACCTGCTCAGGAAACCCTTTCGATGAGATTACGTAGGTCCTGGCAGCCTAGGGCCCATTTTTGCTCATGAGGAAATGGAGCCCCATCAATCCCACGCCAGTGGAAAGAAAATGAGGCGTTAAACAGGGCCTGGCTCTGTGTTGTCAAATTCAGCCCTCCCCCCCTTCCCCCAAAGCGCCTCATGGATGCTGCTTCTCCATGGAGAAGAGTGACATCAGGATGGGGAATGGGGGAGGGGGAGGAGGAGGTTCAAGCAGAGGTCCTGGGGCACCAGGGGCAAGCCATCTTCAGGTGGGACATGGGGAACAGGAGCCGGCAGGACAGATCTTAGAAGCCATCTGTACTCAGGAGCCCTGTGCAGTGAGGGCTTTAAGGTGGCAGGTCAGTCCTCAGGGATAGAGGGAGAGGTCCTGTGTCCCCCCAGGCTGCATACCTGCAGAGACTGGGAGTGAACACGGTGGTGTTGGAGAAGCGCCACGTGATTGGCGGTGCTGCTGTCACTGAAGAGATCATCCCAGGTAAGCCTCCACTGTGGGGGTGGGGGGTGGGAGGGCAGTGGAGGAGGATGGGCAGGATGGGGACCCCTCCTGACTGCTTCTGTTGATCTGGTTCCAGGCTTTAAGTTCTCCCGAGCATCCTACCTCCTTAGCTTGCTGCGTCCACAGATTTACACGGACCTGGAGCTGAAGGTAGAATGGCCTCCCCCAGGACTGGGGTCCTGACTTGGGGTGAGGGCTCCCTTCCCGTGTCAAGGCAATCCCCTCCTTTCCCTTCTCAAGGTCTCTCTTCAGTCCCTGGGTTCATGAAGATCACACAGCTCTTCTGCATTCCACAGATGCACTCAGATCTTAAACACTGGACTAGCTCACATACAAGTCAGAGGTTTTGTTGGGTTTTGTGGTGAGGAAGGGAGAGGGGCTGTAGTAGGGCTCCAACTCAGTGCCTTGCACTTGCTAGGAAGGCTCCACCCCTAAAGCCACACTCCTAGTCCTTGTGCTTTTAGTTTCATTGTTTGTTTGTTTGTTTTCAGATAGGGTCTCTTGCTTTTGCTTGGGCCAGCCTCTGACCTCACGCTTCCTATTCCCCTTTTTCTGTAACTTTGAGTTCCTGAGTTTGAACAGCTGCCTTAGGCACAAGCTGAATCTGCCCTCATTCAAATTCTGAGCCTGCTGCCATTCTTGGCAGCCCAAGCAGACTTTCACCTCTCCTGGCACCTGAGCTGTTTGAAAGGCTCCTGAGAACCCTCTGCCTGCCTCTTATTCTCTTCTCAGTCCACTCCCCTCTGCCTGCTGCTTTGCACACCTCAGCCCTGACCCACACCTTCCCTTACCACCTCCTGATTTAACTCCTAACTGCCGGTGCCTCTGTCACCCACCCCCAGGAGAAAGGTCCCTGTAAAAGATGTGCCACCTATATAGGTAGCTGTGTGCAGGACTCCACCAGCTTTTCTCTGAGTTCAAAGTCAGAGATGAATGACATACACAGCACTCTTCATTGCTCTTTTCTGCTCTAATAAGTTCTCCAATCCACACCATACCACACCTACAGGCAATAAATAAAGTACCCGTTTATGGCAGCAGATACTTGGGCCGGGGAGGGGAGTAGAGAGAATTCCTGTCCTTGCCTGCCTGCCTCTCTCAGCTTCCTGCCATGTCCCTGCTGCTCCTGCTTGACCGGGGAAATCTCCCTAAGTTGGAGGTTCCCAGACCTGAAGATTGCCCAGGTTTCTGCTCAGAGGTCTTATTCTGTGGGAATGGTAGGACCCAGGACAGCATTTCACAGCATTCTCCACCGTTCTGAAAAAAGAGGCCCCAGCTGTAACTGTGAGAGCCAGAGTCATTCATTCCCACGTGTCCCCAGCCGCTCAGCCACACCTGGTCCTTCCCCCACCTGCGATGGCTAGGCAGCTTTTGTTTTTATTTGTTTTGTTTTTTAGAGAAACACAGGCTTTGAACAAACCTCATAGATTAGATAATCTCCTGGTTATTTAACACTCCCCCTTTTCTGATGACACCTAATTACCACAGCAAGAATGACAACAGTGCCATTTATAAGAGAAAGTCAGAATCCACCACAGCCATTATTCACATTCAATTAGTTATACTTGAAACAATCTGAGATCCTCTCAGCCCCTTACCTACTTGCTCAATGGGTCAATGTGCATCTGCTCTGTGCCAGGCTCTGGACAAGATTCCTGGGGCTGCAACAGTGAACACAGGAAGCAGGAAGAGAGCTTCTGGTAGAAGTAATGGCAGGAAGAAAAAAAAGTCGGGCAATATGACAAGGAAAAGCTGAAGGTCTCAGCTTAGCCTGGTGACCAGGAAGCCTTCCTTATAGAGGTGACATGGGGGACGATGCCAAGAAGTCTCCAGCCATATGGCCATCTGAACAGAGAGCATTCCAGGCAGAGGGAAGTGGATGTGGACAGGTGTAGACAGAAGTTACATCAGTATGGCCAGAGGTGACAGGTGATGGGCAAAGGAACCACAGCTGAGGAGGAATAGCCTAGAGCCTGCATTTTATCCAACTACAGTGGAAAGCCAGCAGGAAGTAGAATTTGAGATTCACAGGTTCATAAAAGATCAGCTCCCCAGGCACTGTAATCCTAGCTATTCAGGAGGCTGAGATCTGAGGATCACAGTTCAGAGCCAGCCTGGGCAGGAAAGCCTATGATACTCTTATCTCCAATTAACCACCAGAAAGCTGGTGGTGGAGCTGTGGCCCAAAGTAGTAGAGCACTAGCTTTGAGTGCAAATGCTCAGGGACAACACCCAAGCCCTGAGTTCAAGCCCCATGACTACCAAAACAAAAGCGATCGGCTCATGTGGGTGGTGGTGGAAGCAGGAATAGCTGCAGGTTGACCCATGCAGCAGCTTCTGCAGTGAGTCCAAAGATGGAAGCCTAGGTTGTTGACAGCAGTGGGCATGAAGAAAAGTGGACAACTCCTGCAGGTGGCGCTGACAGGAACTGACCATGGAAGAATGTCCAAGGGTGAGGGAAAGAGAAGAATTAAAGATGCCCCTGGGGTTGAAGTTCATTACAACCAAAGGAATCAAGCTGGAAGTGCCCATGAGTTAGAATCCTATTTTTCCATCTCAATGTTAGAGCCCAAGGTCTCCCAGCCCAAGCCCCTGCCCTTGCGTGGAACCTTTTGCAGAATGCTCAATGTCCCAGTGGTCCCGCCTAGCTGCAACGTCTCTGGTGGGAGCAACTCCAGCTATCATTGTTGCAAAGGTCTTGTTTCAGCTTCCGGGCAATCTGCTAACACTGCTTCTCACAAGGTTCTGCCCTCTGGGGCCAGAACCTTGCCTGCATGGTGGCATTCATTGAACCAGTCAATAGAATGCCTAATGGTGGTACGGGATCTACAATAGTGAGCAGAGCAGGCCACACCCTTGACCTCACAGAACTTTCATTCCACTGGGATGAGGCAAAGAAAGAAACTTAAGATACAGTTAGCCATGTGGTGATTAGTACATTGGGGGAAAAAATAATATAGTGGGAGGGACAGGGAGTGATAGTGTGGTCAGGGGTGACCTGGCTGGTGATGGATATTTGAGCAGAGACCTCAGGGAAGTGAGAAACCAGACCACAGATGGAGAAAGAAGTCACTAGAGAGCAAGCACTCCACGCTGACAAGTGTCAGTGGCGCAGGCCCCTTTGGTTAGGCCTGCGTCTCCTTTGGAGAAGTAGATGTGTTCATAGAAGGGCTGTGTGCTGCCCAAACACCCATAAATCAAATTGTATTCTAAATATATCAAGGGAACTCCCATTTAACTTGGCCCTGGAGTAAATGAGTCTGCAAAGTAAATAACATTTTTTGATATAAATAATTCAGCTATTTTATAGATATGGATTTTCACTGTTCTTTATTGTGTCTTTCTAAAGTTTAATTATTTATTTCTGAAGTGAGGCAGTTATAGATTCATGCTGAGAGCCAGGGCTCTCTGCTGGGGGGTCACAGAGATGTGGCTTTGAAACCTAGATTTACCTCTTATAGTGACCTGGGACAAGTTATTTAGCTTTTCTGGGCCTCTGTTGTGGCATTTGTACAAAGAGGATAAAGATGCGTGCAGGAATGTTGTGAAATAATAACTGTAGTCCCTAGTATTGTTTCTGGCGCAAGATAATCAGTATGGTGTAGCACGGTTTGGTATGGTATGGTGTGGCATGGGATGATACACTATGGCCAATTATTGAGTGCCTGGGCAAGACTTTTATTATAAACATATTTGTTATAGACATATTTAAAAGACTAGGAACCATAGAGCATCCTAGGATGCTCTAGTCCAGTATACTCTCTTCTCCAGTTAACTAGCAAAAAAACAGAAATGGAGGTGTGACTCAAATGGTAGAGGACCAACTAAGAGTGAAAAGGCCATGTGAAAACACAAGACCGAGAGTTCAAGCCCCAGTAGCAACACACATACACAAAACAGGAACTAAGACCACATAGTTTGGAAACCGACACACAGGCCACCAAATGGGTCACATAAATACAATGGAAGAGACTACAATTGAGAGGTCCTAAAACTTGTGTTATGCAGAAATATGGACTGAAGCTTCATCTCCGAGACCCCTACGCCTTCACCCCCATGCTAGAAGAAGGCAGAGGAGGCAAGGTGCCCAGGTCCCTTCTACTGGGCACAGACATGGCAGAAAACCAGAAGCAAATCACCCAGTTCTCATGGAAGGATGCCCAGGTAGGGAAAGCAACCACAGATGTATCCTTTGTTGTGCCTTACCAGCCTGGAGAGGCTCTTGAAAGGAAATGAGCCTTGAAAAGAGATGAACTGCCCTAGGACCTAGGACACAATGTCCTGGAGGGTTTCAGTCTGTCCAAACCTCTGATCTAAGACACTTCAAGGAAAAAGGGTAGACAGAGATTAAGAGCAGTGGACACTGGAGCCCCTGGGGCTTGTGTGTATGCGGGTGTCCATAACTGAATTTCAAAATGGAACCCTTCATACATATTCACACTATGTTCACCTTCTAGCTCTCTTGATGTCTGACAGTTCCAAAGGAGGATAAAGGGGCAGATGAGAAATAAGTGAGGCTTGAATGAACAGGAGCAGGAATTTAGGGCAAGAAAATATTCATTCCTTCAATTTGGCATCAATCCCCTGGCACCTAAGGCAAGAAAGTGTCTGTGGTACTGGGCAGCCCTGTGAAAGAAAGGACACACACTGGATGGAGAAGGTGCGCTGTGTAGGATTGTAGCTGAGGAATCTGCTGGGTAGCTTTGTCCAGATAAGTCACAAGTGAAGTAGTGGATCTGGTGTGCTAGGTGCTACAGATATGGAGAGTTCTCGCAAAGGCCATGTTTTTGTACCTAACCTGGACATGCACTGAAGATATAGCATTGAATCTCAGCCAAGAGGATGCATTTTTGCAAGGAAAACCTAGGTTTGTGGAGTCAATGCATGCTGTTTTGTGTTATGTTTAATATTAGGCAAAACCTAGAGAACAGACATGTGGCACTCATGTACCATGGTTCCTGGCTCTGATTCTTCATCCAGAGCTTTCCGAGCCTGGCTGATGAACAGAACTATCCCAGGGCTGAGGATCTTCCAAGTCCTTCTCACATGATTGTTTTGTTCACTGAGCTAGGAACAACTATCTCCACCCTCCTTCAGATCCTGCCCATTTTACACGCATCAGATGGGAGTCAGCACAAGGCCAGGACCCTGAGCCTATAGGACATTAGTGGTGACCTTGCCTGCTAGTGACTCCACAAGCAGGAACCAGGCTTGTTTCCCACTGTGGAGATGAAGGAGCCCGATTTCTTATTTGGTCTTGGCAAGGTGTTATTTTTACAGACCTGCTCTAGAGAAAGCTGTTGAACTTTATTCTTACTGAAACTTCATGAATGTTCTTCAACACAGAACTCGAGGAAATGCTTCTGGTAATTTCCTGAGTGTATTCATGAGTGTAGTTGAGCCCTAATTAAAACCTCTGTGCTGAGAATCAAGTGAGAGCCCCTAGTAAGGGACTGCCCCCCCCCCCCCCCCCCGCCGGCCTGACCTGTAAAAGGCAGGTGTTGGAAATTGGCTGTGGGAAACAGCTGTGCTGTGATCCCTGGCAGGTGAGAGGCTGCAGGTGACATCAGACTTGCTGGGGCTGGAAACGAGAGCTACCATCTACCAGTCACATACAGCTGAATGCAGAGGGAAACTTCTGCGTGCCTCTACCACACAACCTGCAATCTCAGACGCTTGCCAGTGTCTTGGGGCTGATGTTGCCTGACATTGGCCCCCTCATCCATGGTGGCTGTCTTGTGGCCCAGGCCTCTCTGCCCTCTCCAGGCTGCCTCTGTTACCGATGAAGAAAACTCAGCACAAACAAGCTGAATCATACCTAGAAGCGAGGCCTGAGAGCTTCCCTGTGGGGTGCAGCCAGAGAGGGCAGTATGAGGGCGTGGTGTAGGGAGAGGGTCTTTGTGGGATTCTTAGTGGTAGAGCCTTTACCTAGAGCTCTGTTCTAGGCCTTTCCCAGGTACGAGGAGTTCATGAGCCGCTTGGTGTTAGCCATTGACCCCCTGCTGGATGCAGCCCCGTTGGACATCGCTGCCTTCCAGCACGGCTCCCTCCTGCAAAGGCTCAAGCTGCTGTCCACCCTCAAGCCCCTGGTGAAGGCAGGTGAGTCCCAAGTGTAGAAAGAGGTGGCCTAGACCTTAGCCAGGCTCCAATGTGGCTGCCAATTATGGTCAGTTAATAGGCTGTCATCCATGCAGGATTCCTGGTCTGCAATAAAAACAGAACCCAACACTAAGGCTTGTGCACAAGTAGTTTACTTAGAAGGCTGATCCCTGGGTCCTAATAGAGAAACTGGACAGAAGGAGAGCCAATTCTAGAGAATATGACCACACTGACCACTGTTTGTAGGTGATAAGACACCAGACCCTGCCTAGACCCCCAGAGAAACCTGAGTAATGAACTTGAGGCCCACTCCTGGGAGAAGGGAAGGAAATGTCCAGCTATCAGGCCATTCCCCCACTGGTCAAGGGATGCCTCATGGGATATTAACTCCTGTACTTCTGGGCCATGCATCTGTGAGCAATTCATGATGGTGCCAGAAAAGCCCAGGGTAGAAATGAGGCTCATTGTACAAGGCTGAAGTAAGGTGCTGTTAGGGTTTCCATATGTGGAAATAACTTCATGGAGCTCATCCCTATGGCCACACCTAGAACAAGATATCAGGACCAAGGAATCTGAAGCGCTACTTCCTTACAAGAAGGATACTAGATTGAGCTCAGTTAGGAAAAGTTCTGCAATTAATTGGTGATGTCTGCATGAGTGTGAGAAAGGAAGCCTCGCCAAGCATGCTATTGTTTTCTACTGCCTTGCAGGATGGACAGACCAATTTAGCATCTAGAAAAATACCAAATCAGGTAGCTCTGTTCACAAGGAAACAAAACCCATGAGACTCCAATGGCATCTGAAAATAAATACTTATTTCCCATGTGTCTGTGTGGTTCAGCTGACCCTAGCTGGCTCAGCTGATCTGATCTGGTCTCATGTATATATGGTGGCTGGAAGAAATCAATGGGGGCAGCTCCACTACAGGAAAATCAGTGCCCATAAACTTGCAAATGCTTTACGTATTCCACTGAATCCTCACAATTGTCCTTGAGAGTATTAAATACTACTACAGTTTTACAAAGAACCAGGCTCAGAGCTGTTGAAAATGGGCCCAACACCTAGGAAGAGACGGAAACTGTAGCGTGCACTTGCCATGCTAGCCTGCCTCCCTCTCATTCATTCCTGGGAAGCAGAGTCTAATTTGGTTGATGTTTGGGGTTCTCTTTCAGGCCGTACTTTGGGAGCCCAGCTTCCCCAGTATTACCAGGTCCTCACAGCCCCAATTACTAAGGTAAGCATTGCCAAGAGCACTGCCAAGCCTGCACCCATGGATTCCTGGGATTCCTCCTGCCACCCAGGCTCCTGAGCCCTTCTCCTGCGGCTTTACTCTCCAGGTGCTGGATCAGTGGTTTGAGTCTGAGCCTCTAAAAGCTACTCTGGCAACAGATGCTGTAATTGGAGCCATGACAAGCCCCTGCACTCCAGGGAGTGGGTGAGTGAGGGCACTCTGGAGGAGCAGCTAGAGCAGAAAAGGGCAGGTCCCCAACACTGCCATTCACTGAGCTTACCCAGCATGCCAGGCACCAGTTCACCTAGCAGAGCCACATCTGAAGTGGGGTTCAGAGAAGGGAATTATCTTGCCCCAAGTCACACAGCTAGTAAATGGCAGAGCTGACTTCTAGTCCAAGTTGTCCACCCCACCCCCACCATCTTCCTTTTTGGCTACTCTCCTCTGTGCTTCACTAGGAACAAAACTCCCTGCCATCAGTGTCCTTTCTCTCCCTCTCATCTCCCTGTGTCCTTCCTTCCTTCCTCTCCCTCCCCAGCTCCTGCAAAGGCATAGGTCCCCTTTCTCTTTCCCCTGTCCTCAGGCTCCAGGACACATTCACACAAAGCCTCCTACAGACAGGAAGCTGCCATGTCTGTGAGCCAGCTGTGTGCTTACGGCCCAGAGAGGAGCCACAGACACAGTAAATCCTGTGATGAGGTAGGACTTAGAGAGCCCCTTGTAGAAATGGAAGGGCATGTGTGTATCAGGAGGGAGAGAGGGTTTGTCCAATGTGGAGCCATTTTCCGTGCACTGGAAGTTGCTATCCATGTGCCTTGTCTTGGAAGGGAGGGGAAGCTCTCTCCAGAAGTAGCTGCTGGGCACCCATTGAGAGAGCCCTGAATTCCCCAGAGGCTGAAGCAGTGGTTGGCACCTTGGCCAAACTCTCATCAAATAGTCAAGCTGCATCCCTCCAGCTGGAGCCTCTGTCCCCTTGGGGGTCTTTGGACACTTGATTTATCAACTGTGCCTTTAAGCAATTTGTTTTTTACATTCGTGTGTGTGTGTGTGTGTGTGTGTGTGTGTGTGTGTGTGTGTGTGTGTGTGTGCATGTGTGTGTGTCCTGGGGCTTGAACTCAGGGCCTAAGCACTGTCCCTGAGCCTCTTTGTGCTCAAGGCTAGTGCTTTACCACTTGAGCCACAGGGCCACTTCTGGCTTTTCTGAGTAGTTTATCGGAAGTGAGAGTCTCACGGACTTTCCTGCCTGCACTGGCTTTGAACCACAGTCCTTGTATCTCAGCCTCCTGAGTAGCTAGGATTACAGGTATGAGCTCCTGGCACCAAGCTTTCACACTTTTTGGGGGGTCATTTGTGGGGCCTGAACTCTGGGCCTTGGCTCTGTCCCTCAGCTCTTCAGTTCAAGGCTATAGTGCTCTACCACTTGAGCGACAGTGCCATTTCCAGCTTTTACTGCTTACGTGGTACTGAGGAATCGAACCCAGGGCCTCATGCATGCAAGGCAAGCATTCTACCACAGCCTCTTTTACATTCTTCTAATAATGATGAATGGAGCACTTGCCTATCCTGGATGTTGGGATGTGGTAGTGAATGGACTAGAAATCCTAACCAGAACAGGAGAGACTCAAGCAAGCAGTGCTAAAGAAGGGCCTAAATGTCATGACGTCAGGTCCAACTGGGAAACTTATGCTGAGGTTAAAAAAAAAAAAGCAAGAATTCCTCAGAAGAAGAGATGCTTGATCTGAGGTAAGAGGAAGAACTTGATGAATGAAAGACGTGGGAAGAAGGGACTCCAGGCTGGCAGCTAGGCACAAAAGCTGGACTTGAACAGGCGAGTGTTCCATTTAGTGAGTGGAAAAACGCCTGGTTTTTCCAGGGGAAAGTATGAGGGGGGCAGGGGACAAGGCTGACCTCAGGCAGGGTCAGAGGCCACTCAAGGAGACTGGCCACTACCCTAAGAGCAGCAATGAGCCAGTGACGTCTCAGGAGCTCATTGGGTTCTGAGATTCAGGCTCCGAGTTCATGGGCAGGGGAGCAAGTACAGAGGGGGCTCCTGCTGCAGTGTGAGGAAGAGAGGAGAGGGGGAGGGGCTGAGGCAGTGCTCTGAGTGCTCCATACAAGGCAGCACTGGACTGGATGTAGATAGCTAAGAGACCAGTCCGGGTCAAGGGTAACACTTCAGTGTTGACAGGAAACTGAAGGCATCGTTCATGAGGATGGAGAAGACTGAAGGAGAAACAGCTTGAATGATGGGGAAAGGTTTCAGATGCCTGCCTGTCCCCGCACCCCCCAAAAAAGCATCCAAGCAGAGATGTGTGCTCATAGCTAGAAACCTGCTGGAGCTCAGGAGAAGGTGGAACCCCAGGAGTGGGCACCTCCTCCATGCTGATAATTAAGCTCTTCGTAGAAGCTCATTTAAAGACCTCATGGAGAGGCCAAGGGTGCAAGACAGAAAGGGGTATTTGTAACTAAGACTCAGGGAACAGACTCTCACCTGCAGCCTGCGATGCTGTGCTCTGTCCTCAGGTATGTGCTGTTGCATCATGTGATGGGGGGTCTGGAAGGGACGCGGGGCGCCTGGGGCTATGTCCAAGGAGGCATGGGTGCTGTCTCTGATGCTATTGCCAGCTCGGCCACTGCGCATGGAGCAAGTATCTTCACTGACAAGGTGAGAGCCCTTTCCACCTCTAGCCCAGGCTAGAATGGGGTCTTACATTTGGAAGGGTCCTCATTCTATTGATGGACAAGGCCAGGCTCAGAATCCAAAGATGACCCTTGTGCTACCTGCTGGAGGCCGAGCAGTTGTCAGGCACCGAGCCATGTTTGGGCTGAGGCTGCCCATGTAGGGGCTGGGACAAAGCTTTCCTGAGAAGCGGCTGAGTTTGGATGGTAGATTTTGGATGAGGAAACCTGCGTGCCCAGAGTTGTGGAAAAGATCTAACCCCAACTTTCCCCTTGGGTGGATCTCGCTGGTGGCTCCAGCCGGTGGCTAAGGTGCAGGTGAACCACGAGGGCCGTGTTGAAGGAGTCCTGCTGGAGGATGGTCTGGAGATCAAGAGCAGAGTGGTGCTGTCCTGTGCGTCACCACAGGTCACCTTCCTGAAGCTGACACCACAGGTAAGCAGGGAGTGCGGAGGTAAGATGTCTTCTCAGACAGGGCTTGGTTAATGGGGGAATCAGGGGAACTCAGGCTACATGAGCGTTGGAGATGCAAATACTGCATCTCCTTGTTTGGAGAAGGAGGTAGGATGCAAATAGAAGAGAATCATGGAGGTCCAGAGAAGTAAGGCCATCTAGATCATTGCTGTCCAAACTTGGCTGAACCCTTGCTAGAACTGAGTCTGGTTTCTGTCTGCCTAGAGTCATTACTAGAAAATTTCCCATTATCCAGAATTCTCCCTTTCCATCAACTCTTAATTCTACTGCCTGTGTCAATAGCCTACTGCTGTATTTGTGCTACAAAAGAACCACAGTACTTTCAGGCAGATAAGAAATCAGCTAGCAGACCAGGAGAACTGCTCATCTTGTCTGAATTTGATTGCTCTGGGCTTTCATTTCACCTACCATCACCATGGTGCAGCCTGTGGGCTCCGCTTGTCTTGGCTGGACTCATTTGTATGTGTGAAAGTTGGCCGTCTATGGTTGGTGCAGGACAGTTTCTGCTAGAAAGACCAGGGTAGCCAGACCTTTTTCCAGCACAGTGGTCCAGGCCTGTGCTTCTGGCAAAGGGAAAAAGCCAGAAAGCTCAATCATCATATAGTTTGATCCGTTTGCATCTTATTTGCTAACTTTTGTCAAAGCAAATCCCACATGGAGCCCAGGGGTCAGAGGTGAGGGCACTTTACAGGTGCATGGAAAGGGGTATGCACCCCGGAAAGGCTGAGATATAGAGCAATTGCTGCAATTGCCCCCAACTTCCTGTCCTCCAACACTAAGGTAATGAAGCTCCAGCCACTTGGGGATTTATTCTTTGGGGACAGAGCACTAGTTTTTTTCTGAATATTTCCACTTCCAAAAATTCCTCAACAAACATCTGTTCAACGTGTCCTATTAAGGCAATTCTGGGATCGCAAGACTCTCGGGAGTTTATAGACCAGAAGAGAAAAGAGAGAGGTATGTGAACTTCTGGCTCTGGCCCTCGCCCTGGCCTTGGACTATGAGCTCCTATAGGTAGGATCTCTGCAAAACTCAGAGGATGGAATGGCTAGCTTAGAATGGGAGTAGCCAGGAAGGCAGATCAGACTGAGCTCTGAAGAGCATTTCCAGAGGCAGAGGCTGAAAGACCACCAGCCTGAGCAAGTAATTCAGGTCCTGATGACTCTAGGCCTTTCACAGCACCTTCTCCCTCAGGACTGGCTTCCAGAGTCTTTCCGGGAGAGAATCTCCCAGCTGGATACACAGTCTCCTGTCACCAAGATCAATGGTATGTAGTCTGTGATTGACGTTATCTGAGCAGGAAATTTCCCAGTCTCTCTTAACCTACCCACTTCAATCCTTCATCCTCTGACTTCCAGCTCTGCCCTACTTACCCCGACCCTCCCCGATTGAAAGGAGAAACACATTTTCATGCCTGCAGACTCCCAAACCACCATCTAAAGGAGCAGGGTGATGATTGTTGAGGGAAGACCCTGGAGAACAGGGGCCTGACCCTCCCCTTGGGTCCCTCAGTGGCTGTAGACAGGCTGCCCAACTTCCTGGCAGCCCCCAGTGCTCCCAAGAACCAGCCGCTGCCCCATCACCAGTGTTCCATCCACCTGAACTGTGAAAACACGCTGCTCCTCCATCAGGCCTTCGAAGAGGCTGTGGGTGGCCTGCCCTCCCGCAGGTGGGTGAGCCGGAAGGGAGATGGGCCCTGGCCTGTGTGTCTCGATGCAGAGACCTGTGGTGGCTGTCCAGACACGTGAGAGGACTGGCCTCTTCTGCCTAGTGTTAAACCCTCACAACGCCAAGGGTGGATCTCCCTAAAACCACACTTACTTTCCAAGGACAGGAAGTGTATCCCAGGCAAGAGATCCATGGCCCAGGGCTGGCAGGGAGGAAGAGGGAGACATGGCAGGGAGTGTCACGGGTCAGTAGAGGAACAGCGCTGCACAGAGGACATTCTGGAGAGGGGGAGATCGTTCTTTGAGTCAGCCACCTGACAGAGGGTGCATGCTCCCTGAGCCCCTGCCCCATGTTCATGAGCCTCTTCGTGCAAAGCCTCCCCCTGCACCACTGTGACTCCATCTTCCCAGAGCAGGTGGGGCACGGTGGGGCCCACGCCTTTCCATCCCTCCATCAGCCACCAGACTTTCGCCAAAACCTGTCTGGCAAGACTGCACACTAGGCATGGGCTGAAGGGCCTGCAGTGTGACACAGACACAAAGCTAATGATAAGTGAGGCACCCGGACCCACAGTGAACAAAGGTCCTCAGAGACAGGCCCTCAGCTTGGTGTTGTTTGGCCCACTCACAAGACAGCACCAGGGCCCAGAGGGACACACTTGGATGAACCCTGAGCCCCTGCGGCTAGCCTCTTCACAGAGGCCCATCGGCTGGCCAGACCCTGGGTAGAGAATGGGGGAGACAGGAAGGCAAGGACAGGCTGGATCAGAGCAGAGTCCTGGAGCGGGTGCAGGCGCAGCTGCTGGGGTGGGGGGAAAGGAGGCAGATGGTCCTGCAGGCACTAAGCCCCTCAGGTGAAGGCCCCCTTGGCCTCAGTGGCCCAGCAATGGCATCATCCCAGGGTCTTCATTGGTCTCCAGTCACTCCAGAGCAGCCCCCAGCCTGACCTTGGCTCTTCCTCATACCACAGGCCTATGATCGAGCTCTGCATCCCGTCCTCGCTGGACCCCACCCTGGCTCCACCCGGCTGCCATGTCATCTCCCTCTTCACCCAGTTCACACCCTACACATTGGCAGGAGGCAGAGTCTGGGATGAGCAGGAGAGAAATGCCTATGCAGACAGAGGTAAAAACGCCACCCTATCCAGTCCCCAGGACTGCTCCTGGCCTTGGGACCTGAGGGAAGAGAAGTCCCCAGGAGAATCTCACATCATCATAGTGAAATTCTGTTCTAGGGTCAGACACTGGGCTAAAAAAAAAAGCCAAAAAAATGTCACAGCTCCTGCCCTCTTGCTGCTTATGGTCTAGTGAGGGAGATTTAAGAAACCAATCATCAGAGAAGCACATGTATTATAGAGCTAAAGGAGGGAGCCTTAAGTCAGAGAGACAGGAAGGCTTTCAGAAGATGGGGCGTTTGAGTTGGGTTTTAAAGGATGAATAGGAGTTGACTGGAGAACAGAGGGCTCTGCTTGAGCAAAATAGTGGGGGAGGGGATGGAAGCAATAGACACACACACACACACACACACACACACACACACACACACACACACACACACACACATTCATAAGGAAGCAAGAACAAATGCTTAAGACTGGGCTGGCCAAACACCCACAGTACTTTTCTGCTGAGTTGTTTATTTGCCTATGGATTGTTTGTTTGTTTTGATGTTTTACTTATTGAGGCATAATTTGCATAGGATACAATTTAGTGAGTTTTAAAGGAGTTTTAGTAAATTTGCAAGTCATACCGCCATCATGCGCCTTCCCCTTCCTAACGGCATCTCCTTCCCCGGCTTGGAACTCTCCAGTGTTTGACTGCATTGAGGACTACGCCCCAGGCTTCAAGGCCTCTGTGGTGGGCAGAGACATCCTCACACCACCCGACCTGGAGAGGATCTTTGGGCTTCCTGGAGGGGTGAGTACAGGCCTGGGGTCCTCCTCACCCCATCCCTGCCCCCCCCCACACACACTTTCTCTGGTGGCTAATGGTGGTGATAGTTGACAAGGGACAGAGACACAGACAACTCCAGAGAAAGTAAGTAGGCCTGGGGTCCTTCGGCCTCTATATCCCCATCGGCCTCTCCCAGAGTGGGGGCTCGATCTTGAAGGAAGCCCGTTCCCAGGTTCTCATTTTATCAAACACAGCACACTGAAGTCCAGTCTGGCAACCAGCAGCTGTGACTGCTGCTGAGCCCAGCATGGCAGCTGGGCCAGAATGAGACCGCCGCAGGTGCACAGTGCACTCCAACTGGGAGACAGCAAGAAGCAAGCTGGAACTGATGATTTTAGGTTGATTTCTTGCCACAAGGATCGTATTCTTAGATCCAGTAGGCTAAATAATATGAACATTAATTTCACCAGTTCATGTTTACTTTTTGTGTGATACTAGAATTTGAACTCAGAGCCTTGAGTTTGCTAGGCAGTTACTCTACTATTTGAACTTTGCCCCTAGCCCTTTTGTTGGTGCTGGTATTAGAGCTTACACGCAGGACCTGGGTATTGTCCCTTTGTCTCTTCACTCAAAGCTGGTGCTCTAGTACTTGAGCCACAGCTCCATTTCCAGCTTGTTGTTGTTGTTGTTGTTGTTAGAGATAAGAGCCTTATGGAGTTTCCTGCCCATGCTGGCTTCAAACCACAATCCTCAACTCTCAGATTCCTGAGTAGCTAGGATTATAGGGGTGAGCCTCTGGTGCCTTCCCTCCCCCTTCTCCCTCTCAGAACTTTTACCTTTTTGTTTTGCCAGGACCTCAATCCTTGTATTCATGCTTCCCACCTCCCTGGGATAACAGGCGCACACCACCTCATGCAGCTCTTTATGAGTTGAGATGGGATTTTGTAAACTTCCTCCCCACCAGCTCAAGGCTGACCTTGAGCTCTGAGCCTCTTGCTGGCAAGTTGCTGGTTTGACAGGCATGAACCACCACACCTAGCCTGCTTTTACTAGTAAATCTAAAATCACACAAGCGGTGGAGGTCATCTTGTTTTACTGGGCAGGGCTGATCTGAATACAGAGTGGAGGAAGACCAGCTAGAAAGGAATCGGCGGTATTGATGGCACATGGGGCTGGTGGGGCGAGAAGTTTTGGTGACCGCATGCATGCGCTCGCTGGGTACAGAGGCTGTGAAGGCTCCATCTCTAGGGCCGGGGACAGGAAGGTGGCCTTGTCACAGAGGCAGGAAGGTGGGAGAAAAACAGATTTGAGGAAGGGCTGGCTCTGTTTGGGGTCAGTGAGGGGCTGCAGGACGATACCCCACAGACGCTGCTCTCCTTGTCCAGGGCTCCCCCACAGCCTGGGCTTTCCGCCCCCCTCTGCCTCCCTCCTCAGCCCAGAGCTGGTCTCGCCCAGGCCAACAGAGCAGAACTGCACTCGGCCCTTGCCATGCCGTGGCCTCCTGCCACGGAGCGGGACTCCCCTGGTGCTTGGGCCCCAGAGGAAGGCTCAGGTGGGAAACCTAACAAAAGATATGTTCTGGCAGAAGCATGTGCCAGCAGCCAGAGCGAGACAAGCTCTCCGGGTCATCAGACAGACTGTGCGGGATTCGGGGTCTTCATCAAACCCACACAGTGCCCCCTTTGCTCCCCCACTCAGTCCCCTGCTCTCCAAAGAGGCTCCCACCCTTGTTTCTTCCAGAAAAAATGCCTTGGGAAAATTCAGACCACCCCCCCCCCCCCCACACACACACACGAGGACATGACTCTGTTCTTGCTCTTCCCCTTCCCTTTCTGAGTTTGGAGAATCCAGGGAAATACCTGGGAAGAAAGGCCTTCCATAGAGAGCCAGATAGGTGAGAAATCCAGGCAGGGCAGTAAGGATGGCAATCAGTACTCCTGTGCTAACTACTGCGGCCCTGCCTCTACAGAACATATTCCACTGTGCCATGTCTCTAGACCAGCTCTACTTTGCCCGCCCTGTACCCCTGCACTCTGGCTACCGCTGCCCTCTCCCAGGCCTGTACCTCTGCGGAAGTGGGGCCCATCCTGGTGAGTGGCATCTGATTCCACCTTTTCTGTGGGCAGTGAGGGCTCTTGGGAGATCAGAGATCTGTGGACAGACAAGGAGGAGGGGCAGAGAGGCAGGGTGTGGCATCCCCAGGATCAGAATCCTCAGTGTGCCCCTGCCAGGCTGCACAGCCTCAGCCTAAGGCACCACCCTGCCCTGCCCTGCAGCCCTCTCTCCCAATTCTAATTTGGGGTTGTGTGTGTGTGAGAATTATGTCCCTCGGTGTTCCACCTTCTGGAGACAGAAAGGACCAATAAAGTTTTCAACTTTAAAATTCCTCCCTAAGTCAACTTCAGATCGAACTGACCTCACCAAGGCCACCTTGTGCCGGAGGTGCCCTGTCTGAGCTGTGGGCCTCCTGTCTTCCTTACAGCCCTATTCTTGCATTTCTGCTTTGCCTGCAGAGGGCTTCCTTATCTGGTAGGTGGGCTCACAGACTGGGCCTACAGCCGACTATGGACCATAGCCTGCCCTCCTTCCTTCTCCCTCCCCCTCCTACCCTCCATGGACAGAAGCCTTCAGGGAGCCCCAGTCTGCTGGGCATTTGCCCCAGCCCCACCTCTGCCTCTCCCTGACTGGTGTTCTGAGCAGAGCTTTGGTTCTAGGAGGCGGTGTTATGGGCGCCGCCGGACGCAATGCAGCCCATGTGGTCTTTGAGGACCTCAAGAACATGTGATGCTGGGCCAACAAGGAGAAGAACTCATCCCAGAACTTCAAAGACCCCGAACTGGGCCACGACCCAGAAACCTCTGCTCCCAAGAATGCTGTATGAGGAAGCCATCTATAAGCTGAGCCCGTGTCAAAGCAGCGTGCCAGTTACCCTGTGCCCCAGGCCTCCCGAACAAACTGGGTTTGTTTTATTAAAAGCAATGTTTTGTCGGACACTTGCGTGGCTCGTGCCTATCATCTCAGATACTCGGGAGGCTGAGATTTGAGAGTCGAGGTTCAGAGCCAGCCTAGGCAGACAGATCTAAGAAGAGACTCATCTCCAGCAAAAAGCTGGAATGGAGGTGTGGCTCAAGTGGTAGAGAATCAGCATTGAGCACAAAAGCCAAATAGGAATGCAAAGTCCTGAGTTCAAGCCCCAGGACGGGCAAGAGAAAGAAAAGGCATTGCTTCATACAGATCATTGGCTTGCATTTTTTTTTAAACACAACTGTGTCAAAACAGGTGGCCAGATGAACTCATCAAGCTTCTCAGTGTTCTATCAGTTTGAAACAGGCCATTTGACCAATGAAAGGTCCATGCATCCTCCTCTCTTCCTCTTGGGCCCTACTTCAGCTGATTGGAGGACTATCCTGCCCAGGTCCAAATAACGTTCTCATCCATGTAAGAATGGACCACATCATCCACAGAAGCATGGATCTGAATGAGGCTTGGTACCCTGAGACATCAAAACCTCTGGCTCCGAAAGGCACTGTGGGATCGCACCTGTAATCCCAATAGTTGAGAGACTGAGGCAGGAAGATCATTCACAAGGCCAGTCTGGGCTACATAGGAAGGCTCAAAAAGAAAACAAACAAACAGCCAATAGAAAACCTCCAAGAAACAGCAATCAAGGAAAGCGTGTACCAGAAATTCAGTCCCTTGAATTCAATGCCAACTCAGAAATAGTGAGAGCAAAATTTTGGTAGAAAATGAAATATAGGTTTAAGTGAAGATAACACACTGTTCTTTCTCAGGGGGAGGATGAGGTTTTATTATTATTTTTAATCCCTTGGTGCCACTTGTTCTCTCGTGTTAGTCCTGATGTCAGTCTTCTGAGTTGTATTCCTTGCTGTCCTGAATGTCCCTTCACTCCCGTGGTCAGTGACACGAGGACTGGAGCACCATGACTTGACTTGGGGCAGTAAAGCCCTTCTTGAGTTTCCTCACATGATTTAAGGGTAGGGAGGTGGTCAAAGAGAAAGAAAGGGGAAAATGTCTTTAAGTGACTTCAAACATGCCTAACTAAAGCAGGCTAGTCAGGTAAAGTAAATTAGCAATTGGGTCAACCCAAGAGTTGTGACCATAGTTACATGCTGCCCTTGTCCCTCAACTACAAAGTAGGTTCCAGAACATTGTGACTCTTATTTCCCATGGGCTAAACCTGCCATGTCACTAAAACCTCTCAGTATAAATCTGGGACATTATAGAACCAGTTAAGTTGAAAAGAGTCAAGAGAAATGTCCTCTTGCTAGCGCACCTTCCTCTTCCCAGCCACCTTCTCCAGTGTCAGGACCAAGGTCCCTGTCAGCAGCAGCAACTCCTCTGGCAGACAAGCTAGAAGCTGCTCTGGGCATCTCCTCCTTTCTTTCCTCAGGCACATGGATGGGGAGGCACTGTATCTACCTTCCTGGTTCCTGTTGAGAAGCCTGGAAGTCTCCTGGGTAAAGAGCTGCATTAGTCTAGCTTCAGTGTAGCATCACCTTCTGGGTCATGCTTTAGCCTCACATCTGGAAGGTAATAAGCACCCAGATCTCAGCGCTGCTCATTTCATGGCAAAGATGCTCCTGTCACTGGCATTGTGCAGAGACAGGCTTCTCACCCAGTGCTGCGTCCGGCACCCCCGGAGCAGCGGGGCAGCACAGGGCACAGAGAGCTTCAGGTCCCTCCAGCTTCTCCAGTGACCCTTCCCCTTCAGCACAGGTGCGACCAGCGTCTCAAGCTTGTTGAAAACTGAATTTGGGCCCCAACTGCTGGTTTGCTTGGATTTACTTTTCTCTAAAGACTTACTAGGGGCCAAAGGGAACAAATGATTGGAAGGAAAGAAAGGAAGAGAAGGAAAACAAAGGAGAGAATGAGAGGGAAGGCAAAAAGGCCATGGGGAGGTTGAAGGGGGGGAGAAGGGAGGAAAAGTAAGGAAGGAAGGAAGGAAGGAAGGAAGGAAGGAAGGAAGGAAGGAAGGAAGGAAGGAAGGAAGGAGAAAAGGAGGAAAGAAAGGAAAGGAGGCAGGCTGGCTAGGGTCTATATCTGACTAATATCTAGCATCTTCACATTCCAGCACACACCCTAGACCACCTCTAACACAAAAGAGAGCAGGAGTGAATTAACCAAATTGGAACTTTGGAAATCCCCAGGAGCCAAGGAAGAATCACATCAGACCTGCTCCTTTAAAAATATCAGTGAGCTGGGTCCTGGTGGCTCACTCCTGTAATCTTAGCTACTCAGGAGGCTGAGATCTGAGGATCCCAGTTCAAAGCCAGTGCAGGCATTAAAGTCCTCATGAGACTCTTACCTCCAATTAACCATTCAAAAACTGGAAGTGGCGCTGTGACTCAAGTGATAAGAGTCTAACCTTGAGCACAAACTGGCTCAGGGATAGTGCCCAGGCTGTGAGCTCAAGCCCAACTACTAACAAAATCAAAATCAAAATCAGTGATTCTTTTTTCTAATGAACAAAAATCATGAACAAGGAACCTTTTTTAATGTAACCAGAAACATAAAACACATACCTAATCTCACCTGCCGAGATAAACCCTGGTTACTATTTTATAATATTTCCAATTAGCCTTTCAAACAGTTGAGATATATTCTATATGGGGGCTTTACATCTGTCTTTCATTTTATTTCATGTCATAAACGCCTCAGTGTCATAAACTTTTTTGGAAAACATTATCTTTAATTGCTGCCTCATATTCTCCTATAAAGATGAGCCAGAATTTATTATGGAACCTTGAGCTTGACTTTGGCCTTGATTACTAATTAGGACCAGCCAAAGGCCTAACAGCTCTTCTGTGATGGTTACCCCTTCTTCCACAAAGCCTGTCTTCTCCATCTTGGATGACAAGGTGCAGCTGTTTTCTAACAGGCAGGAGTTGGAGGAAGTGAGGGAGAGGGAGTGGAGTGAGCACTGCAAGGAAGAATTTCCCACTGTTCGGAGATTTCTCATCGGTGAAAGATAGCATTTGGTCCAGATGGGGAGACAAGATGAGGCCCGGCACTATGGGGGGGCAGGGCTCCTAGAAGGCCTCAGCTCATGCCAACCCGCTGAGCCGTGTGGTTAGTCTTAACTAAAGTGATGACTCCACACATTGGCTATGAATAAAAACAGGTCCCTGCCTGCCTCCAGTGCATAAAACTCTTTACCAGGATAAGTCAGGGCCCTGTCGTTACCTGATTTATAGTTACCTGTCTCCGTGCAGCAGTCCTGAGGGAGCCTCAAGCGTGCCGGAAGCTCACGTGGGTAAGTCATTATGCTGGCCATCACCCGGCAGCCTCCTGCCATGAAGGCCCTGGGGGATCGTGACCAGAGGCTCCAGAGACCTGTGAGGCTTTTCAGCTGGGGGAGGGATTTGGCTGTCTTGGTGGGAGGAACAGCAGATGTGGCTAAGCAGCTGTGGGCCTTGTGACTTTGTGAAGCAGCTGACAACTCTTGAGTTCTTCTGTGGGACATTGTATCACCCCTGTGGGATGCAGGGGGGAGACCAGCTGAGCACAGGGACACATTGGTGGGGCAGCGGGGGTGGGGTGGAGAAGAAACATGGAAAAAATTTAAAGGAACACACACTTTTTTTTTAAGGGAGAAATGCACATGGACAATAAACCTGCGTGGGAAAAATTAACTGCATAAGGAATGCAACTAGAGGCCAAATAATCATGTTTTACCTATAAAATGGAGACAATTATTTATAACAGAAAATCGCCAGTAGGATTGAAAAAGACACTCTGTGCTGGCATCACCAGCCAGCACATCCATTGTGTTTTGATGTTTATTTCACATCTGATCCCAAAAAGGATTATGATATCACCAAGGATTTAAGTGCAAAGATAGTCACGCAGTGTTATTTGCAATGCCAAAATATTGGAGGCAGCCTAAATATCTGCCAAAAAGAGAATTGCTTAATCATGATATGCTATCTGTGATGGAATGTCAAATGGCAATTTTTTAATTACATTTTTGACAATCCTTTTTTTTTTTTTTTTGCCAGTCCTGGAGCTTGAACTCAGGTCCTGGGCACTGTCCCTGAGCTTCTTTAGCTCAAGGCTAGCATGCTACCACTTGAGCCATAGCGCCACTTCTGCCTTTTTCTGTTCATGTGGTACTGAGGAATCAAACCTAGGGCTTCATGCATGCAAGGCAAGCACTCTACCACTAAGCCACATTCCCAGACCAACAATCCTTTTTTGATCACGTGGAAAAAAGTTAATAAAGAGCAAGATGTAGTATGATTACAATGCTGGTGATTGAGAGATGGTAGAGATAAATGACATATGTTCATATATACTTAAGATATATATATATATGTATGGAAACAGAAACAAGGAGAGACAGTGAGAAAGACAAAGATGGAGAAGAAACGGGGAGAGACAGTGCACACCCCAGTATTAGCAATAGCCTGAAGTTTTCCGGCCACTTGGTGACAGTGTGGGGAATAGTCCTTACTATCCTCATGGAATCTAAAAAGCAACCCCAAAGAAAATAGATGGGGCTTGGAAACTTTGTTCACAATGGTTACCCGGGCCTATTCCAAGTGATTTGTGACTTCTCTCTTCCTTGGCATATATTTTTTCAGAAGATTTCAGACACAGTGCCAGCCTTGGAGGTCCTTGGTGGAGATGTGGGGTTCTCCTCACAGCTCGGAAGGGAAGCTGGCAGGCTGCTGGTGCTGCTGCAGCCCAGCAGGAATCCTGTGGTCTTGGAAAGAGGCTACAGAGGTAGACTCACCCAGACTTCCTCTGGCTTTATCTGAGTTCTGTCAGCTCTGAAAATCAAGTTATCAGATCAGCAGCTTGGTTGCTGATTACATAGGCCTCTGACTGATAAAAGAATTGGAAGATGAATTAAATGATACTGAGCAAAGGATATTTGCTTAGTATGCACAATACCTTCTAAAGCAAAAGTAACAAAGGAAGCTGCAATGGGAGAAGGTATTTGAGCCAGATTTCTTCTCCATATTCGGTACACATTGGCCTTTCTTTCTTTTTTGGGGGGGGGGGGTCCAGTCGTGGGGCCTGAACTCTGGGCCTGGGCGCTGTCCCTCAGCTCTTCAGCTCAAGGCTAGCGCTCTACCACTTGAGCCACAGCACTGCTTCCGGCTTTTTTCTTTTTGCTAATGTGGTGCTGAGGAATCGAACCCAGGGCCTCAGGCATGCAAGGCAAGCACTCTACCACTGAGCCACCTTCCCAGGCCTTTCTTTCTGAATGATCCTCCAAACCTCCAGAGAATTGCAGGTGGTTCCAGTACTGTTGTGAATAAGGGGGATGATGGCGCCTTCCTTACAGACGGGAAGTGAGGCTGATGTGTCCACATAGCTCACCAACAGATGCATTCCATGTGACCACACAGTCCAGCAATTCCGCTCACAGGAAAGTCACCAACAGAATGTCTATGTGTCCATCAGAGGACACACGCAGGTTGAGTATCCCATAGGGACAATTCATGGAGCTAAAGTATTTCAGATTTCAGTGTTTCTTAGACTTTCAGTGTTTGCATAGATCTTACTGGTTGGGTATTCCTAATCTGAAACCCCCCCAAGTCTCCCCAAATCTGAAACTTTTGAGCATCAACACTCAAGGCAGGTGCGATGGTACACTTCTGTAAATACAATCCCCGGAAGCCTGAGGTAGGAAGATCTCAGGTTTCAGGCCACCCTGGGGTAAGATAGGCCACCCTGAGTTCTAAGATAGCCTGAGAGACAATGACACCCTGTCTCAAATAAAAGTCAGGTTTTCGAGCATTTTAAATTTGGTATCCTGTACTAAGGTGCAGATAATAACACTATTTGTGATACCTCCAAACCGGAAGCTACCCAATGCATATCTACAGTAGAATGGATACGTAAACTGTGACTCGTGGACAAACTCTTAAAAACCACGTGCAACAGTATTACACTAAATCAAAGCAGCCAGGCACAAAATAATATATATTGTAAGATTCCTCATAAAATGTACACACATAGACTAAGGAAATCTAATCTATGAGAAGTTCCCCTTCACCAGTTTTAGGGGGCTTAGGATGGAGCCTGGAGAGAGCTTGGGGACTAGTGATAGCCCCCGTTTGATCGGGAATTGCTTGAACTTTCTGTATGGTACGTTGCCACTTTCTACATGTTTATTATTCTTCAATAGAAGGTTTTGAAAAGAACAATTTAGTATCTGGATCACAGTACATCCTGACTATCCACATCTTAGTTTCTAGCAAATCCTTACATCTGAGCAAAGACACTGAAGGGAAAACAGAAATAGTAAAAGAAGGAGAAAGAAGTATGGGTATTATTGAAGAGAAGTATTGGGTATAAATGAGATCTGTGATTTACTTCTAACCAACAGAATATGACAGAGGTGAAGCCTATGGCACAGAAGATGATAGCATTCACCTTACAGTGATCTCTCTCTCTCTCTCTCTCTCTCTCTCTCTCTCTCTCTCTCTCTCTCTCTCTCTCTCTCTCTCTCTCTCTCTCCACACACACACACACACACACACACACACACACACACACACACACACACACACACACACGGCCCTCTTGTGTAGTTTTCTCATTTCTCTTTGTGTCTTTGCCCCTATTTTTCTCCTCTCCTCTCCTCTCCTCTCCTCTCCTCTCCTCTCCTCTCCTCTCCTCTCCTCTCCTCTCCTCCCCTCCCCTCCCCTCCCCTCCCCTCCCCTCCCCTCCCCTCCCCTCCCCTCCCCTCCCCTCCCCTCCCCTCCCCTCCCCTCCCCTCTCCTCCCCTCTCCTCTCCTCTCCTCTCCTCTCCTCTCCTCTCCTCTCCTCTCCTCTCCTCTCCTCTCTTCTCCTCTCCTCTCCTCCACTCTCCTCTCTTCCCCTCTCCTCTCCTTTCCTCTCCTCTTTTCCCCGCTCTTCTTAGCTCTCTGTGAAGAAGCAAGCGTCTGCAACAGGAAATCCCATGTGGAAAACAACTATTTCAGCCCCCAGACGATTGTACCTTTCAATCCTACAGCTCAGATAATCGGTGCTGCCAGTGACTTTGTAAGCCCAGGGCACGGGTGCTTGCTTGCTCAGCAGAGCCTCCAGATGGGAATGCAGCCTGGCCAGCTCCTGGGTGACAAGGCTTGTGTGATTCTAAACAGAGTTCAGCTAACCTCTGCTTGGATCTTGAACCATGGAATCCGGAGATAAAGTGTTGAATGACAGATGATAAAAACAAAAACAACAAAACAGCAAGGGAGAAGACCATTCAGCTATGTACACAATGGGTACAAGATATGTCTGATGATATGAACTGAAAATTATGTTTCAAATTCCAATGTATTCCATATATAATCATCCTTTGATGGGGACCTTGCTTCCATAGTGGTTGGCCATCTGTCCCTTCAGAGGGTTAAACCAGGTTGACCACCGCTGAGGGTCTCAGGCAGATCACCTGGGTTGAGTCATAGTCTCCCCACATTGTATCCTGGGCAGGTTCCGAATAAAAAAAAAATTTTTTTTAATAAAAACATTTTCCCTGATACAAGGCACACAGCGAAAACGAACTCATCTTTCCTTGCAAAATGGCATGTTACTACACTCAGAAACAAAGAGATCAGACAGAGCTGGTAGGCATCTTGGAAACTTCTGAACTTTCTGAGAGCTGGAGAAAGAAATCCACACCATCACAAGCAAAAAAAAGGAACAGATTCCTCTTCCTTCGAAGGCATCCAACATCCTTCCATGTGAGGCTTTCTCAAGCCAGGAGCTTCTGTTCTAGGACCGTGACACAACTTACACACACACACACACACACACACATATCAATACACCAGGGCAGGAGAGAAGGAGGCAGACAGGGCAGTGTGCCAAAGGCAGACATCCGTGTGAGCTGTTGTGCTGTTTTTCTGGCCCAATAAATCAATCTGCCTTTGAAGGCCTCTCCCGGCTCTGTAACTGTAATCGGAACTACCTTCCTTGGGGGAAGTTCATTACGCTCAAGGTCAGGAGACAAGCACTGGTTTTGCAAGTGGAGCACAGATACTCTTCAACTACCCTCAGGCAAAGCCCTGTAATACCTGGCAAACAGCGAAAGACAAATGTGTCTGGAGGCTTGAAGGTATAGGATGCAGTTAACCTGATGGCGCAATGTTAGATTTACAAAAACTCATTTCAGCACCCTCCCTGGACTGCCTCCCCGGAACCAGTATCTCCATTCACTGGCTACTGGTCCCCTCTCTGCATCAGAGGCACCAGCCCCCATAGAACCAGAAACAGGTAGTGGCTGCTGTTTCAAGAGCTCTGATTCTATACCAGGAACTGCACCCATCAAGCGTGTCCCTTGCTTATATCTGCAATAACCTGGGGTCCTTTAGCAATGCAGAATAGTGAAGTTAAACCATTCACCTGTTCACAGAGCTGGGCATGGACAAAGCCAAGATTTGAACTGAAAACTTTAATAGCACCCAAACTCATGTTCTAAACAAGAAGCTACTTTCAGATCCAAATAGAAGATGACTGGTTTTGTGGCCACCAAATCCTATGACTGTTGACTGCCTTTTAGGCAGGGCTGCCCATACATGTGAGGCGGTGGCTCGGGCTCAGAACATTCACAGTCTAGAGGGGAAGACAAAGGACACATATATATGGATTTTGAACCACCTCAGTGCCATGTGACTCTGCAGGGCACATTCTTGGGACTAGATGGAGCTGCCCATCAGCTGGCAGGACCAGGAAGTACTTCTTCAGTGGAAGGGATGGAGCTGGAGGCAACTCAGAGGTGGATGACACTGGATGAATGTAAAGGCCCAGGAAGGGATTCAAGCTCCTTTAGGACTGGGTGAAGAGGTAGATGAGACTGGGTGAATGTAAAGGCCAACGAAGGGAGTCAAGCTCCTTCAGGATTGGGTGACAAAGGAAGGAAACTGGGACCATGGAAAATCCACAGTAGATGGATGAAGGTTTGTGAAGAGATGCAAGCAGCAAGAGGACCCAACTCCTGAGACTCCAGCTTGGCTGAAGAAGCCAATGTGCAGCCTGCTGAACGCACCACTTGTTGGGGACTTGGTACATGGTATAGGATGTCTGGCTCTTAGTGAGTCTAACCAATCTCATTTTTTTTGGCTAGTTTTAGGGCTTGAACTCAGGGCCTGGGCACTGTCCCTGAGCTTCTTTTGCTCAAGGCTAGTACTCTACCACTTGAGCCACAGCACCACTTCTGGCTTTTTCTGTTTATGTAGTACTGAGGAATCAAACCCAGAGCTTCATGCATGCAAGGCAAGCATTCTACCACTAAGCCACCTTCCCGGCCCTAAACAATTTTATTCTTAAGTATTGACAGAAGCTGGGAGGCAGGCTCTTTCCTGAAACCCTCAATGCACTGTGTAGAGGCAGGATTGGGCTAAGAATGGGAGTATGTCACCAGGAGACTTGAATCAACCTTCAGGTTACCACAGCCCACTGTGTGCCCTAGCCAAGAGCTCAATGCAGGTTTGTCATCAAGAGGCCAGCCAGGCTAATGCTCATCATTATAAATGAGCCCTGTCACCAGCAGCCTCCACACAGTGGGTCTGGGTCACCTCTGGCCTAGGCAGGTAAGAAAGCCTGGCCCGGGGCCAGCTTAGGGAAACTGGAGTTGGCAACCCCTGCTTTTTGTTAGGTTTGTAGGATCTTGTTAGCAATGTTCCCTAAAGCACCTGACACTGCTCTAACCCGAGTGCCACACTGGGGCTGTATAGGTGACATACACTTCATGCAGGGCTAGGACAGATGGAACTCAGGGGCTGCATTTCTACTTCAGAAGCTGGAGGCTCATCTGTACACTGTGGAAATGAGGACATCCCATATTTGGAGTTGGGAAGAAGTTTATTCATAGGACACAGAGCTGCTTGGAAAGGGAGGGATACCCGGGAATGGATTATTAAGAGGAAAGAAACCCAGTACTGTTTTAATAATAACCCTCCTCGGTCTGTAATGAGAAAACCTGCCTTCCGTACAGATCAGCCTCCTAATGTGAGTCACCCCAAGACTCGGCTTCCAGCCGCTGCCCCTTTAGCCCAGGAAGCGGGAGCATAATGGAGCAGTCAGGTGTGAATTATAGGAGCTGAGCAGGACAGGAAGCCTGGTGAGTTCTAATAGTGGAGTAAATTAATTTCACATAAGTGGGATTAGCAGTTAAATACATGGCAGTCCCCACACTAACCCTTTCTGGAATGCTTTGTCTGTCCCCTGCCAAGAGACAGAAAAAGCTCTCTGCTGAACGGAGTCATGCCGCAGTGTGGTCACCTACCCGCTGTTAAGGACAACTCTTCTGAAAAAATAGGAAGGTCCTTGGGTTGGAACAGGCATTGCAAGTTAGGAAGAGGAAATGGCACACAGGCGGAGCTGCTCCCTATGACAGTGCCCTCTTTTATGCTTCAACAGCGGGTACTGGGTCACCCAGGATTTCGGGTAAGTAGGGGGCAATAATACTAAGGACACATTTGTGAGGAGCTTCCATTCTTGGATCAGTGCGTGTTGACTGTATTTTTAAATTGTCAACCTCTTGTTTGTTTGTTTCTGCCTGTGTATGTGTGTATGCGTGTGTGTGCGCACCTGTGCACCTGTGCCAGTCCTGGGGCTTGAACTCAGGGCCTGGTGCCTCCCTAAGCATTTTTGTTCAAGACTGGAGTTCTATCATTTGAGTCACAGCTCCGCTTCTGGCTTTTTGGTGGTTAATTGGAGATAAGAGTGTAGGGACTTTCCTGCACAGACAGGCTTCAAACCACGATGATCCAATCTCAGCCTCCTGAGTTGCTAGGATAGCAGGCATGAGTCACTGGCACCCAGCTGTTGCTGCTTTTTAAGGCTCAGTCTCTTTATCAGCTTGGATGCAATCTTTCTGCTCAGGTGAGTGGAGTTCTGAGTTCGTCTAGATCATAGAGGTGCCAAGCACAGTGAGATATGCCAGATTAGGACAGCTAACCTAGGACTTCAGGCAAGCCACCCAACCTATAAATTAGGGTCAGCAATACTTCACACAGTTTTGTGAAGACAACATTAAATTAGTTCAAAAGCAAAAAGCTCCTAATTTGAGTTGTGACATACTGAAAATACATGTAAATAAATAGCAGCTCTCTTTCTTTCCCTCACTCTAAGACAATGGAGCCAGGTGAAGCATGTCCTTCGTGGACATGACACAAAGGTAGGATCTAGGGGAAGTTTCCCACCCATCTGTTACTTCATTCTTTCTTTAACAGACCCTCTAGAAATGTTTCAGGAAGCTGATTTTTGTGGAGCTTGAACTCAGGGCCTGGGCACTGTCCCTGAACTCTTTTTGCTCAAGGTTAGTGCTCTACCATTTTGAGCCATAGTTCCATTTCTGGTATTCTGGTGATTTTTGGAGATAAGAGTTTCATGGATTTTTCTTGCCTGGGCTAGATTTGAATGGTGATCCTCAGATCCCACCCTCCTGAATAAGCTAGGATTACAGGTAAAAGCCACAAGCGCCTGGCTTAAGAGGCTGATTCTTTTTTTTTTTTTGGCAGTTGTGGAACCTGAACTCTGGGTCTGGGCACTGTCCCTCAGCTCTTCAGCTCAAAGCTAGCGCTCTACCACTTAAACCACAGCACCACTTCCAGCTTTTTCTGATTATGTGGTACTGAGGAATCGAACTCAGGGCCTTATGCATGCGAGGCAAGCACTCTACCACTGAGCCACCTTCCCAGACCAAGAGGTTGATTCTTAATCTATACTTGTGTTTAGAATCCCCTGAGTTCAAGCTCCAGGACTGGGGGTGGGGGGGGGGAGGAGATTCTTTTTCCAAGACTCTACCACTTGCTCCACAAGACCACTTCGGCTTCTTGAGTAATTTGTTGAAGATAAGAGTCTCATGGACTTTCCTGCCCGTGGTTGGCTTCAAACCATGATCCTCAGATCTCAACCTTCAGAGTGGCTAGGATTAGAGACATGAGCCACCAGCATCCAGCAAGCTTTTCAAAGTCTATCTGATTGAAGTGGGGTCAAAGAAACCCTAGCAATCTCCGCACGCCCCCTCCCACCCGCTCCATCCTCGGTTCCACTTCTCTCCTGAGTTTCTTAATACCAAAGTCTTAGGTAAGAATTATGGAAAAACCAAATGAAGATGTTGCACTGATCCTGTTGAACATACCATTTGCATAAGTTATATCCTGTTTATCTTAAAGCCTGCTATTCCACATTCAGTTTTATACTATCAATGAATTCTTTCTGGTCTCAAAAATAACCCTACTCAACTTAAGATGCTACTGTTGATTGCATGATAAGAGTTATTTAAACAGTTCACATCCATAGGCAAGCGAGCCATCAGTGACATGTCCCTGTATAAAAGGATGATCAAACATAGTGATATACCCAGGATTTCCCCAATTTGCCCCCTGAAAGGCCTACATTTTGGCAAAGCCCTCAGTCTGGGAAAACAAGGACTGATGGTTACTTCATGGTACAAGCAACCATAGGGAATTGTGTGACTATCTCCTTGGGCTATGGGGGAATCTGAGAGGTAAATTATTGTGCTGATAAGATATAAATACTGGGGCTGGGAAGGTGGCTCAGTGGTAGAGCACTTGCCTTGCATGCATGAGGCCCTGGGTTCGATTCCTCAGCACCACATAAGCAAAAAGAAAAAAGCTGGAAGTGGCACTGTGGCTCAAGTGGTAGAGCACTAGCCTTGAGCTGAAGAGCTGAGGGACAGCGCCCAGGCCCAGAGTTCAGGCCCCACGACCGGACCCCCCCAAAAAAGATATAAATATTGAACAATTTTATAGGCCAAAATTTCTCTTAAATACTCATTACTACCCACCCTAGAACAAGCCAACAACTCTCATCAGGCTAAATGGATAATGAAGGCACAAAACCCATAGCAATTTATAAATAAAAAGTATGAGTAACAGCAGTTGAAAACCACAGCAGCTCCAAACAACTGCTGCAGAGTCAGCTGAAAAAACCCAAACAGTCCACCTATGTGAAGTATAGCATAGAATACCACATTTGAATCCTTAGTAAACCTTGCAAACACTAATTTTAGTTTACAAGTCCCAACTTTTTTGTGAGTCACTGGCAAGTAGCCTCTAATTGTGCATAAAAAGGGAGAGTCTATTGTGGGATGGGGGTGATCCATTCATAGGAACCATGAGAAAGGTTTGCCTTCTTGGGTCAATTCAGTCATCAGAAAGACACTCAGTCCACACCAGGGCCTCAACGCCAACACCTTGAAGTCACTATGTTAGCTCAATTAATACATTAGAAAGGCAAAGCTCAAAAAAATAGTGGCTTTCCAAAATGATAGCTGTCATGGACTCAGAAAAAAAAAGATTTCCTGGTCAGGCATGTGGTTCAGGAATGTCATCTCAGGAAGCTGAAGTAGGAGGATTATGAGTTATTCCAGCCCAGGTAGCCTACATGAGAGCATCAACACACACACACACACACACACACACACACACACACACACACACACACACACACACACACACACACACACACACACACACACACACACACACACACACACACACACGTAACGTCCAGGGTGTTGGGAAGATTTGTAGAACTTTCAGATCCTTCCCTGTCTAGTTAATCCTTGCAGTTATATCTGCAGGAGTGAGAAGATTACTTCTGTGACCCTTGTTGGTCCTGTCGAGTTGAATTGTGTCCTGTAATGTAATGCGGGAAATAGGATCTTTGCACATATAATCATGTTTAGATGCAGTCATGAGGATAGGCCCTAATCTAATATGACTGATTCCTGGCATGTGTGCATGCGTGTATGTGTGCATGCATACACACACACACACACACACACACACACACACACACACACACACACACACACACACACACACACACACTGATAGAGGAAAGAAGACTGTGTGCAAATAGTGACAGAAAAAGGATTCATGCTGATGAAGCTACCCAAAGCTGGCTGAAGCCCCAAAAGAACCCATCCTCCAGTTTTTATAGAAACCTGGGCCTGTTGACATCTTAATTTGAGATGACTGACCTTCAGAACTAAGCTATCTCGCATACAATAACCATCCAGGAAACAAATGCAGGGTCTCTATCTGCCTCCCAGCCTCTAGCTGGGTTTCCCCCTCTCATACCCTCTCTGAAGCCAGTTGAGAAGAAAAAGAGGCAGGGGGCAGGGGCAGGTCCACTGCGTGGCCTCCCTGCTTCTCTCCTGTCACTAGCAGCATCCTAGCTAAAAGGCTTCCCTTCCTCAGCAGTGCTCTCAGTGAGAGCCTGATGCCAGGGGTATGGTATGAGGGCCTGTGTGAGTTCTGAGGGTGCCAGGAGTCTGCCTGTAGCCCTTTTCCCTGGGAGAGGTTCTGGGAAGATGGGCGCCTGCTCTGGTTCTAGTGCTTCCTGCAGGGCCTCTTATTTGTCCACCACAATTTGGCCAGCATAGGGATTTCGATGAGCCATCCTACCCTTTACTCTTGTTCTACTATGTCATCAGATGATAGGGAAGGGCCTTTCCCTGTAGGAGCTGAGTAGCTTACGCTTTACCTTGCTTAGTCTACTATCTTCTTACAGATGCCTGTGGGCCTAGTGATTCTGGACCACTTGTGGGTCATACTGCCCATAAACTTGCACCCAGAGGAGGGGCCAGCCTCCCCCCAGGAAGTATACATCTCCTGGGTACAAGGGCAATGAGCATAAATATCTATCAGGAACAGAATGTGGTCCAAATTTTATAAAATAAGTACATTGACAAGTCTGTCTGTCTATTAAAATGTCTAGAGAGAAAACATCAAAAACATGATCTAACCAGGGCAGAACTATGAAGGTAATTTTGTTTTACTTTTGTTACAATAAACAAGAAGGATCGATGCAATAAAAACTAGCAAAAGACAAAAGTCACCCAGGGTTACAGATCTTGAACACAAATACCATTAACATTTGACACCTGATAGATAAAGACACCAAAAGACAGGGGTGATGGCTACATGTACTATATAACTGTCACCCCATTTTACTCTAGGAAAGAATGTAAGTGACTCTTCAATCTCTGTATATTAACATCATGAAAGGGTTGCATTTTGAGACTTATCTGATCAGATTAGCAATTATTGCTTCCCCCCACCCAATTGGCACTCTCCCTGTTTTTTTTTTTTTTTTTCAGTAGCTTTCAGTGTATTGGCTTGTACCATCTTTATACAGACATTTTCTATATTGTTCATCCCATCATTCACCTTTCCCATTCCTACCCCAAAGACAGTCATTAGAGTCATGTTTATCTTTGTCTCTATCATTTCTCTCTCTTTCTATAGAGATAGATATACACATATATAGATATATACTATATAAAGATCTAAATTCTGCATATGAGAGAAATCGTGATCTTTGTCCTTACGTCCCTGAACATGATAATCTCTAGTTCTCTCCATTTTAATTAAAATCTGAGTTGGGTCTAATTGCAAACAGAACCTAAAATGTTTATGCAATGACTACAAGAGGAATCCCAGAGAAGAAGGTGAACGAACATCCCACACTGACATTGCAAAGTCTTCCATCGGCCCTTTCACTCATGTCCCAGCCCTTCCCCATCCATGTCCTTCAGTGGTTGTTCCAGACTGCCTCTTATGATTCTAGTATCATCCATACTTTTCTTGCTTATTTAATTCTTCGTGAAGTTATGGACTCCTTTTATTTTCTACTACACACTTGCCCCTAGTACAGTGCCTGCTGCATTGTAGGCACTCGATAAATGCTCATGAAAGCACAAGTCCTCTGATGCTGCAGGAACATATAGCCGCCCCTCCCCCAGCCCAAACTAAGCACTAGCAAAGCAACATTCTGGATAGGAGTTTATTTGCCCTTATTGTGGGAATAGGAATCTTATTCCCCCTACTCAGTTGGAGGAAATTTTCAGTACAGATTTATAACTATAATGATATCCAGTGAGGTTTTGCTTAAGGGCTTCTGAAGATATTAGACTCATTTGAGACAATCTGATTCTATTCTATGGTATAAGAATTATGTCCAGTTTACTGTAAACTTAATATAATTATGTACTGAGAACTATAGACACACAACGAAGAACTGATTAAAGAGGAAAGGGGTAAGAACAGAGTAGCAGGAATGAATATGATAAAAGTAATGACACATATTATTAATATATAAAGCATATTATATGGAATAAAGTCCAATATATAATACATAAAGTATACTATATATAATAAAGTCTAATATACAATGCATAAGGTACATTATATATTATGTGTGTGCATATATATAAGCACATTATATACAATTATATATGTTTACATATTTAATGTATGAACATATATATGTGTCATAGATATATAGATGATAAATGGTGGATAGATAAGAGATAGATGATATGAGATTAATATGAAGAAATGTACTAAAAACTTTAAAAAGAGTTGAGAGGAGGGAGGAAGTTAAGAAGGAAGAATGTAATATAATTGGTGAATTTGATTCAAGTACATTATACAAATATACAAATATATCACAATGAAATCCCTTTGAACAATCAATTTATGCCAATTAAGTTTAGTTTTTGAAGAAAAGAGGTGTCTCTGTGTTGGTGGTCCTATCCTCCCCCCTCTCCAGGGTGTTCCTGCTTGACCCTATTGCTAAGACCAGGTCCCTGGGTTCTGTGTCACACATTTAGAATAAAGAGGTGAGAGGTCTGATCTTCCTGTTTTATGCACCTACTACATGTTTATTTATTATTGCTCCTCTGAAAGGTTTGGTGTGCTAGGTGGGAAGTACCCTATAGGTGTGCACATGGTGAGGGAGGAGAGGAATTCCCATCCTTTAGCATTCGGGAGCAAGGAAACTTTTAGAGTGATGGCCTAAATACACAGCTGCACTGTGCATCAGCCAGCCGAGGAGATGCAGGTGGCAATGGGAGAGGATCTCTACCCTGGGCATCGCCAACTTGTGAGAGGAAGGCCTGGAGCCAGCCCAGCTTTGTGAGTGCTCAGCCTCAGGAAGCATAATTGCCAGGAAGGTTCCCACTAAGCAGTTGGGTTCCCACCAAGAAAGACAGAAATTAGACCTGACTGATCAAGAGCCTGTACAATCACTGGTTATAGCTCTGCCCTCGGGCCATCCGGTGAAGGGATGTAGAAATGCCTTCTTCCTGCCCCAGGATCTAAGTAGAAAGCAAGCTGAAAGGCACCGTGATTTGTATTCCCTAGACTCCACCTTCCAGTCTTATGACTGAGGTTTGCAGCTCCCTTTCTGCCTCCTCCCTTATCCCTAGAAGCCTGGCCTCCCTTGATGACAATTTACAATTTACAGCCTCCTCGAGCTGGTATAGATCTCAGCATCCATGCTTCTGACCATGTTCATTTCATTTAACAGAACAACATGGAGATGGAAGCTGAGTGCCCAGTAGCCACAGCCCTGGTTTTATAGCATAACAAACTAAGGTCCTGAGAGTAGATGATTCATTGGACTTGGAAGACCACTGCATGATGGGTGACCTTGGGAAGTCTGGGGTTCACATAATGCATTGTAAACTGCAGCCTACCTAAGTACTGCCTGAGGACTAAATTCTTGAGAGAAGGGTTCTCTCTTGCATACTCACACACACTCACACACAGTCTCTCTCTCACACACACACACACACACACCAGACACACAGACGCACACACACACACACACACACACACACACACACACACACACACACACACACACGGAGGATTTGGAGAATGTTGAGATCTTGCCCGTCCTGGAAAGGAAGAGATAGTAGTGATCTTGGTGGGAATCCCAATGCCGTGAGTAAAACTCAAACTTACAGGCCTCCCTGTCACTCCCACAGCCCTTGTATATGAGGTAGCCAGAATCTTAATTCCTGACATCTGTCAGTAGCACCTAAAAGTTCTTTTTTGGGGGGGGGGTCCAGTCGTGGGGCCTGAACTCTGGGCCTGGGCACTGTCCCTCAGCTCTTCAGCTCAAGGCTAGCACTCTACCACTTGAGCCACAGTGCCACTTTGGCTTTTTTCTTTTTGCTTATGTGGTGCTGAGGAATCGAACCCAGGGCCTCAGGCATGCAAGGCAAGCGCTCTACCACTGAGTCACCTTCCCAGCTCTGCATCTAAAAGTTCTAAAAGACTAGTCACTTGTTTAGGAATGCTCGATACCCATTTCCCCACTGTGTAACAGAATTTATGAGACAGTGCTCTCTTCATTTGGTGTTTGTACCTCCCCTGGCTTAAGATACACATGTGATCCCAGTACAACCAACCAGATGCTTGCCTGGGACTCTGACTTTTGCATAGCGTAGAGGGAAATGGTTGGGCATATTTATTCTAGAGGCATGTTTATTCAAAATTGTTGTTAGTTTCTCCTGCCTAGAACTCAGAGCATTCAGTGTGTTGTCCTTTTGTGAAAGGCACCTGTTACCCCTCAATTAACCTTCTTCCCTTCTGAGAATCTCTTTCAGTGGCTTGCAACCAGAGAACAGTTGATCATCATCTCTTTTCTATTTCTTTTGTCTTCCTCCTTCCATTACCAATTTGGTTCTGTTAGGATAGGAAGTGAGAATAGGTAAAGCATAGCTCCTTTAGTGTGAACAACTCCATGTTTAGGGTGTTGAGTGCATCTGTTCTTTGGTGTTCTAGCTCTGGCCCAAGCAAGTTTTACAGCTTTGAGCAAAAATGGTAGAGCTGAAGTTGTGATTACTGCCACTGGGTCAGACCTTCAGAAGGAAGCAATTTCATTCACAGCCCTGCCAGATACAAACTGCAGACACAACAGCCATTCCCCTCTGGCCTCCCTTCCCTTGCAACCTGAAATAGTTCTCTGGCTCTACTCTAGAGCAGCTGCCACTATGGCTGGGTTCTGACAGTTGTCAAGCAAGTAGTCCGATGTTCTAGTCTGACAGTAGCTGTCATTTAGATGAAATTATTAAGGAGTGCTTGCAACAAAGCTCTAACATGAAAGCAACATTTTCCTCCAGTACACTTGCATCCAACAATGCACAACCCCTACACAGGTATTCTTTTTTTTTTTTTTTTTTGGGTCCGGTCATGGGGCCTGAACTCTGGGCCTGGGCGCTGTCCCTCAGCTCTTCAGCTCAAGGCTAGCGCTCTACCACTTGAGCCACAGCGCCACTTCCAGCTTTTTTCATTTTGCTTATGTGGTGCTGAGGAATCGAACCCAGGGCCTCATGCTTGCAAGGCAAGCGCTCTACCACTGAGCCACCTTCCCAGCCCCTACACAGGTATTCTTAAGGAGGCTAGAATCTTCCTGGCCTATCTCACTGCCACCTCATTTCTGAGTGATATATATTTTTAAAAAACTCAATTTAAAGTCAATCTCCTCACCAAAAAATGAAAAAAAAAAGAAGCCACCTATTTGTTGTAAGGATTACAGGAGAAAATGTGTAAAGGCCCTAGTATGGCACTTGACACATAGGAGATAGGTCCCTTTTTCTCTTCCTTTTAGTTTATTCCCTTGCTATCTTCTTGCTGATTATTTCCATCTCCAACTCCTACCTTCTTTGCCTTCTCTCTTTCATTTGCTCTCTCCTGCATCTCCTTCCTTTGCTAATCCAACTCTCTTACTGTCTCCTGCCTTCCATACCTCTGGCTTCCATCTCTCCTATTCTCTCTCCTGCTCTTGCTAAGTAACCAGCATAGCAGTGACACTCTGGCCAAGGCCCTGACTTAACAATGAGTTACATGCACACAGTACACTTTTAATGTTGGTTTGATCAGTAGGTCATGAATGTCAGGTCAATTACAAAGAGTTTCTAAGATGAATAAGGAGTCAGGCAATGGTGGCTCACATCTGTGATCCTATTTACTCAGGGGTCTGAGATTTGAAGATTCAGAACCAGCCTGAGCAGAAAAGTCTGAGAAACTCCATCTCCAAAGCAACCAGCAAAAAGCTGAGCTGGAGATATAGCTTGAGTGGTAGAATGTCAGCTGAGAAAGCAAGCAAAACAAGTATAACAATGTGAATTAAACCCTGGTACTGGCAAAGAAGGAGAAGGAAAAGGAGGTGGAAGAGGAAGAGGAAGAGGAGGAGAAAAGGAATTCGTAGAGCTGAGGAGGAGGAAAGGAATCATAAAGCTGAGTGTTAAAGCTACTTAACCTGAAGGAAGAAGATGGAGGTAGAGCAGGAATTATGATTCTTTCTTCACTGTGAAGGAGCCTGTCCTGGATACTTAGGAATAAAAGAGAGGCCCAGAAATACAGCTTACAAACAAGAGTAAACACCCTGGCTTTTGGTCCCAAGAGAGACAAGCACCCCCATTCATTGGGGGATAAAGAGGCACTGAGTTTGTGACCAGGCTGCGGGTGTGTTGAGGTGAAGTAGGAAACTCAGGCTGACTCCCAAGTCAGGGGCTGAGCAGGCTTTTCCTTTTGTACATCTGTCCTCTGTTCTAAGCTTGGTATAGTAGAAGGTCAGTGAGGCTGTCTTCAGGCTGCTATATGTTACCTAGAGTGATGTGTTAAGCTCTGAGCTATTACCAGGCCTCAGAACCTCAGCAGGAAGCTGTTAAGACCAGGACCTGCCACTGGCATTTGAAAGGTGGACACAAAGCCCAAGACTGAGTTGGATTTGGTCCTCACTGTTTTGGTTGCTGTGAGTCTCCTGTGGTTGGTGATTTTTACTTCCACCTCCTTCCATCTGAGTCCTTTTCTAAACTTGAAAACATCATTTCAAAAAAAGATAATTAGCCTTTGACATGGCTCCACATAGCTTCCCACAGCTTTGGAGGCAGGGGGCTTTTATACCGGAATAGTTGGAGTTATATAGGAATGGACTATCCTCCTCTTCCTTCTCCTCTTCCTTTGTTTGGAGGCAGAATTCCGCTCAGCTAACTTCCATCAAGTACTGTGTTGCTATTCTGATGTACATGCCAAGTGAGCACTACAGTTTGGACCATGTCAGTAGGTTTTCTGGGCCTTTGTGTGGCTCTTCCAGTACTGTGCCTTCAGCAAAGCACTTTCACAATTGTTAAAAAAAAAATCCATAGGTCTGTCTGGGTGCCACCGATGGCTCAGGCCCATAGTCCTACTCAGGAGCCTGAGATCTGAGGATCATGGTTCAAAACAGTCCAGGCAGGAAAGTTTATGAAACTCTTATTCCCAATTATCCACCAGAAAACCAGAAGTGGTGTTGTGGCTTAGAGTGGTAGAGCGCTAGCCTTGAGCAAAAGAGCTCAGGGACAGTGCCCAGACCTTGAGTACAAGCCCCGCGACTGACAAAAAGGAAACAGCAAACAAAAATACAACCCTATGTCTGGCTGTGTGGAAAAGAGTTTTGTTGGCTTGTGAGCTCTCAGAAAGATAAGTCCAGCGTTCAAAAGGAAAAACATCAACAAGGTCATCTACAGATGTCCCTGTTGCTAAAGCCATCAGCGTCTGGGATGCTGATCCCATAGAACACGAGGTTTCCCTCCTCCCCTACTTTCCCTGTATGTCCTCAATGGTAAGGAACAGGAAACTATGGGTACCATAAATATCATGGCTAGTGATCCATGTGTGCCCAGAGACTGTGAGCTCTTAAGGAAGAAGTAGGAACCAGCGGGTCGCTCCATTTGGATGGACTTTTGTTTATTCTCACAGTGAGTTGTCACTGTGATTATCCTATCTTACCCTCACAAATACGTTTGAATCGCCACTCCAGCATCTGAATGCCCAATGTCTCTGAATGATGCTTCCTTACCTGCACATGGAGGAACAAATGCTTCAATGAATGTGTTAAAGATTAAATAAGATAAAAATTAAAGTCAGGGGCTGGGAAGGTGGCTCAGTGATAGAGTGCTTGCCTTGCATGCATGTGGCCCTGGGTTCGATTCCTCAGCACCACATAAGCAAAAAGAAAAAAGCCGGAAGTGGAAGTGGTGCTGTGGCTCAAGTGGTAGAGCGCTAGCCTTGAGCTGAAGAGCTGAGAGACAGCGCCCAGGCCCAGAGTTCAGGCCCCAAAACTGGACCCCCCCAAAAAAAAATTAAAGTCATTGGCTCCATTCCCGATGCCTAGTGTGTGCTAATAAGCATCAGTCCTCTTCCTGGGGTTTGCTGATGGCAGTAATGGTTCACAATTCATTTCTGTCTCTATTCCTTTGATGGTTCTTTCCTATGATGAGTCTAGGCTTTGGTCAATGAGACAGTAACAAAGGATAGAGACAGAGGTGAGGGAGGGAGAGGGGGAGGAAGAGAGAGGGAGGGAGAGAGAGAGCGAGAGAGAGAGAGAGAGAGAGAGAGAAAGAGAAATACTTGGGAAATCAAGAGCCACGTAGATTCCAGTAAAGCCTAAGAACGATGGATAGTGTGTGAGTACAGTGGTGTCCTCTTTTTACATGAGCCCATTGCCATGGTGCTGGAGTAGTGCTGAAATGGCTAGATGTGATCACAGTAGCTGTCAATCACTGTGTTCTAATGAAGCACCATAGGCGTCATTAGAATATCCAAGGCTCAGCTAAGCTCTATGAAGGAAATAAGAGCAAGCTATGACTTCATCCTCCATCACTTATCTTGGAAGTCATGCCAACCAGATCCAGAGAAGTTCAATGCAATAGAAACAAGTGGGAGCTAAATAACCACGGGTGAATTTCTGGAAGAGAAATGCTTACGTTAGTCTAAAAAGAATGGCTACCATTTAACAACAAAACCTTTTTTGTCCTGAGATCTAGACAATTTCCTCATGAAAAGTGCTGTGATTGATTAGTGATGGCTGTATGAGCACAGGAATGGTAGTGGCATGTGTGTGTTTTGCTATCTCCAGCCTCAGTGATACAGGAAAGCCTCTGAATCTTTAATATTCCATGACTAATGCCATTTGCTTTTAGATGCAGCCATGTATCTGACTTCATGTAGTCAGGGAAGGAAAAAGCATCACTTGTATTTCCCTCTGAGTTGCTAGAGATCAAACCTAGGAACTTGCATGTGCTAGGTAACTAATATACCACTGAACTACATTCCCAGCCTAGTATTACACTTTGCTAATCTAAATTTCTCACCCAGAACTTAGGAAACTGTTAGTCAAGTCTAGAATTCTTCCAAATGAAAACATGCTAGCCACTCTAGGCAAAAAAGAAAAAAAAAGAAAACTTAGGAAATAATAGAGAGAAAGTGAAGGAATAATTAATATAAAATTCAGAATTACCATTGGGGAATAAAAGCCAAATTCCATTAAGAGAGCTATAAGTTATCACCAATATTCTGGTTTTGTCTTGCTGACTAATAATCACTTAGCTATTATTATTCACTTGTGTAGAGTTCATACTCATATTTTAATGTGTGTATATAACATATATATAGGCACATATGTGCACAGACATACACATACAAACATTAGATTAAATGAGAGAAATAATGGATTTGGCACAGTAACTCTATCTGAATCAAACCTGTTCCTCCACAGCTTTCTAGACAGTTACTAACTGAAAACCTACACGAGTGTACGTCTGCCAGTATTGTGTTGTAGTAACAACTACAGACTTGGAGTTAGAAGACCTGATTTGCTACTTAATATATATATATATATATATATATATATCACATTTTATTTATGTTGATGTTATTATATTCTCATCTTTAAAAAAGGAGTAGCAATTGACTACATTAAAGTCTTCACAAGAGAGTAAAAGATAATGATGATGATGGTGATGATGATGATGATGAAGGCCAATGTTCTAGAAAGTTCCATATTTTATCAATAGCTTCCCACATTGGTCTGACCATCATCTTGAAGGCACCAGGGATGTGTTTCTGCAACTCTTGTGCATTCTGTCTCAGTTTACCTCAAGGTTTCTTGTACTGCAGTCATCAAATAAAGGCTGATCTTCCTCTTCTGGTCAAAGCAAGGAGCTGTTTTCTCAACAAGATCTTTATCATCTTCTATCCCAGGCTGACAGAGAGGTGATCTGATAAGGTCACTTGGTTACCACATCTGTTGTCCCTGTGGGAATGGCCAACCTGAGACCTAGAATGCCCAGAAAGTAGACATTTGTGACATTTTTCCAGATGACCTCCTCCCATTACAAGATGTTCCTCTCAGGCTTTCCATACTTTCAATCTCCTTAGGAGGGGCACGTGGTGAGGTTATCTTAGGGAACACTTCCCAGATCTCCAGAAGAAGCATGTCATCCAATGAGCTTAATTTATTCTCAGGAATCACTGGGAGCACATCCAAAAATCCTTGTGCACCCCACCCAAGATCACCCAGCAGGAAGTGGTACCCACCTTGGTTCGTCAGACCTCAAGAGTCTCTACCTTTCCCTCCCTAACCAATCATCCAAGAGTTTCTTGGAAGTATACATTAGGACAGGGCCTCAACTTATTCTCTTCTTTCCATTCCACATAAATATGGTTGTTCTTAAAATTGCCTGCCTCAGACCCCCTCAGAAGCATGTATGGAGGAGTCGGTGTAAACTTGTATTTGCTTCAGCTGCAAGCTCCAGGGAGCACACCATGATGGTAGATGGGTCCAGCAGGATCTATTGTTGCTACTGCATATCTCTAAGGCATTGTGCCAACATCTAAAATAGAACCCAAGAATGTTTTTATTTGCATTTTATAGTTTATTTTGAAGAGCTGAACTCCTTAATAGTTACCCTAAATGTATTATTTCCCTTTAAAATCACACGTTAAAATGTTTCACGGTATCAAATGTAATTTTATTACATCTTGGAATCAAAATACTTTCTGAACTTAATGTCAATTTTACGACTCCAGTCTATCAGAAAATAAGCCTAGTTACGCATCCAAAGATTACATTACAGGATACTGTTATGTGTGCCCATTTTAAAAAGAGGTTTAATCCTTCTCCCTTCCTCGCCCCCCCCTTCTTCTCTTTCTCCATGTCCCCCCTCTTCTCTCGTTCCTGAATTGCAAGAAGAACCAGACAGGAGCTGATGGGCAAATAGACAAGACATACATAATTTTGGCCCTCATAGATCCTTAACATCATTTTTTAAACATTCAGTTTCTTATATCTTTTAGAGAGTGTGAGAGTTTGCCACCTGGGAATTCGTCACTGCTTAAAGCATTTGCTATTAAAAACTACTATTTTCTCCTTTTAGCACACATAGAAACCCCACTGTGTCCAGGGGTTCTCATTCTGCTATAATCATTTTCATCCCACCTACTAACCCAAGGGAGGTTATGTTTCTAGGGAGGGGCAACACATCACAAACCCAAGGCGGCTTTGGGCAGATGCAGAAACAGCAAATAGATCCAGTAAAATGCTTCATTATTTTGCTGTATTTAGCTACTTCCTGACCCTCACCTGTCAAGTTCCTCCAGGTCACAAAAACAAACTCAGAGGTATGCCTGCAGCTCCAGGGGGCTTTTATGCATGCAAACACAAGGCCACCCTGGGTTTACACAGACTAGTGGGTGAGACTGGCAGGCAGAGAGGGAGAAAGAGCTTCCTGACTGGCCTTCCTGTGTCCAAGTCTCCCTGCCCCCCCCCCCAACCATAGACCTTTCTGAAATGCGCATAGCTCTCTTCTCAGCTTAAAACTACTTAGATGCAAACAAAGGGTGACAAGAGACATTATGAACAACTTAAGTAATGTTAAGGGGGGAAAAAAGAAAAAGAATTAAACCTGAATCTAATGACATTGCTAGCTCAAACTCTCAATTTACAGGAAATATACAGCTAACAGCACATGTTACATAGTACTACTACCAAGGCCATTCACTTCACCAAATCCAGACTGTGGGAAACTTTATAGGACAAATGATCGTGTATCTTCAACAAAAGAGATGAGAGAGAGAGGGAAAGAGAGAAGAGATGGAGGAGGAGGATTTGGAGAGGAAGAAAGAAGAAGAAAAAAGAAAGAGAGGAGACTATGAATTAAGAGATTTTAAGGAAATAGGGCAAGATTTTGATGGCAGCTTGCATTTGAACTCCATGAATGAAAAGAATAGTGACACAAAAGAGCCCAGGTTCAAAGGACAGCAAGAGAGGAAGAAAAGAGAAGTCATAAAGGAAGTCATAGGGAGGCAGAACATTACAGAAAAGCAGTCACAGTAGGAGGGTAGCAAGGAGTTTGGTACTGCTGCCTGGCTCTCCTGACTGGAGGACAACAACCAGGTCTTCCAAAAGCATGGAGATACATCGTTGAGCCTATATTCATCTAAAGAGATCAAAGTAGTAGCAGCGACAAATCTTAGTAGAGACTGACACAAACAAAAGGTCATGGGTTGCCATCTGCAGTAGCCTTTGAGGGGTTTTGTTCTGTTGTTTGTTTTTTTGCCAGTCCTGGGGCTTGAACCCTGGGCCTGGGCCCTGTCCCTAGGATCCTTTTGCTCAAGTCTAGCACTCTGGCATTTTGAGCCACAGCACCACTTCTGGCTTTTTCTGTGATTAGTTGGAGATGAGTCTCATGGACTTTCCTGCCTGGGCTGGCTTCAAACCACAGTCCTCAGATCTCAGCCTCCTGAGTAGCTAGGGTTACAGGCATGAGCTGCCAGTGCCTGGCTTGCAGAAGCCTTGGAAACCAAGCTCCCTCACTCCCAGTGGAAAAGAGCCCCAGGAGAATGTCTTAAGCATTGAAATTGACTACTTGTCAACTGAGACCCACCCTTCCAATTTATATACCACCATACAGCCATCACTCTCCTGAGCAAGTCACAAAGTGTCAGCAACCAAAAGGATGTAAGAGCTTGAAATCTACACTATGATTCCCCTTTCTAGGACATCCATCGACTCTACCACCGACTGCAGGGATGCTCATTGAGCTTCAGGCAGCCTTGGTGCTGCCCAGAGAATCTCCTTCCTGGTGTGAGTTCCCTGCCAGGCAAGGGAAGGAGGCGATCTCAGCTCTCTGGATTACCACTGTGCTCTGTGTCTTTTCTTTAAAAAACAAAAATTCTTTCCCAAGGAAAAAAGTTCTTAAGACTAGAAATGAGATGATAGTTCGTGCAGATAGACTCTCCGGTGTGTTTTCCTTTTTGTCTCCTCTTCACAGCATGATTTTTTTAAACTTTAGAAATAAATTTGTTGTGACACATCACTCTTGAAGATCACCTGGTTGTTGAGAACCAATCCTCACCGTTCTTTCCTGAAGTCAAATGTAACAAACACTCTGGCAAGTTGACCCTGGTCAGGATCTCTGGCGCAGTCCCTTGTTAGGGCTGCTGATGGAATGTCACTAATTTAGAAATGTCTGAAGGCAGTCGAGCGAGATGATTATTGTGTTAGTGAGACAGGGCTTTGGGAAGTGGCTCGATGTGACCACTCGATGTGGCCATTACTTACGCCAGTTCCATTCTCTTCTCTCTCTCAGGGCTGTAACATTTTATCGTTACATGTTAATCACATTTCTTCCTTCCTTCCCCACTAAGCTCAGCCCAAGCGGTGGTTTAATCGCAGAGCCCCTGCTCAGCATGAAACCAAGATGTCCCCGTTCTTATTCTGACAGCTGCTTGCAGACCTGGAAGCTTTCTGTTTTGTGATCCTCGCCATTACAGGCTCTCTGAGGTGAGGATGGGGGAAGTGTCTGTGTTGGCCCAACCTACGGGCTCTCAGGGGAGCCATATTTCAACAACAAGACAAATGCATAGCTCTTGCTCTTACTGGAAAGTCCAGATGTGCACTCACAGAAGAGGCAGCATGCTGAGACACACTGGAGGCGAACGCCAGGGTGGCTGCTCTTCAGGAACGAGGCCTGTAATTTGGCACTGAGTACCCTCTCCTGCTGTGTGTCTGGATTTGACATCGCTCTTCGGGATGTTTTGAGATGGGTTGTAAATCTCTCCTGCCTCTGATTTGATCTAACAAGCTAGCCACCTCGAGGGACTAGCAGGTGGGTGGGTCCTCGGTGAGGGTAACTGCAGCTGCCCTTCAAGGAGGTGACCTCAGGGTATGAATTACAGCCTGGGGGGACGGGGGAGGGGGCCGAGGAATTGTTACTTGGAATTTTGCACATGGAATTGTCACCTGTGTCTCCTGGTCCAGGGAAGGAACCTAAATGTTCAGCAGAGTACTCGATTTGCTTAGCTATGATCCCACAGGTGTTCTTGGGTGTGAATGCTGGAGACCTGGAAGAATCTGGTGTTGGTAAAGGAGCATTCTGCTACTACCCCAAAGGGTGATTTATAGCAATCAGGAACTCCAAGTTCAATATCCAGAGCTGGCATGATGGAGGAAAGGATTTAAATTATGGCCTATTACTGTGTTTTTTTTTTCCAAGTGACCACACCCAGAGATGTTCTCAAGATGAGAGGACCTCCCTTTAAATCTGAATCCTAAGGGTCTCCCTGTAACCTAGACACCCTAAACTTCTCTCTGGATCTTCAGAACAGCCTCTGTGGTGGGTGCTGTCACCAACATTTTACTAATGTGTATGCCGAGGCTCGTAAAACAATAAGGCATGTAAGACCTCTGTGCTAATAAGTAGCAGGATGGACGTTGAATCACAGCTCTTCCTTAATAGACTTTTTTCTCTAGATGTCTCAGTCTGCTTGAGCTGCATAACAAAACTCTAGCTAGACCAGGGACTTAGTTGACAAAAAGTAACTTTCTCATGGTTCTGAAAGCTGGAGGTCCAAGATGGAGGTGAAGTGGATTCAGCTGGGTGAGGGCTCCGCCTGGCTTGCAGGGGGAGCTACTTGCTTCTTGCTTTGCTCTATCCTCACATGGCTTTTCCTTAGTTTCTGGTCAAGCAGGGAGGGAGGGACAGAGGAGAAGAGAGAAGGCAGGAGAAAGACAGATGCCTTCTTCTAAGTACACCAATCCTATTAGGTCAGGGTCACTCTTACGACCTTGAAAGCCTAATTACTTAGAGGCCCTATCCCCAAATAGAGCTACACTTAGGGTAAGGTTCCAATATATGCATTTTGGGGGGGGGGGCGGGGAGGACACAAACATTCAGTGCCTAACATAAGGCTCCCAATTCTTATTTGGACTGGGTTTATTGAGATCATACATGGAGAGCCCTTAGTAACCAGGGTGATGTAAACAGTTATCTTCTTCACAGAATAGCTGGTGAAGACTGGGGTGGTAAGCTGAGGGCTGAACACAGGCCAAGTGTCCAGTGAGAAGTTAGGTCTGGCTGGAGGAGCATGTGGGTCACAAGTTGTTCTGAGATGGGAGTAGTCTGTGTCTGAGGTTCCCCAGCAAGGGCCTTTATTTGGGGATGGCAAGAATTCTCCAGGGAGTAACATGACAAAGCCCTCAAATCTCCTCTTCCCTTCCCGTCCCTTCCCTTCCCTCCCCCTCGCCCTCCCCCTCTCCTTCTCCCCTCTCTTCCCTTCCCCTCCCCTTCCCTTCCCTATTCCCCCCTTCTCATTTTACCCTTTCCTTTATTCCTTTCCCTATATTAGACTTTTTCTCCAGAGTGCTATGGGTGAGTTTACAATGATACTGTGAAGGCCATGCTACATCATCATTCTACATCATCTAATATCATAGTTCCTTGGTCAGCCTACAACATTCATGCCACAAATTGATTCCCTCCTCTTTTTGAACATCTCCCCCATCAATAAACATCTCCAGAGCCAGCCCCATTCTGTTTGTAAACATCTTGGACATGACCCCATATCTGGGGTAAAGACCAGTTAGCTCTTAGAAGACGTGGAGTACAAATCTCTCTCTACTCAAAATTCATCCATTCCTCATCTAATATTTTCCATATTTATCCTTTCATATTTGACCTTTCACTTCCTATGACATATTTTATTCCTGTACCAGCCACAAATCCGTGTTAAATAAGCTGGTATTCACCAGAACAAAGCTCAACACTGTTTGCATCTGAGCCATTAAGCAGTCATTCATACACTCACAAGCTACCGAACGAACATGATGTGTGTATGAAGGTCCTTCAGGGCACCAGGAACACAGCAGAATAAGACTGGCAGAGTTCCCTATTACACAGAGTTTACAGTCTAACAGGAGAGACAGACAAGTGGACAAGAAAACAGTGTCAGCTGGGAAATTCCATGAAATAATAACATTTCTTTTCATAATTAGACTACAGTTTTAAAGTTTAGTGAGGACTGATTTTTGAGCAAGGTAATCGTTAATCATGAAAGCTGATAATCTTGTTTGCAAGCTTTGTGTCCCATAAACCACACAAGAACCTTGTTAAGTAAATGGGAATGGCATGATTAAGCCCCTTTTGCCAATGAGGAAACAGACTTAGGAGAGACACAGCCAGGGAACATGGAAGAATTCACAGCCTTCTGCTACTAGCACTCTGTCAATGGAGCCTAGCTGCACACATCTCATTCATCACTGCTGGCTTATCCCTACTTCCCAGGCCAGCTCCAGTGCGGTCATTAGCTGTGTCATCTGCTGGTTTTTAACCTATGTCTGCGCACACGCACAGATTTATGCAATGTCTTTGGTGGTTTGGAAAACACATCTTGCATCTTGCTTTCATCATGGGTTTCATAGGGAGAACCTTGCAGGGAGGACCTTGCTGTGCAGAGGCAGGAAGCCAGCACCAGGTGGCCCCAACACGGAGCCCAGGCTGGTTTTCCCATCAGGAAGTATAGGAGAGACATCTGGGGAGGTCAGGTGTCCCCTCAGTTAATAGCCCGGATTGGGGAAGACAGGGCCCGGCACAGGCAGGGAGCCTCAGCAGGAGGGTCACAGGCCACAGCTGCTGAGGAGAAGCCATACTGGGCCAGTGGATCATGGAGGATTGGGGGATGAGCAGAACGAAGCATCTTCTAGCAAGGGAGGAGGTGGCGGTGTTTGGAAGTCTGCTAAATGAGGTGGCAAAAAAAATAAAAAAATGCTTCCACTTCCATGAATGAGAAACCCCTGGGGTTGTGCAGTCCTTACTGGGACTCTTTGCCCTTCCTTCCTCTTCTCTGTGCTCATGAAAGAACAAGACCAAAAGACATATGCCTACCTTTTTAGGGTTTTCTCTTTACTAGTCTTTTTCAAACCCCCTATTCTCCTATCAATTCTTGAGTCATTATGCTATATAACCTTTTCATGTTACATATGCCTATTGGATCTACATTCAATCACGAGTACAGGTCCTGTTCAGTTATGTTGACCAGGGCCAAGCTTGTATACTCCTATTGAGGTAGCCTGAGTCTCCGTCAAACTCATCAGACGGAAGGGAGAAGCAGTAAGACACATGTGCTCTACAGAACCACACCTGAAATCTAAGCAAACCAGCTCCCAAGGGAGAGGAGATAGATGGTGAGCCCCAGCAGAGAGCTGAGGCTTTTTTACCTCCCACCTTCACCTGCAGAAGGTCATTCTTTGCAAAGCAGCCTGGTCACACTAATGGAGACGCAAAGGGCCTCGGGTGTGCTAATTACTATTATTGGCTTGCAGCAGGGTAGTGGCTGAGTGAGTGCCTGCCACAACATTTGATAGAGCATGTATTTTTATTTTTATCGTGACCAGCATAAAGGGTCCTGAAAGTGACAAATGAGATGAAAATTAAACGAAACCAAGTGACTACAGCCAGACATTAGTGGCTCATGCCTATAATCCTAGCTACACAGAAAGCTGAGATTTGAGGATTGTGGTTTGAAACCAGCCCAGACAAGAAAGGCCATGAGACTCTTATTGCCAATTAACCACCTAAAAATCTGAAGTGGAGCTGTGGCTCAAAGTAGTAGAGTGCTAGACTTGAGCAAAAAAGCTCAGGGACCACACCCAGGCCCTGAGTTCAAGTCCCAGGACCAGCCAAAAATTTTAAAACAGATGAAGAAAAGGTGGGGAGGAGGAGCAGGAGGAGGAGGAGAAGAAACAGCAGCACAGGTTTGTTTTGGCTCATGGTTCATAGTTTCAGAGGTTTCTGTGGATGGCAGCTGTTGTTCCCGGGCCTGGTGAGATAGAGCATCAGGGAGATAGAAGAATGCACTGGGCCCTGCCTTAGGTAACTATAGCCCCTCTGAATATCACCTTTACAATAAAATGTTTTAATATATTTTAACAACAACAACAATGTATCGGGGAAAAGCTACGCACCACATGGTGACCATGAAGCAGAGAGAGAAAGACAAAGAGAGGGAAGGGGAGGGGGAAAGGCCAGAGGCAATATAAACCCTTCTAGAATATATCCACTGTGTGAGGAAGCTATTTCAGACACACAGTCTCACATTTGTGTCTTTCCACATTGTGCGAACGTATCGAATTTTATGACTATCCAATCCTCAAGCTACATCAAGTTTCATGTGGATTAATTTAGCAACTACAGTTGAGGTCACTTGATAACCATAAGCCAATGGCAACACAGGTTCTTTTAGTCCAGTCTTAATTACTAATATTAACTTCCAGATCACACATTACACTCTACACAATAACCACCTATAGATAAGGCTAAGAGGCTGTAGAATTCAGAGGGCTGTGTGGGTGGCCAGAAGAGAAAGCTGATACAGATTCAGGAAGTGGCTGGGAGGGCAGAGGGTGGGGGTTTTAAAGGGAACAAGATAAGAAGTTGGGTAAACCACAAGCACCTGGTTGTTCAAGGTACAAAGTTGTCAAATACAAGTCCGAGGGTCAGTGTGTTTCCAGTGTCCTTTGGAAGTGAACAGCATGTCACCAGCAGAAGAAACAGGAGCGGAGAGGCCCTTGACTTTAGCAATCTTCCTAGGTGGGGTGCACTGTCAGTGACTGGAATGACAGGGTCCAGATGCCTGCCATGCCTCCTCAGTCTTAAGAGTGCTCTTCCTTTTGTAGTCTCAGGTGACGAGGACATATCTAGTGTGATCAATAAGTTTGTGTGTCTTGGGTTTCTGACACGACTTAATCTATTCCCAGATGTAATTGCTTATTGACACAAATAAATGATCAGTGTGTGCCTCCTGGTGTGCTAACAGATGGTAGTTGTTTATGTGTATAAACAAGTTATAGAGTTGCGTTCGGTTTTGGCATTTATACTCATAATGGAGCAACTTAGGTCAAAACAATTGCTTTATAAAATGGAGGCCAGGCATACGTCTTAACTGTTATGGTAGACAAGATAAAGGAATCCAGAGCAGGCCTGGACTGTTTTCCTAACCTCCAGTGACCTATCTCCTCTAAGGAGCCCCTACCTCCCATAGTTTCTGTACCTCTCACTAATACTTTCAATCTATTATAGTGGATTAACCCATTAATAAAATCAGAACCTTCATGACCCAATCACCTTCCTCCATACCTGGCAACCAATTCATTAGCACATGGCCTTTGCTGCTGCTTTTCCTCCTCCTCCTCCTTGGGGAGGGGGGGTGTGTTTTAGATCCACTACTTCTGGTTCCCTCCCCATCACAATTCATGTGGCCTAAGTATGCCTCAGCTCAGTCCCTGAGACTTTCCCTATACTGGCTGATGTGAAGGGTATGCATGGGGAAGGAATTCAACACTAGCCACGCAAAAGAATTATGCTCATAAGGCAAGAGGGTCTGCCTGCCATGTCTCTGAACAAGAAAATCAATTCAACAAATATTTATTGGCACTTACTCTGTGCAAGGCATGGCCTGTATATTAAAAAGAGAAATGGCATGGCCTTGAGGTGGTGAAAAAAAAAATAAAAACACCGTTCAACTAATTTGTAAATGTCTGAGAGAGCACAGGGAACAAGGTAAGCCCCATACAGTGCATGCGTCCAATCAGGCCAATATCTCTATTATCCCACAATAAGAATAATGACAATTGGAGGGATATGACAGCAGTAGGACTTCTCTCCCAGAAGCTGAACAATGAGTTCCATCAAGAAGCAGCACAGTGCCTAAGGGAATGAACTGAGAGTGGAGAAAGCAAGCCTCCAGGAGATGGACAGCCAGGTTCAACCCTGGATTCGAGCTCCAAGTGAAATAGCCTCAAAGGCCAAGATTAGCTAGGAAGGGCCTGAATCGACTGTTCCTCCTTGGCAACCTTTCATGGAGATTGAACTTGGGTCTTTCTCCCTACTTTTTGTTGTTGTTGGTAGGTAGTGGTCATGGGGCTTGAGCTCAGGGCCTGGGCCTTGTCCCTGAGCTTTTTCACTCAGAGCTACCATTCTACCATTTTGAACTGCAGTATCATTTTGAGCTCTTTTTGAGTAATTTGTTGGAGATGAGTCTCATGGACTTTTCTGCTCAGGCTGGCTTTGAACCTCAATCCTCAGTTCTCAGCCTCCTGAGTAGCTAGGATTACAGACATGATTCACTGGTGCCCGGCTTCCTCTTACTTTTAATATTGAATTTGACTCCAAGTAGGTCTTATATGTTTTTTTTTTCCACACACAGGAAAGTAGATTCATGCAAGACTTGAAAGACAGTATTTGTCTGGTAGAAATTAGACATACAAAAGAAAGCAAGCAGCGTGACTAGGTCTCCTAAAGACTATCCCCTGAGCAATCAGAGTAAAAGCTTGTCACCGCTGGGACCATACACGTAGGTACAGAACTTCATGTGGGCCTCCAGTGGCAAAGGCCACCCAAGCCCAGCCGGATACCCGCATACCCATTAGTCACTGTCAATGCCAGCCCACCAAACAATCTTCTGCCACTATACCCACCAGTACCCTCTTCCTGAATGTTCATTTTTCCAACAACTTCTCAGTGGGCACAGCTCCTGTCCCTCACAGCAATCATGAACAAGCATAATTACTAGAATTTTTGCTGTCAGGGACTCCAATTCTACCTGAAAAGCTCCCGGAGTGTAAGAACCAACGTGAATGTTTGATGCACTTTTTAAATTACAAAGGGAATACAAAGCTCACTGTCTTAACACTCAAACCAACAGGGAAACAGGCACAGGAAAAGCATTCGGATCTGCCTTCATCCTTTCCTCAGAGATACCCACTACTAACAGATTCCAGGTTTCTTATTATTCATTTATGGTAATCAGGGTCCTATGGTTCCCGTGCAGTCTATACTCTTAAGGGGTTGTGTCTGGCTGCAGGGTGGGAATAGATTCGAGGAGTGAAAACAGGAAGTCTCCTGGTCCTGGTGAAAAGTCAGGGCAGTGCTTAAGGTGGCATTGGAAGGGGAGAGGGCCAAGTGGGCAGATTCAGAGTATTTTGGGGGCAGTAGGACCAGTAAATAATTGTTGAGTGACTCACGGGACTGACATGAAGAGCCACCTCCCCAGCACCGTGAACTTCTTTTGTCCGTGCGCTCCCTGGAAGCAACCAAAAACCCAGAAGGCTGTAAAAATAGATCCAGCCTCCCTTCACCTGCCACCCAGGGAGCAGCCACCAGACACAGAGGAGACATTGTCTTTTAAATCACTATTTTTAAACTCTGAGCGCTTACTAGAAAGTGACCCTCCAGAGCACATAGACATTTTATTTCTCGATGGTTTCCAACCCATGCGTGGAATTTGAAGAGGTCAGATATTCAGAGGAAAGAACAGATTCCCATCACCCTCGATTCGCCCCTGGGGTGCGAGCCGATTTGCAGATTCCTTTTCTCTTCCCACTGATGTTTAAATCTCTTGAGCCAACCCTATACATAGCCAGGGAAGCGGCTGTCTGAAAATAGCTACTTAGAGAAACAGAGCAATTTGGAATAAGCAAAAATAGCTCTTTGTGGTAACTTGAGTGTCTCATTTTCAATATTGATTTCCTCGCCCTCTTGAGTGTGGTTTTTCTGGAAGTGTGTGTGAGGGCAGGTGAGGGCCTGCCTCTGTGTATTTCCTGACGCACAACATGCAGTGGCTCTCTAGCCTCTAGTTTTGGTGTTTAGAAGGCTGAAATAAACTCAGGGATCCGGTTTCATTTCACATGGAGTCATCAAGGCCATGGGTCTCATACGGTGGAGAATCTCTAATCCAAAATGCTTGGGGCCAGAGATTTTCAAATGATTTTTTTTTTTCAGATGTTGAGACCTTTCCCTACACATGAGGTATGTTTGAAATGAGCCCCAAGTCTTCCCATGAAATCCATTTACGTTGCATAGACACCTTTCAGACATAACCTGAAGGTAATTTTATACTATATGTTTAGTGCATTTGTGTTTAGACTACAACCCCTCACCTGGGGTCAGGTGTAGAATTCTCCAATTCATGGTATCATATTGAAGGCATTGTGGGTTTTCAAGTTCTTGTCTAGAGATGGCCAGCCTGAATCACCTTCACACGATGGCACACAGGCCCCACAGGGCAGCATGCTCCCTGTGGAATGTGGCTCTTACCCAGGGATGCAGCCTGACTTCCTTCTCTTCTGCTTCAGCGTCACTGCCCAGGTGGTTTTTAAAATTGACGTCAGAATAGCTATTTCAACCAGGCCCCACCCCGGAACTAAGAATCTCCTGGAGATGGAGATGGACATATACAATGAGGGAAAGCTGCGGCTTTGCTGTGTTCCCCAATAAATCCTGTATCTTTATACCCATCCACACTTGCACACTATGGGGCACAAGAGTGCTGGACCACTCAAAGTGCTTAGATGTGTCCAAAACCCCAGGCAAGACCACAGAGAAGAAATCCACCAGGCTGCATGGTGCTTACTTGAAAATCCTTTCATATGCAAAAAAGGACTTTTTTTCTCCCCAAGAAGCCACGTCAGTAATAGATAAAATGGATGACTCTCAAAATAATTACGCTGAGTCAAAGACACAAGACCAAAACCAAGTGCATATGTTAAGATCCATTTATAAAAATTCTAGAGAAATGCAAGCTCATGCATAGTGATGAATGGCAGATCAAGGTTTGCCAGGCAATAAGAAGAGAGCGGCCAGGATAGAGTATAAAAAGACACGGGGAAATGTTGGAGGGGGGGGTGATGTATCTGTTCATTATCCTCATTGTGATGATGCTTTCACAGTGTACCCACACGTCAGAGCCTATCAACGTGTATGCTTCAATGCATGCAGTGTATTGTATGCCGCTGTATCTCATCAAAGCCAGGGAACAGGGACATTACTTCAAAAGAACGGCACCGGCAATAATATTAAGCCTGCGCTCCCATTTTTACTTAATCCTCCAGATTGTGTTAACACAGCAGAAATAAAGACAGAAAGACACCCCGCCCCCCCCCCAAAAAAAAATTATCAAGTCCTCAAATTGCTCTTCCTCTTCATCTCCACTGTCTTTCCCTTTCCTTCCTTTGAAGATAGCGATGGCTGTGGCTCAAAGACAGCAAAGAGGTGGCACGTTGGCTAAGGCCCAGGAATTGAGATGAGATGGGTGTGTCAGGGCTGGGACCTTGGGGTTAGTTGGCGCTGTCAGAACACTCATTATATAAAGAGACTAAATAAATTAAGGCTAATTGGAAGCAGCTTTTCCACTGTTGGAGAGGAGGAAAACAGAATCCAGAGGTGACACATCGTAACTGGAAGTGTCAGTATGAACTTTGGGCAAATAGATGGTGACAATAATAGATGATAGATAGAAAGACAGACAGACAGATAGATGTGTTTACATATGCATGCATATATAAGCATGTAGATATGTAGTAAGGAAAGAGAAGGGGAGGGGAGGGGAGGGGAAATTCTAATAAGGCTTGTGAATAGTCACATTGTATCAACAGTATGTCCTCATTTTCAGGATTTGCAGCTGTTGTAGAAGAACGTCTTTGTGGATCGGCCTGCCACTTGTCCTCAAATAATCAAGAAGCAGAATAATGTTAATGTCTAGCTGGACATGATAGAGAGAGGAGGTAATGAGGCAAATGGTTTTTCTTTGGGGACTGTGGGTAGAGGCATTATGGGAGTTCCTTGAAAATGGGAGTTCTTGCAACATTCTTGTGAATGTGAAAGTACCTGAAGATAAATCATTAAAGTCTGTTTATAAAAATCACATGATGAAATTGCTCCGCATGTCGCTCCCCCCCCCCGTCCCCCCCCCCCCCGGGCCAGACTTGATGTAGGGAAGGGAGGCTTTTCTTCCCTGGTACAGCAGCGCCTCATAAAAAGTTCCTTCCACTTCAGCCAGCTGAGTTTATCCCCCTCTTCTGCCGACCACGGCAAAACACCAAAGCAAACTAAAATAAGACTTAATGTCTCTCATAAGAATGAATGAGACACTAGAACTGCTTCAGAAGACACTAGAAAGTAACCCTTTGCTTAAAATCCCCAAGGCCAATGGCTAGATGCCAGAAATAGCAAGCATTTACATTTTTAAATTAAGTGCCTCTGGGAAACAGTTGGTGCTGTTTCATCAGTGCCAAAGCAAAAGCTCTGTTCTGATCATTTTCATTTGTTAATAATGAAATTGGCACTGGAGAAGATTAGCATGGTGAAGCATTAGAAGCTCATTCTCTGGAAAAGTCACGGTAGTACATACCTGTAGTTCCAGTTACTCAGGAGGCAAATCTAGGAACACTGTGTCTAAGCCCTAGTAAAGACTACAAGCAAAAGGACTAAAGTGTACTGTAGGTAGCAGAGCCCTTGATGAGCAAGATCATGGCCCTGAATTCAATCCCCAGCACCAGGAAAACACACACACACACACACACACACACACACACACACACACACACACACACACAAAGTAGTTAATTCTTGGAAATCAGACAGTCGAGGGCTCAAATTCAGATAGACTCTTCTATTTTATAACTCTGTGTCTATAGGAAAGTTGCTCAACAATACTGAAAATTGAAATTTAGTCTCTTCTTGCTGGTACATCATTGGTAGGCCATCCAGTATCTGGAGGCCTCAGTTTACTTCTGTCGTCTTGATTTCAGTGAAACACATAAAATACCTTTAAATCTAATCCACACCTCTAAGCTATCTTCCTAATAATGAAGCATTTTGCCCTTATTTGGGAGTTGCCAAGCCCAGGCCTCCTGTTGTCTGAAATTTCTTTCCTTTGCTCTAATGACATTTTTTTCCCCTGCCTGTCTTTATTTCAACCAGACATCCCTTAATCTCGTGACAATGTTTGTGACATGTCCAAATTTATTCTTCCCCCATGAAAGGCATATCCTTCCACTTCTCGGGGCTTATAAGCTAGGGAAGCCAAGAGGAAAAATGTTTGTCTGTCTTAGCTTGTCTGCAAAGAGGAGCAACACCGTAAGAAATTGGACGGAGATGAATTTTCTGAGGGCTGAGCTTAATAGCAAAAAGCCAAATAAATCTCACTGAGTGTACACACAAGGAGCAAGCACACTGCTCTGGGGCCATGTCTCCTGGAAGCTGGGGTATGCTGAGAAGAATGTGTCATCTTTTAAAAGCCAGCCTGGTGTCAGGTCTAGCAATTGTTTCTGCTCTCGTCGCCATCATTGCTCACATCCAGTGGGTTGTGTCATTGTCTGTCTGGCTCTTCAAGCCCCCTAATCACTCCTCAGTAATCCTTTACTACTATGCCTGTTGGCACAAGAGAGAGGAGAGAGGCAGGGATCACTGGAGCTTCCAGCTCTTGCGTGGATTGCTTCAAATCCAGGGAGGGACAGGAGGAAAGGACAGTGGAGACAAATGGTGGAAAGGGGCTTTCATTCCACTCACAACTACTTCGTCCTGAAACCAGGGTAAGATTGCCTATCCCAAGTATACTTCTTAAAGCCAGGTTTGATGGCACATGCCTGTGATCCCAGCACTGCAGAGGCTGTGGTGGCAGAAGGATTGTGAAACTGAGGCCAACCGGGACTTCCTAATGAGATTCTGTCCCAAAACAAACAAAAAAGCAACAAACAAAGCAACAAACACAAAAGATCCTTAAAGACCCTGTATTCAGATGCCTTCCAGGAGAGAAAATTGTGAGGAAGAGATTATTGCCTTTGGAAAAATAAAATGTTCTTTTTTCTCTTATTGCTAAGGAAGTTCCTAATAAGATTTTCATAAATACACAGAAGCCATAAACAGAAAGTCATAGGAAGAAAGAATTATCTGATGGCTCATGCCTATAATCCTAGATACTCAGGAGGCTGAGATCTGAGGATTGTGGTTCAAAGTTAGCCTGGGCAGGAAAGTCCATGAGACTCTTATTGCCAATTAACCACCAGAGAACTGAAAGTGGTGCTGTAAGCTCAAGTGGTAGAGCACTAGCTTTGAACAAAAGAGCTCAGAGACAGCATCCAGGCCCTCAATTTTTAAAAAAAAAGTAGTATCTGTAATCCTTCTATAAATATAGAGTGTTATGTGGATAAACTTTTTCAACCTTGCCAAGGACTGTAAAGCCTGGGCCTGTGTGCTAAGAATCCTTCCCAGCCATCCTTTGGGACACTGGACCATCTTCCTGAGGTCCCAGTGCACTAACCACACATCCAGTGGCTTCTCCCTGCTTTACCCCAAAGTGAGAGCTGGGAGAAAGGCTTTATGGCTCAGTCTTCACATCCATCCATGACTACGTACCTAGGAGAAGCTTCCAGGTCATATGTAAAACTCATGGAACAGGAGAATGTACATTTGTAAGGTTTTTTGCCAAAAATGGTCATTTTTTCATGCCAGAGAAGTTATACCAATGCAGTAATGTCACCTTTGTTTTGGTGAAACACACCTGCCACACACTGCCATTATCTTCTCCATCCCTCTGAGACATGATGGGCTTGTGATTTATTCACACAGAATAAAGTGGGGTGAGAGTTAGAAGGTGTGAGAAGCAGAACCAGGAATGGAGAGGGGGTCATTCTGAGACTCTTAGAACTTTAAAATAGAGCTCATTCTGAAAATCTTAGAATCATGGAATGAAGAGGAGGTTCATTCTGAATATCTTAGAACCATCCGATTCGAAATATTTGAGAAAACATGGGCTGACACTGATTCCTCTCTACAACCTCAAAAATCAGTATTTAGTAAGGAAATAAATACTGCCAATTTCTATTAATAAATAGAAATTTGCTGGCTCAGTGTATGTGCATGTGTATATGGATATGTGCATGTATATGTATATGTATATATACACACATATAGGCATATATGTGTGCATATGCATGTGTATGTATGTATGTGTATGTATGTATGTATATATATATACATATATATATATATATATATATATATATGAGACTTCTCCAAATTCATCCAATCTAGACATTACCACTATGAATATGTGGGCAGGTTTTCTCTGTTGCTTTGTTGGCACCTATGATTGTTCATGCCAATGAGTTAGTACAGTAATCCTCCTCCATGATGTCTGATTTCTCACATCTCTTCCTATACAGAAGGCTTTCCTGCCCTTCACACACTAAGGATGCTGCCTGGATTGCCTCTTCTTAGAGAACACAAACCATGTGGTGTCCAGCTGGGAAGTCCCTTTTCAGGCTGGCTCCCAGAAGGACATCCACACACCTTTCCCAAAGCATTGATGGCTGGCTCCAGCACTGGGCTTCCAAACACTCCAGCTGGAGCTCGCTCAGTAACAATCTATAAGCCATTAGCTGAGGCTATATTAAATCTAGAAGGATTCATCCCTAAGACCTCGGTTTTTATCCAGGGTCGATATAATAAATGACTGTCTGAAGAAGGTTTCTGCATCTTCTGCAAAAGTCTTTGAAGAGAGTGTCTATTATGTGCTTTCTCTGTCCCTTCTATTGAGATTCTTATGATAAATTCATGCTCACCCGGAGTGTCAGGGAAAAGTTTGTCTCTCCTGACAAATGGCCATACTTCCTTTTATCCAATAACTCATCCCATTTCTCCTTTGGCTTTAGCTCAATTTAGTGCACAATTGCAGTAACTATCTTCTGCTAGGCTTCTGGGTTAATCATATCCTTCCTTCATCTGTATGACTTTGGACATTTTACCTGTGATGTTACCGTCCTGAGTCCTATATTGTTCAATTGTCAGTCATCTCAAAGTTGTTTGGAAGTTAGTAAGAACACATCATAAATAAATAATCATCCTGTCACCCAGACCATCTCCTTAAAGTTATGCCTTACCTTTCTACTTAATAATTCACTTTATTAGCCTGAGTTCCCTCTTGGTTCTTCCAGGTAACTATATCCAAGAAGCCATTGTTAGGCATCCTCGGGGACATTAAGGTTGATAGGGAAGGATGGGTTGTTTTTAGGAATGAATTGTCCTGTATTGATGTCATTTGGGCTTCTTCTATATAAGTGAAATCCTCTAAATCTTTCTGGCCAGGTAGACTTCCTTTCTGATGTGACAAGGACTTGTTTCCATACAAACACACCAACCACCTCACCTTAACATCACATGGAAAAGTTTGTCAGGGCCATGGAATAAGAGTAAGAATTGGGTCTTCTAGGCAGAGTGTGACGGAACCTTTCAGTCAGCTCTTTCTACATACCCAGCGGCCATCTCATCCTCTGGCAGGCAACACTGGCATTTATTTCACTTGTGACTCTATGAGTCCTCTGGAGTCTTTCTGCCATACAACGGCCCCGGATGAAGCAGAAGCAGCTCTCCAGGAAAGGCTGCACTCAGGGTCTTGGCAGAAGCTCACCAGGCCTGTGAAAGTGGAGACTGGTGGCTGGAATATGATCACTTGTGCCCCATTCTATTGACCAAGGCAAAGCAAGCTTCGTATCAAGGAGCATGGAAGTCTGTCCTGCTTGTGCTGAGATCATGGTAAAAGAATAAGTACAGAGAGGGCAGAGAACTGTCTTTAATTTGACCTAAGGGAAGGCTCTGATAGGTGGGCCTGGGTGGGGCTAGGAAGTAGAGAGATGCCCAAAGGGACACATGTGGAAAGACATGTTCCAAAGGAGGTCCAGGTAGTTTGCTTAAGGGGGACACACGTGTTCAGCGGTCTCCAGTTCCATGGCCCCAGAGGACTTTCGTCAAGATCCCCTGTGCTGTGGAAAGGCACCAGATCCTCAAGGCAGAGATGGATACAGCCCTGGAGAGCTTTGTTCCTAACTCCCTCATTTTACAAATGGGGAAACTGAGGCCCATTCCTTCATAATATGGTCTCGCTTTCCACTTAGGAGCATCAGCCAAAGCTATGTTGATGCTATCATCTGGATGGTGAATGTTCTCCAAGGCCCCAGAGTTCAGAGCTGATTCTCCACCTGTTGGAAGGCAGTGAACCTTTTAGGAACAAAGGGAGCCTGGGTCAAGGATTGCCCTTGAAGGGGATTGTGGGAACCCAGCCCCCCCCCTCTCGCTTCCTAGCCATGAGGTGAGCACTTAACTGCTACGCACTCCCTTCCATTGCCTCCAGAGTCCTAAAATCAACATCTCCCCTGACCGTGGGCAGAAACCTCTAGAACTGTGAGCTAAAATTAACCTTTTCTCATTCTAAGTTCTGATCTCAGATATCCACATACAAGTGCCTGATGCATCCCTGTCAATAAATGTTTATCCAGTGTGTGCTTAATGGAACCTGAGACGCTATTCCTTGAGATAAACTCTGTATGTAACACCTGTGTTACTAGGTGTGTGCTAATTTGAGCAATCAGAACTCAAATGATCTGGGCTACATTGAAGTGGACACGCTTTTGGACTCTATGTGATCAGAAGTGGCGTGTTTGCCTTTGGATGTCCTGGCAGAGCTCTTGTTTATGCCATGAAAGCCTATTCTGAGCCAGGACCAGGTGAAAGGATCCATCCTAACGGCTCCCAAGAAGGGACCATGTTTCTTTTTCTTTTCATTTCTTTTCTTTTGTTGTTGTTGGTGGTTGTGGGGCTTGAACTGAGGACATGGACACTGTCCCTGAGCCTCTTTGTGCTCAAGGCTAGCGCTTTACCACTTGAGCCACAGCACCACTTCCGGTTTTTGAGTGGTTAATTGGAGATAAGAGTCGCGAGGACTTTTCTGCCTGAACTGGTTTGAAACCGTGATCCTCAGATCTCAGTCTCCTGAGTAGCTACGATTACAGCATGAGCCACCAGCACCTAGTGGGACTATGTTTCTGAGTGGACATGTGACCCTGTCATCCTGCAGAGACCGCACTCTCGCCCCTGCTGTGCTGTGGGCATAGTCTCATATTCTCATGAGCCCTTTCCATCATCCCATGAGCCTCACGTGAGACATGGCACCTATTTCTTAAGAGATTTGCTTGATGTGACAGAAAGCAAAGGTGGACCACAGTCTGGTGGATGATGCTTCGTTTGCCTTTTGTTGATTGCTGGTGAGGCAAGAAGAGAGTTCTTCCATCACACTTGGTTCCCCCACCACCACCTGACATCCCTGACTCTATGGCCGGATGACATGCCCCAGCCCCACCCAGAAAAGGAGTCCACTGGCCAGCTGTCCCTGAGCAGAGACAGTGTGTCCCCGCTGTCCTTCCACAAGTCAGCTAGAGGTGACAGGCTCAGGGTTCTCTAGATGTGGCTCTTGGAGCTGCCCATGCCGCACGCGCTGGCCCCTCCTCTGATGGGTGTAAATTGGTTCACAAATCCTGCAATTCGTTTAGCTCACACTCCGCTGCGTTTCCTCGGTGATTTTCTGGTTTATTGCCCGTTGCCTGGTTGCTAAGATTCCTTGTAAATTGCCTTGCCCTCTGCTCTGTTCCGCCATTTGTCCAGGCACAGCGTGGAAGCCACCGTCCCACCACTGGCCGTGTGCCGGTCGTGAATCGCTCCAAAACAACAGCTCCGCTGCAGGTGGGTCCGCCACCGGAATGGCACAGAGGCAGCATGGCGACACAAAAGCCAAGGGTACAGAGCTAATTTATGCCACCAGGCAGAACTCATCCTGCTTTCCTGTCGCATTCCCGAGGAATCAATATATTGAGTTAGGGGATTGCTCACATGGTACTCTTAAAGTGTTCTTGACCCCATCATCCTTAGGGGGAAGAGATGACTGGAAGATTGATAGCCTCTTGTGGGGCACCACGGAGACAGGCAGAATGTGACTGGAAGAGGTTCAAAGGCAAGCTCTACCATTTCTTATCTGTGTGATTGGTGATTGGTGCTACATTATCTGCACTCTCTGTGCTTTACTTGTTCTTCTATAAAACAGAGATCAAGGGCAGGGAAGGTAGTGGCTCGGTGGTAGAGTGCTTGCCTTGCATGCATGAGGCCCTGGATTTGATTCCTCAGCACCACATACCCAAAAAAAAAGCCAGAAGTATCACTGTGGCTCAAGTGGTAGAGCGCTAGCCTTGAGCTGAAGAGCTAAGGGACAGGGCCCAGGTCCAGAGTTCAAGTCCCAGGATGGACCAAAACAAAACAAAGATCAGGAGACCACCTGTAAACTAATTCTTAAGTATAATGAAGTAATGTACAAAGCCTAGACCGTACTGTCACTTCTATTGTAAGTGCTCAGTAAACATCACCATGATCACAACAGTATCTCGATCCCAAAGCCAGATGCCAGTGAGCCTTGTACCCATAGTTCTTCCATCCTCAGTCCACCAGTCTCCATGCTGTGGCTCTGCTGTTCGACCACTCCTTTGCCGTGAGTTTCTTGTTAGTTCCCTCCTCCCTGGTCTGCCTGCCTCTGGCCGCTCCCTCTGGCTCACCCAGTGGCTCCGCACTCTTCTACCCTTTCATTGGGAAGGGCGAACCACTCATCATGATGAAAAGGGGAACCCACCTCTTCAGAGCAGAACTGTAAATTACACAGCACGTTTCTACAGATGCCACAGAGGCATTTAATTATAAGTGATGTCTTTATTACACAGATCTGGGAACCTTTATGGAGATAAAAAACCTTTCTCTGAGAAAGGACCTGACAGAAAGTCGGCGGTGCCCAGACCACTTCTCAGTGTCCTTAGCAGACACAGCCCACCAGGCTGATGGCAGGATTCTTCCTCCCGCCCCCCACCCCCGCCCAGCTCTTCAGGATCTGGGGGCTCCTCACAGGATCTTGGAGGAAAGACCTCAGAAAACACAGTCCTCCCCAGCCCCAAACTGTGATCCTCTTACCTCCACCTCTCAGGTATCTGTGATTATAGACAGTCACCACATGGTTGGCCTACAAAATTTAGTTTTGTGGGGTTTTTTAATCTAAACGTGTAACTTCACATTTGCTCCTGTGGCCTTTGGTTTGGCATCTCCACTTTCTCAACCCCAACATCACTTAGTGAAGAGTGAACTTTGCAGGTCCTTATTTATTCTATGACACTAACATCTATCATGGTGTCATACATACAGCAGGCACTCAGGAGTAGCCACATCCTCAATGACCTGCTGCACTGTTCCTCCGTCATAAGTTCAAATACAGGATACATATACATACAGGAACGCTCTGTGAATGGTGCTAAGTATTGTGCCCACATCAGTTACTGTTAATGCTGCTATTAGTAGTAAGGGATTGAAGTCAAGAGCCGTGTTCTCTACCTCTGTAGTATTTAGTGTCACATCATGTACACAGCAAGTGCACCACAAGTGTTGACTGAATTTAATTGAAGGGGCCTGGAGAAACTCTAAACATGGGATAGAAGGCTCTGGAAGGTACAAGGAAGAGGCCTCTAGGTGGCATGGAAACACAAAATCCTATGGTTTCTACCCTGTATCAGGTCACTGTCACTTCATAAATAAAACCCTCTCCCTATTGCCAAGTGGCTTAAAAGCAGCCTTCAAAGATTGTGGTTCCTTGGGGGCAGAGCTAAGCCAGCATGGCCTCAACCCAGGCCTGCATCTGAAGATCAGCTGGAGGCAACTTGAGTCCTCTCACATCACATGTCTGGTGCTGGCTGGCTGCAGGAGGGGCAGTGGGGTGACAAGGCCATGTATCTGTCATCACCACTAAGCCCCTCAGGCTCATTCACTTGTTGGCGCAGCAGGGCTCCAAGAGGAAAAGCAGAGGACCAAGTCTTGGCTCGGGACTGACACGTTGTCACTTCCACTGTAGCCCATAAGCCAAGGCAAAGCACTACACAACTAGATTTAAGGAGGCAAAGGGCAAAGGCCTTCTACTCCTTTATGCGAGGGGCTAAAAGTCATATTGAAAACATGTGGGAACGATGGGTGTGGATCAAGTGTCAGAATGCTTGGCTAGCAAGCATAAAGCCTTGGATTCAATCCCCAGAAAAGAAAGAAAGAAGAAAGGAAGGAGAGAGAGAGAGAGAGAGAGAGAGAGAGAGAGAGAGAGAGAGAGAGAGAGAGAGAGAGAGAGAGAGAGTAGGAGAAAGAGAAGGAGGAGGAGGAAGAGGAGGAGGAAGAAAAAGAGGAGGAGGAGGAAGAAAGGAGGAGATGGAGGAGAGGAAAAAGGAGGAGGCAGGGAGTGGGGAGGAAGAGAAGAAGGGAGGGAAGAAAGAGAAGGGAAGGAAGAAAGAAGGAAAGGAAGGAAGGAAAGGAAAGGAAAGCAAAGGAAAGGGAAGGAAAGGAAAGGAAAGGAAGGGAAAGGAAAGGAAAGGGAAGGAAAGGGAAGGAAAGGAAAAGAGAGAAATAAAGGTATAAGAAAACAGGAATAAATGGAGACATTTTAATCATCAGTACACCTTGTCCTCTTCCTCCTTCCCTCCCTTCCTTCCTCCCATCCCTCCTGATATCCACCCATATTTCCATCCAATATACACTAAGTGAACACCTACTACAGAACAGGGCCAGGCCAGCTGTTGGGGGCATGGCTGGAGAATGCACGTAAGAGCTCCAGACTTTGGGCAGGGGCTCCTTCTGGAAGACAGTGTCACTGAGGCAGATGGGGAGGAAGGCTGCTGGTGGCCACTGAGATGCTTCTGTGGTTCAGCTGTGTCGGGGAGATATCCGTGTACATGCTCACGACTGTTCCTTTGCTTTGTGACCGCTGTATCCTGAAGCCCAGTATTGCTGCCCCCACCACCTCCAGGACTCTGAATGTCCCCACCAGGCTGGTGCGCACTGCCTCTCCACACATCACCCCAGCTCTGGTGAGCATGTGACAGCCTCAGAGGCCCCTTGAGGATGCAAGGAAACCGGCAGTTTTCATTGACTGCAGAACTGTCCCAGAATGAGGTGGGACAAGACTGGGGGCTGGGAGCCCAGGCGGCCTAGGATAGAAGTGTCACGCACAGCTCTCGCAGGGCATGTTATAGCTCAGTTTTATGAGCTCTTAAATCTCAACATTTTCTAAAATGAGGGAGCCTAGCAGGAAGATTAAACACTACCAGGCCCTTTAAATCATCAGCGCCAGCCATCCTGGGGGTAGATTTGTTTAGGTCTGGCATGATCTCTATGTCAAAGACTCAGGGAGATGAGCAATGTTGAAGTGCTTGAACCCTTGCCAGGTTCTGCCAGAGTGGCTGTGTGACCTTGAACTAGTGACCCAATTTCCCCCATGGCTCAGTTTCCTCTTCTGTACATGGGGCCCTAAGCATTGGAAAGAGTGCTTCAGAGTGTTTGAGGGCCCTGTTATAGGATCCAATGATTGTGGGGACTCTCATCACCTTCTAGCCCAAGGTAGCCTCCCTCTACTTCTACTTTGCTCCTCATGACCCCAGGCTGCAGGACCTCCAGCACTGATGTTTCTGTCAGAGCCCTGACCCAGTGAGTTAGCCAGATGCTCTGAGTCTGCTCAGATAACCCCAGACCGAGGACTATTCTCAGGGATTCCCATAGGCCACTATCATGCTCCTAATTTGCTGAGTGATTGAACAAGTCACCTAACTTTCCTGAGCCTCTGAGAAGCATCCCATGGTTCTAGAAACTTCGGGAGGAACGGGGTGGCAGATCAGCTCTGAAAATTCTTTAGAGATCATAAATCTCTGTGTGATTTCAACAAGCAATAAGCACCATGTCCTCAAGCACTCTCCAGGCCCCGGAGGTAGAGGGCTGAGCGAGGCCTCATTCTTGATCCCTGAAGACTCTGAAAGCTATGTGGAGAAGGAGGCGGCTGACAATCTCCTGCCTAGGCCCAGAGCCCTCCAAGAGCCCAGGGAGAGGGCAGGGATGCGAAGTGTCTAGGAGGTACCGCAATAGAAGCGCCAACATGAAAGTATCACAGACTTGAGGGAGCCAGCTGAGCCCCGGAGGGCCTAGGGTGACAGGGAGATGGGGATGGAAGAGGCTAAGAACCTGCCATCGATGGCTGGCTGAAGGGGTCTGCTTTTTGTCCCAGGGTGGGGCTGAGGAACATTGGCAGAAGCTAGGAGCCCACATGCTCCCCAGGAGGGAGCAAAGCAGCGTCACAGACAGCCTTCCCAGAGCACCCTGTGGCCAGGGCCCTGTACCCGGTACGCAGCACCTCTCACACACTCTGGAAGGTAGGGCCAAGCCAGACTTCTGATCTATGGGTAAGAAGATTTTGTACCAAACCCAAGACCACCCAGTACATTGAAGCAGCTGTCTCCAGACCTCTGCTGCTTGCCTTCTGGGAACTCAGGTCCCCCTTCCCTCCAGCTGCCATCATCTCTCTGACCTACATTTAACCGCTCCCCCTCCCTCCCCCCCGGCTCATCCCTGAGTCTGCCAGGAAGCCTCTGTCCCCAGTGGAGGCCACTCCAGAATCCTCTTCATTAGACTCCTAATGTGGAATATTAAAAGCATGAGCTTGAAACTTTTCAGGGCAGCACATAATATTTACGGGTATACTGTTTTAGAAAATCAAATATTTATACTCGAGTTGACTCCGTCATAGTACACGTGTCTGAGTGGCTGGGGCTGGGGCCGAGGCTTGATGAATGGACCCAGTCATTAAAATGCTTTCGAAACCATTTGTGCTCCTTGCAGCTCCTCTTGTGTGTGTTGGGTTGCGGGAAGAGTTGCTAGGTTCCAATATAGGATCCACTGCCTAGGGCTGATGAGACCAGTTCTTCCCTCCCAGTAACAGCCAAGGACGTCCATCCTCCCCCTCCGCCAATTGGAGATAAGAGTCTCTCAGACTTTCCTGCCTAGACTGGCTTTGAATCTCAATCCTCAGCCTCCTGAATAGCTAGTGTTACAGATGTGAGCCACCAGCACCCGGCAGTGTTCTCAGGGCAAGACAATGCCTGTCTTCTGAACAGCTGCTTCTGCAGAGCCTAAAACAGTACCTGATTTCCAGTAGGATCTGAATAAACTATTGCTGAATGGCAATTTGCCCCAAGTGGATCATTTTCTTAAGACCCACCAATGAGGGGTTTTCCTGATCTCTAGTTTTCTCTCTCTCTCTCTCTCTCTCTCTCTCTCTCTCTCTCTCTCTCTCTCTCTCTCTCTCTCTCTCTCACACACACACACACACACACACACACACACACACACACACACACATACACTTTTTGTGTACTTTCTTATCATATATTCCACTTTACAGAGACATTTATGACTAATTTCAAATCACTTTCCAGATCTAGAGTATCTCCATCAGTTGCCTTACCTTCACTGTTTCCTTCCTCTGACTCTTCATCTTATAATAGTATCTTCCTTCTCCTCCTCCTCCTCCTCCTCCACCTCCTCTTCCTCCTCTTCCTCCTCCTCCTCCCCTCTTCCTCCTCTTCCTCTTCCTCTTCCTCCTCCTCCTCCTCATCAACAACATTAAAACATCAACATAGCTCTATTATACTGCATAATGACTCCTCATGTCCCTTATCTCAAATCTCCATTCCACTGGCCTTCAGAAAATTTCTCTGAACTATCCCCTGTTCAAGTACATCCCACAGCCAAGAAGCATGCCCACTCTTGCTATGGTTGAGCAGAGAGGCCGTTGTTTTTTTCTGGTAGGAGACTGACATCTAGGTTTATTGCCTTTTGCAGAAGTGAGGAATAGAAAAGTTCACAGAGCCTTGAGGTTCTCTCTGGGTTTCATGGGGTGGCTGGGTAGGACGTGATCCAGGTTGGGGAGACAGTGACCCTGTTCCCAGGATGCTCTCTTCCGAAGTCACCAGTGAAAACTAGGGCTTGGGACCAATATCTGTGATGTGCATCTGTTTATGTGGCCAAGCTGAAGTGGACAAATCACAGGGTGGCCACTGAAGTAACAGAGCTATGTTTGGCTCATGATGTAATGAGGTTGAGTGTCTGGGCTGGCTTGGAAGGCCAAAAGAGATTCTTAAGAGTGTCTCATGTCAACTCTATGTATGTGGGGTATAATAAAAATACTTTCTGAGACATTCAGATTACTCCCACACTGCCTGCACACACACACACACACACACACACACACACACACACACACACACACACACACACACACACACACAAAATGTCGTTACTGCCTCTCCCAATGCTGATGGATTCGTGACAAATGGCTTCTTTCAAACTTCCTGCTTAGTTCTGCATTCAATGATTTTGCCCTTCATTATAGATCAGTGGTTCTCAAACTTGTCCATGTGGCTGAGCACCTGGAAGTTATGGGGCTTTTTGCGGAACACCATGAAATACTGATATCTTTAATCCCATTATATGAGCCAGGAACAATTTTACTAGCAGAAAATATGACTATATTAATGTCTGTGATATAATATCACAACCACAAACACACATGTTCTAAAAAAGAGCTAAAAGAAAAGCAAAGAAGAAGGCTGCCAGACTGAGGTAGGCTGTGTGAGCCTTGTTTGCTGCTTGTTTATTCAACTGCTATATCTAAAGCTGCCCAGTGTGTATCAGGCTTACCACCATCACCGTGAAATCCCCTTCATGCCTGATTCTATCTACTGGAGTCACAATCGGCTCATCCTGTCTCTTCGTCTGTCCCACCACACCTCCCAGAGAGATAGCTTTCCAGACAGACTATGATGAACTTCAAGATGATGCTTTTGCATTTTTTTATTTCCCAGACTGGTCTCGCACTTCTGCCCAGGACCAGCCTCAGATCCTCCTACTTCTGTCTCCCAAGTAGCTGGTGTTATCAGTGTGTACTGTTAGGCCTGCCCACGCTCTCAATTTTTCTTTTAATCTTTTCAAAGATGATTCCTGAAAAGAATCTTTGGGGCACAAAGTTGGCAATACCGTGGTCAAAGTTGTTTTCTATCATTAAGAGAGTAAAAATGAGCACAGGTTAGAAGGAAGCTGAAATTTCTTAGGTCACTGGGGAAATAGTGTCTCTAAGATTACTAATATAATAAAGCAGGTGTACTTGGAAATAGAGTTTTGTCATTGGGTGAGTCTTTGGGATGATGGCTTCTACCAACTCTCCACTGACCAGACCTCTCACATCTCCCCAGAGGAAATGTACTGGCTAGAGGAGTGCCTCCACCACCACCCCACCAGTCCCTTTTGCCTTGCTGCTCCTGAGCCTCTTATCAACTGCCATCTTATCCAATGTGATTGTCATCATGCTATTACACTTCTTGTTCTTACAGATTCATTGGGCCATTTGGATCTTCTATCTCATTGTCTCCTTCCTATCGGCGGCACAGAATCATAAAGTAGCCTCAGCCAATCTTTCTAACGCCAGCTGTTTTTCTCTCCTCTCGGAAAGTGAAATGGAAGAGGGCCACTGTCTGTGGGGCCCCACCCTCCCCATAGGAGTCCAGGGTTCAGGAATTGTGGGTTAGCTGCACCCTAGCTCCAGGAAGAGGCACAGAATTGACCTTGGGATACTTCATGGAGAACAGAGAAGTGGGAATTCTGGCCCTATTACTCAGGGTAACTCGGTATCACTTTCTGGCCTAAGTCATTAGACAATTACCTTCTTCCTCTAATGTCTGCATCTCACCACACAGTAAACTCCCAAGGACAGAGATAATAATAGCACTAATAGCCACTGCTTACTCTGCTCTTACTATAATGTGTGTGTGTGTGTGTGTGTGTGTGTGTGTGTGTGTGTGTGCGCGTGCATGCGCAAGCACTGTCCCGAGTATTTATAACCTTACTGGGTCTCTCCCCCACAGCAACAGGCCTGGGTGCTGCCTCCAGCTTCACTTTGCAAAGGAGGGTACTGATGTTCAGTCATGTTCAATGATAGAGCTGGAGTTTGCATTCAGTCCAATGAGCTCCAAAGCTTTTGTTCTTAACCCATGCACCTACCACAGTACCTGGCATACTGTAGGTACTTAAAATGTGCTGAAAGGGGCCACTTCACTAATGAGTCCCTTCTTCCTGCTGCCCCAGGTTCAGCCTGTGCAAACATCCCTGTTGTCTCTGCCCTTCCCAGCAGAGCTGCTCCACAGCCTGGCTCTTCCAGCCATGCTCGGAACTTGAGCGCTGACTTCCACTGTTAAGGTCCTGGGTCTGGGGCCTTATGCACTGCCATCAGCATGACACTGCAGGTGGCGTGGATTCTGAAACAGGGAAACATCCGGCAGCCAGGAGGAAAGAGAAACCAAAATTCCCTGCAGAGACCCAAGGAGGAATGTCCATCACAGGAATAACCAAGTTATTAACTCATTTTCCTTCTCTTCTTACCCTCAACCCTCGGGGCTGGGCTGCGCAGAAGAAGAGGCCCAACATCACGTAAGCAGAGGACTGGCTCTCCATCTTCCTACCCCCTCTGGGGAAGGATGCCGTATGGTGAGATTGTTCTAAGAATCAGAACTTCAGAGAGCAGAGGGAAAAGACGGATCTGGCAGCCAGGCAGAGCGGTCATTTCTTCCCAGCTAGGAACCCTTGGACAAGACAGTTGCCTGCAGGACCAGAAGAGGGAAACCACTCTTCCCTCCCCATGTCTCTCTCTGGAGCACTTGACAAGACCTCAGGAAATCACCTGGCACGCCAACCCCCTTCCACCTGCTCCTGACACAGAGAGCTGCTTCTGTAGCAGAGATTAAGGAGCTCAAGTCTGGGGCTCTGCAGAAATCCCAGCTCTGTCACAGGAAACACGGCAAGCTATTAAACTTCTCTGGCCCTCAGTTTCCTTATCTGTAAAATGGGGCAAATCCTATCTCAGAGGGTTGCTGAGATATGCAAATGAGGCAATGCACAGAACTCAGCTCAATCAAGCAAATATGAAGGACTTGTAAAATTCAGCCACTGTTCTCTCTACTTGTATTGTGTCACACAGTTTACAATACATTCTGTCCTTTGTGAGTTTTTGTTTTTCTTTTTGCTGTTTGGGCTTTTGTTTTTGTTTGGAGCATTCTTTTGGACAGGATTTTGCTATGTAGCCCAGGTGGGCCTAGAAGTCACCTTACTCACTGTTCCCTCACATACTCTTGACGATCCAGTCCTAAAGGCAGTGCCCAGGGGCCCTTTAAAATCCATCAAGATATTCCAAGGTAGGGATTGTCCTTATCTGACTGAGGAGCTGCAGGCTCAGAAAGCTTACGTGGCAGGCCCACAGGACACAAGAGAGCAGCCTCTTTGTCAATGTACCAGGCTATTTCCCAACCAAGGGAAAATGTCACCACACCCACGAAGGCATTTAATTTTACCACAGCCCGGGCAAGTTAAGTGACTTCCTTGCAATGGCTCTGCCGGGTAAACAGCCCTGGCTCCGTTTCAACTCTGAGAAGAAGCCACCCTCCGAAGGCCAAGGCTTAGACGTGGTGACTCTGTAGACAGTTGCCTGACCCTCAGCAGCCTGCAAATAAAGGCCTGGAGTTTTCCAGGGTGACCTCAGCTGAGATGAAAGCACGGTCCAACGTGCCACCCTTGCCCCAACACTGAAGACAAACAGCCCCTCCTCTAGTTTCCTCCAATGTGCTCTTTCTATTAAAATGCAGGCAGCCTCAACCTCCTGCTGGAAACCACACACATGCAAATACTAGAAAAGCCACAACTGGACTCACATGCTACAACACACGTGACACTTGTTGCCTGACCCAAAGCGTCTCTCTGACTCAAAGGCTGAAAGGCCTGAATAATCCCCAATGTAGAAAGTGGCCAACAGCTGGGCACCTGTGGCTGCTGCCTGCAATCCTAGCTACTCAGGAGACTGAAGTCTGAGTATTGGTTCAAAGCCATCTCAGACAGACGCATATGAGACTCTTGTCTCCAATTAACCAGCAAAAGGCCAGAAGTGGATCTGTGACTCAAGTGGTAGCTTTGAGTGGAAAAAGCTAAGGGACAGCACCCAGGCCCTGAGTTCAAGCCCCAGTATCACCACTGTCTACCCCAAAAAAGTAGCCAAGCTAAATCCTAGCACTGGTGAATACATTTTCTATCTAAGAGAGCAAAGACAAACAGTAGCAGAGCCCAACAGTAGAAGCTTATGGTTTACCAAAACAAGACAATGTATTTGTTAGCCTGCCAAGCTCAGAACTGACCTCAGGCCACAATAAACTCCCCAGACTATTGCAAAGACACTAATAAATACTCCACCAGAGGCACTAGGGGAAGAAGAGAAGAGGAACTTGTTGCCAAATAAGTTCAGGAAACAGAGTTGAAGAAAGTTAAGTCTGCATCCTTCTTTCTGGAAAGTGCTAGTGTAGATGGGCTACAAGACAAAGTTCTGGAGAAATCAAGATGGTGCCCCAAGTGCCCTCATCCTCATCTAGAGTGTTCTACCCCCTTGCTAATCTCTCCTCCCCTCTCCCGGCACCTGCCAACACCCAGCTTCAGACAGACAGATATAGCATTTTGAATTGAATTGAAATCTAATGTCCTATCAGTGAACATTTGTCAGTAACTCTAAGTTCTTTGTCCTTGGAAAGGGAGAAAGATTCCCCTCATCCCACCCCAGATACTGGGACTCAAACCTAGGGTTCAACCATTTGAGCCATATTCTCCACCTAGAAGCCTCTCATTCCTGGGGACAGTTTCTGCCTTTGCCTCAATTTGATACAGCTGAAATTCCTACCCTTGGTGTAGCTGGCTTCTAGGATCCTTGTGTTCCCAGGCATGAGAAAAGCAATGTGTTGCACATGAGCTCAGGGTCCTACAGTGTGGCCTGCTCTGTTTTCTCATCTGGAACAGGAGCTTCTTGACTTCCTAGGTCCATGTTGAGAATCTAAGGAGTAAGCAGAAGTGCCATTCTAGAGCAGGTGCTTACTCAATCATAATTCTTTTTTGTATGATACTTCCAAAACCCTTGACAAGGTCATTCTAAAATGTTGGAGAAATTCTCTTGCAGAGGGGGAACAAACATGTCAACAATCATAGCACACACCAAGGAAGATTCACGAATGTTAGCTCCAGTGAAGTTAGTTCTACTTCCCTTCAGAATCCCAACAGTGCATTTCTGGTAGACCTAAGCCAGCGCAGAGAGGCCCTCTCCTTCAGGGAAAGTATTTGCACTGAGTCAAAACCACAGCGTGGCTTGTACTTAGCCTGAGGTTTCAGCAAATAATTCATAATCCTCATCACCAACTCTGCTTCCGCTCACAGCACTCAGCTCAGACCGCCAGAGAGTGGTGGATAGCGGTGGACGAAGGGCAGGCTGCACAGGCTGGCCTGGACACCTGACTCAGCCACATTGCAGCTGAAGGAGTTAGACCCAGCTAATGTCTTTGAGCCTCAGTTTCCCTGTTTATGCACTGTCAGTGTGTGTGTGTGTGTGTGTGTGTGTGTGTGTGTGTGTGTGTGTGTGTGTGTGTGTGTGTGTGTGTGTGTGGTGTATGTGTGCCAGCAAACTTGAACTCAGGGCTTGGGCAATATCCTTTAGCTTTTTTAGTCAAGGTTGATGCACTACCACTTGATTCCCACCTCCACTTCTGGTTAGTTGGTGTTCAATTGAAGATAAGAGTCTTTCCTGCCTAGGCTGGCTGTAAACCTTGATCCTCAAATCTCAGCCTCCCAAGTACCTAGAATTATAGGTATGAGCCAGTGGCTCCTGGCTACAATGAAAGTCTTGATGTCTGCCTCCTCAAGAAGGTCAGGAAGATGAAAGAAGCTAGCGAGTTGGAGGGGAGGGGGCTGGCTTTATCAAATGCATGGCCTCTGCCACTCAGAATGCTACTCCACTGGCACTTCTTGGAAGGAACACACATCCACTTCTTGGAAGAAACAGTCATCCAGTGTCATCCTCCATGGATTCTGCATCATGCTGGGCTAGAAGCAGGGATAGAAGCGGTTTTGGCATTACTGATGCTGCTGCACCATACTGAACCTAGGCGCAAGCCTGCAGGGAGATGGGAGGAGCTGTGGGAGCCTGCCCTCCATGTGCACCCTTTTTGTCTGCAGTTGGCCTGAGTTCTAGGTTGCTCCAACTTTTTTATACAAAAATTAAGCCCCACTTTGCTCCCAGGGGTACCCCGTGTTGATGGTAGCCCACATGATACCCTGATTTAGGACATTTTCCTGGGGCCACAGGAAAGGAAATAGAGCTGCTTCCCAGTTGGCTCCATAAGAAAATGCTCATCTGCTATACCTGAAGAACACACAGGGACCTTCTAGTGCAACCCCACTGGAGCTGCAAGATGACAGCTCCCTTCCCCACATTCACCAGCCAGTCAGCTCCAGAAACCAACTGTCCCAATTCCAAGGGGCTGGTATTTGTCTCCTGAGATAAGAGCTGAACAGTGCAGAGGAGGGGGGGGGGCTGCTCAAGCCACATTGAAACAAGGAACTTCAGAACTTCTGGTATGGAGTGTGTGACCCTGGGCCCTCCCCCTAGCTGCCTGTGTCCCTGTTAAGTCACCAACAAATGGGGATGTGAGCCAGATTCTAAGCCCCTCTGTGTTCTGGTTCACTGTCTTCCTTGCTGGGGGCTGGGAGGGGTCTCTTCCTGTGGGCATGGCTTGAGCCAGGTATGGAGTGTTGTTGCTACATATGAGATCACACAGATTCCTAGTCAAGGGGAGACATGTGTCTCTCACAGGCAGGAGGGCCTCTGCAGCAGACCATTCCAGTTCAGTGCAGGGCACAGAGCAGCTAGCTTACCTGAAGGATTTCAAACTACCTTGGTTGATCTTGCCAGGATTCAGTACATGGAAGCCAGGGGCCAGGTGAGCTTCACAGTGCCCCAGGAGGCAGGCACCAGGGGACTCAGGTTGCTCCTTCAAAATAAAGTCCTTTCTCTTCTTTGATCACCCAGGCCTGGCTACTCTTCCTGAGGCAGCTTGGCTGTTAACCTATTCTCTGGAGACTTGGCGAATCTCCAGGCTGCCACTCTTACAAACTGAGAGTGCCTCCACTCTTCTTTGAACCAGGATGCTCTCATTTAACCAGGGCTACAAACTGAGCCCGACACCAGATACCATACATCATCCCTCCCTTGCCCTTACACAACCCTTTGAGTTATGCAGTAGTCTCCACTTACAATGAGAGATGTAGACTCAGAGACTGTATTGGGGAGCGAGTGAGGATGGCAAAGAAAGAATAGATGGGTTTTCAAGAAAGGTCATTACCATTTGGAAATGAAGGGAAGGCAGGAAAGAAGAGAGATGGAACTATTTAGACTTCCCAGTCGATATTAGCTGACCCCCTCTGCTCTGACGAGAGAGTCACTGATCCTGGAAGAGTGACTCATGGTATTCTCACTTTATCATCTGGAAAACAGTGAAGACAAGTGAGTTGTTCAAAGTCACACAGCCCAGAAATGGGAAAGCTGAACTCGAATCAGAGTCCCTGACTCCTGGCTCTTTCAGGCACACCACACTGCCTTTCTTTTGAACACCTGCTATGTGCTGGGTTTCATGCCTTGGATTCTAAGTGTTCATTTCTAGTAAAAACTTAAGACTCCAGTGGGAGTTTTCTCAGAGATGGATATTGTCTAAGACAGTGGCAGCCAAAGGTATGGGAAAGGGCCAGGAGAGGAGCATCCATTCATCGTGTCAAAGCCTCCTGAGCCCTGTAAGGAGGGCAGAGGTGGCTGGGGTCATCTGGCAATCATAAAACCCTGCCTGGGGCAATTACATTCCGAGTCCCCCAGAGTCGGGGCCAGAGATACCGCAGTCTTTCCCTGCCAACAAAACCCCCTCAGAGAACCTCTCTCCTTCCTTGCTGTGTCAAGCAATTCTGACCTTGAACTTGTCCATGCAACCCAGGCCCAGCCCCTTCACATTCAATTCCACAAGTGACTATCTACTGTGGATCCGAGCTGAGCAGACCCAATCCCTGACTCTCAGGAGTCCTGTGCTAACATAGGGACCAGGTGAACTCACCTCCAGAGGGAGATGTCAAGGCCACATGTGTAGAAGGGAAAAATCACTCTTTGGAATGGTGGTTTGGTTATGTACTTATTAGTGAATCCAACAACCTCCGTGGTATTGGAGAATTTGGGCCTGTGCTCGCAATCCAATACTTAGAAGACAGAGACAGGAGGATCAAGAGTTCCAGGCCAGCCTGGGCTACAGAGCAAGATGTTGTCAATAAATAAATACATAGATACAATAATAAAGTACAGGATTTTTCTAACTAAACCGTTTCCTGCAGTGACAATGGTGCCATGCAGGAACTAAAAGTCAAGTTCTATAGTCTAATGACAGCTGGACACCAGCCCCTGAATGGACCCAGGCTGAGCATCCCAGCATGTATGCACCCAGATAACACAGCCGCCAAACTATCACAAGGACAATGAGACCGCAGAACAAGATGACCACAAAAACGACAAGACACAGGTGTATCATGGCCTCTGTTAAGGAATTGCACGCCGAGGTGTGAAGAGAGGGGCCTGGGGTTAAATTGCCGTTAAAAGCTGTGTGGCAGTGTTCATTGCATCCTCTAAGGGAGGACAGATGCCCAACCCGGATCAACCCAAGGGGTTAGTGGGATAGTAGGATCTGGGAAGGGGAGCTTCTCACCTTTATGGGACACATGGGAAAATGTGGCTTCCACACCCTCCCCTCCCCCTCTCTCTCACCTACTGCTGCTGTCCCTGTCATGAAGACGGGCAGGGTCCAGCGTTTCAGCGAAGGGAACAGAGACCTGAGGACTGCCAAGTGCAGAGGGGTAAATGGAGCGTGAAGAAGGTGACCATGAGGTTAAACAGAGTTTGAGGAAGGAAATGAGGAGGAAAAAGATGAAAGGCTCCAGAGCATAGAAAGGCCCATCCTTATGGATTTCTGATTCCCAGGCTGCTGAGCACTGTGTTTCTGAGTAGGGGGTGACTTGTGGATTTGTCTCTGTTCCCTGGTGGAAAGAGAACTCAAGGGCAGCTCTCATGATGGTCCCTGGAGGAGCTTTCCCAGCTGAGGCAAGCCCAGCCTCAGTCTCTCACCCGGGTGATGAAAGGTCCAGCCGACGCTGGTTTAGGGGTGGCCAGAAGAGGGCAGAAGAGGGCTGGTAATAGGCCACAGAAGCCTTACTAATGTGCAGGTGCCCAGGGCAGCCCGTGGTGGCTTTGAAAGGCCCTGAGAGCCTTGTTGGACTGGAGAAGAAGTCATGGTGAGATAGGGAAGGTGAGAGAAGGAAGAGATTGGAGGAGGAGCCCCTGAGAACAAACTCCATGATGTGAGCTGAACTTACAGTAGACAGGATTCCCAGCTACTCAATTACAGTGTGACATTGAGTGAGCTACTGACTTGTCTGTTCCTAATCTCCTTCTTGACAAATTAGGAGATGTTAATAGCAAAGCAATGATGGTTTTCACATAAAAGAAAGCAAGGGACAGTTTCATACCCATCCAGATGCCCTGGCCAATCCTTGTCATGCATATATCTGCCTCAGCCCGAGTGTTAGTGGAACCAGCTAACCTCTTGGTTTTACAGGAGTGTGGCTGTCAGGGTGTCTGTGCTGCTGGACCACTCTCCCCCGCCTCCACTCCTTCTATCACTTTCCTCTCTCCAGAAATACCTCAAACTCTACTCCTATCCCCCTGAGGGCTAGGAACCCAGCTTCTGACCTGACCGGCAGAAGATCACCAGGAGTGGGTGGCCCCTCCATTTCAGCCTTAGGGTGTCTCTAAGAGCTCCATCCCCAATTCAGAACAACTCTGGAGACCACCTGCACATACATACACACCTGTGCATGCATGGACTCACAGGCTTTCCTAGAGACCTTTGCAGAGGGTAGTGATCGAGCCCTGATCCATTTCCTCTGTCCCTTTTCTTCCTCATTTTTGTCCCTTAGGATTTTGCTCACAAACTGCCAGGTTAGGAAGAGGGATGTGGCGTACCTTTACCAACTGCACTCAGGCACTTGTAGACTGGAGCATAGAGAATGAGCTGAGAACTGTCCCTTTCCAATAATGACCACATTTCCCCACTATCCTTGTGTCCTCAGCATCTCCACAGAGGGCCATCTCTCAGGGCGCATTTGATGTCTGCTGACCCCAGGTCACTAGACGATGTACCCACTACCTGGTGTCAACTGGGGACCACTAGCTTCCATGCAGATGGCTCCATCCTCAACCCCTCCCTTTGCCCCAGCCCCTGCAGACAGAAGCAGCTGGCCTAGGTCAATCCCTTGGCAATCTCAGAGATTCTAAGATCCTTCCTACACACACACACACACACACACACACACACACACACACACACACACACACACACACACACACACACACACACACACACACACACACACACACACACACACACATATACACGTGGGAACTGGGGACTTCGGCAAATGGTACCATGCATGAAGGTTTCACACTAAGCCTTGTGAAGGCACCTGCAGGGTTGGCTGGGCCCCTGGGGAGGGTGCATTGTACTTTCCTGTCCTCTCACTTTAACTAGGGGCACTCTGTACTAGATCCGTCTCTTATAGCAGAGCTCCATGTAGGCTTTCAGATTTCATGGAACTCAGGATTCTGACTATACAAAAAAAAGTCCTTTGATGTGTATGATGGGGGGGCAGTCCTCAGCAGGGTCTGTGCTCCCTTCCAGCGGTCTTAATGGTCATACTCAGCGAGACAGATTTCATCCTCTCTCCCTTGTTGTCACCTTGCAGATATTTATAGCATTATCTTGTCCACCAGAGAGCGTAATGGGCTTTTTAGGCTAAACCAATTAAACTCTCCTCCCGTAAGTCATGTCTGCTGCCTGCCTCCTGCCGCCCTTCTCTGAACTTGCTCCTTCTTCATTATCTCGGCCCCTCGTGGCGGGGAGTTCACAAGCTGGTTATGGGATGCCTGCCTTTCTTCCAGCTGCCTTAGTCATCTGCCCCAGTGCCCTTCTTCTCCCTTGGGCTGTGCAGCTGTAACCTTGACCTTGGCAGTGCAATGAACCCTCTTGGAAACAAGGAAAGCTGAATATACTCAGGAAAGGGTATTTGATCCTTCCCTCCTTTTCTTCCTGTCCTTTGCTCCTTCCAGATATCACACAATGATCTAGAATTATCTGCTGACAGGAAGCACCCAGGCTTATATATATATATATGCACCTGCAGTAGGGACCAATGGTTTAAGAAACAGAAGTGACTATAAGATAGAAATGCAACATCAAGTTAATGAGGATCATTTTTAAAAATAGAGTAATTCTAAATTTTTTCCTAGTACTTCATAAACCAGTGCTAGAAACTGGCCTGGAAACATAAGGCTACACCTGCAGCAACAACCCAGTCTGGGTGTGCCCAGAGCACTGACAAGTCGTGGACATCAATAGTATGGGGGAAACCACTTTTCCCAAGTTCAAGTTTGCAATCCCTAAGGGCTCTGGTGATCCTACAAGGGACCCAATAGTCAAATGTTGCCATTTTTCACTAAAAACATAAGGAAATGCTTTCTCAAGCAAAAGAGCAGCGGATGTGAGAGCTGGAAGCCTGCCACCAGAGCCTGCCTGGCCCACACGGGGCTGCATAAGATGTCAGTTTGGCCATGACCTGGTCTCCAGTTCACTGGCATCTCTCAGCCCAACACCACTGACCAATGCGGTGAGCTTTGCCATCTCGTGGTATTACGTCCTTATTATGTCTAGTCATACTCAGTTTAATTTATACCCAGTATGAACCATTGATTTAAGACATGAAACATAAGGAACACTCAGATAGAAATACAATATTAAGTTAATGAGGACTATAAAAAATAGAATAATTCTAAAAATTTTTTCCTAGCACTCCATAAACCAATGCTAAAAGGGGAAAACACAAGGCAATTAGAGTCAATTTGGCTTATTTACTAAGAATAAAGATGATCCATTCTTATAATGATTTTTTAAGAAGTGCTTGCAATGAGCAGTTTCAGACTTTCCCTTTAGTTCAATCTCTGGGAGAAGAAAATCCTTTACATTAAAAATAATTTCATTTTTCAAAACACAAAAATTTCAATAATTCCAAATATGAGGCTCTAATTTTTATAGTGGCAACTTAAAATTGCCATCTGCATTTTAAAACACATTTGGGATCTATAATATATCAAATTAAAAGTTGCCAACAAATCACCTTTTTGCATAATTAACTTAAAATAAATTAAACATTTATCACTTAATGGGGAAAATGCTCAAATTCATTTTCATACATTATGCACATAATGAGTGATTAAAATAAACTTTATGACACGCTTTTTAATAATACATTAACATAATGTAAAATTATTGTATTTTAAAACCATGCTACATTCGACATAAAAATTATAAAACAACCTAGACATGGTGGTATATATCTGCAATCCCAGCACTCCAGATCACAAGTCCAAGCCAGCATGGACTATATAGCAAGACCCTGTCTCAAAAATATTATTAGCCAGACACCAGTGGCTCACACATGTAATCCTAGCTACTTACTCAGGAGGCTGAGATCTAGATACCAGGCTGGGCAGACAAATCTGAAGGACCCTAATCTGTAACTATCAAAAAGCCAGAAATGGAAGTGTGACATGTGGTAAAGTGCCAGCCTTAAACCAGAGTGTGAAACCCTAGTTCAAGTCCTAGTAACAGCACACACACACACACACACACACACACACACACACACACACACACACACACACACACACACACACACACACAAACACGAGAGTCAATAGTGTTTCCCTGTAATCTTTCTGGTTTTCCTCATGTTCCCATGGTAAAAATGCACTTTTCAAGGTGATGTGCTTGGCCAAGGGTTCTATAGGGAAAGTTCTAGACCTTCAGAAGTTCCTTTTGCCTCTCACAATAACTGGCAATATTTCAGATGGTGGTCGTTGTACCAATCCAGATCCCTGAGTCACTATGATGAGCCCATCTCCCTTGCTAACCCATAAGACACATATTGACAGGGAATCAAATCAAACATTATATTTTAAACCATTGATATTTGGGAGTATCTGTTACTATACATCAATCAAGCCCAGTTCCTGACTAGAAATAAAATGATCTCACATAGTCATATTTGGAAATTGTATCAGTCAGGTCAGGCTTGGTTAAAACATAGTAAACCAGCTCCCAAATTTAAGTGGCTTAATACTACAAATTACCTCTTTTGCCAGGAATAATGAATAATATTATGGGACAAGATTAGACCAAGATTAGACTTTATTTTTTAATCAACCTCTCCTTTAGTTTCATGAAGGTTGACCAGTTGTCTCTTCCCAAGATGGAACTTTAGAGATAAATTTATTAATGTTTAAATAATGAGCTAGCTACTAATAGCTATATAATTTAGACAAGTCACTTTAACCTCTCTATACTTAGTTTCCTCATCTTTAAAATTAAGATACATGACACCCACCTTGCCTGGCTACTGATGGAATTAGAAATAGCATATAGAAAAGATCTTCTATCATGTCTAACACTGTAAAAATAGAAGCCATATAAGACAGTTCATTTATAAACTTCTTTTATGTTTCTCTTCTCAGCACCCCTGTCCCATGTCTCTCTTCTTTGGCATCACAATCCTCTCCCTCCTTATTCATATGGTTCTAGTGAGGTTGCTGGCTGAAGAGGGTACATATGTAGCCAAGGACTCATGGATCCCAGCACCTTTTAAGGACGAATCAAAGGTCAGGGCTTATGACCCATGAAGGCCAGTCATGATGTTTTCATGGGATTTGATATAAGGACAATCGGGAAAGAGGTTCATCATTCATGGACAGTGACCAAGGGGTGCCATAAGCCTGCAACTGGCAGTGATCTCATACCCTACTATGTAGAAGAAACTTCAGTGGAAGAAAGTTCCCATACAAAGAGAAAAACCAGGGAAAGAGGAAAAGAAGAGGCAGGAAAGAGGGCAGAGAAAGAGAGGGACAGAAGCAGAGAAAGACAGAGGCTCTCATTATAGCTGCTCTTGTCCAGCCCTTGGATGTTGCTCCATCCAGCCTTGGCCAATGCTAGTACTACCTTCTTCTGCCTAGGTACGTGAATCCATAAATTCCTTGTGGCTTAAGCTAGCTTAAGCTTCCACCATTGGCAATCAAAATCATCTTGATGAATCCAGACATGCACAGTTAAGACATAGGTATGCATACGTAGCCTTCATGCAATCACAAGCACATGTGGTTAGCATCTTGGGAGAAGAACCAAAGGTGCAGTAGAAATACTGGGAGGAAGCAATTGTGCCTGACTGGCTAAAAAAGGCAGTGATCAGGAAGGGCTTTCTGGGGGAGGTGGTACTGGAAGCAAAGCTTTGAGGAAGCAGCAAAGCCTTGGCTCTTGAATTTGTTTATTTTACCTTTTCAAGCACCAATGAAAACCACACCCTCCTCCATCTCTTTCAGATCTGGACCTCAAAGATTAGACTAATGTGAAGGAAAACCTCTCAGAAAGTTTCTATGGAAATTTTCTTTAAGCCTTGTTTCCTCATACTCCCCACCATCCCTAATGAGATGCTGACAAAGTGGTAGATCCTAGGGATATACAGGATCCCCCTGATCGAGGGAGCTGATGGTCTACTGGGAGATGTGTGCTGGATAGACAGTGGTTAGGGAAGAAGTGAGGGCCCCGCCTCAGACGGGCAACCAAGGACTGTCTGAAGAGGAGTTTTTGAGTTAGTGCTGCAGAGAAAAGAGACTACCAAATGCAACCGCAAGCTCCTTTGGGGCATAGGCTGATAGGTTGATTATGTCCAGAGGTGGGAGGTGCTAGGTATGCACATTTAAGGAAGAGCAGTATGCATAGTACATCCAGAAGAGGCTGGAGACGCAAAGCCAGAGAAGTAGCCAAGTCCTCAATCCCGTGGGCACATGGGGTGTTGATGGCCCCTGAGGCGAGTTCCTAAGGGTGTGGAAAGCCCTATAACACTTTAAGCAGGGGGGTGACAAGGCCACCATCATTCCTGTTGCTTTATAATGGAATCCTAACTCTTTCTCTATCAGCAGCACATGGGGGGGAATCCTTCTGATGGAGGATGGCCCTCACTTCATCTCCTGGTATCCAAGCTCCAGCCTGACCTACTTGCCCTGAAGCTTGTTTCCTCTGATATTTTGGTCACCCTGAGCTGAAATTTCCTGCCCTATGGTTCCTAGAGAACCTGAAAAATTGCACAAGGGGCTTGTGAGCCCCCAAGACACCCCCAAGAAGTCCTAGAGTTCTAAACCTGTACAAGTTTCTGAAGGCTTTAGGTGAACCCTCACCTATTGGGCTGGGGTCTTCTTCTCACTGGCATCCTTCCCCAAGAGCCAACCACCTGCTTCCTGGACCATTTCTTCTACCCTTCTGTTGGATACCTAGACAGGGACCATCAACTCAGTGTTTCCCAACTGCTCAAGCTCCTGGCAGCTGAGGCCCATCTGTTAGGAACATATTCCAACTATTTCTTGTCCAGAACACCTCAGATATTAAACATCTGTCTGGGCCACCAACACCTGTTACTATGCCCTCCTCCCCAGTGTTCTTAGCTGGGCACCTTCCCATCCTGGCAGCTTGGATCCCCAAAGGCCGGTCTCCTGCTTATACAACACTGAGCCTACGTGCATGGGGTTTTAGTTGGATGGGCCTGGGCTGGAACTCTGGCATGGCTACTGAGCAGCTGGGAGGCTTCAGGCAAGCTACTTACTCACTTACAGATTCAGCTTCATGTCTTGAAAATGGAGCCAATAACAGGAAGTGGACTGAAAGCTTATGTCCCCCTAAAATGTATCAGTTGAAATCTTAATCCCCGATGAGGTTATGAGGAAGTGAGGCTTTTGTGAGGTAGCACGAGGGTCAGAAGGATCGAGACTGCACAAATTTCGTCAAACACAAAAATAACCCCAGAACACAGTCTCATTCTCTCTTTCTATCTATCTGTCTCTCTATGTCTCTGCCTCTCCCCACTACACCCTTTCATTCCCACCATTTAAAAATCCAATGAGAAGTCAGAGTGTGCAGTCTGGAAGAGAGCCCCTCCCAGAACCCAGCCATGCTATGGAACCTCAACCCCAGAACTGTGAGAATTAAATTTCTGACACATATAACTCACTCCATAGTGTCTTGTTCTAGAGGCCCAAAGTGACTCTAACACTACAACTCATACTTGTGCTCTGAGATCTGAGTAAAACAACACATGTAGTAATATGTAGAGTACAGTCACTCAATAGTCATTATTTCTATAATTATCAGGGTCACCTAGTCACAATAAATATAGTTATTTCTTTGCCTAGCCAAGTGTGATCATCTTGACAACCAATTTCCCATTCTCTACTCCTGACACAAGCCCACTATAATCCCCTGAGTGACAACATGGTCCAGAACTTCCACTGGGGACTCAGGAGAGGGAAGAGGACAAGAATCAAACTCTTCTGTCCTATGAGAAGTTCATGTGGGGACTCAGGAGAGGGAAGAGGACAGGAATCAACCCCCCCCCCCCAACCCATGAGAAGTTCATGGCCTGTGATTTTTTTTTTTTTTTTAGGAAGAAAAAGGACTGAGACCTTGTCCCCCTTTCCACTTAGGCTGCTCTAAAGTCTATTTTTACCAATTTTCGCACTCCTCTGATCTATTTGGCTATAAGGAATGACTTATCCAGAGGTGGGAAAAACACACAGGACTTTGGCTTTGGCATCTCTCTGTAAAATCAATTGCATGAGAGATTCTGCTGCTCTGGCATCTCTATGTGCTCCAGCTGGGAATCCAGCTGTCTGGGAGATGAGGCCATGGAGATGGGCTGGGGCATGGCCTGCTCCCAGATGGGAAAGGAATGTATTTTTCTGCTAACCAAGAAGCCCAGGGGTGGTCCAATAGATCCAAGTTCTAGAGACAGGGCCAAGATGGACACAAACCCACATGGGAGCCATCCACTTCCCAGGTAGCTACAGGCCGGGGCAGGAACCACAGCTCTGGGAGTTAGGGTAGTCCTCTGTGACCATCTCTCCTAACCCTTCCGTCAATCTACTGAGGAGCTGACACCCAGAGGGAAGGCACTCTCCTCATCCAGGGTGAGACAAAGCCATACGTCCTGGCCTCCCAGTGACCTTTCTGAGGAACTCGCTGGCTGGCTGCTCACCCGAGTTATCTAGTGCCCAGGGAGAGAGTTCTGCAGTGGGTTCACCCAGTGCCCTCTGCAGCTGCCTGGCTGCCCCTGGTCCCTCTCTGTTTTACTGCCAGGATTGCCTTCCTGCTTGTTTTCTTACGGGAAGAGTTAGAGGGGCCAGGCAGGGCCGCCACTATTGAATGGCTCTTCTGAAGGGAGACTGTTATTCCAGCAGCTCTGGAATGTCTAGAGGGATGAAACAGAACTACTGTTTGCAGGGGTGGATGGAGCGAGCTGGCCTCTACTCCAGCCCTGTGTATATTATGAGCTCAGAGTTTTTAAACAACTCCAAGCCCCAGATTCCAAAGCATGTGTGCATCGTTTTCATGCCTGTATCCCTGATGTCCTGGGATGTAAGGTCACTGGGCTTTACAGCCGCTGGAGTCCACAGAGGATCAGCCGGGATTTGAGCAGTCACATGGTGGTTTCTGGAGCACCCTGTTTCCCCATCAATAGCTCCCACTCTTCTATCCCCAAGGAAAGTTTTGGTAACCAGTTTAGTCTCAAATTCCTGGAGCCTGGCCCAACTGGTAGAAGGAGATTCAATTCAGGCATGAGGCAGGAAGTCCCTCAAAATGTATGAGGTTCTTCAGTCTATAGAGGGACCAGATTCTACAGCACCCAAGTAAGAAAAGCTCCTCTTCCCAGACTCTCTTTACTTCCAGTTGTTGAAACAATGTTGCATTATGTTGATTTTATTAGGGCAAGAGACATGATTGCCAGGATCATATTGTAAGTCTTCTACAAGCCTGTAATATATAAGACCTGAATGGCACCACCAGGGCTATGCAATGTGTCACCTGCATGTGTCACAGAGATATGTGGTGGCCTGCAATGATATTACTGCTCTCTTTCTGCCTGTCTTAGAAATGACTCCATTAGGCTCTCCCTTTCTATTCCCTGATGGTTGGCTTGGCCTGGAATGGACAGCTTATAGCAACATGTACATTCAATAGCAGACTAATGGAGCCTTCTATGGGCCCCTAGAGCCTCCTCCACCTTCTGAAGCCCAAAGCAATAGGTAGAGATGGGAACCCAGGCCAACCTCTGATAGAAAAGGAAGAGAGGGACAAGGAGCCTGGAGCTGATCTGTACTTGCAGAAGTGCTGAGGAATAGAAGATGTAAGAAAATGAGACCGCATGAGGCTGTATAGGAAGAGCCGCAAGGAGGGACACAAAGCCAAAAGTATCCACAAAGCATCAACCTGCAGGGCAGAAAGGAAAACCCTCGCCTATTTCTTTTCCAGCAGAGACAACTCTGCATCTCATTTTCAAAAGTAACATGTTAGTTACTTTTTCACAACTGTGACCAATATACCTGAGAGAACAACTTATAGGAGGAAAGATGTACTTGGGTTCACGGTTTCAAAGAGCTTAATCCATAGTCGCTGGGGCATAAATTTGGAGAGAACATCATGGTGGAAGGAGCGCGTGACCTCATACAAACAGAAGCAGAGGAAGAGGAAACAGCTCAGCCCTCTGCATCCTACAACTAGGCCCCCGCCTCCTAGCCTCCAGAACTTCTCAAAATAGCTCAACCAGCTGAAGACCAAGTGTGGAACACATGTGTCCCTGGGGAATATCTCAGACTCAAACCATAACAGGATAAAACCATGAAATCCCTGGGTGTTCCTCAGCAAACCTCTCCTGAAGAATCAGAAAGACAGTTTTGCCCTGCCTCCTTTCCCCTCAGTCACCTGCCCCTCCTTCCACCTGGACCCTCACCCTAGTCTCTGCTTCTGGGCTCATTAGCTGCCCACTGAGACTCAGAATGATTTCATTAACATCATCACAAATGCAGTCATGGAGAACTTATTAACCAAGAGTGAACTGGCCAGTGCTTCCCACAAACAGCCAACTTAAATACTGACCAAGAGATCCATTTATGGCATCAAAGGAAACCCTGAAGGCATACAGTCAAGGAAATACTGTTGCTTAGTCAATGCAGAGGCACTACCAAAGAAGCTGCAGAAAAATTATTCGTATCTATTTGGGGAAGTGTGGATTCAAAATAAACAGCTGTAGAGGAGAGCAGACATGTGCTGAGGGAGCAAATTTGAGAGGCAAGTGCAATGTTCAATCACAAATTTCGAGCCTGAATGATCAAGCTTTATTTGGTCCCTGTATGGCTCATAATTTTAAACTTTTATTATGCAAAACAGTCAGTTTGATTTTTTTTTACATTACCAAAGGAAGCTCCATATGATTAACAGATCACATTTGCCAACCTCTTCATCTGTGAAAAGTGGGCTACTTTGGAAAAGATTAAGTTATTTTCAACTGTTTGGCTTTGGAAATGGTGGTACCCTAAATCAGTGTCCCTTCCCACAGCTGCCACTGAGAAAAACTTACAGTGGAATAGAATGGGAGAGAGGTGCAGAGGATAGTTCAGGACCCCCCCACCAACACCACCCCAATTGATGCCTGTAAATAGCCTTCAACATAGCCTCAGGGCTACTCACGGATTGGCTGATGTCTAAAACTCTGAAGTTGCTGAATGGTGAGACAGATGATAGCTAGACAAGGTAGATGATAGGAGAGAGAGACAAAGACAGAGAGACAGACAGAGAGACAGAGACAGAGAATAGGCAGAATGACCAGGTGAGTCCACATCTAAATCCACAAATGGATTTAGTCCTTGTTGCTCCAGGGGAGCTCTCCAGGGTACTGGACAGACTGAACTTGGAAGTCTGACCCATAGACTAGATCCTTTGGCTTTGAGCTGGGTCTGTGGCTTCTGCTTTCCTGGATCTTTCTCTCCACATATGGGCAACAACCTTTTGTTCATTTGTGTGTTAGGACTCAATGACTGTAAGCCACAGAAAATGGGTGTGAGGCCTGTGTAAAAAGAATGAAGGGCTGTGTAGCTAGGACATGATGGTCTCTCATGGAGCCAAACACATGTGTGAACCACCCTGATCAGGCCATCATCTCTCCCCTCTGTTCCTCTGCATCTCCTTCTTCCCTCAGCAGGCCAGTTGTCTCTGGTCCTCTACCTGCCTCACAGACTACCCTCCCTTGTTCATGAGAACTCCTCCTAAGGTCCAGAACAGACACTTAACCAGACTGGCCCCATTTTAACAATCCCAACTCCAAATTACCAGAAGAGAGAAACCTGACTGAGCTGGTTTAGAACCACCTAGAGGCTGGTTTGGGGGCCAATCATTCAGCAGGACCTGAACAGGGGTAACCAATCCCAGGGAAGGCAGGACAAACACACATTCAGTACAATTGCTTAAACTTCTGGTACTAACTGCTTTCATGTGTTGGTTGGTGCCCAAAAACTCTGATGTTGTTGTATGATGAGACAAAAGATAGCTAGATGAGATAGATGATAGAAAGCTGAAATAGATGGTAGAAAAGGCTTCAGAAGAGATGGTGACAAAGGCTCTTTCATCACACTTTTAAATGCTATTGTTCTTATCATTAGAATCAAGGAAAATAAAAATCAATGGTCCTCATCAAAAGAGGAGCTTGTTAGCAATGTCATTCAGTAGCAGATTACAGCAGTGATTACAGACATATTGGCATACAAGTCCCTATATGTGTTCGTGGTCCCAGAGACGTCCAGCATCTTTAGCAGGGGAGGGTGCAAGAGTGGAGAGGTCTCCAGGTTCTCAGTGTGTTCTAGAGGAAGCACTACCCTGCAATGGATGTTCCTGACCAAGAAGAACTAACTAAAGAGGGATGAGCCCAGAGTCTCTGTTCTAGAACACATGTTCAGGCTCAGAGGGCTCAACTGCATAACCTACTTCTCTGCATACTTCAGATGTTCTTCTGCATCTTTCCTATATGCTGGCAGCCTGGTAACCTTGGTCCTCTATCTAACCATTTGGAGAGTGATCCTTAAAACCTCATCCTCAAGGACTGTTTTGAAAAATAGAGACTTGGAGGGTCAGCAGATGGCTGTGATTTTTGTGTATGTGCCAGTCCTGGGAATTGAACTCAAGACCTGGGCCATGTTTGTGAGCTCTTTTTTCCTCAAGGCTAGCACTTTACTACTTGAGCCACACCTCCACTTCTGGCTTTTTAGTGGTTGATTGGAGATGAGTCTCATGGACTTTCCTGCCCAGGCTGGCTTTGAACCATGATCTTCATATCATAGCCGTCTGAGTAGCTAGGATTACAGATCTACCAGTGCAGTGCCTGGCTAGAAGCTTATTTTTAAACAGTTTCCCATGGAGTTTCTTTTTTTGGTAGACTTGAGAGCCCCTGAGTGAAGGTACAAAGTCTCATACTGCAAATATAAGCTGAGGACAAAGCCTACGTGTGCTTTCTAAGAACAGCGTCTGCCTCGCTGCTCAGAGGAAAACAGTGTCTTTCCTTTCTTCTGCAATGACAAGTTCTCTGGAAAAAATGCCTCAGGAGTTCAACCCAGGCTGTCATTAGACCACTGTGTCTGGACTCCTACAGATTTCTCTACCCATGCAGTTGAGCCCTTGGAGCCTGAATATGTGTTCTAGAACAGAGATTCTGGGCTCATCCCTCTTTAGTTAGTTCTTCTTGGTCAGGAGCATCCCTTGCAGGGTAGAGATTTCTCCTCCCCATTTCTCTAGAACCCTCAGAATAAGGGTATCCACAAGCCTGCAGTTTGAGGGAAACAGTGCTTCAGTGAAAGGCAGCCAAATGGAAGCCCGAGCTGTACAGAGCAGGGACCTCCCACGTGGTCTCTACATGAAGCCACCATACACAGTGCCCCAACCAAGACTAATTCTAAGGGCTCATTGTCATGAGGAAGCGAGAGTCCCCCAACCCTCTTAGAGGAACAGAAAGGACCTGGGGCATGTAGGATAGGCAGATAACCAGGGAGTAGAGCCTGAGGTAGAGAGTAAAATAGAGCTGGAGGTGTGGGGGAGGAACTAAGAGGAAGTTTGGGGCTAAGTCTGGATCTATCAGAGAGCTCTTCTGACTTTGCAGGAAATATAGAGAAGAGGACACTGGTTAGAAGCAGGCTGGCCTCCTCTGGCCGGCAGGGACTCAGTAATCTCATGATGTCCTGTGGGGAGGAGTTAGGAACTCAACATAGACAGAGAATTTGTGCCCAGCTATCTCCTAACGGCTGTTACCTTACATGCACTACCCAAACTCTCTAGTCTTGGCTTTTCCATCAGTAAGATGGCAGGGCGGGGGCGGGGAACAGTCAATCTAAGAGATGTCTACCAGCTCTGAGTCTCTGTGGATGCTGAGCTGAGAAAAGTTCAGACCTGGTTGCTGTGAGTTCTGGAGCCTCCTCTTCACTGAGGGCCCTGAGGGAACATATGGAGACATCTCCTGATCATTTGAAACAGGAAGAGGACAGTAGGGGAAGGGTAGCAACCTAGGAAGGAGTCATGGAACCTGAGGACCTGGACAGTCAGCTCAAAGACATGGGTGGGTGTCCAAAAATCCAAGGAGACATGAGATCAGATCATTGCTTCCCCCTTTCCAGTGAGCTTGAGAGACCCTGCAAAAAAGCCTCATTGCTGCCAGGCACTGGTAGCTCCTGCCTGTAATCCTAGCTACTCAGGAGGCTAAAACCTAGAGGACTACAGTTCAAAGCCAGCTTGAACAGAAAAGCTCCTAAGATCTCATCTCCAATCAATCAGCAAAAGCTCAGACTGGAGGTGTGGTTCAACTGGTTGAACACCAGTTGTGAGTGAACAAACCAAGTGTGAGCTTGAAGCACTGAGTTCTGTACTGGCAGAAAAATAAATAATGTCTCATTACCTCTAAAGATAGAAAGGAATTCCTAACTTTATCCTTGATTAGGTTACAAGGGCTAACCAGGATACTGAGGGTTCTTGCTTTGGGCGCAAATGGCCTCAGCACAGTGTGGTAACTGGGTAGCTAACAGCCACCTACTTCTTGGAAAAACAGATGGTAAATTATAGCTTCCTCCTGCAGTCTGTTTGGCCAGTGTGGGGTGTGTATCAGCCAGTGTCTGGGCAGGAAAACAGAAACCACAGAAGTTATTTTAACAGGGCGAATTCAATCTAGAGAATTGGTTAAACTGGTATTGGATGACTACAGAGGGGGGAAAAGAGAGGAGAGAGGAGAGGTATTGAGAGAATAGAATGGATAGTTGCAAGCAGCAGCTATCAGCCTGTGGTGAGAACCAATGGCAGGTTGGGTTATTAGAACTAAGAAGCTAGGGAATGCAGCTATCTGGGAGAAGGCTCTGGATCCCAGACTTCTGAAAGAAGGGTGCTGCCTGGCTGGTATATCTGAGGGGCCCAGACAGGCTGATTCTGGAAGTCTCCATAAAAGCTACATGCTGGAACTGGCTTCTATTGCCAGAAGGAAGGATCATCATTGTGTGAAGGGCAAGAAGAGAATTGAGAAGGAACAAGAATGAGGCCTAGCCCCGCCTGCTGCCTTCTTGTCTTCTTTGAGCCTCTCCCATTGGCAGAACCTAACAGGAAGCAGCTGGCATGGAGAACCTGTGGCTTTCAGAGCCTGGGTGGCACCACAAAGTGGAGACAGAGCACTGGGGTTGGTCTGAGAGATTCTGTCCCTCTGTAGCAGTCTGTAGCCACAGCTCACAACAGGTGGGAAAGAATCTAGAGAGCCTGGGGTGCCCTCTGAAAGCTGAGCTGAAGTTTGCTTTGGGGCTCACAGAACAGCAAAGGCCCCGGAGAGCTGAGTTTAGGGTGAGAGCCAAGCTTTTCATAGCAGTGAGAGCTCAGTGGATGCCCAAGTAACTCTGAGCTACACACCACCACTGGACCAGAAACCAAGCAAGTGCTGCCGGAGAGCTGTCCCTTCTGGCCTCTGCATTTCCTCCCAGTCTCCAGCAGTACAAGGAGGAAGAACCATCACATGTGGTTAAGACTGGGTCAAACCCATCTGCCCTGACAGAAGGAGGAAGGATGAGATCTCTTTTGGTTGTCATGGGGACACCGGCAAAGTATGAAGCAGGGGAAAGACACAGCGCAGAGATGCACTGGCTGCTTGCACTAGCTCCATCACGGCTGTGGCAGACTGGGAAGCACCTGCCTGCAGAAACCTAGCCCAATGGAGACACCCCACTGTGAGATTCTGGGGTCATCGCTTACACCTCAGCTTCCATGTCTGGGAGAACTGAAACATCTAGGAAGCAGAGACTGGACAGAGGGCCTTTATGTTAGACTAGGAACAGCCCCAGAGGAAGAGCCAGCTAAAGGCACTGGGTGGGCTTACCCTCACTCCCTGCAGGTGTCCTCTGGAGACCCCACAGGAACATGCCCAGCAAGCTGACCTTTGGAGTCTAGCCTGCCTCAGGCTTGAGGTTTTTCTGAGTAAAGGTCCAGCTGGGCTTTGGTTTGTGTTTTCCCTGTAACTCTGTCACACCCATGTCTACTGACACCCAGGGCTTTGAGCTCTGAGCATATTTTTGAAAAGGGAAAATCTGGGTCAGGCATTCACCATCCAAGCCGAGGTTTCAAAGGACTTTCCATTCCTCCAAGCCCTTCCCTTTGAACTTGGCCAAAATCTTCCTCCTGGGCTGATATTTCTTCTTTGGCATGATAGCCCAAAGGTGAAGAATGCAGGGCAGCCTCCACCGTGAGTGGGTGGAGTTGTTTTTGAGCCTATGAGTAAGCAGGGGGGAAAAGTACTGGCAGCTCAGGCCGGCAGCCCCAGACGTGTCCAGGATGGCCCAGTCCTGCCCCAGCACCTTGCCAGACACTTGTGCCATGTGAGATGCCACCCTAAGAACTCACCCTTTCTAACCACAAATGGTTCATGCCACCACCCAGGCCTTTTCTGCTCTAGTCTTCTGATACAATCCTGTGAAACGTGAGTCATCACAGAATCCCTGGCTCGGGTCACAGCATACACTCTGAGCTGGTCACCCCCAGCTCCTCTTCCCAGCATCCCTGGATCATTCATGCCTGCATTATCCCAGATTCCCAGATAACTTGGCCAACTCCAGCCAATTCTGTTCTGGAGTTGTTCCTAGTAACTGGGTGGAGTGTCTGACGGACAGCTGGTTGATATATGATATAGAGTAGAAGAGGAGGGGTAGAAGAAGAGGCTTCCCTCAGGGAAAAACTACACATGGGTCATACCCCAATCCCCAGAGCCAACCTCACTCTCCAGCATCCAGACAGAAAGGCCTTGGAATCTTCTGGCCAGCCTCAAAGAAAGCATCTCCCTCCTCTCTGTCCCTCCAAAAAGGCTTGGAATTAGTGACTTATCCCAACTCACTGCAGAGGAGGAAGTAGGCTGTCAGAAGATGGACAGTCCTCCAGAGTTGAAAAATCTCCTGTCCAGGGCCCAGCACACTGGCGCTGGAGCCTTTGGCAGCTCAGCCCTGCTGGTCTACAGAGAAGAAAGACAGCTGCCTCAATGCCTGGCTATCCTCCCTGCAAAGCCTCTCTTGTGCTATTGCCAGAGCTAGATTGTTCTAGCAGACAGACATGGATACTATCCTTTTAGGTTTTAGCTGAGTTTATTTGAGGTGTGCAATTCCATGAGGTTTTTTTCTGTTTGTCTGGGGAAATTGGTAGCAGCTAGCCGGTTGGTGCTCTGCTTCAAAGCAGATTCACAGGCCACCATCACAACCTGTCTACCATATTCCCAACACCCCCTGTGCCTCATGTCGCCCTTTGAAGTCTCACTCTCCCGACTGCTAGCAGGACTGTGCCTGTGGACAGGCTTGTCTCTCTGAACCTCAGGTTTCTGCTGCAATTCATTCCTGCAGGTTTGATGAGACTATCATTTGTGGTATCGCAGTTGTTGCATGGCCAGGCTATGTAGAGTATCAGAAAGTCTCCAAATCAAAGCTTAGGACCCATGTATGGCAACCCCTCATACCACACTAGAGACAAGAATACATCCAGACATAGTGAAGCAAGGACACTTTGCAATCACACAAAATCTGAAAATGCTTTGCTTTGAACTATTCTCAGACTCATAGGCTAGGAAACAAATCTGACCTATATATACATCTCCATTCTGGCAAAAAGCAGCCAAAGAAATGCCCTTCCTCTTCTAAGAGCTTAAACTTCAAACCAAGAAACACTTGTTCCAATTTGGACCACTTGGTAAGCATAGACAAGGTACTTGATTTTAATAGACCTCGCTTTTCATGCTTGTAAATGGGGCTGATAATGTGGGGTTATAATAATGGGGTTGTGGAGCTATGGGGTTTAGCCCAGTGGAAGGGCACCTGCACGGAGTGCTCAAGGCCCTGGGTTCGGTCCTCAGCCCTGGGAAAAGAAAATAATGGGGCTGTTCTGAGAGCTAACTAAGACAACACTTTACAGCCCTTAGTGCAGTCTGCTACCGAAGTACATTTTCAAGCAAGTTAGTTTTGCTTGTTTGGTACTTGGTTATGTGTGTTTGTGATCTTCAAAGAACATCAGACTTCTATCTCTAAGCTCTCTCCCTGCTCTTATATGACATGAAACTGAGTGTGATTTACTTCATTCATTCAAGAAATATTAAACTTATAGAGAAAATCTATTTCCCAGAAGAAAGGCCTACCATGGAAGAAGGTACAGCTCTGCCCAAGTTTTTCACTGAGCCCAATCTGACTTCAACTCCAGTTTTGTTGATGGTCAAAGACCTGAGATTCTAGAGTTCCTCTCCCTGATGGAAGTGAGAGGTTTGGGTCCAAGGTACAAGGCTCAAGTTAGGCAAAGAGCAGAAGACCCCCTAAGTATTCTTCTCCCAGCCTATAGAAATCATTTCCCATGGCCTCTCGGTCCTACAAGGAACTGCTAAATGTTTAATGTTAAATCACAGACCTTTGCTTCTGGATATTGTCCAGGGGCCTGACCTCCCCCTACACTTTGTCAGTGAAAAAACAGCTTCACATTTGCCTCAGTAGATTCCTGAAAACTGTATAATAAAATGGATTGTTGTAAAGCAGTCCCCGCTTCCCACAGGCCCGGGGTTCTAATGTGGTTACAAGCGAATCAGTGGCGACTCAACAGCAAATTTATCACTGTCACAAACAACAATGTCATAAAAGCAAATACTGGATGTCTCTATAATCACTTACAATACCCAAGTAATGCTCCAAATCCTAGAAAAACAGGCATAAATATACTGAATACTTTATTATATGAAGGGAGCCAATGGCCTATAGGCAATATATGGGCAGCTATAAAAAATACAACCATGTCATAAATTTGAACTAAAAACCAATATTCAAGCCTTAATGGACATGAATTAAATATTTAATTAAGGTCGGTTTTTCCTACTTGCTTAGAATTCAAAATGAAATTGGGATGGATGATTTGGAAAGCTCAGGTCTTTTTTTAATACCACCAAAGGAGGCCTGAGTTGTCACCTTTGTCTCTCAGTAAGTGAAGGTCCTGGGGAGGAATTCTGGGGAGGAACCATGGTATCCTCCTCAATGCACCATGCACCAAGCAGTGGTTGGTTGTTTCGTTTGTTTTTTAAATTTTATTTTATCGTAAAGAAGCTATACAGAGGGGTGAGTTACATGAGTAAGGTAATGAATACATTGTTAAGGATGTGTTTACCCCAGGGAGAACACTGAAGGGCTGCTCCACACAGCACTCCTGCTGCGTCTACAAACACAGGGAAGTTGCCTGCCAGGTGAGGGGCTGGGCTGGCTGACTGCTAAACCAGGAAAGGAGGGTGGCAGTTTTGTAAGTTGTCATAGAAATGCTTAAGAAGTGCCTGGCTTCAGAATTATGAAGAGCTGCAACCATGTCAGAGCCTGTGCCTTATTCTGATGTCCTGAATCAGTCCATTCTGGTTGTCATGGGGCCTAGAAATCTGCATTGTAAGAACCCCTCAGTAATTCTGGAGCACACTGGAATTAAATCTCTGTAGTAGAGTTTATTTTCATCTCACTCACTCATGGTCTCGCATAACTGGCCACCACCATTTCCCCAACCACACTCCAAAACAGTATTGTGGCCTCCTCACACCCAAGCTACAATTATATTTCTAAATTTATGTGTGTGTGCATACACCCACAGTGGGGCTTGAACTCAGGGCCTACACACAGTGCCATCATCTCTTAGCATTTTGCCCAAATCTAGTGTTCTACCACTTGAGCCACAGCTCAAGCTTTTATGTGGTTAGTTGGATATAAGAGTCTAACAGATTTTCCTGCCTAAGCTGGCTTGAAACCTCGATTTTCACATTTTAGCCTACTGAGTAACTAGGATCACAGGCACCATTGGCACCTAGCTCAATATTTCTAATTTTTGAAAGCTATCTCAGTTGCGAAGTAGCATAAGTTGCATGATAGTTGTCTAAAAAATGAGTAGAACAACAACCAAAAAAAACATGTGAAGCAAACATACTGAAAGTCCTGTTTTCCTTCCCCTTCTCCAATCACTTGTCCATGGAAGGAAATTCTGTTGGCTGTTGCTTGCACATATCTTCCCAGGTCTTTTCAAAATACATTGTCATATTTATTTATAATCTGAATTTCTGGTGATTAACATAAGTGCTTTCCTTCTACTTGCATTGGAGTGGTGCTTGATTCATGTTTTTTGTTCTTTGGTTGGTTGGTTTTGCCATGCTGTGGATAGAACCCAGGGCCTGATCCATGCTAGGAAAGTACTCTACTGCTGAGCCATATCCCCAGCCTAGTCTTTGCTGTGTAATATGCCTAGAAACCACTCAGTGTGTTCTTTCTACTCCATATTAGGGCTATTCACTCCTCTACTGAGGAACATTTAAGCCCCCCTTTCCCCAGAGTTAGTGGTCAAAATTCTTTGCACAAGTCCTTGTATACATTTGCCATCTATCTAGTGCTTCCATGCCAAGGAACAGGGCTAAGAGCTGAGAGCAAAAAACAAATATCCCAGGGCATGGAGGGGTAGGCAGTACTTTGCAGGCTCACCCAAGCGAGCCTAGAACCAATCTGTCCATAAGTAAGTAGGTACCTATTCTCTTATAGCTGTGGTTCCAAGCTTTTGCAAGCATGAGATCCATTAATAAAGTCAGAACTCAGAGTCTCGGATTTAGGAAGTCCGAGATGAAGTCTGATAAGTAGCATTTCTAGAAAATTCTTGGGTGATGGTAAAGCTGTCAGTCTAGAAATTACAAGTTGAAAAATCATTGCCTTTACAGGATTTGAAAGTGGCTCCTGCTGCCCACATTTGGGGTTAGATGAGCCCGGGACAAACCCCAAGTTCCCTTATACTCACCTCCAAACCTTTGTCTCTGTGTCTCTCTGTCTCTGTCTCTCTCTGCAGATGGTTTCATGTAGCTGACCGGGGACTTGCCTGCCCAGTTCCCCTGCAGGGCTGGTGGTAGGCTGTTGGGCAGCGGAGCGCAAGGAGGGAGGACGGGTTTGTGAGATTTTGACAGGAGAGGTTTAAAAGTGCTTTGGTGGCCTCAGAACCGCCACATTCCCACTCTCCCCTCCTCAGTCCCAGTGGAAGACGCCCTGTTGTCTCCAAGTCAGAGCCACATGTCCAATGGAGAGCCGGGGGCCTCTCTGCGATCTTATGAAAGAAAGGCTCCTCTCCCTATAAAAGTATATAGATACACAAAAACAAAAGCATATGGACAATTTCAGGGGACATGAAAGGTTTCCAAGGCCCAGACTGTCTGGTTAAAAAGACTCTGTAACACAGTGATTCTCTACTACCTGGGACACTGGAAGCCCCCACTGCAGAGATTCTGATAGGGTAGGAGGTCAGGAGCAGAACTAAGAGACAGATGTGTTTGAAAGTGCACCCAGACTGAAAACCATGGCAACTTGCCTCATTGCCCTTGACCTCCAGCCCCTACTCCATTTTCCACACTGTCTGACCTGAGGCAGCTCAAAGTCCTTCCTCCCTCCTTGGTCTATGGGCTAGGCCTAAGCCACCATTGCCCACTGTAATGACTACAGGTAGATGAAGTGATTTGGTGTTGGTTCAGGGTCACCTGTCTTCAATTATCATCCACGCAAAGGTTCACTGCCAGTCTCTAAACCAAATCCTGTGTCCTTTCTGAGAGGGCATCTGGAGCAGTCATCCCCATCTCTCCCACCTGGGAACAGCTGTATGCCCCATTAACTGAGCCGCTCCTTCCCGTTTAGAATCAGAGTGGTAATAGGAGGGAGCTGCTATTCTGTCCTGTCTTCAGAGACAATTAAGATGAGAAAGGAGTCCAAGCAACCATACGGAAAGATCTGCTTCCATAAAGGGCACTGATACACCTGCAAGAATCACAGTGGCAGCGGCTGCCTCCCAGGAGGGCGCTTTTAGAGTTTCAAAATGCTGAACTCTATAATCAATACTAGGAAACAGTCTGGGCAATTGTAATTGATTAAGTGAGGTGCTTAAATAGAATGATCACAGTCTAATTATTGCTCATCGCTGACTCCAGGTATCTTCTTAAACATATGTATATATAATCTATGCCTCTCCCTGGTCCTTCTGAGGAACAGAGCAGGAAGATGGTGATTGGAGGAAGGCAACTGGGGCAAGAAGAACAGAAGCTCTCATTCCTTGCTGTGCAGCTGGGGCTTCACTGCCATTCTGGGCCCTTTTCTTGGCACATGTATTCATTCACGCTCTCTGCAAGGAATTCCCCTTCCATTGCATGGTATCATGGGGAACTGTTAAAAATGTCCCAGTTTCCCACCCAGCCCCCATCTCCTTGTTCCTAGGAATAGACATTATTTGGCCAATCAGACCTTCTCGGATTGGAATTTAGATGTGAGGGCACTGAGCTGGGGCCATTTCACTGATGACTACCTGAATCAATTGCTTTTTCATTCCAGTTAATGACCAGGTCTCCTGAGCCTTAGCCTGCCCTTACCAGACCACATTATTCAGCCTTTCCTCTATCCTTCCCATAAATCTCTGCTGTTTAAATTAGCCAAAGTTGGTGTCCATTGTTTCCAAAGAACACAAGCTAATTGATTCATGTTACCCCCACAAACTCCTACCAGGAAAGGTGTGAAGGATGATGATTAAGGTTCATCCATGAGCAAGGCTGGCCTGGAGCAACTAAGCCATGCAAAGTGAAGGGGAAGAATCGTGCAGGCCACAGTAAAATGAAGCTGTCAGCCATGGTCAAGTTCCCGATGTATCAGAGATCAGGTCCATGAGGACAGCAGAGATCAGACCACTGTAGTAGTTGTCTCTCAGAGGCCAGAGGCAACATGGGAATAAGGAGGCAATGGGGGCAGGGATGGTACTTGAGCTTGTCATAATAGAAGTTTCCGTGACTGTTCTCCTGGGGTGGACACAAAACATTTCTACAAAACTGGGTGGGTAGCTTAAAGCAGTAAGTCTGTATCCTCTCTCACAGTCTGCAGCTAGAGGTGCAAAATCAAGTACTGGTGAGGTGAGGCTCTGGTCTGAAGGCTCAAAAGGAGGCAGGTCTCTTCCAGCTTCTAGTGGATCTGGGTGTTCCTCCTCATTCCTGTTCTGTTTTCATGTGGCACTTGTGTCCATGCAGCTCAAATATCTCTCATAAAGACACCAATCCCTAGATTTGGGTCCCACACAAAATATAGAATAATCTCATCTTAACTGCACTTGGATCTTTAACTGCATTTGCAAGAGCCCTCTTCCCAAATCCAAGTCACCTTCACAGATTCCCGGAGTTGAGACATGGACATGTTTTCTTAGGGCCACCATGCAACCCACTGATCCAGATAGTATATGGGAACAGAACAGCCTCTTCCCATCCTTCCTTTCTCCTCTACTTCTCAGAGGCAGGCAGGACATCCAGGCTCAGTAAAGCAAGCTTCATGTCCCAGGAGAGAGCTCACACTAGAGAAGCCCAATTAACAACTAGACCCTCAGAGTTAAGAGTGGGTTAAGAGAAAGCTACAAGGTCAAAATACACCGTAGCTCAAAAACTATGGCTATGGCTGCCATGACTTCACACTCTATATGCATGGTACAGAAGCAATGCAGACACTTTGAATGACCCATGCCACATCCCCCTGGGATAGGTAATGCTCCATGGCCAACAGAAGATACAAGGGAGGGAGAGATAGTAAACAAATGCTCCACTCCCCCGACCCATGCGCACCCTTAGTGAAGGATTTTTCAATGCATCTGTCTATAGAAGGTGCTCATTAGGTAGAGTCTTGGTTGCTCAGCATAGGAACCAACTCAATAATAAACATCTCCTATTGGCTCTTCTCCCTTGCCTGTATCATTCTTGTTTTTTTTTCTTTTCTTTTCTTTTTTGCCAGTCCTGGGGCTTGAACACAAGGCCTGACTGCTGTCCCCGAGCCTCTTTATGCTCAGGGGTAGCATTCTACCACTTGAGTCATAGCGCCATTTTCAGATTTTTTAAATTTTTTTGTGTGTTTGTGTGGTACCAAGGAATTGAACCCAGGGCCTCATGCATACTAGGCAAGCCACACTCCTTGCCTTTGCCTGTAGCATTCTTTGTGGTCTTTACTTCCGCTTTCTGAGATATTGTTCCAGGTAAACAGCTTTCATTGTAGTCCTTGTCACCCTAATCTTTAGCCTGGCTTTTAGGGAATCCAAAACTAATTTCATTGATACCAAAAGCAGTTAGAAAGCACATGATCGTATGGATTCTGGAGCTGGATCATTTATCTTTGCCGGGTGAATACCTATATCCTGGGCCAACCTAGAAGCAGTTAAAGAGACTCACATCCTTGTACCATATAGCAGACTGTTAATTACTTAGCACAGAATTTAATCATAAGGATAGCAAAACTACAAAGGTTATTCATTCAGTTTCAATAGGTTTTTATGCTAAAGTCAGGACCCTGAGAGATAGAGTGGATCCAAAGATGTAATGTAGAGCATATAAGTGGAAACATGAGAATTGTGAGTCTTCAGATGTGTGTGGACCCTCTTGGTGGGCAGAAGCAGCCCCTACCCATTACTAGGGAGAGAACTTCTTGAGTGGATGTCATTCAAGCTGTCATGTTTGGCCCCCTAAAGATCTGACTGACCAAGAAAAAAGAGAGCGAAGATACAAACTACCAACATTAAGAATGAAAAGACAAATGGAGATCACTGCCAACCCTAAGAAACTAAAATGAGAGATGGTGAGAAATTATGTATGCCTATAAATTTGAAATTTTAGATGAAATAGAGCTTTGAAAAATCAAAACCACAAAACCCATTCAAATAACCCTAGATATAGTCAAGAATTGCACAATTAAATTTCTTCCAACAAAGAAAGCTTCCAACCAATGGAAAATTCTTCCTTCACTGGAAAATTCTATTAAACATTTAAGGAAGTCATAATACCAATCCTACATATACTCTTCAAAAATAAAGCAGGAAGAAACACAGACTTCTGCTTCTAGGAAGTGGAAATAAAGGAGCTTTCTCCTATCTTATCAAGTGAGAGCCTAAGTTTAACCAACCAAAACAGTGAAATAAGTAAATGTTTTACTATATATAAGTATATTAAAAGACTAGAAGATGTAAAAAACAATATTTGAGGGGCTGGGAAAGTGGCTCAGTGGTAGAGCGCTTGCCTTGCATGCATGAGGCCCTGGGTTGGATTCCTCAGCACCACATAAGCAGAAAAAAAAAAAGCCGGAAGTGGCACTGTGGCTCAAGTGGTAGAGTGCTAGCCTTGAGCTGAAGAGCTGAGGGACAGTGCCCAGGCCCAGAGTTCAGGCCCCACAACCAGACCCCCCAAAAAATAAAAAAATTAAAAAATTAAAGTTAAAAAAACAATATTTGAAATATTAATGAATGATTTCAATAATAAAATGGAGAGGATGAATGAATTAGAAGATTCAAGAATAGAAAATTGGAAATTTTCTAATGTGAACAACATAGAGAAATTAGATTGAAAAAAAGAACAGATCCTCCCCGAACTGTGGACTCTAACAACAACAACAACAAAACATCTAACACTTATTGTTCAACGCAGAGAAAAAAAAGCAGGACTGAATAACTACTTGAAGAAATAATGACCAGAAATGTTCTACACTTTGCAAAATGTGTAAACTTATGAAAATCAAGATGAAGAAAGCACAAACACAATAAGCCAAGCAAATCCACATTAAGATGCACCTTCTTCGTTAAACATCTGAAAACCAAAGATAAAGAAGAGCCATGAAAACCACAAGAGTGAAACACCACCTCACCTACAGGAGAAACCATTACCCTGACAACAGATTCCAGAATCCACAAAGGTCAGAAATCAATGGCACAGCATCCTCAAGAAAAGAGTTATCAGTCCAGAATTCTATATTAAGGAGGAAAATACCCTTCAAAAATAAAAGGGGGCCAGGCACTGGTGGCTCATGTCCGTAATCCTAGCTATTCAGAAGGCTGAGATCTGAGGATCAAGGTTCAAAGCCAGTCTGGGCAGGAAAGTCTGTGAGACTCTTATCTCCAATAAACCACCAGAAAACAGGAAGTGGCACTGTAGCTCAAGTGGTAGAGCACTAGCTTACCACTTGAAGAGCTAGTTGAAGAGCTAAGGGACAGCACCCAAGCCCAGAGTTCAAGCCCCACAACCAACCAATAAATAAATAAATAGACAAATAAATAAATAAAAGGGGCCATCAGACACTCTCAGATCAAGGAAAATTGACAGAATCTGTAGCCAAGTGATCCATCCTAAAAGAATGGCTAACAAAAATTTTCTAAACAGAAAGGCAAAGAGAAAGAACTTTGGAACATCAGGAGGGACTTCAGAAAAACAGAAAAATGAAAAGATGTTAAGCATCCATTTTTCTAGTGTCCTTGAGTTTCCTAAATTATGTTTGATGATCAAAGCTATTATTGTCTTATGTATCCATATAATAAAATATTTAAGGACATATAATAAGACATATGTAATAAGATATTATAAAAGAGATTTAAATAGAAATAAATCTTCTCGAATCTAACTGGGAGTTGACTGTGATAAATTAGGTATAAATAATATCTAAAAAAAAACTAAAAAGTCTCTACAGATACACACAAAAACCTCATATGAATCAGCAAGGAATTCTAAAGAATATTGAAGTCCATCACCAAAAAAAGCAGGAAAAAGAAAATGGAGCCAAAGGAAATGAAGTGGGAGAGGTGGGGAAAGAATACAAAATGGCAGATATAATATCTGATTAGCCTGATATGATCATTATTATAGCAAGTGTAAATGATACAGATATTGTCAGAGAAGATTTAAAAAACACATGCTCCAACTATATATGTCTACAACAAACCAAAACTTCACACATATCATAGGTCAGTGGTGGGTTGGGAAGGTGGCTCAATGGTAGAGTGCTTGCCTTGCATGCATGAGGCCCTGGGTTCGATTCCTCAGCACCACATAAGCAAAAAGAAAAAAGTCAGAAGTGGCTCTGTGGCTCAAGTGGTAGAGTGCTAGCCTTGAGCTGAAGAGCTGAGGGCCAGCGCCCAGGCCCAGAGTTCAGGTCCCACGACCGGACCCCCCCCCCAAAAAAACAAAAAAACAAAAAAAAACAAATCATAGGTCAGTGGTAAAAGCTTAAAAAATATGTATCATTCAAGCAATGATTAAAAGAAAATAAGACAAGGTATGGTAGAGTACACCTGTAATTCCAGTGCTTGCAAGGCTGAAGCAGGAGGATCATAAGACCAGCCTGGGCTACACAGCAAGACACTATCTCAAAAAAAAAAAAAAAAAAAAAAAAAAAAAAGTAAGGTACCAGTGGCTTACACCTGTAATTCTAGCCACTGAGGAGGCTGAGATATGAGGATCACGGTTCAAAGTCAGCCCAGGCAGGAAAGTTTGTGAGACTCTTATCTCCAATAAACCACCAGAAAACTGGAAGTGGTGCTGTGGCTCAAATGGTAGAGCACTAGCCTTGAGCTGAAGAGCTCAGGGACAGCGCCCAAGCCCAGAGTGAAGTCCCATGACCAACAAAAAAATAAATAAAAATAAAAATATATATTTTTAAAAACCAAGAAAGTGGGTAAACAAAGGAGGAGGCTACAATGCTTGATAAGAAATGTACTCACTATCTTGCCCATGTAATTGTAACCCCTCTGTACAGTATTTTCACAATAAAAAAAAAAGAAGAAAAAAAAAACAAGAAAGTCTGATAGAACAACTAACAGAACATCTGGATATAGAAGAATTTGAAACACTAATAACCAACAGGATCTAATTCATACTCTCTTTTCAAGAACCCCCAGAACAAACACCAAGTTAGCCCATGTCCTGGGCCATAAAACAAACCTCAACACATTTGAAAACATTTAAATCACAGAGTGTTTCATCTGGCCACAATAGAATCAGACAGAAATCAATAAAAGAAATATAACTGAAATTGTAATTCATGAGTCGCAAAGAAAGTCTCAAAGGAAAATTTACAATATAATACTTAGCTAAATACAAATGAAAATACAACATACCAAAACTGGGGCAGAAAGAAAGAAGTATTTGGAGGACAACTTAGAGCACTAAGTGCTTACAGGAGAAAAGGGAGAAAGAAATCAATAATCTTATCTCTACCTTGGGTGGGGGGGGCAAACTAAACAAAAATCAAGCAGAAGAAAAGATAACGAGGAAGTCAAGGAAGTTTAATAAACAGAGAAAAATCAAGTACTTTTCAAAAAATTGTCAATCTTTTATCAAGACACATACACACAGAGAAAGAGAGACAGAGAGATAGTGGTTAGTGACAGAATGAAGTGCAGGTGACATATGACAGCCCAGAGATGCAGAATGACACATGAAAACACAATGGGGGTGGAACTTCTGAAAAAGAAACATCGTTCTGCACCTGGAGACATACCAGCTTTAGCAATATCATAAGCGAGGCCCTCTGACCTGGACTTTGGTGTTTTGGCAGTGAACACTAGTCCTAAAGACTTGAAAAGGCTTTGTAAGAAGCCTCTGAAGCAATGAATATCACTGGAGGAAGGGAAGATGAAAAGCTGGGGATGGAAGATTATGGATGGTCCTATGACCTAACTGTAGCCCCAGCCTGTTTGTAGACATATGCTGACCACTCCTCAAAAACTCCTTGATATCAACTGGATGAGCACCTGATTGGGGGTGAGGCAGGAGCTGGAAGCACTATCCAGATAACAGAGACCAGAACCTAGAAAGTATGGCCATAATCATTTGTGTGACTCCAACCTGGAGTCTGGGAAACTAGAGATAGATAGATAGATAGATAGATAGATAGATAGATAGATAGATAGATAGATAGATAGATAGATAGATAGATATAGATAGATAGATAGATAGATAGATAGATAGATAGATAGATAGATAGATAGATAGATAGATAGATAGATGATAGATAGATAGATAGACAGACAGACAGATAGATAGATAGAGCTCAATAGTATTTGTTGAACAATTAAGTAAATGCATGATCACACCAACAGATGTCTCTGGCTACTGTGATTCATTTCTTCACATGATGATATGAGTTAGATGACTTACACTGAGTGGGAGCTGGGTCTTTGCCTCTTTGTGTCCCCACAGTGCCTAGCAAAGGGCTCTCTTTATAAAACGATGGATCTATGCCCAAGGTTTTGTACAGGACAACACCCATGGTGAATGAGGCACATTCACCTATTGGCTTGAATGTATAAATCCTTGCCAAAGGCATAAGGCACTGCACCAGGTTCCCGTCATGCCGCCTTACCACAGTGACAGTAATTCAGAGTGTGGTGGGCAGAAGCTTGTGCTCATTAATTGGTAATGAAGAGAGGAAATTATTTGCCCTCAGAAGCTGCATTTCTGCTGATATGTTGGTGGAATTCCTTTCTCTCACCCTTGTTTACTAACCCTCAGTGCTAAAAGGGGACATCATGTATCTACATTTTTTTTTCTGGATAGTTCAGTCAACACGTTAGAGGTCAGGCCGTCCTAATAAAAGTGGTTTTCAGCTAGTGGTTGAGAAAGGAAGCTTTTCTTGTCCTTTCTGGGCAGTTTCCTTCTATGAGAAAAGTAACAATCCTGTAGTTATTTAACTCTTCCTTTGTCACTGAGGTATCAGGAATGATGTAGACTAACAAGTTGGGTTGCAGCCCAGAATAACTGTGAGTTTGAACACCAAGATCACCCATGTCAAGGGAAGGACAGACATTTGGAACAGGTTTCGCATCTTTTCTGCCTGCCCAGAGCTGGTGGCCTCAATGGCATCTGTTGACTAGCTTGTCTCCAGAAAGATCTCTGACTTAAGCCTGAGAGTCACCGTGACATTGATTCTCATGGCATTGGATAGATGTTGGATTTCCTGTCATGCAGGAAGATTTTTCCAAACCTAGATGTTGACCTGATCTCTCATTACTGGATCGTCAAAGATAGGGCCTCGTAGGGGCAATAATGAGAAGACTCTCTCCCCATCCCAACACCCCCATGTTATGGATGTCGTAGGGACACTGAGGTGTTTGTAGAACAGTAAGACAGATGTAGTCCACTCACCCTACCATGAAGCGATTGAAATCCACTTAGGACAAACCGAGATATGGAAATTGTGATTCCTGAAGACACTGCTCATCATATATGACAGAATCCTCCAAGAATACCAGAGAGGGCCTTAAATGGCACAAGTCTGGGTCATCTATAGGGCTCTAGATTCTGTCAGTGCAAATGTTTTCTAGGAGTGTGGCCTAGAAAAGTTCTCCAATGTCAGCAGGCATTAGAATTATCTGGAGGAACACAGATGCTGAGCCCCATCCCCAGAAGTCTGGGGTGGGGAATGGCAACTGACATTTCTAACAATCCCAAGGCATGCTGATTTTGCTGGTCCACCACCACATGGCTGATGGACTAGGATGTGAGATTGTCAGGTGTGTCTCTAGCTCTATCTAGCTCTGGTATTGTCTGAATGGACCCATCAGACTCACCCCCCCCCCCCCTTCACCTTCTGACCTGATGCCTGGGGTGGTCTTGGATTACTCTTTAATGCCAGTGGCTCCATTTTAGCTCTCTAGAGGGTGTCTTGGCTCCATTCTTGCTTGATCCAGCAACTCATTTGACTTCTTTTCTGGTAGGTTCTCACCCCCAAACCCCCCCTTAAGCCAGATCAGGGAAATTTCCCCTGTGATAGCTCCTTGCTGCCCCCTCCTGGTTTCTGGAAGTTGAATATAGCCTGGTTACATGAAAATGAACCCTTTGGAATCTGTCAGTCCCAACCATAAACAACTTTTAATATTAACTGGGAAGATAAAGACTAATTCTGTAAGAATCTGTAAAATGAGTCAGGTGCCAGTGGCTCATGCCTATAATCCTAGCTACTTAGGAGGCAGAGATCTAAGGACCATGGTTCAAAGTCAGCCAGGCAGGAAAGTCCATGAGACTCTTATCTTCAAAAAGCCAGAAGTAGAACTGTGGCTCAAGTGGTAGAGCGCTAACCTTGAGCAAAAAAGTTAAGGAACAGCACTCAGGTACAGAGTTCAGATCTTCAAACCCCAGGATGGGCATGCATATATGTATGCGCGTGCGCACGCGCGCGCGCACACACACACACACACACACACACACACACACACACATACACACACACACATACACACACACACCGTAAAATGCTTACAAACATCTGCATCAACAAACTCCAATGCAAGAGAAGGTTAAGCTGCAAGTGTCTGTGTTTGAGATTAGGTGTAGCTCTCTTTAATCAATAGCTTGCTTCCTGAACTCATATTTCCCACAAGATACCTCAATCGATTCTAGAGGTAATTCACAAATAGTTGGTCCAAGGCCAGGAGTGGCTCCTAACACACTTGGGTGTTCCATTTGGCTCTGTCTCCAATCAATGAGTTTCCCTCAGAAGCCAAGAAGAAGCAAGACTCTGGGCCATGGGAAACACCATGAAGGTATTACAGTTCCCAGGCTAGCCCACTAAAGCCTGGTAACCTCATCTGCCACGAGAGATGGGAAGAGGCAATGCGATCACTATGTCTGTTGCTGTAAAAAGACTCAGGAAAACATCAAGGGATAAGAAATGCCTTTTAATTTAACTTGTGCTGTTTGAGGAAAAAAGAGGTTCAATTACTGGCAGGTGAGAAGGTCAGTTCAGAGTGTGCGGCTCTGAAGGGGCCCCAGGGGGTTCCAGGCAGGAGCACTGTCTTCATTCAGACTACCCGCCCCCCCCCGCCAATTTATGACTTTAATTTACTTGAACAGAAGCTAAGCACTGTGTTGTGCCTGTATTTAGCTGCTGAGACAATCAGGGGTTTGCGGGTGAGGAGGGTACAGATCACAAATGAAGCTGGTTAGAAGGGAGTTCAAAGAGGGTGTGTGGCTTGTAGGGAAGGGAGATGGGAAGGGGTTGGCAGAGGGAAGAGGGGCAATGGCAGGGAAGGAGCGGTGACAGTGCTAAAGATGGCAAAGCAGCCTCTTTAAGGAGAGGAGTTAATCAAGAGAAATGGAGGGGAGGGGGCGGAGTAATGAAGTGAGAGCATGTGTCTTCCCAAGGGACAAGGAAACAGCTCTGGGGAACAGATGAGCATGAAGCTGTTGGTAGCAAATCAAAAGCGAACTCCAAACATCTGTGAGAACTCACGGGCATTTGTGCTGGGAATCCCGGATGTGGGGGGTGGGCGGAAGTGGGGTGGGGGTGGGGCTCTGAGTCCTATTCCCAGCCTTCAGAAACCTGGAATTTAGTGTAATCCTTTCTTAACTTCACCCTAACCCTCTTACCAGTCTCCTGTCCACCCCCCAAAGGTTTACCTGTGAGGAGTTAAATCCCAGCTCCAGACAGAGCTCAAGATCCAGGTCAGACAATCCAATCTCCACTCACCTAATTCGCCTCAGGAAGCTCTGGGCTGCACCGGCTTCCCACCTGGCTCTGGAGCTGGTGGCCCACAGCTCTGTTAGCATAGGCTGCTCCTGTCCCCTTCCTGGATTTCTGTCCTCTCTGCAGGTCTCTCTCCTACCCTCTCTGCCCATCAATATCATTGATGTAAGCCCATATCAAGACCTCAATCATCTTTCCCATGAAGTGTCCCCTCCCCTCTTTCAGCCCTAAAGCTCCAAATTGGACCTAAGAGATCAAATGAGTTTATTCTTCTGCCCTTCCCCAGGGCCTGCCTCTTAACCACATCCCCCTTTCATGCCACATCTACCAGCTCTACACACAATCTAACTCTCCGGTTGCCCTTAGACCTGGGCACAGAGTCCCTTGTTCTGGTTCTCCATGCCACAGAGGGCATTACCATGGCCCCTCTTTACATGGCTAAGGGAAAATGCCCTGCAGAACTCTCCACCCCATCCCCAAACCCAAGTTCCAGGAGTTCCTTTGCCCAAGACCCCTGAGCCTGCCTCCATCTCTTTCCCCTGGGACCTGTCTGTACCTCCATGTGCCCCAGGGGGATGGGACACCACAGAACTTTGTGCACAGAGTTCTGCACTGATGGAACAGAAGGTGGGAGAGAGAAGAGGTGGGCCACATGGAGGTCAAGGCCAAGGGAGAAACTTCCACAGTAACATGTTCCATTACAAGAACTCCAAGGAATGGAGAACTTTTGAGTCCAATCAGATCCTCTAGGCTATTCCAAGTGTGTATTTTTGTCAAGGTACAAGGTTGACATCTTTTATTTAGCAATGAGTCTGATTTATGAGTCTTAAATTCTTAGCTGTATATGTGGCATGAGACCTCCTTTGACTTTTAACCCCAGGCCCTGCAAATGTTGGAATGAAGCTAGCCAATTTCACACCTTACTGCGTAATGGCGATTTCTCGGAAGCTTCACAGAGAACCAGGGAAGTTGGTCAGGGGCAGGGGAGGGGAGGGGGAGAGGGGAGGGGGTGGGGGTGGAGAGAGTTGCTAACATTACATATCACAAAAGTTCTATTTAGCCACCTTTGCTCTACTCCCAAGTTCCTGTCCCTCCTTTTTCCCCGGGAGCCATCTCTTGGACTAGACTCACTTCCTTGGTAGGTCTTCCTTGCTGATGGCACACACCCACTGTCTCTGCCAATCCACCAGACTCCCATCCTGTCTGGATACAAGCCTGGTTAAACAACATCTATCTTGCCAAAATGAATTGTTCTCCTCATTGATCATGCCTCCTGATATCACAGTTTGTGTGTGTCTTTAAACCATCCCTCCCACTAGACAGTGAGCTCTTTGAGGACAGAGATGGTGTCTGGTTCAGCTTTGTGACTCTTTCCAGCACCTTGTACTTCAAAAGCTTTCATGCAAGGAGCTTTCATGGAAGAATAATCCTCAAAGGGGGCTGGAACCTGTATGTGCACCGCACCACAGCTCCAAAGCACTGGTAAGTTTGTTCCTGGCCACCCCACATTTCCACCACCCTACTCAGGGAGCTGGACCCATCCTCCCAGGCATCAGGCACTTCTCCCATGAAGCCTCCAGTGCCTGGCTTCCTTCCTGTGTGCCTGCATAGCTCCTGACTTCCTTTCCATGTTCTGGTTCACTACATTCTGTAAAGTAATAGCTGTGTGACTTTGGCCACGACATCTAACTCCTCTGTGCTCTTCTTTATCATCTGTCCCATCCCTATGTTACTTTCAAAGCGATAAAAGTACCATTTGTGGGGCTTTGAAAGGATTGAATAAGATGGTACCCAGAAGCTTGATATGCTGAATCCCGAGTACAGAACTGGGTTGTCTATGTCTCCCAGGAGTGCATTTGTTTAGTCCCTAAACACTTACTGAAACTTGCTATGTGTCAGGGCCTGTAATAGAGTCTGGTTTGAGGGGTAAATTACATCAAAGGGCCCTCAGAGATGAGGTCGCCACAGACCTGCATGTACAGAGTTTGGTAGAGGGTTATGAGTACTAGATCTGTAATGGAGGAAGTGGTATGTCAGCCAGATCAGAGCATCTAAATCCAACTAGTTGAATTGTACCATCCAACCCCCATGACATCATGGGGTGAAGAAATGACACCTGAGAAAAATCCTACCACCAGTAAGTCCTGGGGCTAGGCCTGAGCCCAAGTCCCTCACTTCTCAAAGGATGGACTCATAGCAAGTCTCCTGGAGGTCCCCCATCCACTGCTTGCCAGCCTGGGCCTCTGCCCAGCCTTGCAAGCTAAGGACTTCCGGGCAACTTCCATTCATTCACTGGGCTCTGAGGGTGCCAGCCCCTGAGCTCCAGGGTATTTTTAGCTCTGGGCAGCCAGGCCCCATGGGTGATTGGCAGCAGGCAGAACCCTCTGTGTTGCTTCTGGCTCAGCATGAGAGGTGTCTGGGCATGGGGAGGGGCTCAGGCACACCTAGCACCCAGGTCCACAGCTGCCTCATTGTCCCTGGGGGAGGAGCTGGGCTGAGTCTGCTGCTACTGACCCGAAGCTGGGCACATTCTTTCCTGTTGATTCATCACAGGGAATGTTTTGGGCCCAGTATGGGGTGGGGCAGGGCCACTGGGGGGACATCACAGACATGAGCGTCCAGGGGTGGACAGCAGGTCACTGGGCCCAGTGTGTCCTAGTCTTCATCCGGGGATCATAAAGATCCATCTTGCCACGGGGGGTGGGGTGTCTTATCACAAAGCTGCCTTGTGACAGGCCTTGTTTGCACATCTGCCCCCTCCACCAGACAGGGAAGACCCCCCCTCCCCCACCCCAGCCAGTGCATAACACTCCAGCCTCCTGTCTAGCACATAGGAGAAAATCAATGGTTTGCTGAATGAATGCGCCTTTGCAAGGGTGCTTGGGCAAGGGGGAACAGAACTGGGCTGCGCTGGGTACCTAGGAAGGAAAAGCTGGAATCCTCTGCCCATTTCATAAAGAGGATCCTGCTGACACCCAGGGGTGGAAAGAAACTGGGAGGGGAGCGGTGGGGAGGAGGCAGGGCTAGGGTTGGAGCGCCTGGGCACTCCTGCGGGGATTCCCTTCTCAGCCATTTTGATATTCTTTCTATTCTTTCACCCCTCCCCAAATCCCATTCTCTACTCACACCTCCCCCATGAGCCTGCCAGGGCCCAGGGTCGCCTCAGCCCACTCTGTGAAAGGTTCCAGTTGCTCTCTCTTCTCTTTATGACTTGGCAGGAAAGTCGTCGTCGTTGTCTCCTAGGCCTCGGTGACCACTGCACAGACAGACCACCACTTCCCACTTGCCCTAAGTAGCATACAATAGCTTCCGGGGCCATACAAGGGAGCAGAGCCGCAGCACCTCAGCTCAAAGGCATCCAAGTAGAGATTCCCCCTCCCCCAAGGCTGCCTGCGTTGTCCTGCAGCCAGGAGCTCCTGAGGTCTGGACCCAGGACATCAAAGTACTCCCACGGGGAGGAACTGAATGTGACTCCTTTCTGGCAAAGGAGGAAGGCGTGCGCTCACCCGGTCCCAGGGGAAAGGCTGCCCGGGGGGCTCCGTCCGGAGCCTGGAGCCCCGGGACTTCCCGGCCTGGCTGGCTGACTCCTGTCCCGGGTAGCGCGCGCCTGGCGCAGGGCCGGCGGGGCGGGGCGCCCGCACTTGGCGCGCCCAGGGCGGGGCCTGTAGCTTCCTCCACGGGCCCAGGTTGGGGGCCGGCAACTAGCGGATAAAAGGCCCCCAGGGTGGCTCGGGAAGCCGGTTAGCGCTGCTCCACCACGGCGCCGGACCCTGCCCTGATGTCTGCGATCCAGCTGGTGAGCTCCCCTCCGCGCCCAGCTGGGCCTCTAGCCCTGGGTCTGATTCTTGCCTTCTGACTTCTGCCCATCTTTCTGCCTCTCTTGGGTCTGCAGGCCTCTGGGAGTCCCTGAAAGCTGGGGGATGGAAGAGATGGAGGAAGGGATCCCATGGACAGTCACCCTGGACCTTGGAGTGGCTTACAACCTGCTCTTATATGGACCAGTGATCAACTAGGGGGCTTGGCCCAAGGCCTGCATGGGTGGTGCACACTGGCCCCAGGGTGCCTGAGTGTGGAGCCTGTGATCATACCACGTGTAATCATTTATCAACCAGGGGGGACCCAGGGCAGGAGGGGAGGTAGCCTCAGATGTCACTTCTGTGACCTGGGGGACTGAGCTGGGCTTCCTAGCTAACCAGCCCAGCATTGACTATGCTGGAGAGTGAGAGAGAGGGTGGGGGCCTGGAGGGAAGAGACAGAGGATCCAAGCTTCCCTTCCCCATAGGTGGAACTCAGCTGGCAATGTTCCAGGCCCTCAGTTGGCAATCCTGGGGAAGGGACAGGACCCAAGGCAGAAACCTCACCCCAGGTTGTTACAGAGAAGGGATTATGAGTGATCCCCAAACTGGTGTCCCCAGGACAGTACAAGTCCTGGTGCTTTCTCCTGTCCTTGCCCTCCTCCAGCCCTTCCTACTGGGCCAGGGCAGGGCACGAGCCAGTGTCCCCTGGCTGCACCTGGAGCAGGTGCCTCTCTGCCTGGAGCTGTCAGGGTCTTGAATCTGTCACTTAGTAGCACTCAGTGCTGGCACCCACACCATGGCCCTCAAGCCATGGCCTGGGTCATAAATCAACCACCAACAGGGTACAATTTCATTCCCTCTTCCCTTCCCTCCTCTCCCTCCTCTCCCAACATCCACCACTTGAGGTTTTGAGAGCTGGGCCTCTTCCAGACAGCCTGCTGGAATCCTGGCTAGGCAAGGTCCCTTTGCTTCTCTAAGCCTGATCTCCTGTGTAAAGTGGAGATGAGCATTCAAGAGCTATTGTAAATGCATTTTAAAATTATGATTTCCTTCTCTTTTCTTCCCCTCTTTTCGTTTCTCATTCCATCTCCCCCTTCACATCTCCTTCCCCTCTCTTCTCCTTCCCATCCCATCCCCTTCTCCCTCACATAGGAGAAAGACCAGCCATGGAGGGCTAATTTGCAGCCTAGTCCTGTGCTTGGGCAACGGATGTATGGAGTCAGGAAGGAAATGCTCCAAGTACCAGGAAGACAGGGGCTTGAGAAAGCTTCCTGGAGGTGGTAGTAGTATTTGAGCTGGGTATTGAAGAATGTGTAGGAGTTGAACAGTCTAAGATACACAGAAAGGGCACTCCAGGTAGAAGTAGCAATGAGAGCCAAGGTGAGAAGACAAAGTTGAGTGTGAACAAAAACTATAGGAGGTGGGAGTGCTGAGACAGGGATTGTCCCCATGTCTGATTCTTGGCCCTTGCTGTTGCCTTGGTTCCTCCTAGCAGACTACCTAGAAGGAGCTGTCTTGCCCTAGTGCCCAGAGTCCTTTAGCAGAAGCCCACCCCTGGCCCTTGCCCTCGTGGCCTGGAACTGTCCACAGCCTCTAATAAGGCCTCCTCCATGCTGTGGGACTTCAACCACAAGCCAAAGCAGACCTGCTTAGCCTTCCCTGGGGCCCTTCGGAGCACATCATCCTCTAGAGCCAGCCCTCATTCTACATAGAGGGGGAATTCATAAGAAAACTCAACTCCATTTGTGGGAGAGTTAGGAGCATCCGGACTCCAGGGAATGGGGGGAAGAAAGATCATCTCTTGGCCACACAGGACCCATGTGACCACTGGGTCCTAATGGCCAAGTGACTTTGGTATGGCTCAGGTGTGAAGATGGGAAAGGGACATGGGAAGCAATGGAGAGTGCTCTGCTGATAGTGGTACCACCAGTGCTGAATGACAATAATGTAAAGATTTAAGGGGATGTGAAGGGAATGGAGCAAAGTGCAGAGAAGGAACATCATGCTATGCAAGGCCTGCTCTTCTGAGGGCTCAGCAAGTATCCACTGGTTAAATTTCACAAAAACCCTATATGGCAGGTGCTACTGTTACAATAAGTTTACAGAGGGTCACAGTGAGGTCCAGAATTGTCCTAAATCACAAATCACCTTAATAAGAGCAGTGGAATCTGGATCCAGGCAGCCCAATTCCCCCAGTCTGTACTCAGGCCATATCTCTGTGTCTCCCTCTCCTCCTCTGTCTTCTGTCTCTCACATACACATTTGTGAAGGACAAACCCACCACAAGGTGCTCAGACCCCTCAATCATCTGGGTCCTCCTTCTCTACTTCCTTCCCCTCTAAGACCCCAGCATTGCAGTATGGGAGTAAGAGACGGCACTCCTGCTCCTGAACAATCTCACCTCTTTCCCCTACTTCCCTCCTCTACCCATCCTGCCCCCTCTGCCTGGAGTACCCCCTTTCCTACCTAGAATTCTTACTCCTCCAACACGGCCCTTCTTTGAAAGCCTTCCCTGATTCCTCTTCTCTGTGTGTTGTGAAGGTAAGGAATGCATCTCATGTTTCCATTTCTATCTTTCTTTTATTTTTTTCAGTACTGGACTTTGGCCTCAAGATCTCACACACTAGACAGACCCTCTGTCGCTTAAGCCATCTCTCTGACCACTTTTTGCTTTAGTTGGGGGTTGGTTAGGGGTTCCTTGTTTTGCCCAGTCTGGTTTGAACTACAATCTTATTATACCTCCGGAATAGCTGGGATGATAGATGTGAACCACCACACCCAGCTTTTTATTGGTTTAGACGAGATCTCAGAACCTTTTTCCCTAGCTTGGCCTTGAACCTTGATCATCCTGGTCTCTTCATTTGAGTAGGTGGGATTGTAAGCCAGCTACAATTGTCTTGTGTGAGACACCACACCAGGCTGATGTCTTATTTCTGTGTCCCAGCATCTGGCCTACTACTGGATCAAAGCAAGTCCTCCAAAAGTTTCTGCTGCACAGAGCACACTGATAGATGGCCCTGGGACAATGGCATATTATATATTTGGCTCAACCTCCTCACCTTGGAAATAAAGAATTAGTGCCTAGTAGATTAAAGAGACTTAGCCAAGCTACACAACAAATGAATGGAAGAGATCTTGACTCTGTAATAACCCTTCCTGCCACCAGCAATCATGGGGAAGGTGGCATTTTACACCTTTGCTTGGGTTCCTGGGAGCTTCAAAAAATGGGAGAGGGCAGTAACTCTTCAATGAGTTTTTGTCCTCAGGGGAACCACTGGAGGCTACCCTAGGAGGATTCCACTTGAAGACACTCTCACTCTCCAGCACATTGCTGAGGGGGCGTGTGGTAGTGATTGAACATGGTAATCATTATTTACTCCTTCCTCAGGCCCTTGGAGTCACCATGACATCATCCTCACCAGTCACCATCTCCTTGTTCCTACTGCTGCTGCTAGGCCAGGCCTCTCCCAGCAGGCCACAGTCACTGGGTAACAAGAAGCTCAGGCTGGTGGGCCCAGGGAACAGGCCAGAGGAGGGTCGCCTGGAGGTGCTACACCAGGGCCAGTGGGGCACCGTATGTGACGATGACTTCGCTCTCCAGGAAGCCAACGTGGCCTGTCGCCAATTGGGCTTTGAGTCTGCCTTGACCTGGGCCCACAGTGCCAAATATGGCCAAGGGGAGGGTGAGTGATGGTGCTGCCCCTCAGGATGTCAAGGAGATGATAGAAGGCTTCTCTCAGGGGTTGGCTCACTGGGGCTCCAACAAAAGCTTCAAAATGTTCACCAGTGCTTAATGTCCATCTCAAATGGCTACCATGAGCACATCCTGAGTGCCCCAAGTGCAGATGGTCCCTGCTCCAGCTTTCTGTAATGAGGCCACCTCCATCACCATCTCTAAATTGTAATCTTTGAATGTGGCAATGGTGTCACACAGTGGGTTCTTAGCCAGTGTGGATAGATGGATGGATGGATGGATGGATGGATGGATGGATGGATGGATGGATGGATGGATGGGTAGATGGATGGGTGGATGGGTAGATGGATTGATGGATGGGTGGGTGAGTGGGTGGATGGATGAGTGGATAGATGGATGGGTGGGTGGATGGATGGATGGATGGGTGGATAGATGGGTAGATGGGTGGATAGGTGGACAGATGGATGAATGGATGAATGGATGGATGGATGGATGGATGGATGGATGGATGGGTGAGTGGGTAGGTGGGTAGGTGAATGAGTGGATAGATGGATGGATGAATGGGTGGGTGAGTGTGTGGATGGATGGGTAAGTCTAATAACTATACCTACATGCCATTTTCCAGAAATAGATTCTGAGGTTTGACACCATTTTCTACTCAGCATTTGGAGGAGACTTGATAAGTATAGAGTACCAACCAGAAATGGAGCTGCAGCTGCCTTTCTGTGCATCCTTGAGCTTATCTTCCTCTCCCCCTCAGGACCCATCTGGCTGGACAATGTGCGCTGTGTGGGTACTGAGAGCAGCCTGGACCAGTGTGTATCTAATGGCTGGGGTGTCAGTGACTGTAGCCACTCCGAAGATGTCGGGGTGGTGTGTCACCCCCAGCGTCACCGTGGCTACCTCTCTGAGCAGGTCTCCAATGCCCTTGGGCCCCAGGTGAGGTGGTTGTTAAGGCCCTGACTTGGTTGGTTCAAGATAGACCTTCCTAGAAATTAGCCTGGAAGAGGAAGGAGAGAGCAGAGCTGGGCTGAGTAGCATCCTGAAGGTTCTGGCCTGAAGCAGGTGCATGGACAGAGGGCCCTAGCTTGATACAGGCAGGCAAGGAGGATAAGAGGCTAGGCATGCCGGGAATCACAGAAACTGCTCCCCACAAGGGAAGTGGCAGTGGGGAGTGAGAGGACCACTTCACCCACAAGATGTGGCCACAATTGCTGCCTCTTCCCAGCACAAACAACCGTGAGCTAAAAACAGCCCAAGCCAAACAACAGGAGTGGCAGGGCAGGGCCTGGTTCCCCCCCCTCCCCCACTCCACTGGCCTGAGTCACCTCAGGGAGAGGGTGGCAGGGTCCTGTAGGGGGCCCCAGGGGTAAACTCCATGCCCAGGAGACGCCTTCTAAATCTCATGAGCTCCTGCTTGGTCTCCGGAGGGCACAGACCCCACACTGTACTCTCTCTAGTTCAATAGACAAGATGGGGTGAAGAGCCTAGTCAAACCCAAGTTCGGCTGTTCACTCACCCTGTGTGATACCTCCAGCTCTGAAGCAATAAAAGGTCCAGAAGAGAACTTAGAGCTCTGACCAGGTTCTTCCTGTATGAGCCAGTGACTCTGCACACTGCAGGGCCGGCGTCTGGAGGAGGTGCGCCTCAAGCCCATCCTTGCCAGTGCCAAGCGGCATAGCCCTGTGACCGAGGGGGCTGTGGAGGTACGGTATGAGGGCCACTGGCGACAAGTGTGTGACCAGGGCTGGACCATGAACAACAGCAGAGTGGTGTGTGGGATGCTGGGCTTCCCTAAAGAAGTACCTGTCAACAGCCACTACTACAGGTAGGAGGGGCTGGGATTGTGGAGTCATGGGTGAGTATGGTCTGGGGTAGGAGATGGAGGGAATGTGGGATCTTGCAGGGTTCAGCAAGAGCTGGGGGGATGGATTGGCAGGGCTCATGTCTGTGATGAGGAAACACCTCCATAGAGGATTGGGCCTGGACTTTCTGGGTTTTACAGATACTTCAGAATAGTTAACATGAATGAGGAAGGGTCAACTTCGAAATCCTGAGAAATACCTAAAAGGGGTCAGAAAACAGAATTGACTACTGCACCAAATGAAAACATTTGGTGAATGTAAATCTACATCTCTGATTAAGAAGATAGATTTTAATGAAGAGCTATACAGTGTCATCCAAAATATAGATAAATTGCCTGCTGGGCTCAGCTCCCTCAGTAACTAGCTGTGTGGCCTTAGGGAACAATCCACTTTCCCATGAATGATGTCAACCCTAAGATTGGGTTTGTGTGTTAGCAGGGCACTGGGTGGGGCCAGTTTGGAAAGAGGAGACCTAAAAAATATTCTGTCAGAAACGTGGCAGAACTGTCAGAGCAGATTACATCAGCCCAGTAAGTCCCAAGCCCAGTCCCAAGTCCACTGGCACTGTATCAGTGAGAACTCTGAAGTTCTCACTCCTTCAGCAACCCCTTCCCCAACCCAATCAGTGCACCACATTTCACTGAAGCATCAAATCCCTGGTTGTTCTACCCTGTGTCTCTGAGATGACTGAGGTCTTACAGGAAAAGGGGGTGCTAAGCAGCTACATGACACCAACTTTGGGAGTCATGGGGATATGGGCCCTGGCTCCCCACTGCCTGGTAATTGCACACTGATCCTTGTTGGCTCACCCACCACCCATGAGGAAGGCAGCCCTGATTACAGCCTGGGTGTCTCTAGGTGGCAGGTCCTCCCCCTGCCTCCCCACCCCCCCATCCCAGCAAGGCCCTCAACTTGCCTCTCCACCTGTCTCTAGAGGACCTTTCTCCAGGGCAATTCTCTCAGAGCACCCTCTGAAGACAGCCGTCATCTGGGCTGGGTAGAGAGCAGATCTGAGTGCTTGTCCCTGGGTGGCCCCAAACAGTAGAGATCCCACTATAGATCAAGCCCATGGACTTTGCTTGCCTCCTCAGTAAATAGGTGTCATGATTATTTATGACTTGGTCACCCTATAAGGCTGCTGTGAAACTTAGCAATGACATAGGATCAGCAAACAAGTCTGCAGACTGTGAAGTCTAGTATACATGAAAGAGCAATGCAGGAGATCATGAATGGCAGGGGGGTGAAATTCCTGCACCCATGCCCACCCCCTACCCCATTTGCTTGCTTCTGCCATAGGAAAGTCTGGAATTTGAAGATGAAGGATCCAAAGTCTAGGTAAGTAGTAGTCCCCGAAAGGTAGGAGGAGGTGAAGAGGTATGGCATGAAGAGTTTCTTGCCCTTCCTCCTTCCTGTCTCCCTTGGCCTCCTTTAGTCTTCACCTTCAGTCTCCCTTGTCTTCCAGGCTCAGTGGCCTGGCCAGTAAGAACTCCTTCTGGATCCACCGGGTCAACTGTCTGGGGACAGAGCCCCACCTGGCCAACTGCCAGGTACAGGTGGCTCCAGGACGGGGAAAGCTACGCCCAGCTTGTCCAGGTGGCATGCATGCTGTAGTCAGCTGTGTAGCAGGGCCCTATTTCCGCTCACTGAAGGCCAAGTCCCATCGCAAAGAGTCCCAAACAGAGGTGAGCCCCAAGATGTCCTGTACCCATCCTGTACTTTCAACAAGACCTTGCTGCCCAATGCGGGGGGGGGGGGGTGGAAAGAGAGAACCCAGACAGGGAGGGGGGGACCAATTTACAGAATGGCGTACCTTGGAATTAATTTAAAAGGGATCATTTATAACCCTACTATAAATGGAAAGCAGACATTACTTGCCATGAATACAAGGAAACCATATAAACAGTAATTAAATCATAGCTGAAGCCCATTGAGGCTAAAGGTATTGATGATGAGCCAGGTTCTTTGTTACAAAAGTAGGTGAGTCCTATGAGGCATTTCACCCAGACTAGTCACTGAAGTAGAGGTAGAGAAAACCAGCTTGTTCAAGGTGATACTTACACGAAGTCCTAGGCAGGATCTGAACGCATGCCTTCCTGGCTTCAGCTCAGACTGTGGAGCTTGAAGGCCCTGCCCTGGAGTCGCAGTGCGCTCAAGCCCTTTGGCTGCCCTTTGTGAAGCTGTTTTTCTCCTCCCCCAGCAGGAACTGAAGGTGCGCCTGCGTGCTGGGGCCCAGGTGGGTGAGGGCCGCGTGGAAGTGCTCATGAACCGCCAGTGGGGCACCGTCTGTGACCACGGATGGAACCTCATCTCTGCCAGCGTGGTGTGTCGTCAGCTTGGCTTTGGCTCTGCGCGGGAGGCCCTCTTAGGGGCCCAGCTGGGTCAAGGTGAGCCTGGAGGCTCAGGGTAGATCCAGAGAACCTAGATGTGCCACTGTCTTGTCTCCTCTCTTGGAGGCTTTGGGGTGCCAGGGCTCAGAAGGGTCTCCCCTTCTGGGGAGAGAAAGCACAGTGTGGCCTACAGAGGTGGCAACTCACACAGCCTGTTCTCATCCCCCCTAGGACTAGGGCCCATCCACTTGAGTGAGGTGCGCTGCAGGGGCTATGAGCAGGGCCTCAGTGACTGCCTCACCCTGGAAGGGTCCCAGACCGGCTGTCAGCATGCAAATGATGCTTCTGTCAGGTGCAATATCCCTGACATGGGCTTCCAGAACCAGGTGAGTGCAGGCTTGAGTATCTCTCCAGCTAGGAGTCCAGGAGTCACAGGGACACCCCTAGGACACCTCCTTGAGCCAGGGGGAGGGAACTCAGGAAACATAGGGCCAGTAATCCCACCTGGGCAATCCACTCACCTTTGGAGCCAGCCTGGAAGTCTTCTCTCTGTCACTTGTCTCATCTGCAGCCCTAGAGATAGAGGGACACATGGCTAGGCACACACTTACCCACACACCCCTGGGTCCTCACTGAAGCTGAGGAAGAAGGTGCCTAAGGCCAGAGTCACAGGCTGCCAGCACCAGGGAGGGCATTAGAGATGCCCAGGTTTGAGTGTCATTCATGGTGGGATTTTAGGTAGGAGGAAGGCAACTTTCAGGGAAGAAGCCACGGTCAGATTCCTCCAGTGGGCAGGGATGATAGTGACCATCTGGAAACCTGTGCTCACTTTGTAGAGGAAACAAGCCTGGGGAGGGTTAATATCTGGTCTACAGCCATACTCAGCTGACCTGGCATGTCTCCAGACTCACAGTCCTGTGCTCTCCTTCTCCTGGGCGGAACAGGCCCATGGCAATCTGGGAGAAACAAGAAATTGAAGACATAGCCATATATCCCTCACAGGCCTCTACCCAATGCAGGTGCGCTTGGCTGGTGGGCGCAACCCAGAGGAGGGCGTGGTGGAGGTGCAGGTGGAGGTGAACGGGATCCAACATTGGGGCGCAGTGTGCAGCGACCACTGGGGGCTCACCGAAGCCATGGTGGTCTGTCGACAACTTGGCCTGGGTTTTGCCAACTTTGCCATCAAGGTAGGTCGCTGTCTTGCTCCTTCTTTACAACCTCAGCCTCCTGGATGGAAAGGACCAGAACTTTCAGGCCCTTTATTCATTCATTCAGCAACTAATTTAGAATGAAACCATGAGCTGACATGCTGACTGGAGGAGCCACATCTGAGGGAAGGTAGCTCTTATTAGTAACGTGTTCACACAACCAGATACATAGTTGTATTTTTAGAAGGTGAGAAGTCAGCCAAATGAGGTCGGAGAGTAGTAAAACAGTCCACACAAGCTCTGTGGCCAGAGAAAGCTCATTGTCTATTGAGGAAATTTGGGAGAGAGGCTGCAGTGTCTCTTTCAAGGGAGTGTGTGCAAAGTTCAAAGTTCAAGAAAAAGATAATAAGATGACTTACTACCTGCACCCCAGATTTTTAGAAGCTTTCTTACTTTGCTACCTGGAAAACATTTGGTGTTGAACGTAACTTGCATATAGGCTACAATAGCGGTCCAGCTAAGAAAACATGCTGGGCTGGTAAAGCTAATGACAGTTTGGGGAAAATAAGCAGATTCTTTCTTTTTTTGGGGGGGGGGGGTATCTGGTCATGGGGCTTGAACTCTGGGCCTGGGCGCTGTCCCTCAGCTCTTCAGCTCAAGGCTAACGCTCTACCACTTGAGCCACAGTGCCACTTCGGCTTTTTTTTTCTTTTTGCTTATGTGGTGCTAGGGAATCAAACCCAGGGCCTCAAGCATGCAAGGCAAGTGCTCTAGACCACTGAGCCACCTTCCCAGCCCCAGATACGTGTATCTCCTGTGTGAGTAGCAACTGGGGTAACCAGAACAGCATCTGTGTGGGGAGGCAGGCACAGACTCATTCTCCTCTAGGAGGACTCCAAGATAGGGATAGGAACAGCATCAGGTGGAAGCCATAGGGAGTGAAGTTTTGCCTCCATACATGGAAGAAATTCCTACTCCTACAGGGATCCAGTGTGATGATGGGCGATGATGGACTACCCCAGGGGGCGGAGGGTTCTCATTAGTGAAGGTTTTGGGTAGTGTGGCCTAAAACTCAGTTGTACCTCAGAGATGGCTCTCTGGCTCTGACTGGGAGACGCTGGCTGTCTTCTTAGGACACCTGGTACTGGCAGGGGACGCCGGAGGCCAGAGAAGTGGTGATGAGCGGGGTGCACTGCTCAGGCACAGAGCTGGCCCTGCAGCAGTGTCCGAGGCACGGGCCTGTGCACTGTTCCCACGGCACCGGGCGGTTCTCAGCTGGAGTAGCCTGCATGAACAGTGAGTTACAGGAGGGGATCATGGGCGTGGACAGGCGCAGGTGGGGTTGGGAGTGGAAGCACCAGCTCTGTTATATCAGGATGCAAAGCCTGGCCTGCCCCTCTGGAGTAACTGGGCGAATGAAAACTGAGAAAATGATACGAGACAGGAGATACACGGGGGTTTTTCAACTTGGGGTTTAGGACTGCAAGTTTTTATTTTTTAAGGAAAGTAATGGAAAATATGAATGCATGACACTTAGTAAGGATAGTGTTTCTTTCTTGGAACTATGTGTATGTGTACACAAAATGTTATTGTTTGTAAGAAAAATAGCTTGAGAGCCATTGTATGGGATCTATAAATGTGAGGCACATTGGGGCTGAAGGCCTGTGCGGAAGTTCTCTTCCTGAGTTCTGAGATTTACCCAGAAGAGCTGAGAACAAGACCAGTTTGTGGCGAGGCTTTTCCCACAGAGCCAGACTCGAAGGACAGCAGCATCTGTTGACACCACCCAACATGGCCTAGGCCAAAATGACTATATGTAGTTCAGAGGTGGCAGGCTGGCTCCAGCCCTAGTAACCATTTGACCTTCTTCCCTGACACACTTCAGTCCAAACCATCCTGAACTCATCAGGGAGCTCTAGACTTCCTCTCAGTGCAATGCCTGCAGGGCAGAGCAGCAGACCCACCCATCGCACCCTCCTCTGCAGAGTGGTGACGCATCAGAGCGGCTCCCCAGCACCAAGGCCTCAGCATGCTGAAGCACACTCTGCATCCTTCCACATAAAGGGTTACTGTCCAAATACCTATACTATGGCCTTGTGTTTTGTCACAGACAAGGACTGAGAAGGGGCCCCTTTTGTCTACTGAGGTTACATGGCAACAGCTCCAAATCTCCGTATTTCTGTACTGACACAGGGACAACAATGGTACAGACATGTGGTATCAAAGATTAAGGGTCCCTGCAAGAGTAGAGGGCAGAGGCTGAGCTGCTTTATGAGATCCAGGCAGCAGCAGATTGGATTTTTTACATACAGAAAACTACCAGACATGCCCAGCATGGCCTCAGAGAGAAGCACGGGGAATACCTTAGGTGGCAGTCAGGCTACACCAGGACCTGGAGGGAGCACAGACCAGGGAACCCTAGCATAGACCAGACAGGTGAACTCAGGAACAGGCATCCTGGGAAACACACTCCTCCAACCCTCCTTTCTGGCTGACCCTGGACACTGAAGCAAAGACAGGGAATTGGCTAAAGTAATGAAGTTCTGTATCAGCAGAAAATTGTTTCAAGAGTATTTTATGTATGCACTAAGCTATGTAAAGGCAGTTTAAACACTGAAAAGCATTTTACAAAAGAAATGGTAGTTTATATCCATTGCCTATTTATTGTGGGGCAGACAATGATCTACATGCAGTACATATATTATCATATTCCTGCCTGTAATCTTATCTCCAGCTTGCAGATAATAAAAACAACACCCAAAAAAGCCAAGCAGTCACAAGCTGGCAAATGGTGTAGTCCCACACAAGACACAAGCATGAACTCTGGTGGCCTGGCTCCAGAGGTGATGAGCTTAACCATGACCCTTGAGCTATCTCCTATCTTTAAGTGATGGATTCTTCCTTTCATCAGTTACTAGAACACACGTGACTCAACTGCCTTTTCTGGGATCCCATCAGAGAGCTTAGTGTGGAGGAAAGCCTGGGCTGGGCTGAGGAGCAAGACCGCTGCTTTTCTACCTTTTCCTCTCACTCTGTTTTCTGCTCCAGGTGCTCCCGACCTAGTCATGAATGCCCAGCTGGTGCAAGAGACAGCCTACCTGGAGGACCGCCCGCTCAGCCTGCTATACTGTGCTCATGAGGAGAACTGCCTCTCCAAGTCCGCTGACCACATGGACTGGCCCTACGGACACAGGCGTCTGTTGCGCTTCTCCTCACAGATCTACAACCTGGGGCGGGCAGACTTCCGCCCCAAGATTGGACGCCATGGCTGGATTTGGCACCAGTGTCACAGGTTAGTACCCGCCAGAGCCTTGGTCCTAGAACTTTTGGGACAAAGAGACAAACAGCAGAGCTCAAGGACCTCAGACACACTTCCCAGGGAGCACTGTGCACTCTGCATGTCTTCCTTCCCATACACCCCTGTAAAGAGGAAGGGGTGTTTACAAAGGATCCTTGTAGCATCCACCTACCCTTTTCATCCCTTATCTTCCTTGGATGTACCTAGGCGAATGGTATTCACAGGACCTGCTTCCCACAATTAAGTCCCAGAGAGAAGCCAGCTGCAGCAGCTGGTGCTGTGAACATGGCCTAATATAATCTTTGTATGTTTGGGCTCTCTCTTTGTCTTCAGAATTGGGGAATCCCAGAAACCTGGAGACCCAAAATAGGATTCTGGCACTGCAGACAAAGCTTGCTGGATCCTGCAGTAGCACAAAGCAAGGCCCCCAAAGAATGGCAGAAACAACTGGTGCTAGAAAGGAGACAATGAGCATTCTTTCCTATCAGGCTGGAGAGACACACAAAGCCTGTGACAAAGGCAAAATTGAAGGGAAAAGAAGTTTCTGTTTTTTTTTTTTTTCTTCCTTCAGGACATAGCCAAGGGTAGGGAAAGTTGAGAGGAATGGGCAGTGACTTTGGGCAATGGCTTGCCTGAGATAATGAGCATCTTTTCCTGTAGCATGAAGAGTTGTCATTATACTGAATGGGAAAATGTGGTAGCAATTTGGTCCCAGCTGTTCCTTAGGCCAGTGGTCCTTCCTCCCCCCTCTGCCTAGGGCCTGTAGCCAGGCACCAGCTACCCCGAGGTGATTAGGGCAGTTTTTACCTCTCCTACTCAGGTTATGACTAGGTGATGGGGACAGTTGTGTCTTGCTGCCAGCCAATGGAGTAGGCTGTGGGCCACACTAATCTCAGGTCTGGAAGGGAAAAGGGCACTGCCCTACTATTATAACTTTCCTCCCTGGGTAATGATGGGGCCTAGTCCCTCACTCTTCCCCAACAACTCCTCCAGAGCAGACCCTCTGTTACCATAGACCTGACAGCTCTGCTTCTTCGGCAGGCACTACCACAGCATCGAGGTCTTCACCCACTATGACCTGCTCACACTCAATGGCTCCAAGGTGGCCGAGGGACACAAGGCCAGCTTCTGTCTAGAAGACACAAACTGTCCCACAGGTACACAGTTTCTTATCAGTGCATCCTATGACACCCTTCGCACTGTATTCCTCTATGCCATGGACAACAGGCCCTGTTTAAAAGCTCTAGACATCCAGACTCCAATATTTAAGGGAATCCAAAAAGATCACTTCAATGGTCTCCATTCCCTCTAAATTCCCAACATACTTTGCACCACATTTTAGAAGGCTAACCAGTTTCTATCTTGGATAATATTTGCTGTCTACTAGGGTGAGGCCAGGGATTTCTTAGGAATGACCTGGTGTATATACACTGGATCTTCAGAGGGTTGGACAGATGGACAATTTAGTTCAGTAGGGTAAGAATCTCTCAGCTTCATTTCTTAGGCCAGCAAGGATTTTGTTTTTAAATTTTAACTAGCACATCTAGAGAAATTGTCTTTTTGTCACAGACATTGTTATGATACTAGGTTCAACACTTTGGGTTCTCAGCAAGTCATCTAACTGAAACTATAGCCTCAAATCTGTGAACTGGTCTTAACTCCACTGAGCTGACAAGGGCTGGAGTGAGGATTATATGCTAAAGTACATGAAACTCCTAACAGTGTCTGGGCCCACTTGGCTCCTCAGTAATGGTGTGCCTTTCCTTGCAGGAATGCAGCGGCGCTATGCATGTGCCAACTTTGGGGAGCAGGGAGTGACTGTGGGCTGCTGGGATACCTACCGGCATGATATTGACTGCCAGTGGGTGGATATCACAGATGTAAGGCCAGGGAACTACATTTTCCAGGTAAGGAGGCCCAGGGACTAGCCACTGGAGCCTTGTCTTTTTCAAGTCCAAATTAAGGCATTTCCCCTTACAGTCCCCTACCATAGTTCTGTCACTCCAAGTTTTGCTGTGAGAAAACACAGGATGGGGGAAGAATATTCCAGCAGGGATCCCAAGGGCCTGGGTGTGAGTCCCAATTCAATAGATATTGCATAGTTCTGTTTCCCTCTGTAAAATGGAGATATAAATACCTACTTCCTGGGGTGACTGAAGGGATCTTACACATCAACTTTCTCTTTTACCATCCCCCGTCTCACTCCAGGTGGTTGTGAACCCCACAAACGAGGTAGCAGAGTCAGATTTCTCCAACAACATGATGCGCTGCCGCTGCAAATATGACGGGCAGCGGATCTGGCTGCACAACTGCCACACAGGTAATTCAAGGGCCACTGTGAGACTACTGTGTGGGTTCAGGGCACAGGAAGATGTTAAACACACCCAAGAGTGAATGGATAGATCGCTAGGGATGGGACAGAGGTGAATTTCTTTTGGCATCTTCACAGGTAAACTTCTAGAATTGGTCAGACCATCAGCAACTCACCCAATAACTACTTCTGATCACCTATTTACCCTTTAAGGCTATTTGACTTTAAACTTAAGTTTCCAATCTTCCTGTCACTTCAAGCCTTGTCATGACTTTCTTTCCCAATCCATTTCTTTTCCTCCTTTCTTATGACTTTGCCTGCGACTGTAGGAATTCCCACCATCTGTATTCCTACCTCCAGCTGTAATCACTGCTTCCAAGACTAGGACAAAGAGAACAGAAACACTTAGAGGAAAAAGAAGCAACAAGGGAATCAAGGGAAGTTGCTGCTCTACTTCATCTTCTTTGTGAATAGGACAGCCATTCTTGAATTTGTGGTGTGAAGTGGGGACAATTTAGCCTGCAGTCAGCATGTATTAAGGCCTATTACCATGTGAACACTGTGCCAGGCACTCTTAAGATACATGAGCTCAGTATTGAGTACAATGTACAGACATACAGATAACCACAATCAAAGGAGTAACCCAAATAAAAATGAACTAAATGTGGAGCAAACAAAGACAGAGAACAACACAGGGACCAGAAAAGGTTTCACAGAGGAAGAGGTGCAGAAGACAAAGAAGGGAGAAGCTGGAGAAAGAGCACTGAATTTGGCTTCAGACAGCTTCAATGGATTCCAAAACTTTTACTGAGGACAGTAAGGAAATCCCAACTGTCCTCTCTTGTTCTTCTGTAAAACAGGGCTATGAACATCCAACCTACCAAAGTGCTCTCCAGGGAGAATTATGGTAGTTCTGGAATTTTTCTTGTGAACTTCTAGGACACTGATAAATTTCAGTCAAGGGAACAAGGAGATTATTTATTCTTTTTCTTTTCCTTTCCTTCTGCAGTGCTAGGGGTTGAAGCCAGAGTTCTGCACATACAAGGCAAGCAGTCTACTATGGAGCTACCTTCATAGCCTCACTTGTTTGCAAAAAATGGCTGGTAATAAATAGGAGAGAGTGAGGAGTAGGTGATCCAGGGCAGATTTTGTTGTTGTTGTTTTTTCTTTTTCAGTCTGGGCACTATCCCTGAGCTTCTTTTAGTTCAAGGCTAGTGTTTTACCACTTGGGCCCTAGCACCACTTCCAGCCTTTTCTGAGTACTTTATTGGTGGTAAAAGTCTCATAGACTTTCCTGCCCAGGCTGGCTTTGAACCATGATCCTCAGATCTCAACCTCCCAAATTAGCTAGGATTTATAGGTATAAGCCATTGGCACCTGGCTCCAGGGCAGATTAAGAAGAGAAAAACTACACAATTCTGCAGATCCTTCTACCAGAAGGGAGAAGGGGCATCCTCAAGTCAGATAAAAGCCACAGCTATGGTGAACCTGGCCAGGGCCTATAGTCAGAGCATCACTGCCAGAACTGTAGAACTACAACATGCAAAGAAATGGCTGCCCTCTCTTCTCTCTCTACTCTCTGACCTCCAGGGTGGTGCTGGGTGGGGTCAGTTCTCCAGGCAGAGAGAGAACAAAGGACACAAAATGAATCTGGGGTGGGAACAGAACAGAACCAACACAGTTCTTCCCACTCAGTAGCCTGTTCTTCCTAATCAAGGTCTGTTTATAAAGAATGACTGGCACCTGTGTCCATGACTGACTTGATGGCAAGGACAAGCTGGGCAGAATAGATCGGTCCAAAGTCATGGAAGGAGAGGGGCTGTGGAAGAGGTGGTTACTTAGCTATTTTTCTTTGGCCACAGGAGATTCATATCGAACCAATGCAGAGCTCTCCGTGGAGCAGGAACAGCGACTCAGGAACAACCTCATCTGAAGTCATCACTACACGCTCCCAGCTCTGCCCACACACTAGATACCTCAGCTTATTGGAGCCATGCCCTTCACAGAGCTCTGACTCAGAGGAAAAAGGGCTAGTGCCAAGTGGCACCAAGAATCTGCTCAGGAAGCCTTTTGACAGCAAGATCACCAGGCCGGGTGGTACTGCTTCCTCAGGATGGCTCTGGGCTTGTCCCCTGAAGACCTGTGGCCCACACAATATGGCCTCCAGGCTGCAGTCAGCTAAGCTCCTCTTCTATAAGGAGAACCAGTTTTTCCTCAACTTGCTGCAGTTCCTTAGGGATGAACTGTAGTCCACTCCCCCATCTAAGTGGTGCTTTCCTAATGTCCTAGAGGAGCAGAGGATAAAGGACTATAGTATACAGAAAACAGAGTTAGTTCTCTGATAGGAGCTCAATGAGACACAACTGTGTCAAAGTCACACTAGAGAAGTGAACTGGTGAATGCGGTCTCTTGCTTTACCTGTTTTCCTTTAGGACTCAGCGCTTATCCTCTGCGAAGTGTCTGTTCCTTAGTGTCTTTTCCCTATCACATATTTGGGTGTTTCTTATACCCCTATAAACTCAGGCTTCTGGTACCCGCCATCATCTCCTGATGGGTCAATACCCCAGTTACTGAGGCTTGAGAAGGGACAAATTTCATAAAAGTAGCACAAGAGGACCCTCTTATAGAACTTCAAGCCATCAAGCAGAAAAGGCACTGAGGTGATATAAACTCTGTCTTTTTCAGGGCCTCTTGCCAAAGAAAACAAGGTGTCCTATACCTGGGGTAATCCAGTATCTTTCAGGATCACCAAACACCTTAGTTGCCTTGTTTTTTTTTTGGTCTTTTATAGCTTTTTTTTTTTTCCAGAGCTGAGGACTGAACTCAGGGCCTTGCGCTTGCCAGGCGGGTGCTCTTCCGCTGAGCTAAATACCCAGCCCCTACCACACACCTTAGGATTGGCTTAAATTTCAGGTTTTATCCAAGTCAACTTTGCCTTGAGTAAATATTTTACAACAGAAAGAACCTATGTTAAAGAAGACACTATAGAAACACAAAGACAGGTCTGGTAGAAGAGACTATGGAGAAAGCAGAGAGGGAACATTAAAAGAATGAACCTAAAAAAGGCCACCACTTCTACTTGATGTGATTGCTATTCTCTTGCTCAAGTGGTTTAAAATCATATAGTCTTTTCTTGGACATAACTCTTGACCCTTTCTCCACTAACTCACACCTAAAGAAATGATCCTCCGCTGGGAATGTGGCTTAGTGGTAGAATGCATGAAGCCCTAGGTTCAATTCCTCAGTACCACATAAACAGAAAAAGCTGGAAGTGATGTTGTGGCTCAAGTGGTACAGTGCCCAGGCCCTGAGTTCAAGCCCCAGGACTGGCAAAAAAAGAAAAGAAGAGAGAAGAAAAGAAAAGAAAAGAAAAGAAAAGAAAAGAAAAGAAAAGGAAACAAAGAGAGAGAAAGAAAGGAAAGAAAGAAAAGAAAAAGAAAGAAATGATCATTATACGTCTGACATCCTAATGCCAATAAAGGTTGTTCATTATGGACTCCTACCAAGGCAAGACCAGCTGTGAGTCTGTGGTTTCCAGTACACTAACTCTAGTTTTTATTCCTCCCTTCAAGCTGGGAATGTGCTAGGAAAGAGGATGTACGGGGCATAAAGACTACTCATGAGAGTTCTACCCCATGTGCTTCTTTACGCTGGTATTAGCCTACTCTGCTCCCCAGTTATCCTCCCCAGGCTCATGCTGAAACACAGGTCAGAGGGCAAAAGGCAGGAGAGAGAAGGTAAGATCTAAGGACTATAAACTTTTATAACAGAGGCTACAAAAACAAAATAAATGGTAGCAGACAGAACAGACTTATAACAGTACTCTTCTCCCCACTAAGAACTATCCCAACACAGGGAGTTAACAGGAACATGTCCTGGGTGCCTTCTGTGAATACAAAGAAGTGCTTTCTTCCTTCCTCTCCTCCACTTTCTTTTGCACTACTCCCTCATCTCCTTTAGGCAAAGTAAGGGAGCCTATTTTGGCCTGGCAATTTAGGTAAACAAGGGAAGGACTGATTTCCTGTTGGATCTAGCAAACATCTCCTAAACAGTAACAACATTATACTCACACATTCAGCTAATGGTCTGTGAAAGAATGTGCAGCTCGCAGGGCCAAGTGTGGTGACTGATGACTAGATGCAGGTAGGGAGGTTCCCTCGGCTTCCTGCTCTATCTAGTTTCTGAGAGGCCAGAAAAAGCAGGCCAAGTCGACAGCACTGGCCTTAGTCTCAGTCTTGCTGCCCACATCACATGTTTGATAGGTGTGGCCACTTCTAATTCTTGGAAAAAGCTATACAAGGGTTGTGCTGTTATACCTAGTTGAAAGGGAAGGACATGGGAAGATTGGTGGCTGGCATGACTTATAACTAGATGAGGAATGTTAACAGAATACTGACCACTAAATTCCAGACAGAGTAAAAAACCTCAGAAGACTTTCACGACACATTTTGGCCTCAGAGAAACTGAAGTGCTAGGAATCGCAGCTTACTCTGTAGAAGCTAATCCACAAACTTTCACTCTATGAAATTAGAACTCATTTTTATTATAAATTCCAGATAATCCTGGGGTATAGATGTTTGACACACATGAATCATATATGTACAGCAGAGTGTATAAACTGTCTTCCCAAATAGCTAACATTTTCTTTTAAAGCAGCCATACTGTACAAACAGATCTACTTATCTTAGTTTGTTCCCTGAGCCTGTAGCAGCCTATATAGCAAATCCTATTTGTGAAGACTTGGTTTAGACATGACTAAGGAATAGTCATTATTGGCCAGTATACAGCAACTCAAACTACTAGAATATTATAAACTCAAAACTTGGTAAATACAGCAATATTCTAAATTTTCAGATGTTTCTTTAAAAAAAAATCCTTTCTCTGCTATAAAACTGAAAGGCTGATTGTCAGCTGAAAAAAAAACACAAGTTTTTACAACACTATATTAAAATGAGAACAAATATAACTTCTTAAAACTATGAGCATTACAAAGAAACTGGAGCCGAGTGCCAGTGACTCATGCCTATAATTTTAGCTATTCAAGAAGCTGAGATCTGAGGATCACAATTTGAAGCCAGCCTGGGCAGACAAGTCTGACAGAATTTTAGCGCCAGTTAACCAGCAAAAAGCCAGAAGTAGAAGTTTGGCTCAAGTGGTAAAACACCAGATATAAGTAAAAAGCCAAGTGAGAGCATGAAGCCCTGAGTACAACCCCCAGTACCAGCACATACACACAAAAAGAAATGCAAACTGGATATAATAAGCACACATTACCATTAGCAATGCCTTGAAAAGCAACTTACAGTCAGAAAGGGGATACACCCTCAGAGGTAAGTGATAGGAACACTTATTTTTTCTACATTCAAGGTCACTCAGGTTTAGACAATTAAAACATCAGCTGGGGATGTAGTTCAATAGTAGGGTACTTGCCTAATGCATAACCAGCACTTGGGGGGAAGAACCAAAACAGAGCAAAGGTATCTCAGAAATATACCATTCAGTATGAAGTCATGCTGTAACTCCCTTCCCTCAATTTTCATTCAAAGAAGCTACACTATTCCAATAGACCTATATTATCTTAGAGGTATTTGTTCCACAAAGACAAGAGAAATGAAGTCCGACAGCTATAAGCCAAAGTCAGAAAGAGTGTCAGAAGGTCAAGAGAATGACTTATTTACTCTTCCAAGCTTGACATGGAAGCACTGATCATAAACAATGGCCAGGAATTAAGACACACAATGCTGATGAGCGGGGACTAGAACTGTAGCAGGAACAGTTAGGCCAGGCCTAAGACCCAAGGCCATTTAAGGTATGTTTGAAGAGAGTCCCACTCCACCATGTTCTATAGCTTTTTCCAAGAATTAGAACATGCAAAGAATCAATCATTGTTATGAGTACTAAACCATAAAATGAAGAGGCTTTGGCTTAGTCCAAAGCCCAAAGAGATACTGTTACTTCTGTTCTTTAATGGCCTAGCACTTCTTCAGTGCAGAACTACTTTCTCAACACATTGAAAAAGCAGGTATGAGGTAGATAGAGCCTGAGTTGGTGGCTCTGTCCTGCCTGTGTCCTTTGGAGAATTTCTCACTGCCTAGAGGTATTTATTTCATCCTGGCTGCTTCTCACTATAACGGATGGCCTGGTGCTGCTTGCCAGGTGCCTCTGGCACAAGCTGAAAAGATCATACCAAGAACATGCTGTATGCCAGATGTTTCCTGCAGGATGTCAAATTTGACAGAAAAGGGGGAAGATGGGAAGTTGGGGTGCACAAGGAGGTCAAGGTCAGAGGAGATGCAACCTATCAACCCAAAGATAAGTCGGGGCAGAGAAATGGTCAGCATTCCACTCACTGGGGTTCAAGAAAAGCAACAGATCGATTTAAACCATGCATGGCATTATAGGCATGAAAAGGAGAGGTGGTCTCCTGTTTTATTTTTTGAGGGAAAGACAAACTGATAAATACCAGGATGATGTATGTCATAAAATGGCCTTTAATGTCTCCCTCTTACAACATATTGCTGCTTAAATTGGAACTGGCACACAGCTCCTCAGACTGGCTTCCTATGAGAAGAAAGCTGGCAGACCCCTGGCTTAAGTGCAGCTGGAGCAGCCCCAGGCACTGAGATCAGTATGAACTCAGGAGTCCAAATACCCATAGCTGCTGCTGTTCACCATCATTGGAGTGCTGGAACTGGCAGAGTAAGTCTGTGTATGCCAAGTACACCAGTCATTCTTCTTGTTGTTGTAACTGCTCCCCCTACTTGCCCCAGTATTACTATACTTGGCTTTGTGAGGTACTAAGGAACATTCTGCCTTTACAAGGCCTCAATCTCCCATCACTACAGGTTTGAATCCTCTGTTGCGCTCTTCTTTTGCTTTAGATCTCTCGGGAAGTATGAACCATACAAACATGATGCGTACACGACCCTTTCCAAAGGATTCTTGGATGGCACATCTTCCATGTTTTGATAGTTCCCTTCTGTATCTACTATGGTAGGAAAAGTCGCAAAGAACTGCAACTAGGAGTGAGCACAGGATTTTACCTTCTCTCTTAGCCCTGTCAGTCTTTGTCTTGACCACTTTTTCTTTTTCTTTAACATGTACCTCAGCATGTACACAGCTCTAGAATGATCCTCTCATTTGAAGACTATGAAACATTTTCTAATGCATGGGAATTTATCCTTTTCATTAAGCAATGTTCAAACTGCAGACAGGTCTCTTCCTTCCCAGATGTCTTCCCGTTGTTTGGCTTCCAACCGCTTTCTCTCTGTAAATAACGCATAGTGTTAAACATGATTGTATACTTCATAAGACTAGAATCCAAATTACAAAATACTTTAATCATAAGACAGGTAGACCCTGATCCTAAGGGTTAATTCTTTTCGTTGTCCATGTGTTTTGTTGTTTTTTAACTAAAAATACACACTACTAAATCATTTTTGTTTCCGTGTGTGTGTGTGTGTGTGTGTGTGTGTGTGTGTGTGTGTGTGTGTGTGTGTGTGTGTGTGTGTGTGTGTGTGTGTGTGTGTGTGTGTGTGTGTGTGTGTGTGTGTGTGTGTGTGTGTGTGTACAGTAACAGTACTGAGGATCCAACTTGGGGCATTGAACATGCTAAGCATACACTCTACCAACTCTACCCACCATGTCTCTTATGTAGTAAAAAAGGGCTAATAGAAATAAAAAGTACATGAAAATGCAAGGCACATACATTTCATCCCAGCTATACAGGAGGTTGAGATAGGGGTGGGGGAGAGTAGAATCACAATTCCAGGTGAGCCCAAGCAAAAAAGTTTATGAGAACACATCTCAACAGAAAAAGCTGAGTGTGGTGGAATATACCTATCATCCCAGCTACAAGGGAAAGGTAAATAGGAGGATCACAGTTCATGCAGGCCCAGGCAAAAGCAAGACCTATCTCAGAAATAACCAATGTGAAACGGACAGCGATAAGACTCAAGCAGTAGAGCATGTGCCTAGCAAGTGCAAACCTCAGTACCTCTGTAAAGATAGAACCTGGTGCTGGTGGCTCACGCTTGTAATCCCAGCTACTTGGGAGACAGACCTGAGAATTATGGTTCAAATCCAGCCTGAGGTAGAAAAGCCCATGAGACTCATCTCCAATTAACTACCAAAAAACCAGAAGTGGAGCTGTAGCTTAAGCAGTAGAGCACTAGCTTTGAATGAAAAAGGTCAGGAACAGTTTCTAAGCCATAAGTTTAAACCCCAGGACTGTCACATGCATATGTGCATACAAGCATGCATACACACATGCGTACACACACACACAGTCAGAATCTAGCAAGACAGATTTTTTGAGTCTTGCTAGTATTTATTTTACTTCTACTTTTCTGACCAATACTTCAGAATAACTTCACATTATTCTTAGTGCACTGCTGTGTATGAATGTTTCAGTAAGGATTAAGAATATGTTTTAATGTTCCCCTTCCACCGTGTTGTTTAAATTGAAATAGCAGCCATTGGGCTCCCCTCATTATTTCCCTACTACAAACTTGTTGAATAAATACTTCAGAGGCAAACCAAATTTTTGCAGAGCACTTCTAGGAATCAAAAATCTTCAAAAATACACAATTCGAATATGGAAAAAATTACCATATATAATTGGTAAAAAAAAGAAATAACTTTTTAAAAACAAAAAAATGTACAAATCTAGATAATCAACCTCTAATTTTAATCTAGAAACTTGGTTCTTTCTCTCTCTCTCTCTCTCTCTTTTTCTTGTCAGTTATGGGGCTTGAACTCAGGGCCTGGGTGCTGTCCCTGAGTTTTTCTGCTCACGGCTAGCACTTGAGCCACAGCTCCACTTCCAGTTTTCTGGTTGTTAATTGGAGGTAAGAGTCCCATGGACATTCCTGCCCAGGCTGGAATCTTTAGATCTCAGCCTCCTGAATAGCTAGGATTGCAGCCATGAGTCACCAGTGCCCAGCAGAAACTTGGTTTTCTGTATGCCTGTAGTTCCAAAAGGCTAAGGCAGAAGGATCACTTAAGCCTAAGAGGTTCAGACCAGCCTGGGTAACATGGCAAGATCATGTAAATAACAAACATGGTTGGGTGGCCCAACTACTGTTAGATGCCATAATACTAGTTCTAATTTTATGGCTAGTCATTTATCTTGACACCATAAAATGCAGGTGATAAGCCTAAATGCTTCTTTTCAAGGACTATTATTCCAGATTGATAATGTCTATAAAAGGCTTTGCAGGTTATGAGATAGGTGTATTACAGAAATCAAGGTGAGTTTAGAGTGACGCTTGCTATTTCAACATACCTTTCCAAATTAGCAGAATCCCTAACAAAATTCCTCAACTATATTTGACTGTACTTTAAGGGAAACTGACTGGCACTTGGAAATGTGAGCAACAGAAATTCCCTGCTATTTGGGCACCATCTTGTGGCATTATCTGAATATAGCAGCAGTTACAAATGGCAAGAAATGGGGGACTCATATGTAAGGAAGATTTAGACTGGGCTGGGATTCTCCAGAAGAGCCAAGTATAACTAATTTGTCCAAAGGATGCCAGTATTTCTTAGGTAGGCAGTGTAGTTTTGATGCTTAAAACCATGGATAAGTTAAGAGGAGAGCTAACTGCAAGGCACCTTTGAAGAATATCCATCAAAAACTGGTTCTGAATTCCAAGGAAAGGAAAAAAAAACAAAAAGAATGAATTATTAGAACTCAAAAATTTTAATAATAAACAAATAAAAAGACAATATGGACAGTTATTTAAAAAAAGCTATCCATAGTGTGAAACTATGACTGTTCCACAATCTACAATTCTAAAATCCAAACATTTCTGAAAGTAAAGTTTTTGTTTTTCTTTTAAAGACTGGCCCCAAACTCATTGATAATGGTAAATCTAATCCAAAAGAATACAAGATGTTTCAGTCTTTACATATCTCATTTAATATAGTCAGTCACACACTTTGCTGCAGATATATTAATGTTAAAGTGTTTGATTTTGGTGTTATAAAACATACATTACAGATACTGTATTATCTTTCTAAAGCTGTAAAAGTTCACAAATCTGATAGCTTGTACTGATGCTTTCTACTAAAACTAAAAGCTCTATATTGCCAATCATAATGTAAATAAAAGTAAGAAGAAATTCTGTTGGCAAACCAAGACAAAACTAAGAATAATGGGAAAACAAGTCAACATATACATGGAAAAACAAGTCAACATATAAACAGAAAAAATTTAAGAAATATAGAACAGCATAGAGAAATACAGGGTAGAATAAGACTTCAAGGACCTAAGAGCTCTCAAGCTTTTGTGTATGTGTGTGCTAGCCTTGAACTCTGGGTTTAAGTGTAGTCCTTGAGCTTTTGTGCTCAAGACTAGCTCTCTACCACTTGAGTCACAGTTCTACTTCCAGATTTTTGTGGTTAATTGGAGATAAGAGTCTTTTCTGCCCAGGCTGGTTTTGAACCACAATTCTCAAATCTCGGCTCCTGAGTAGCTAGGATACCAGGTGTGAACCACTAGGGCCTGTCTACTTCATCAATTATAAGTAACAGAAACTTAGGAAACTTAAGTGACTTCTCTAAAATTACATAATCAGTGAAAACTGAAGCTGGAATCAAGGTCTTTAATTTTAACCAGTAAACTTTCCACTACCTTCATATATGAAAATATAATCTGAAATATCTAAAGCATCTTTAATAAGGAGAAAAGAAAGCCAATAGTATCTGGTAGATTATATGAAAAATAATTCCTATAACTTTAATAATAAAAAAGGGAAATGGATTAAATAGAAAGCCATAAGGAAGTACAAGGAACTAAAGTAAAATAGAGGATTAGGATGAGATAACATTTGCAAAAACTTTCCATAAGACTTTCACTCTCCACTATAAACAAGTGGACAGAAATGACTACATTATGTGAGTTGATTTGAAATCACTGAGGGAATGGAAAGGGGCCAATTTATTGTCATATTAAAAAAGTGAATAAAGAAAAAGGGCTGCAAATGATGGACTTTCAAGTTTTACTTCCACATCTAAGAAAAATGATCACAAATCCACTTGTAGTCATCTACAGAGTAATAACACACTTTGTGAAGAACAAGCCTAGTTAAACTAATTTAATTGCTTTCTTTTATGGCATGACAGACCTAGTAGATCAAGACATAGCATAAGTAACCCTTAATTTTAGCAACATTTCAGAGTGTAATCATTAATATATAATTTAGATCTCATCAGGAGGTATTTAACTCCAGAGAGAATGATTATTTCAAGGAAATATATGCTATTTATTTTAGCAATACTTGGCAAACTGGTCAGTTAGTTTTATGATTGATATTTTTTATCTCTGATTTAGGAGTTTATTAAAGAGCAACCAAGAGCATGGTGGCACATGTCTAATCTCTTAGCACTTGGAGGCTGAGGTAAAAGGATGGTGAGTTTCAGTCCAGCTGAGGCTGTATTTCAAGACCCTGTCTCAAGAAAACAAAAACAACTGACACCAAAAAAAAGGTAAATACTGCATGGGGGCAGGGGGAATCACACTAGAAGTATGTGGTTAGAAATGAAGGGAACTCCAGTAACAAGGAAGACCAAGAAATTACCTGAAGGCCTAGATTATGAGGCAGTAATGTAGCATTGCAGAATAAGAGAACTCCTAAAAAAGTTTCCAGGAGGAATCAGCTGTAGTGAAATTTATCTTATTATAGTTGACTAAGTTGACAGATGATTTTATGGTTTCAGTGGTTTAATTAATCAAACTAGATGATCAAATTGTTTACTTACTCTGTCTTTTAGGCCTATGAACCAAAAGATGGCCTTTCAGAGCCAGCTAATTAATCACTTCCTCCCAAGAGTAAAAGGAAACAAATTTTGAAATAAAATTATAGGGTAGCTTATTCTGAGAGGCAATACTATCTCTAATTTTAAGTAGGAAGCAAATGTTTGGAAAAATGGAACATGGGAAGTTTTTATATGTATTCTTGAGTTCAGTTTTTTAAAATGTGGCACTCCGGGTGATAGATGCTTTTATTTTCTACTTAGTATATCTCTGATCTGTTATATACTCTGCGGGACTAATGTTTAAGGCCTATGTACTAAGTAAACTTCCTCTTGATATGTACAAGTGACTTGCTGAAAATGATTTAGGAATTTCCTTTTCCTCAGTTCCTCCAAGAGTAGCTTAAATTCCCCAATCTCTTTATAAAAAATTATCTTTCACTAAAAGGGTAGGAAAACCCAGATAAGGATGGAAAGATACTAGCGGAAAGAAAAAGTATTTAAAACTTAAAATAACAAATTACAAGTTCATTAATAACGAGTTTCAAATATAGTGGTCCACTATGGGTTCTAAAATGAAAAAAATGGAGGACTTGAATAGAGTTCAGAAGTAAAATCAAAACATTCATGGAAAACTCTAAAGAAGCCAGTATCATTCATACATTCAGTTATGAACATGGGGTAAGTCATGACTGATTAGAAGTATCTGCCACGTATAATGAAGAAAGAGCAGCAATATATAATAAAAATTTGTCATTACTGGCTAACATTATTATAATACAGAAATTCACCTTAGGTACACACCTTTTTTTTTATTATCAGTGCCTGGACACCGTCCCTAAGTTATTTTGCTTAAGGTTAGTGCTCTATCACTTTGAGCCACAGCACCACTTTCTGGTTTTTTGGTGGTTAATTATATGCCTCACAGACATTTTTGCCCAGGCTGGCTTCAAACCACAATCCTCAGAGCTCAGCCTCCTAAGTAGCTAGGATTATAGGCATGAATCACCAGCACCTGGCTATATAGCACCTTTTAAAACATTCTTACATAGATAAGTGAGATTATATTGTGCTAAAATTCTCCTTGGTTGGGTAGGATAAGCATTACTTTCACTTTGTTGGAAAGTATAGCAGAAAGAGGTATAATGGACTTGGCCAGAGCCACATAGCTAATTAATGGCCAAATTTCTAGTTCAGCCTGCATTCCATTATTCCTAAACAATCTGCCCTTGATCTTTATAGTTAAAAGTTGTTAGAGGGGCTGGGAAGGTGGCTCAGTGGTAGAGTGCTTGCCTCGCATGCATGAGGCCCTGGGTTCAATTCCTCAGCACCACATAAGCCGGAAGTGGTGCTGTGGCTCAAGAGCTGAGGGATAGTGCCCAGGCCCACGACTGGACCCCCCCCCCCCAAAAAAAAAAAAGTTGTTAGAAAAGAATGTGTCCAGATGTTTTGTAATTCTATTATGAAAAAGAAAGAGGAAACTGGTTCAAACTACCCTGTGGACCATGGGAGGATTTTTAAATTTTTATTATTTTCAAATAGTTGTGTAACGGAGTTTCAATTTCACATCTCTTCCATCATTCTCGGCCCCCTCACATATGTCACATCCCCACCACTCTCCCAAGTTGCCTACTTCCATTTCCACACATATATTTCAGTAAGCTAACTGTATTTGCCCACCAATTCTGTCACCATTCATTGGTCCACCTGGTCATGTTTCAGTATCCTGGTATTCACTTTGTTACACTATCTGTTAATTACTCAAAGGGAAATCCACCCCTGCATATACCATACTTTAATCAGTTTGCTCATGTATATATAGATGCACATACCTTGTATACATTTTCATATATGATTCTATTTTAGGTTTAACTTCCACATTAGAGAAAACATGTATCTTTTGTCTGAGTTTGACTTATTTTACTCACTTTGACTTTTTCCAGATTCATCATTTATCATTCATTATGTAAATGACAAAATATTATTCTTCCTGATGAATAAAATTCCATTATGTGCATCACCCAAATTTTTTTTGATCCACTTGTGTCTAAAGGAATTTGGATTATCATAGACAGTTTTTTTCGCACAGTGAAAGCTGCTAACCACTGATACACATAAAGAAGCCTCTCACATTTTATTCTCTAGAAACTTAAAATACATTTTTGTTTTCCTGGTGCTGGTACTAGAGTTTGAACTCAGAGCCCTGGGTTCTAGCTTGGCTTTTGTCACTCAAAGCTGGCAGTCTACCACTTGACCTCTCAAGTTCTGGCTTTTTGCTGGTTAGTTGGAGATAAGAGTCTCTCAGATTTTTATGCCTGGTTTGGCTGCATGCAAATCTTGATTCTCAGACTTCAACTTCCTGAGTAGACAGAAATATGTGTGGGCTACCAGCACCTGTTCATTTGTCCATCTTTACAAAGTTTTCCTCTCAGGGGAAAATTTTTTTTACCTGCCCCAAAAGTCCTTCAAGAGAGATTATACTATTGTAGAGGAAATATAAGTTTTAATTAGAAAGACCTACAATCAAATCCTTCCTCACATTTTCCTTGGTGGTCAACTTTAGGCCAGTTACTTAACTTCTTGAGGCCAACTCTAAACTGCAGATAATATCATCCATCACAGAGTTATCATGACATAATACTATCACAACATGTTACAATGCCTGGAATTTCCTTTCAGACCTTTTTATAACAAAACCTTTTCTATGCCTTTTAATCTTAAAATCTTCAGAAATGAAATAGGAGTAGAGGCTGAAATTGTAATTCAGCAATAGAGTGTTTAACTAGCAAAAGCAACAACATGGCACCAGCACCACAGAGAAAGAGAAAGTGAGAGGAAGAGAGAGATGGAGAAAGAGAAAACAATTGCTTAAAATATGTAAATGTAGTTCATATTTTGTTCCTAACTCAAGTCAAACAGAACAAAACCTCGTCTTCTAAGTCTCATAAATAGGCAAGACAGTATTTGGCACAGGGTAGGTAAGCAGGGAACACCAAGTGGAGTTGACAGTATTACAAAAACTTTAACATAGAAAGAAGAATAAAAATGTATGCACTCAAGTTTGTCTTGGAGTCACAATTTAACATGCTGCTACAATGAATAATTTTGCTAACATTACAAATATAGCTACTAATATCATATACTTAAATATTAGCTACTAACATTTGCCTGATTGAAACAGAAGCAAAAGTTCCTATGATTTTTGAGGATGACTAAATATCTTTCATAAATTATCTTTTCTGCTTCCCATTTTTATGGTCGAGGCAACAGGAGTCTCTGGAGAACAAATAATTATTGCCTAAGGTCACCTAGCCAGTAAATGGAAAAGCTAAAATGACTCAGGTAGTCTGATTTTAGAGTCTATAATGTTATCAACTATGCTGTACTAATCCCACTGGGAACAAAAATATTTGTTCTGTTCTTTCAATACCTAAAAAGTTTTTTGAGTTTCTACAGGAAAAAAATTAGGTAAGAAATATAGATTCTATGTAGACAACTATATGAGTATCTACTCATACTGAAAGGTGCCAGAAAGAGAGAGGCCATGAACTTTTCCATTTTCTTCATTTTCTCAAATATGAATAGATCTCTAAGGTGAAACAAACAAGGATCTTCTGTAATTTATGCATCAAGAGATAGAAAGAACCTATCACAGTGGATCTCTCTATTTACAAATAAAGGTATCCTTGAGTCCCAGCTACCTAGAAGGTTGAGGCAGGAGGTTTGTAAGTTTGAACATAACCTGCAACATAGCTATACTCTTATCCCCAAAAGGGTAGATAAATAAAGTAAGTCCTTTTTCTAAAAAGTAATAGGGTACAATAGTCTCATTTTTAATCTCATCATTAAATTGTCCTTTGTATAGCCAGGCATTTATTTAAAACAAATACTTCCAACTAGAGCTGCATGCTAATGTGTCTAAGACAGCTAGAGGGGAATAATTAGGTGATATTCATGTGAAACAACTGCTGCAGTAACTGTAAAGCATGGTACATTGCAGAGGGAGATATCTCCTTTAGATATTGCTACTACTGCTCTCTACTCATCTTTCTTTTCTTTTCTATCCCTCCCTCTTTTGTCCTTTCTTTCATAGTACAGGGGGTAAAACCCAGGGCTTTTCATATGCTAGGCAAACACTCTACCACTGAGCCACTTTCAGCTCATCTTTTGGGATAACTGTAGTTGTCACATAGAATTATTTTCTCCAGATGTAGCCAGTAAGAGGTTAGGGATACTGAACATTTTAAAAAATCTAGTTCTTTCATTACCACATTGTGACCAGAGGAATCTGCTCCTGTTTCTGTAGTTTATGAGATGTTTTGATTAAACAATGCACCCAAAAAAATAAAAACTGCCTCAATATAATCATTAAGGTTTCAAAAATTAGTTGGGTTCCACTCTAAACTCTAGCACCTGCCATGACACACTCTGTCACTGGTTATCTAGCCAGTGCAGCCTTGAGTCCGAAAGCTGCCTGCTATCACCAAAGCAGAGTGGACAGGAAGTATTAATGGCCTTGTTAGACTGGCAATAAACAAGCAGTGTGAAACTTCAATTGGTTTAATGGAAAAATGAAGTTACTTCTCGGCAAGTGGAATTTTCAGAATAAATTGCCTCCACAGATTTCACAGATCTTGGGGCTAAGGCAATAAGACTGTCTAAAGCCTAAAGGTTGATAAAAAGCACTTAAGTGTCAAGCCTGAGTTCCAAGTCTTTACATACAATTCAACAGCTTATAAAGAGGAGACCTATTTTAACCCCAACTCCAAGGAGAGAAAATCCTTGCTTGTGAATCTGGAGATATTTTCACAAACTCTTAGGGACTAGAAAATAATTAAAAGACAGGGGGATCTAGATGTATTCTAATTGAGCTACTCAGTACTGTCTGTAAAAAGACAAAAAACCCCTTTACAGTTACTATCACCAATGTCAATTGCAAGCTTTCCCTTAAGTTGTCTTCTACCCAAGATCTAAACCATTTGATAACATCATGGCAATATCATGGCAATCATGACCCGGTAAAACCACAGCAAATAAGGTTTTCTGTCTGGAAGACAATTATGTCTTCTCAGGTAATTGTTCTCAGAGCTTGGAGCAAAAACTAGAAAATTCTAAGAATGAGCTGAGGTCAAACCTACTTGTAGATAATCAGAGCATGGACTAGAATGCCTCTGTATGTGGAATAGGAAACAAATCTTGAAAAGTCTTCCTTCTGAAAATAAAGCTTGAAAATACTTTCTATATACTTGAAAGGCTTCTAGAAAATGGAAATGACAAAATGTAATGGGCTTCATTCATTTTTCATTATTTAAATGCAAGGCTTATGGTGAACTCTAGGGGCACTAGAGAAGATCACTGAGTCAACTCACCTCGGGCTTCTTGCAGTTTCTTAAGCTCTGCTTCTCGTTCTGTTTTGCTCTGCTTGCTTCGAACCCCAAGGGCACTGATGACCAACCTTCTGGCTAGGGCTGCTGAAGTCTCAGGTCGCTCTTTTGCTGGCTGGAGGAACTCTGAATGGGAGAAGAGGAGGGAGGAATAGGGAGGAAAGAAGTGAAAGCACTCCAGCTCCAAATGATTTAACTCAGTAATTAACATGCAAAATTGACTAACAAGGGCTGCATCAGCAGTAATTAATACAAGCCTTATAGATGATGATCAGAGGAAATTAACATGGCAAAGCACAAACAATCCTGACTTCATTATCTGCATTAACACACTTTCCTTCAGTGACTATTAAAATAGCAAAAACAGGTATACTAACTAGGTAGCAATATCGCAAACTAGCTACTATATATAGTATTTGCAGTTAGTATCGCCTGCTCTTCAAGTGGATACTCAGATGGAGTATTTCCAACATGATCTTTTTTCCCTTTCTGTCCTTAAATGAATACTTCTTTGTTGGGTATGGTAGCATACATCTGTAATCCCAGCTACTTAGGAAGCACAGGCAGAAAGATAAAGTTTGAAAATAGCCCAGGCAAAATTATAGAGACCCTGTTTCATAAAAAGGACTGGGAGTGTGGCTCAAAAAATGATTAGAGTTTGTAATTCAGGTAATAGATCTGTTTTTCTTAACAAAACAGTAAATTTTACCATACATTTGCTGCTGTCGAAAACATATAATGCCAAAGAACAGGTCATTGACTATGGAAAAGACTACCAGCTTAAAAGACTACCAGAGAATAAAAAAAATGGATACATAAAATTTACAGTTCTATACATTTAAAAAAATGAGTATAGAATGCTTGTCTAGCATGCTTGAGATTCTGGGTTCAATTCTATAAAAAAAAAAAAAAATCCATACTTCCCCTAATAGGAAAAGTAAGTCTTTAGAATCCTGGGTAGGATACAAGTACTGGAAAGAACAATAATATCATCAATGAGAGAACTGCAGAGATGACAGGCTCACCTGCATAAGCTCTAGCTTTGGCCTTGGCTGCTCTTGTAGCTTGTGACAAGGGCCGGATCTTCACCATGGTATGTTTAATACCCAGAGCATCACGAGCTGCAAGGATGAATAAATATAAGGAAGTGGAAGACATCAGAAGAAAATTTAGGGCTAGTTCTTAGAAACTATTTCTAGATTTTTTTTTTATAACAAGAAAAAAATTATCATAAGATATAAAAAATCTGTAAAGAACAAATTGGTAGTGATTATTTTAGATCAAGGATCAATAAACTATGGCTTTAATGCCAAATCCAGCCAACCACCTGTTTTCATAAAGAAAACTTAATAGCTGGGTGCTGGTGGCTCATATCTATAATCCCAGCTACTCAGGATATTGAGCTAGACAGAGAAGGAATGTCTGTGAGACTCTTATTTCCAATTAACCACAAAAGCCAGAAGTGGCGCTATGGCTCAAAAGACTGGTGGCCTTAAGCACAAAAGCTCAGAGAGAACACCCAGGCCCTGAGTTCAAGCCCCAGGATCAGCACTAAAAATAAGTAAATAAATATTTAATAAAACAGAGTCATATCCATTTGTTTGTAGACTGTGTTCTACCACAGCACACTTAAAGAGTGACAGACCTTTTGCTCCACTACATCTAAAACTACTTTTGGCTTTTTACAAAGTAAGTTTGTAGACCTGTATTCTATATTGTTCAGACAGAAACTATTCTAATGTCTCTAATTTCTGTGAATACCTCTGCATCAGATCTATTATAAGCCCAATTATTTGTGTATGTATATATGGATATGTTCACAGGGTCCAACCAAATATTCAGCATATGTTCTACAATTTCTCACTTGTAGGTCACTTCAAATTCATTTGTCTGAGAGGAAAAAATAACAACTGTATGATTTAGTTCTACTATCTTCTTGAGACCTGTTAGTGTTTGTGCACTATAAGGCTGTAATCACATTAACACCACAAATTATGTTGGAAGGAGGAAAGTATTTCTCCAGATATCACTGGAACAAAGTGAAAAGGGAAAAAGGAAACACATGCATAACCAAAGTAGCATATTTCAAAAACACGTATCTATTCTGTGTCATGTATTAGTTGAATAAAATGACACTGACTAGAATAGAAGAAAAATAAAAACAAGCAAGAGGAGAAACAAATTATAAGAATGGAATACTAAAATTCACTGAATGAATACCTGTAATCGGACTGGAGAATACTCCTAGAGCATGTGTATCATCTACCCACTTAATATCAAATCCTTTCTTTCTGTAAAAAAGAAAAAAATTTCTTAAAATAAAACTTACTTTAATAAAACATCTTCTAAATAGACACTTCTAAAGCATTTCATAAGACAGAAGAAGCACATTAAGACAGAAGAAGCACTCAATGAGTGCAGAGGTGGAATGGGAATAATGACACAAAAACAGCTTGAAGGACAGAAGAAGCCACTGAAATTTAAAAGCAGTAATACTGTCATAAAGATTACCTGGGAGCATTTTATGTTTCCAAACATTTTATAGACATCAACTAATTAATCCTCACAAGTCTCTTGGGAAGGTAAAGTATTTAATGTTCTATTTATAAAAGATGTTCTTACAGTCAGAAAATGAGAAGAGATGAAAAGAGGTAGCAGAGAAGGGATAAAAGAATATAGGAGGAGGAATCAGGCAAGGTCACTTGGACTTAATGCAAATATAAAGCATGTCCTTGAGAGAGAGACAGAGAAAGGGAATTACAATGCAAAATGTCATTTGAATTCTTTTTTTTTCTTAACTCAAGTAATGATAGCAACAACTATAAACATAGAGGTTTTCTTAGTCCTTCTTATTTTTGTAGAAGGGAGGTAAGAGAGATAATAGGAAAAACTGTGGCAAAGTCAGAAAACTTCAAAATAAAAGTGGTCACAATAAGAGAAATTAACATACCAGATTGGAAGGAATCAAAAGAATGATCACTTAGTACTAGGCACTATCTTTATTTTGAAACAATCACTACAAGAGATATTAGGTATTAGGTATTACAAAACTGTTCATGGACTCAATTATTCATTAGAAAAGAACATGGGTTAGAAGGCCAGATGTAAATGGATCCAAGGTTCTCCCATCTTCAGACACTGAGCAGGTTAAATCACTCTTGAGATTAAGTTTGCTATCTATAAAAACGGGCACCTTTCTCAGAATTGTTGCAAAAATGGTAGGCAGTAAGAACATCTATTACAAGGTCAAGAACATGGTGTTGAGTACTCAGTAGGCATCTTATAAATGAATGGTACTCATTATTTTTAACTGCAATGTTGATCAGGAAAATTATTAATATTGATGAATATAGTGATAAAACAGAAATCTGACTTTTCTGATTCATAGATATTACAGCTTTTATATCATGACCCTTAAAAATTATAATTACTATAAGGAAAAACAACGCTAATATCTTCCCACTTTAACAATGAATCAAAAATATTCCTTGTATGGAACAATAAGTTTTTGAGGTTAATCAGAGATTTTCCTGAATATAAGATGAGCTTGCCCATGATATAAAGTGACCACAGATTGAAAAACAAAAGATTTTAACAGTAAAAGTCTCTGCTATAATATAGTTTATAACATAGATGGGAAAAGACCTAGAAGGATTCTGAAGAGACTTTTAGACTTTGGGATTTCATAATACTTTTAAATTACCTTTTAGGAATAAGTTTGGCTTTTATAGAAAAACTGTCTTGTGGCTTGTTAAGGTTGGGGAGAAACAAAGCAAATAATTCATAAGAATTAACTATTCTAGAGGAAATTCTAGACATCAACAAAATCATGGTTTAAGAATTATGATTATTAATGACAATCTAAGGTAGTTGTGGCTGTTTTTAAAGATCTGTTATGAACTGGTCAGAGCTTAATATTGGGTCTCAACATAATTGTAATCAAATAACTGACCTATACTACATATTTAGAGTAAGATTTATGGCAGAGATTAACTCTCCTCTAGGATCTATTTACTCTTTCTTATTTCATTCAGGTACAGCATGGCTGCTCTCCTCAAATCAAGTTTAACTGATTAAATAAATATGTAAGTGCTACATAGTTTTTAATCCATTCTATCACTTTATATAAAGACAAGACACTTTTATAAATAAAGCTTTATTTTAAAATTATTTGTTTAAATATTATCTAAACAAGTATATAACTGCTACATATTTTTATAAATAAAGTTTTATTTTACAATTATTTACATATTATCTATGGCTGCTTTTGTGAGACACAGCAAGTTGTCTAAAAAAATTTGCTACTTGTCTGTTTAAGAGTTAGGCACTCAAGCTGGGCGCCAGTGGCTCACGCCTGTAATCCTACCTACTCAGGAGGCTGAGATCTGAGGATCGTGGATCAAAGCCAGCCCGGGCAGGAAAGACCGTGAGACTCCTATCTCCAATAAACCACCAGAAAACCGGAAGTGGTGCTGTGGCTCAAGTGGTAGAGCGCTCGCCTTGAGCTGAAGAGCTGAGGGGCAGCACCCAAGCCCAGAGTTCAAGCCCCATGACCGACCCCCCCCCCCAAAAAAAAAACACCAAAAAAAAAAAAAAGAGTTAGGCACTCTATTTTGAGGTAGCACCTAACAAATTCATATATAGTGGGGTATGGTAGGACTTACCTACAACACTAGCACTAAGGCTAAAAATAATTTATCATTTAATAATAATAGAGTTGATTTTTTTTACATCAGGATTGTAAAATTTAATATAATTAATCCTTCTTGACACCGACTTTCTTCTAGACCATGAATACTTTTCTCAATTCCTTAATTCCCTTTCTTAATACTTTTCTTTATTCCTGCAGATTATTTTTTCTTAAAACTAGAAATAAAAGGTATACTTCTAAATTTTACCTTCTATAACTGTGCCAACTATATACATATCAAGAGTTCTGCAATTATTCTAAAGGTCACTTACACCAAATTATGCCTGATATTTTCATGACATAATTTAAATAAAATTAAAATGAATGAAATATGAATGTGAAGAACTGTATCCATAAAATTACCTTTGGAAGACTAAGGAAATGTATTCACTGACATAAGCAAAATGCTAGTATAATTTGTGGACAAAATAGTTATTATAAAAAGTAGAAAATAGTTTAGCCCCATTAGTAAAGTATACTCATAAGGTGTAGGATGAGAATATGTTAAAGTTCTTGATTCACTTAAGTGAAATTATGGCTAGGTGTCAGTGGCTCACCAACTAGCTAGTAAGCTAGTGTTTAGCATTACCTACTAAGGAGGCTGAGACACAGAATATCAAGGTTTAAAGCCAGCCTTTGTAGAAAGTTTGAGAGACACCATCCCCAAAATAACCAGCAAAAATTGAGGCTGGAGGCGGCCCAAGTGGTAGAGCATAGTCAAGTAAGCAAGCTAAGCTAATACAAGGCCTCAGTTCAAGCCCAGGTTACCGAAAAAACAAAAAAACAAAACAAAAAAAAACCCCTACAAATAAGCAAGTATGAAGGTAATTTACAAGAACTACTCTATCAACATACCCACAGTAACTTACAAAAGAAGAGAAGGAATTTGGCATCACATCAAAAGATTGGCAAACGAATAGTGTAAAAAAAAAAGTTGTGAAATATAATGATTTTTAAAATAATTTTCTATTTGACCATTTTTGACTAGTTAGAAAAACCCCAAGTCAATAATTTAATTTAGACAGCTCCTGGACTATTAGTGGCTTTGATGCTTGGCAGAAAGCTTATATTCTCTTGAGAGAAACTTTCTTCTTTCATTGTAGGCCTCTAGTCCCACAAATAAAATTGAAGGATCAGCTCAAATTTATCATCAGCTTACAACTAAAATTTAGAGTAAAAAACTAAGAAGAAAGACACTGTGAGCAAAGACTTGAAGAAATATGAAATTCCAGAAAAGAACTAAAAAGACTTCAGATAAAGTAACTATCAGAGACTACAGAAGATATATGTTTAATACACTTAAAGATAGGAGAAGGTGGTAGTCACGCCTGTAATCCTGGATACAGGGAAGATAGAGATCTAAAGGACAGTGGTTTGAGGCCAGCCCAGGCAAAAAGTTTGTGCAATTTTATCTTAACAAAAACTAAGTGCAGAGGTATACACCTGCCATCTCTGTCACACAGGAAGTCAAAACAGGAGGATGGCAAACTAGACTGGAAAGATCCTATTAAAAAGTAACCAAAGCAAAAAGGGATGGAGGTATGCTTCAAGTGGTAGTAGAGAGCCTGCCTAGTAAGTACAAGTCTCTGATTTCAAACACCAGTAACACCAAAAAATGTACATACATAATAAATGCACATACACACATATATACAATATATACACACACAAATGCACAATAACTAAAGTTAAAGGAATCACTCAGAATGTAACCGAAGCAAAGAGAGACTATAAGAGATAACTTGGGATTAAATGAGAATCTCTAATACACATCTAATGGGCACTTTAGAGAAGGTGAGAGACTAGGAAAGAGATAATAATTGGTGAGATACAGTCTAAGAGTTCTCTAAAATAATGAAAAACAGTAATCCACAGATATAATAGGCCAAAAAAAAAATCAAACTCAGGACAAATAAAAACTACAAAGTCTTTGTCACAGTGAAAATGAAGAATACCAAAGAAAAATCCTTAAGAGCATTTAAAGAGAAAAGATTACATTCAGAAATGACAGTGGTGAAACTGTCAGCTGACCTCTCATCACTGAGAAGAAGCTATAAGACAGTAAAATATCTTCCAGTTTCAGAGAGAAAAATAATAGCCAATCTAGAATTCTATACCCAGCAAAAATTTTCAAGCTGAATATCTGGAACTATAGCTCAGTTGTAGATAAAGCACTTATCTAGTATATATAAAGCCCTGGATTTGATCCTAAATATTGTAAATCAAAAGAATGAAGGACAAAGCTTTACAAAACAAAAGTTTGTAACTAGCAGACTATTACTAAGTTAAATGATAAACCACCATAGGAGGAAAAAGAATAAAATAGTCACAATGGCATATAAATTAGGGGAGGAAGAAGAGGGAAATTAAGTTTGAAAGTCCTTGCAGGATTTAGAAAGAGGACATGAAATTAGCTTTAGCTATTAATGAATTAAATACACATTTTATAATTTCTGAAGGAACTACTAAAGAATAAAACACATGACCTTTTTTTTTAAATCACGGAATGAGAAAAAAAATACCTAATCAATCCAAAAGAAGGCTAGAAAGAAAAGGATAGGAAAAGTAAACACATACAATAAAGACAACAAGCAAATATAAAGATATATATTTAGATGTGAATCCAAATATACTAATATTACAACAAATATAAATGGACTAAAAGCATCATGAAAACAGATTTAGCAATCATCAGAAATAGTAATCTTCTTAAATGATAAAATGAGGTCTAGCAAAGTTACCTGGCATTTTTAAGGAACTTAGAAGTTTGATATATAATATTTGAGTTTAAATTTTTCTTTTATTATTTTAAAATAAACATTATGATTTATTATCCTTAAATAGTTCAATTCAGCATGTCAATTCATATGTAAAATACAACCTAAAAAAGCATACAAAGCTAATGCTAAGGTAAACAGTGGGGAATATAAAAACAACAGATAATCTTTCAGTAAACAAACCAAAACTTACATTCTACCTTCCCCAGCATGGATAACTACTTGCAAATACTTACTGGTAACTGCAGAAAACCCGGAGAAGGTCTTCTGTACGAAATTCTTGGGGGAAGTCATAAATTTCAATGACATGTGGGAACTCACATTCACTGAGGTCTATATCAGGAAGTTCATTGTTGTAATAATCAAATCTAGGTTCCTGAATGCTTTCTCTGTTCTTCATATTCCCTGATAACTAGGGTGGGAGAAATACATGTGACTGTTCATATGAAATCAAGGCATTATAAACAATCCCATCCCCTATCTCCACGTTCCTTGTTAACCTTTGTCATTTTGTCTAAACTAATGCTGCTCATGAATACAATGATGACCAAGTGTTTACAACCTAGTTTATATTATACATGTGGACCATTTGAAAAGCTGTTGAAATTCCAGCACATAGGCAATGAATGCATAAATCTTAACTTGTATCTATCAACTAACATGTAAGAAAGTACAGACTTGTAAATTTGTAAGCTCAATAATAAGCACATGATAAGCTTATGTACTTAGAACATATAACGTCCTAGGACCAAACCCAGCACAACCAAAGTCAAGTTAAAAAAAAAAAAAAAAAGAAAGGAAAAAGAAAATTAGTGGATTACAAATGGCACTATTAGCTCTCTCATGAGAACTTCATCTTAAAATCATGAAAAGAGTCCAGGACTAGAAACTCAAAAGCATTGATTCTAATACTAACTCTGGCACTTGCAACCCTTAGCTAGGTAATAAAACCTTTCTGAACCTAAATTACTGTATGTATAAAACAAGAGGGCCCAGACTACATTATAGGCTTCACTAGCAGGTCCAGAGTAGCCTCAATGATAAAAAGAGTTTTTAGTCTTGTGTTGGTAATAAGACAATCTCAGAAATGACATTTTAATGAAAAAATACTTGGAAGTTGGGCACCAGTGATCCATGCTTGTAATCCTAGCTACTCAGGAAGGTGAGATCTGAGCATTGCAGTTTGAAATGAGCCTGCAGGAAAGTCCTTAAGACTCTTATCTCCAATAGACTACTCAGAAAAAGCTGGAAGTAGCACTGTGGCTCAAGCAGTAGAGCACTAGCCTTGAACACAAAGAGGCCCAAAGACAGCACCCAGGCCCAAAGTTCAAGCCCTAGTACTGAACACACACACACACACACACACACACACACACACACACACACACACACACACACACACACACACACACACACACACACACACACACACACACACACACACACACACACACACACACACAAAAACCCCACCTATTTAAATTGTACCTATATATGGGGTACTGTGTAATAATTTGATACATGTACAAAATATGTAATGATTAAATCAAAGTAGTCAACATTGCAACTCAAAGATGTTTTCCATTATTCAGAGAATACTATTAGTTTCTGCAATCAAAAACATGAACATAAGACCTTACATCATGCAGTGCATTTATCCCTGTACAAATGGAAAAAAATTAAGTTTAATGTTTCTATACCAACATGGCTATTAATTCTTATACAATGCCAATTCAACATAGTAATCTGGCACAGCTGTTTCAAAAAATTCAAATTATATGTGTGGGGGTGTTTGTGTGGGTTTATTTATATAAAAGACCAATAACAGCAGTATGTTTTGCATAGCAACAGCAGCAACAGCTTTTTAATTGCAGCAACAGCGTTTCCAGGTTCTGCAGTCATGTGAACAAAACTAAGAGGCATTCAACACACTCCATTAATAAAAAGGAAAAAGGGGAAAAACAGATAAAAACCAAAACCTCAGAAAAATGTGACGTTCTGTTACTTTTGTGGTACCCGGCACCATTTTTTTTTTTTTTTAGCTTCAATTTTTTTTTTTTTTTGCTCAGTCCTGAAGCTTGAACTCAGGACTGGGCACTAAGTAGTTCATGAGATTCTTTGGCTCAAGGCTAGCACTCTACCACTTGAGCCACATTCCCAGCCAGCCCTCCAATAATTTTTGTAAGAGACAGAGTCTCACTACAGATAGCCCAGGCTGGCCTCAAACTCTTAATCCACCTGCCTCCACTTCCCAAACTGTGAGGATTTTAAGAATGCATGACCATGTCAGACTTCAAAATTATGTTTTGAGGTTTTTGACTAACAAATGAAACTACAAATGTATGAGGTACAGAGTGATTTTTCTCAATGCAGGGATATACAGTTATGCAAATAGTAATGAACATTTCCATCTCCTATTTACTTTGTTTGGAGTCTTCAAGCTCTTCTCTGTAATTATTCACAAAATACACAATAGTTTATTGTGAACTACAGGTAGCCACTGTGCTGTAGAACATTACAACTTAAAACTCCTTTGTGTTTCAGTACCTGTTAACTGTCCTCCTTCCCAGCTTTCCTTTCATCTAGTAATCACTATTCTACATGAAAAGTGACATTTTTTAAAGGCATTCACATGTGAAAGAGAACATAGAGAACTTATCTTTCTTTGTCTGACTTATTTCACTTAACATAATATTCTCCAGTTCTATCCACTTGAGTGCAAATGATATCGTTCTTTCTTATGGACAAGTAATATTCTAGTGTGCATATATTTCTTATTTCCTTTACCCATTTATCTGCCGATCATCTCAGCTGATTCCTTATCTTTGTCATTGCGAATAATACAGCAATAAACACGCATATGCCGATATCTCTTAGTTATGCAGATATAATTTCCTTTTGATATACACTCACTAGTGGAACAACTGAATCATATGGTCCAAAAATGATTTCCAATACTAACATTGCACTTTTAGAAAAGACTTCTTGTAAAGTTCCATCTCTAAGACATAATAAAATTCTAGTTCCTAGTCCTTTATAGTTTAAGAGCTATTAATATAATGATAACTCAGGTCTTGGAAATTTGTAATCAGGCTATCCTTCTAAATACCTTTAATTAAAGTGTTCAATATAATAAACTAAACTATAGTAGGACTATATAATTACAAAGTATAATAGATTTCTAACTAAAATCAGACAGAAGAGTCAAAGAAAGTCACTTCATATTTATATTTGGAATCTATGAAGAGGAAATTATAGTGGTTAACATATCTTTACCAAATAGTGATACACCTAGGTTGAGACTCTAGGCTCAATCATAGTGGGAGGCTTCAATATTCCCCACTCTCACAAATAAATAGGCCATTCAAACAAACAAAAAAATCAAGACACCTCAGAATTAAAAATACCATGAAAAACTATATCTACAGAATATTTCATTCAACAGTTGCACAATACACATTCTTCAAGCAGCCCGTGAAACTTTCTCCAAAATAAAGCATATTCCAGGGCATAAAACAGACCTTAGCAAATACAAGAAAACTAAAATAACTACTTGTATTCTACCAGACCATACAGAATTAAATTAGAATTCAACAGTAAAGTTACTACAGAAAACATTCAAACACATGGAGACCAAACAACATATTGTTGAATGACAGACAAGTGAGTCTGTTGTTCAACATGAGCAATCAAAAAGTTCCAGAACCAAATGCAAATGAAAACACATCCCACCAGAACCACTGGGATGCAGCAAAGACAGTGCTGAGAGGAAAAATTATATTATGGGGGCTTACATCATCACCCCCCCCAAACACACACAAAAAGAGAGTTATCAAATAATGATGTACCTCAAACATCTAGAGAAAGAGGAACAAATCAAACACAGTATTAACAGATGGAAAGAAATAGTAGATTTGGGCAAAAATGAATGACATAGAGACTAAAAAAAATACAAAGAATTAATGAGACAAAAGTTCTTTGAAAAACATATAAGGTTGATAAAACCCTAGCTAATTTGACCAAAAAGAGAGAAAAGATTCACTTAATAAAATGAGAGATGAAAAAGGGACTATCACAACAAATACCAAAGAAATCCAAGGGGTTGTGAGGAATATTTTGAAAAGTTATACTCAAATAAGCTGGAAAACCTAGAAAAAAATGGATAAATTTTTAAATACATTCGTGCCACCAACAAAATATAAAACCACTTAAAACATAGCTAAGCCGGGCACTGGTGGCTCACACTTGTAATCCTAGCTACTACTCAGGAGGCTGAGATTTGAGGATCACGATTCAAAGCCAGCCCCGGCCGTGAAACTCTTATCTCCAATTAACCACCACAAAACTGGAAGTAGCACTGTGGCTCAAGTGGTAGAGCACTTGCTCGCCTTGAGCTGAAGAGCTCAGGGACAGCGCCCAGGCCCAGAGTTCAAGTCCCACAACCACAAAACAAAAATAAAACATAGCTAATAATAAACAATGAGAAACAATCTTCTGACAAAAGCCCTAGGCTATATGGATTAATGGCCCACTTCCAGCAGACCTTCAAAGAAAACTAACACTAACACATCTCACTCTCCAGTGCAATAGAGAAGGAACACATGTATTACACCCATTCCAAAATCAAACAGAAGTACAACAAAAAAGAGAATTATAGACCAACCTCTTTGAGAAACACTGATGTAAAAATTGTCAATAAAATCCTTACAAACTAAATTCAGCAACACATCAAAATGATCAATAATAGTCCAGTTGGTTTCATCCCAGGGATGCAAGGATTGTTCAACACATGTGAACTAATAAATAAAATATATCACATAAACAAGACCAAGAACAAAAATCATCCCAATCAATGTAGAATATCCTTACACAAAATTCAACATCCTTCATGATAAAAGCTCTGAAAAACCTAGAAATATAAGGACTGTTATCTGAACTTAATAAAGGATACATGGAAGTGGCGCTGTGGCTCAAGCGGTAGAGCACTCGCCTTGAGCTGAAGAGCTGAGGGACAGCACCCAGGCCTAGAGTTCAAGCCCCGTGACCGACAAAAAAAAAAAAGAGTAAAGAAATAAAGGATACATATAATAAAACTACACACAACATAAAAGGTGAAAAAACTGAAATCACTTCCCTTAAAGACTGAGATAAAGGTATCCATTCTCCCCACTATTACTTAGTATGGTACTAGAATTCCTAGCTAGAGTAAAAAGACAAAAAAAAAAATGGGTTCAAATATGTAAGGAAGTAGTCTAACAAATTATCCCTATTTACAGATGATATGGTTTTATATGTAATAGACCCCACAACAGGATATAAAACTAGCACTCAAAAAACTTAGTAGCTCTTCCATATACCAACAATGAATAAGCTAAGAAAAATATCAGGAAAACAATTCCATTCACTATAGCTTTTTTTAAAAAAGGCATGTTTTCACTCAGACATGGAAGACAGACCTAAAGACATAATGCCAGGCAACAGTGGCTCATGACTGTAATCCTAGCTACTCAGGAGGCTGAGATCTAAGAATTATGGTTCAAGGCTAGCCTGAGCAGGAAAGTCTGTGAGACACTTATCTCCGATAAAATACTCAGACAAAGCCAAAAATGGTGCTGTGGCTCTAGTGGTAGAGCACTAGCCTTGAACAAAAGCAGCTCAGAGACAGTACCTAGGCCCTGAGTTCAAGCCCAAGTCTGACAAAAACAAAAACAAACCCAAAAGCATGTTCATGGATATACACATGTGTAGACACTTCTACACATAAGTTTATATGCACATACACATACATACACACATAGATATATGTGTTATTTTAACTATGAAGTTATGTAAGATGATGAGAGGAAAGAGGGAAAAATAAGATGCAGGGTAAAGGTATGAAATAGTCTGGAACCCTAAGAAAAACTGCAAAACTAACAGAATTTAGTTTTATTGTAATTTTGCCTAGTGCTTCATTTCTCTGATACTTGTATGTACTGTGCAGGGCTGTTTGCTCCTAACAAAATTTCTCTTGGAGTATTTATTCATTTTTGCCTATCCCTCTTAGCAAACAAACAAAATATACTTCTTCAATAGCAGACTCAGTCCAATTTGACTCAATCTTGACCCAGCAAGGCATAATCTACAATCTGAAGGATCAACAAAATTCAGTCAGGAGCCCCTTGGAATTTCCTTAATAAGCCTAGTAGCTGGCCAATCTAGATTACTGATTAGCCCTTATATTTCCTGTATCAATTTATACCCGAATACCTTGAATGAGTGCTATTCCAACTCCATTTTCCTATGAGTATACTAGATTAGTAGATTTTTGTACACAAAAGACTTCCCAAATGAAAGGCTTTAAAATATAGATACTCCTTCCCCATTTACCTCTATCTTTAAACCCAAGTGAAGACTGGATATGATTAATGAAGGTACCAAATGCCTATCTATCAACAATATTAGTTCTGTGTGCTGACATCTCACTACCCACCCTCCTATTAATAAATTTGCTGACCAGTACAGGAGGTAGCAGGGACTATGAAAATATGTTTTTCTAGAAACAGTACTATCTATGACTTTGTACCAAGATCTTTTGCCTTTACCAGTTACTAACTTAAATCTCTGAGTATTCTAAATCAGAGCTTTAGGTGATTATGTGATCTTTGGAAATTCATCAATAGTTGCAGAAGAACAATAGTGACCCAATTATATTCTACCTTTTCTGGGCAGTCTTAGAGGTTCAACTACACAAGAAATTCCTTCAAATGCTAATGGCTGCCATGCCTTATTTTACAACATATCTTCCTACCTATTAGAAGCATTAGGCATGCCTCATATGACCAGCCATTAACAACAAATAAACCACCTAGGAAAAATAGCCAAAAACCTTTGGTTGGAAAATTTTCAAGGTAGACAGGCAGTCTGGTTTAGCACTTAATAAGGCATGTTTGAACAATATAAATAATAAACTTAAGAGCAAAAGTCATGAACAAGAAATTGGATTTGTGGCATTTAGAATATTATCATTGTTACATCTTCTAAAATACAAAGCAGAAAAATACATACTTTGGAGTTGGAGTTGCCTGTATTCACACCCACATCCCCACATCCTTTTTTTTTTTTTTTTTTTTTTTGGTGCTGGTTCTAGAGCTAGAACTTAGGGTCTAGGTTCCTGAGCTTTTTCACTCAAGGCTAGTACCATAGGCCACAGCTCCATTTCTGGCTTTTTGGTGGTTGGACATACAGTCTTACAAACTTTCTTGCCCAAGCTGCCTTTGAACCGAAATCCTCAGATCTCAGCCTCCTGAGTTGCTAGAATAACAGGCATGAGGTACCAGCACCCAGCCTATCTACCTCTTTTCTTCTTCTTCTTTTTTTTTTGGTCAGTTGTGGGTGCTGTCTCTGCGCTCTACAGCTCAAAGTTGAGCCACAGCGCCACTTCTGGTTTTCTGGTGGTTTATTGGAGATAAGCCTCATGGACTTTCCTGCCTGGGCTGGCTTTGAATCACGATCCTCAGATCTCAACCTCCTGAGTAGCTAGGATTACAGGCATGAGCCACTGGCACTCAGCTCTACCTCTTTTCTTAGAAACAAAAGACTCATCACTTAGTACTCCTCTTTGTTAATAGCTCAAACAAAACCCTTCAGCAAGGAGATGTCTGGTAGAAAAAGTCAAAATATAAATGAAAGAAGAAGACTGAAGTCCTGATTCTGACTTTCCTAAAAGTGTGTTCACTAGGCTTCAATTTCCTCATTTATAGAATGGGAATTTTACAGGGAAATTATTTTTTCCCTTGCAGGCAAAGGTTATGTGAACCCACAATAAGGAGTGAAAAAGGAACTACCAGTTGGCAATGGTAGTTCTAATTTATAACAAGGAAACTAACTACTTGATATAATGTAAATATTTAAATTAGGAAAATGAAAAGACTGAGCTAAGGAATTTGTAAGATGGCTTCATGCTAACATTTTGTATTTATGAGCCCTAACTGGCCATAGCCAGCATGTCATTATTCACTTACATTTTCTACATATACTCAATACTCATTTATTCTTCGATTTAAATCAGCAAAAACTCCTTAAAATATAGCCATACATTTTTACCTTTTCCTTCTCTACTTCTTTCCCTCTACTGTGACCAATGGCATTCCAATAGCCACCAAAATTAAATGTGTATGAATAACAAGTTATAAATTATTTCCATCTTTCAAGTAGATCATGTACACTATTTCCTGTCCATACAGAAAAACCCTTTTGAAGCTCTCCTCTATATGTCCTCATCAAATAGCCAATGATCCACTAAATTCATCTTCAATAGATTTACTAATATCTCCTAGGACTTTACTGTAATAGATACTGCTCAACTCTATATAGTTTTAACCTTTAAATATCAGATACTTTTCTTAATTATAAGCCTATTAAGTTATTTAAGGAACTCTTAAATTGAATGAAAGTGAATATATGAATGTACATGATGTCTACAAAAATTACTTCCAAAATCTACGTTGCCCAAATTAATAAACTGCCTAAACATCAAGCAATTTCAACTAAACATACCTCTTGTAGAAGTCGTGGATCCACGCAGTCACCATCATCATTAAACATAGATTCCCAGCTCTCCTCACTAGCAGTACTTCCCTGTATGTGAGAAGTTTCATTTGCTTTTAGCTCCACAGATATTTCTATAGATGATTCTCTATCAGGAAATGATACAGTAAATTCTGTATTTTCTAAGTCATCTTGCTCTTTTGTTTGGAACTGTTCAGCAGTTCTTAGTTCATGCGATGCCTCTGTTATATCACCAGTACTATCCAGATCATTGCCCAAGGCATTCTCTGAAAGTACTTTTGCCCCATTCGACACAGTGAGTTCTGAGTCCAAAAAAGTATTACAATTACTATCAGCAATCTTCTTTATAGGTAAGGAAGAAGCACAATCTGACAAGCTCTCTATCAACTTTCCTGTTGACTCTGTAGAACTCTCAGCATAAATATCTAAGCAAGCAGTCAGGTTGCTGACATTTTCAGAGTCATTCTCACTTTTAGGTACATGAAGAGGAGCTGCATCTACATTCATTCCTATACACTTTGAGAAAGTACTTATATTGCTACAAGTCTCATCAGGTAGTCCAATTCCAACTATACAAGGGCTGCCTATAGTTATGTGATCACACACGGTACCTGCAATGCCCATCATACATGCCTCACAAGCACTAGCACTTACTCTTCCAGACCTATTATCTGTATCTGTTTCATGAGCAAGGACAGTTGTATCAGAAGGCTCACATTTTCCACGTAACTCATCATCAGTGTTGTCATTATCACTCTCTCTAATCATTGTTGGATCAATAATGTCATTTGTGATCTCTAATTTGCTGACTACAGTTACTTTATGAGAGATATGACCCATATTATCAAGAATGAAATCTGCATTTTTCTGACCCAAGATGAGACTTGTACTATTGGATATATCACTTATATTCTCAGCTTTAGAGTCTATACAAGTCTGATCAATGACATCATCTGGACTTCTAGAAACAGAAGCAGCAGTGATGCTCCCAATGGTGAGCTTTAACATTCCATCTGATGTCTGTATGTCTTTTGGTAAGATTTCAGAATCAGAATTTATTTTTACTGGTGCAAGCATAGTATCTGGTGGTGTCAACACAGTAGTACAAACTCTGGGAAACTGAGAGAGAATCTCCACAACTTCAGCATCAGTTTCAATTCTGCTTTCTTCTGAAGTTTCTTCGTTTAACTCATGCCTACTAAAATCACAGCATTCCATCTTCTGAAATGGTTTGTTTAGAAGCTGAATATCACTGGTTTCTGAAGAAGATTGTGATAGAAGTGTCCCCTCATATCCTGCCACAGCTATATTTTGAACTTCTAAACATTCCATGTCCTTTGGTTTAAAATGTCTTTGTATAGGTATACCAGACATGATCCCACAACTTGGGACTGTTTGCTGAGGTTCTTGGGATAATACAGCTTTGGATTCCATGGTTATTTTCTTAGTACAAAGCCTATCTTTATTCCCTTTTTGAAGGCATGTGTCTCTCCTTAATCTTGATGAAGATTTCTTGCCTTCCCTATAATTATACTCTTTTCTATTTAGATTTACACTCAGTCTTTCAGTCTCCAATTTGTCCACAAAAATCTCCTTTTGAGAAAGACTATCTTCTTTTTGTTCTTTCAGCACAGAGTCAGGAAGATTGCAGTTTTTTTCTTTAGCACCTGTCTTGAGGAGTGCTGCATCCCTTCTAGCTTTGGGGACATAAAGTGCCATGTCAGGCCTTTTGGCTCGAACTCTGCACCTCTCTGCTTCTGGCTGCATGGCACCACTTCAATCTGAAAGAAAAGGAGAATGATTTAATTACTAAAAACTAATTACAATGTATTGAACCAAAGATTTCTTTTTTGAAACCAAGAGATTTTTAAGACTAGATAGGCCTACTAATCCATCCTATAGAAATCCTCAAGTTACAAAGCAAAGTAAAATCTGTCATAAAATCTGCCAGTAAAATGTACAACTAAGGAAATATTTTAATCATGAATTTGTATCCAAATATCCTTGTTCAGACTCTCTTAAATTACCTCTGCCTTTCAAATCTCTACTTTTTAAATAAGCTTTAAATTATGCCAAATTAAAGCCAGATTATGCAGACAATGATAGACACCCATCAAGTACTCATAAAACGCAGTGATGTCTACTATATATAGGAGCTTAGGTTTTTACTTTGAAGAGTATATTCAAGGAAGAACCCAGTAGTGATAGATATAAATACATACATATGACTAAAAGTATTTTTAAGAGCAACGAGTATCAGCTACAAAATGTAATAACTAATCAGGGAATGCTTCTGATCTAGAAGAGTGCTTGCCTCTTAACTACAGTTTTATGGAAATAAAAAAGTAATGGAAAAGGTAAAGGTATTTAATTAATCTGATTTGATCATTGCATTTATATGTATACATATATATATATATTTACATATATATATGGGGGAGGGAAGAAAGGAAAGGAAAGGAAGGGAAGGGAAGGGAAGGGAAGGGAAGGGAAGGGAAGGGAAGGGAAGGGAAGGGAAGGGAAGGGAAGGGAAGGGAAGGGAAGGGAAGGGAAGGGAAGGGAAGGGAAGGGAAGGGAAGGGAAGGGAAGGGAAGGGAAGGGAAGGGAAAGGAAGAGAAGGGAAGGGAAGGGGAAGGAAGGGGAAGGAAGGGGAAGAAGGGGAAGAAGAGGAAGGGGAAGGGGAAGGGGAAGGGGAAGGGGAAGCGAAGGGAAGGGAAGGTTATTTCATAGTAAGGGATGCAACAAACATGGTGTATATTGATTTAATTAGTAAGCTATCTATCAAAGTATACCTTGATGGATTTCTGAATGAGATGTAGATTACTTAAAGAACCAGTAAGTGGACTTATAATCAATTAATTAATGAAGACAAGGCCAGGGAAGGTGGTTCACATCTGTTATACCAAATTCTAGGGAGGTAGAGACTGGAAGGATTGTGGTTTGATGCTAACCTAAGCTACTGACACTATTTCAACCAATAAACTGGGTATAGTGGCATGCATCTGACACCTCAGCTACTGGGAGGCATGAAGTAGGATTATGGTCTAGGTGGGCCCATGCATAAACCTGAGACCCTATTTAAAAATAATAACTAATGCAAAAAGGGCTGAAAACGTGTGGCTCAAGTGGTAGGCCCACGGCCTTTAGTTCAAACGGAAGAGAGAGAGAGAACTCAAAAATCAGCTGCACATGGTGATTCATACATGTAATCCCAGCAGTTAAGAGACTGAAGCAAGAGAATCATGAATTTGAGGCAAGCTTGGGCTACCAATAAGGGGCAGGGCAAGGGAGATCAGGGGGAAGAAAAGGAAAAAATAAGAAAGAAACTCTACTTCTAGATATCTCTAATGCTACTATCAGGGGCAAGGAGATCTTTTATTAATAATTGACATAAAGTCTAGATGACTGACATACATTAGAGAATATAATTCTACTTATAAGAAAAGTGATCTATATTAATTTTAAGCACCCTTCAATCTCTAAATCTTATATTTGTATTCTTCTGTTTTAGAGGTTAATGACCCTTTTATTATTGAATTATACTGTGACGTCTACATCTACGATTAGTCAAGAAGAAATGCATCAAGAACACGTTTACATTTACTCTAATGAAAAAAAACAGTTGTGTCTGTACTTCTAACTTGTAAGTGACCTATTAAAGACTTACGTTCCTCTATGATCCATCTCCATAAGCAAGTAAAGTAGCACAAAACAAATCAGGCTTTTACATTTTCACAACAGTATGTCAAAGCTGCTTGTCCTACATTTGTGATCTATACACAGATCCCTATCAATCAACAGGATATTAACCCTCCAGAGAGTTAAATGGATTATTTGACAAGGAATTGATTTGATCTAGTATTTGCCAAAAGCTCACTTAGGTTATCTGATTGAGAGAAACTAGCTAATGGATGTGTTAACTATGTAAGCCTCTAGAATAAATTCTCTAAGCTCTATTACTTTTTAATAGAAATGCAACATAATAAGCCATTTATAGTCTCAACTTTTATTTGAAATAATTAAAAGCCCATATACAAGTTGCAAAACTAAAAATTGTAGTGTCCACATACCTTTACCTATATATTAATGTGAATATTTTATATCTTTTATCATTTGCAACATGCATGTTCCTTTCTCTCTTTCTCCTTCCCTCTTCCCTTCCTTCTTCCTCCCTCCCATCCCTTCTATTACATGGACACTGAATTTTTTCCTGAGCCTTTGAGAGTAAATTATATGTATTATGGCCCTTTGTTCTACATCCTGCAGAGTGTATTTCCTATAAATAGAAATATCTCTCATACAACCACTGATAACAATTATCAATGTAAACAAATTTAACATTGATATAATACAATATAAATATAGCTAACATTAAGTAGTCTAATTTTGCCAGCTAATCTAGAAATATTTCCCTCTCCAAAACAAGATCCAATTTAGGGTCAGGCACTACATTAGATTCATGTCTCTTTAGCATCCTAATTTGAAACATTTCCACACCTTTTTATTATCTTTATGACAATGTCATTTGGACTATTTCACCCCTTCATTCTTAATAAAGACAGCATACCAAGCTGGGTGCTGATGGCTCACCTTGTAATTCCAGCTACTCAGGAGGCTGAGATCTGAGAATCACAATTCAAAGCCAGCCTGGGCAGGAAAAGTCCATGAGACTCTTTATCTCTAATAAATTACCAAAAAACTCAGACATGATAAAGCTCAGGTGGTAGTGTGCTAGCCTTGAGCAAAATAAGCTCAGTGACAGTGCCTAGGCACTGAGCTCAAACTCCAGGATCAACACACACACACACACACACACACACACACACACACACACACACACACACACACACACACACACACACACACACACACACACACACACACACACACACACACACACACACACACACACACACACACACACACACACACACACACACACACACACACACGGCATTCCTCACTATCTCACTAAACTTTATCTACAGAGTATTTCCCCGTGATTAGACTGAGGTCATATATTTGCAACTAAACACTACAAGTTGCTGATATGTCCTCAAAGAAACATATAAAGGCATCTTCTCTTCAGTCTCTTAACTTTTGTCATCCAGTTCAAGGTGTATCCAATTTCTCTACAGTCTAATAACTGTATTTTCTCATTGCAAAAAAAAAAAAAGTCTGCAGGGTATCACTTTAAAAACAAACGTCCCTCTTGATTTAGTATTCAGAATGGTAAATCTGATGGTTTTATCTAATCCAGTTTTTATGAGATGGTTGTAAAAGGATGGTTTGCCAATACTAGCAGTCTTCCCACGTTTACCAGTCAGCCTTTGGCATTTTTTCTGAGAACAAAAGCAGGCTATGTATCTTAACACACAAGATAGTAAGACTCTTTAAGCTAAATTTTCAATGTTAAAATTTCACATCTCATGATTGGTCAATACAGGAAATGTCCATCTGAAGAACATTTTCTAACTTCTGCAAAATCCAAGTTAAAAGCAACTATTACCTTATCCCCAATGTCCCACTAATAAAAAGAAAAGAGGAATGCTCCCAAAGTTATATGGTTCCTTCACTAAAAACAGCATAATGTGCCCCTTTTGCTCCCTCTTTTCCAGAAAAACAGAAAGCTGAGTTTGATCTTCAAATGCAATGATTAATTCATCCCAGATGTCTGGTAATATTTATTTCACTGTTCCTTTTTAAAGTCATCTCAAATTCCTTCGAGAAAGCCTTAAAAGGCAAGGTACAGTCAATTCACACATGTTAATAAACAGAAATGTGAGGGTACAGGAAGAAAACATCTTTCATTGAAAATATGGCAGCAACATGTTTATTCTAAATCCATTTTCTGGAGAGTTTCTTTAAGCTTTATCCACTTAAATGTGACTAAGTTATAAAATGCTTTATGGAATAAATAAATGTCTCAAATGAGATACATATTGGGTTCTGACCACACTACTTTCTTCAAATGATTGGCAAAATGTATGCAATATAAAAACATATAAAGCCAGCCAGTACAATTCCCATATATTGGCACACTAATGCATATATCTTGAATGCAAGATTCAACAGGTAGACATAAAATTCAAGATAAGAGACTAAGTAAAAATAAATCTATCTTCATTAAGGGGTTTTTGTGTGTTTGTTTACTTGGTTTGTTGTTGTTTTATCTTGCTCTACATTTTAACCCATGTAATGAGCTTTTAAATTTTAAATGGTTATGGTGTGTGTATGTATTGTCTACTAATGTTTGTATAAGGGAATTATAATTTAACATGCCATTAATGTGTTCAAAGCATCTTAATGAGTTGGTCCTTCTATCACTCTCCATCCGTCATGGCTAAGGGTTCTATTACACTTTTCCCTTTCCTTTATTATGCCTAATCTTGGTTGCATTCTTTTTTATTCTGCTAGTTTTTACTTTACTCATATTTTTTCTTCAACCTTATTTTAAACATTTTTATATTATCAGATTATAATGATTATAGCATTTATAATATTAATGCTAACTTACAATTGCGCTAAATATATTGTGGTTTTATATTTTATGTTTAACACTATTTTCTTAAGTTCTCAAAGATTTAATTTTTCTACTTACCCTGTGTCTGACTTTTGCTTAAGGCATTTTTGTTGCCTGTTTGTTAAGGCATTTTTGTTGTCTGTTTGTTAGTTTAGTAACTTTGGGTAGCGGATGGGGCTTTACAGAATTCCATGTGACAGACAGCAAGTTTCCTCTAGAGAGTTTCTGCAAGAATATTATAACAACACATTTTCTTTTTGAGGTGTTATGGACCAAGTAGTTAGTATGCATCTGAAACACAAATCCACATGATAATAAATCAATAGCTACAAATTCTCCAAGAAACTTTTCCCTTCACTCAGAGCCCAAATAAAAACAGAAAAGCTTGTTTTCTTTCTGTGATGCACAGAATTGTTTTTATGGCCTACCCTTTGAGTGAAAATACAAGTCTTTCCAAATTAAGGCTTTTGGAAGTGAATTAAGTATCCAAGCCCTCTTTCTCTCCCAGGCCAAGGCCTCCATTCCTATTTCCCATATACCAATGAAATCTAAGTCTCAAGTTACTAAAAACTAAAAGTAAAAAAAATAATTAATAGGTTGTAATCCTCAATTAGAATCTCAACCCAACTTGACTATGCCTTACCTTGATAAATTATTTAACTTTATAGTAAAAGATAGTGCTCAAAGTCTTAAATTTACTCAAAGTATAAAATGACAATAGAAGACATATCTCACAGACATATCAAACAGATTAAATAAGATGATAGATAGATCATAAGTCTTCATGAAAGATGATAGGTACTAGTAGTGCATGCCTGTACTATTTTGAAAGGCTGAAAACAAAAGGATTGAAGATGGAAGCCAGTCCAGGCAGGAAAAGTTGTCAAACTCCTTATTAACCTATGGCTGGACACAGTGGTGCATGCCTGTCACCCCAAGCTACATGGGACTGAGACTGAGAATAGGAAGACTATGGTTCCTGGCTAGCCAGGGCAGGAAAAGTCCAGGAGACATCATCTCCACACAAGAGAAACTAGATACAGTGATCCTATTAACAATGGAAAGCCTAAACATAGGTGACTATCAGCTCAGAAGTATGTCAGGGTGGGATGTGAGAACCTATTCTAAAAATAACCCATGAAAAACACGGCTGGAGGCATGCTGAGCATTATCATGCCAGACTAGCAACAGTGAGGTCTGTAGTTCAAATTCCACTACCACAAAAAAATACCCAAAAGTTTTCTTAAAGTTAACCATCATTAAATAGGCAGTTGAGTTCTTTAAATTACAAAGTTTACAAAGGGAATCTTAAGTCCTAATAAAATACAACATACCCCAACCAACTATAAAATCTACTAACATGTACTACATCTATACATCCATCTTTGCCCATAATCCAAGCTCTCACTAATCACTTAATCTTGTAAACATCTAATAAAATAAACACAATGCAACAAGTCATAATGTGAAAATGTAGAATTTCATGAAAATAATATTCAAGTAACTCATCTCACAGAAAACTTGGATTTCAGCAAAATCAAACCAATAAACAACTAAAAGAAAAAGTTCAACAAAGATGATGATACAATAGGAATCAAGGGGGAAAAAACATGTCAAGGGATTAAGAAAATCTTTTGAAAAACTGTAAAATCCTTCAATAGTTTTTGTTAAAAGTAGATGCACCCGTCTAATGATAAATCAGTACCTTATAAATACTAGGTAGACAAATGCTATCAGACTAAACATTAGAAAAATCATGCCAGTGACTTTTTGTTAAATATATGATAAAATAAATGTATTTCTGAACATTGTCCCAAACAAGCCAGGCCCCAGTAGCTCCCAACTATTAATTCTAAGTACTCAGAAGGCTGAGATTTGACGATTACGGTCTAAAACTAGCGAGAAAGTCTATGAGATTCTTATCTCCAAGTTAACCATCAAAAAGTCAAAGTGGAACTGTGGTTCAAGTGGTAGATTACTAGCCTTGAGCAAAAAAGGTGAAAGACAGTGCAAGGTTCTGAGTTCAAGCTCCAGTACTAGCACCAAAGTCACTAAATAATTCTTTTTTAATTAAAAAGAATGAAGTTTTAGCATCCATTTGAGTTTTTATTATAGTCCTACAGTTTAGACTAGGGCCTCAAGCTTGCTAGGCAGGTGATCTACCACTTGTGCCACATCCTCAGTCCTTTTTACTTTAAATTTTCTTAAATAGGATCTTTCATTTATGCCCACTACAATCCACCTACTTTCACCTCACTTTACCTAGTAACAGCTAGGATGACACAGACATGTACTATCGTATCCAGCTTATACAAGACCTTGTACACTTTTTGCTCAGGATGGTCTTGAATTAAAATCCCCCTGATCTTCATTCACTTTGTAAGTAACTGAGATTGCAGATAGTGAGCTACAATGCTGGACTCCTATAGTTTGCTTATGAACTTTCTTTTTGTGTGAAATAGCAAAGTTTCTTAGGAAGGGAATGTAGTTTCAATACACTGAAAGTGGGTCATATCTAGGGTGAGAACAATCCAATCTCAATTTTTAATAGGCCATCTTTTCAGAGGACCAATATTCTTCATTAGCAAGAATTTCTCATAAATATATAATGGTAAGGAGAAAGACACACACACACACACACACACACACACACACACACACACACACACACACACACACACACACACACACACACACACACACACACACACACACACACACACACACACACACACACAGAGAGAGACAAAATATAGCTGTCAGTGGTACAGCTAGGAGAACATGAAACAAGAGAGGAACAAAATTAAAAAAAAAAAGAACTGCTATATTTGTATACTACATAACCACAGTATTGTTTAAATTTATATTTGTTCCATGCATTATTTTTATTATTAAAAGCAATAATGGCCCAGTATGTCTGGGCCAGAAGTAGTAGCATATCCTTTTAATCCTAGTTACTCAGGAAGCAGAGATAGGATGATGCAGTTCAAGGCTAGATCTTATTTCAAAAACAAGCCAGGCCTGGTGGTACATGCCTGTGATCCCACATTCTTGGGAGACAAAGAGGTAGGAGAATTGTAGCCTGAGGCTGGCCAGGCAAAATACAGAATGCTAAGTGAGATTATAAACTAAAGTGTACATGGCTCAAGTGGTAGAGCACTTGTCCAGCAAGTCAATCTGCAGTACTGCAAAATAGAATATTAAAATTTAGATACACTATTTTATAGTAAAGTAGAATATTGCTATAAGTTAGTATAAGAGAAAAAGCAATGAATATTTGTAAACACATCTTTATTACACAAAATTTTAAGTAGAGAAATGATGAACATAACAGAGGACTCTTTAGCATACCTGACAGCATAATAAAACAAGCAGCACATCTATTACTTGGGTGTTGGAAAAACAGCTTCAAATGTTACCAAATGCTGAGCAATCTTCACTCTTGGGTTTAAGAATGATCTAGGACTACACTGTCCAAAACTCTAGCCACAGCAGCTACTGAGCATTGGAAACATGGTTAGTATGGATTGAGACGTGCTGTAAATAAACACTTGCGGATTTGAAACACTTAGTTTAAAAAAAAAAAAAAAACAACTTAAAATATCCCATTATTTTTACAGACTAGATGTAACATACTATTTTGGATATATCAGGTTAAATAGAACATTGACTTCATCTTTTTTTTAGGTACTTTTAAATGTGGTACTGGATAATTTAAAACGTTTAGTAGTTTTAAATTTAAATTTGCTGCCTATATTACATTTCTAATGAAATAATATGTCTAAAATACTACCATAACCGTAATATGTCCCTATGGACAAAAACAGCCTTTTTTCCCAATGAGCCCTGTTTATATCAACAACATGAGAAGATACTAAATCAAGAATTAAAGTGCAAATGAACAGATATGCTTGTGTTTACATATACTTTAATATTCTATAAATTACTGTTTTACCAAAAGAAGTTCTACTAATATTTCACAATCCCAAAATTAAATCAGTCAGACAACACTCCCTTGACATAAAAGCTATCCTCAAGTTTAGGATCAATTTTTTCCAACTTTTTCTTTTTTTAAAAACAAGAGCTTTGTATTTATTTGAAACTATGGCAGGTACTAGATTTAAATTATTTTTTCACATTTGAAAGCAACTTTCTTGATTTTTCTGTATAATCAAGACAATTCTTTATTCTCTTTGTATTATTAATAAACTGGCAAAATCAACAAATGCCAAGATTCTTCAGCAGTGCTGATATCCATGTGTAAAGAAATATATGTATGTTACAAGTAAATTTAGTATGTTTATTAAGCTACAAAACATATTAAGTGACAAAAGTAAGCCAAAAGACTTCTGGGCACTAAGATAAGTATGTACTTTAAAGTTCTAGCTATCTTCTAAAGAAAAAGCTCACTATCCTTATCTCTTCAACTTCATAATCTGTTGAATATTATAATGGCTAACCCAGTTTTCATAGCTAGAACTTTGGAACTCACTGCCTGACATTTCAACAAGTTTAGTCATTTCCATTGTTCAAACCCTTCAGCAACTCTTAGCCACAGAACTTAAAAGTATGTTGAATAGCATATACAGCCCTATGTAAGTCATCCTTACCCTACAACTTCCTGCCTAGGCTCACCTCCAATTTAATTCCAGACTATTGTCTATCAATTCCAAATGCTTAAAGTATAGCCCAAGCATGCCCAGGTGTCATCTCATCATACCTCTATGGTTTAAAAAACAGACTATCTTTAGCTGGGATAGGTGGCTTACGCCTATAAACCTAGCTACTAAAGAGGCTAAGAACTACAATTTGAAGGCAGGAAAGTCCAGGAGAATCTATCTCCAATTAATTAACCAGCAGAAAGCTGGACTGGAGGCATAGCTCAGCTGGCAAGAACACCAGCCAATCAAGCAAGCATGATGCCCTAAGTTAAAATCACAGTATAAGCATCCATTTGGAATGAAACAAATGTGCTAAATCATGACAACAGAATCTCTCAAGAATCTCTTCCACACCCAATTGAGATTTCTGATCCATTCATTCATTCCACAAACATTTACTGAGTACCTACTACATGTCAAAGTCACCTTAGAATCTAGAACATAGTAATGAGTAAACCAAGTCCCTGACCTCATGAAGGTAACATTCTAACTGTGAAGATAATAAACTTTTAACCATATACTATATGTGATAGTGATGCTACGGAGTAAAATGAAGCAAGGATCACATACTGAGCAATGGGGTGTGTATGGCTATTTTAACAGAAAATTATGTTGGTAAAGCAAGGACACCCCTGTTAAGGAGTAAACACACCATAATCAAAGTTGGTGAGACACAACAGATATGGGGGAAAGAAAGAGCTATGAAAAGAGGAAGAAAAGGGAAAAAGCTCTAAGGCATATACAGAATAACAGTAAAACAAATGTGGTAATAGCAGCGTAAAAGGGATAGAGTAGACCAGAACAAGTAGGGGTATGTAAGTCATAGCAAGAGCTTTGGATTTTATTTTCAATGTGTTTGGTAATTACTGGATGTCTTCTGGAAGAAAAACCCAGACACAATCTAACTTATTTCTTCTAAACACCTTCTTAGTAATATGCGAATATAGGAGGATAAGAGCAAGAGGAAAATGGTTTTAGTTAAGTTACTGTAGCATGTCTAGGCTAAATGCTGAAACATCACCAGAAATGATTAATGACACGATTCTCTAAGCAAAACTAGCAAAATGATGTGTTGACTATACAGGATGTAAAAGGAAGAGTTGCTGAGACTTTGTGGTATGATTAACCTGAGTGACAACAGTTATATATATTTAGATGGGAAGACTGGAGAAGGAAAAGAAAAAAGCAATCAACAATTCTGCCTACTGGATATCCTGTAGTTGTTAAGAAAATTACAGGGAAATAAGTCTGAAGTTTAAAGGAAGTATAAGCATGTAAGATGAATGTTTACGAATCATCATGAAGTTTCAAAGAATAAACTACTACCTAGGGAGACATAGAAGGTCATAATAGGCATAACAGATACAAACAGGCTTTAAATTCTAAAGTATATAGTTAGTGTATGAGCTTAGCTATTCTAATAAACCTGCTTCATCATATCTTTATTAGAAATAAATGGAAAATAATGTAGAGAATAAAATAGTCTAGATTGCTCAACTCTTCACTAGAGGACAATTAAAGCAATTTCAACCTCAGCATTTTTGTACACAAATAAAACTCACAAATTACAAGTATTTATAAGTTATTCAGACTTAGAAAAGTTTAGGATTGGGGGAGGGGGATATGAGAAGGGATGGGAAGGGGAAACAAAGGAGGAGGTAACAATGCTTGATAAGAAATGTACTCGTTATCTTGCCCATGTAATTGTAACCCCTCTGTATGGTATTTTCACAACAAAAAAATAAATAAATAATAAAAAAATTTAAAAAAAAGAAAAGTTTAGGATTAAAACCTATACAAAATCAGTTCTTCAGTCATTTGTATCCAAACAGTCTAAGGAACAAATGAGTAAATAAACACATACTTTTTAAGTAATGGCCATTATATACCTTTGTAGTACTGGGCAACAATGGGATATAGCAATAATATTCATTGATCAACCTTTATACAGTGGTCAATACTCTGATGACAACACTAGATTTCAAAATTCTATTTCTTGGTCACCATAGACTATTTTATTTCTTGGTCACCATAGATTAAAATATAAGAATAAGGTCTCCAAAGTAGAAAAAGTGTGATTTTTTTCTTACACCTTAAAAAATAACAGATGGCTCAAGATCTGAAGTAGAAGGTAAAATACAGTTTTATAAAAAAAAAAAAAATTATTAGCTGGGTAACAGTGGCTCAAGCTTATAATCCTAGCTACTCAAGATGCTGAAATAAGGATACAGGTTTACCCACTGTAACAATGAGATGTACAAGACACTATGTTGAAAACGAACTTTACAATTGGTGGGGAGGGAGGAGTTGGGAAGGTGGGGAGTTAAGGGATAGTAAAGGGAAAAACAAAGGAGGAGGTAACAATGTTCCATAGGAAATGTACTCATTACCTTATTCATGTAACTGTAACCCCTCTAGAGGTACACTAGTTTTACAATAAGAAAACATTTTTTAAAAAGAGGCTGAGATCTGAGGATAGCAGTTTAAAACCAGCCCAGGCAGGAAAGTCCACAAGACTCTTATCTCCAATTAACCACCACAAAACCGGAAGTGGAGCTATGGCTCAAAGTGGTAAAGTGCTAGCCTTGAGTGAAAAAACTCAGGGACAATACCCTAAGTTCAAGCCCCACAACCAACAACAACAAATATATATATATATATATATATATATATATATATATATATATATATATATATACATATATATATGTACATATATTTAAGATGTTTTGTACTTATAATAATAGATTATAGTATAAATTATTTTTTAAACTTTATATTCCTCAAGGTTCAGCCAAGATGTTACAAGGAAGGAATTACTTCTTTTTAAAGGTAGAATAATATCCCCTATGTATATACATCTCACATTTTTTGATCCATTTATCTGCTAATGGACATTTAGATTATGCCAAATCTTAGTTCCTGCAGATAATGTAGCAATGAACATGGGAACTTAGATTCTGTTCAGGATGCTGCTTTCAATTCTTTTTGAGATATTATATCAAGAATAGGAAATTACTGAGTCACACATGTTTCTACTTTTAATACTCTGAAGTATTTCCACACTGTTTTCCACTTCACAGTCCCACCAATACTTCCATATTCTTGTTAAGAGTGCTTACCTTGCATAAGTAAGGCAGTGGGGTCAACATGTACCCCCTTACACATATACACACATACATACATACACACACACACACACACACACACACACATCCTTAGTCCACATAAAATATGTTTACCTGACACTGAAGGCTCTCTATGATTCAACAGCTATCTACTATTCCAATCATATTTCTACTACTCAGATAAAATCCTCCATTCTAGGATGGATGGCCTTATAACCTGGTCCTTTTAACTTCTGTGAAATGCCCTCCGTGAATTATCTCAGTTTAAATAGTCCTAGTCACTACTCATTCAAATGGATTGTATCAATTTCAGCTTTTTCCTATAACTATTGGAAAGCAATTAATTTCACCATCCTGTGAATTCATATGCACTTATCACCTATGATATTCATTGTCATGATATACATGAATTATATTCTTATTTATATGTTGCACTTATAGCCAAGCACGGTTGTATATAACTGTGGTCCCAGCTATTCAGGAAGCTCAGGCAGAAGAATCATTTGAGTCTAAGACGTTGAGGCCAACCTGAGCATCACAGTGAGACCCTGCTTCTTTTTTATATAATTAATAAATCTGCATTTACTCAAGTATTCTCGAACTCTCTAAATTTCTTGAAGACAGTCTCTCACGTTTCTTACATCTATGTAAATACAAGTGCTAAATATTCAGAGATGACAATTAATTAAAGGTTAATTTTAAATTGGAAAACTACGTATTACCTTTAATTCAATTACTTTTCAGAAAAGTAACTGAGAAAATGAGGCAAAGGACACTAGACTTCCGTCGCTGGGATTTGCATCTGTATCACATGCATCTTCCTACTGCAGAGTTAAGGACTGTGCCTGAAGCTGGGCGTCAGTGGCTCACGCCTGTAATCCTAGCTACTCAGGAGGCTGAGATCTGAGGATCAAGGTTCAAAGCCAGTCCAGGCAGGAAAGTCTGTGAGACTCTTATTTATCTCCAATAAACCACCAGAAAACCGGAAGTGGCACTATGGCTCAAGTGATAGAGCTGAAGAGTGCAGGGACGCGAGCACCCAAGCCTAGAGTTCAAGCCCATGACCGACCAAAAAAAAAAGAAAAAGACTGTGCCTGACACGTGGAAAGCACTAAAACATTTAAACACTTCATAAAATGTTGTTTTCTACAACCATAAACAGAACATTAGAGTTCTGTTTTAGTCCTCTAGAGATTGTGCAAGTTATTTTGTAGTAATCTCTAAATTCTGTTTGTTTACCTATTACCCCTGAATAGACTCTAAGTGTCAAAAGACAAAAACTGTACTTTCTTTTCTGCTTAAAGATTGTAAAGCAACTATCATAGTACTTGTAATGGGAGGCACGAAATATCTCTCAAATTTTTAGAAGTTATTCAAGGGAAGCTCATATATACTTATCTGTCCTATGTAAAAACATGTTAGTTACTCTTCCCACTATGAAGATTTATTTTTCATCATCTTTGGCACAAATCTAAACTGTTATGCCAGGTCCCATGTCCCAATAAATATGCATCCACAAGCAATTATAGAGATAGATAGCTTATGAGGAGGGGGGCACTCGTTGGTCAGGTCCCCATGCTGGCCTGTGGTTAGGGGAAAAGAAGAGTGGGGGGAGGGGTGTGGCCCTGTGATTAATCACTGCCCACTCTCCTTAGGGGTATTTATCACAGCCCACTGTCAGGTAAATCACTGGAAAAACACCTCTTCAGTAATTAATGTGAAGTGACGGATGGACAGCCCCTGGGCCCATTAATCAGGAACATCAGCAGCCTACTGAGATTATGAATGTCAGGATGCATAAACTGCTGGTGGATCAATAGGCCCAGGAATTCATCCAAAGCTCTCATTTCCGAGGCATCTCCGGTACATTAGGCTCTCTCAACCCCTCCCTCAATCTGAAATGAAAATCAAGGCTTCTGAACAAAGAACATGAGCTGAGGTCAAAGGTGATCACTATAAGAAAACAGTCAAGGAAGCTGACCAGGAAAGACACCAAGATAAGGACATGAGCATGAAGTGCTATACTATCACACTCTCTCTTGGAAAAGCAGGGGAACCAGAAGATATATTTAACATTCACATATTTAGACTGATTATTTTAGGGATTACCCAGTTTCTTTCTTCTAATTTTGCAGCATTTTTCTGTCCATATTTTTTTTTCCTTTCACATTAGAATCACCAACATTCACATAAATAAGAATGAAAATTCAATTCTATGAAAGAATCTAGGTAAACTTTTTAACTTAAGAAGAAATTGTATAAAATGAAGTCATTAAACTACCTTTGAATTTAATTTAATTTTAGCCTTTATCATCATGATGGACAAGGAATTGCCAGCAGAAATGTTTATAGTGTTAAACAAAAACATTCTCCATCAAAGTATCTGTTCAATCTAGAGCTGAAAGAGAATTACTGTTTACTAATCATCCCAAATTCAGCCAAATTTTCCATGAGAAGGAAGGCTACCTTAGGTATTCGTACTGAATACATTCTAGACCAGCAGTGTCAGAGAAAAAGACTGCCCTTGCTACCATACCCCACCAAATCCCAGTACTGTGTTCTGTGGTCAGACATAGGCCAGTGCAACAATTGTTGGTTAAAAAGTGTCTCAGAGTTACGGCTGCCTGTTCCGCTAAATCTCATTTCATCGGCCTGATGGATGGATGGACAGATGGCTGCTTGGTGAAAGCAGCATTATCAGCCAGCTTCTATGGAGCCTCTAAATGATGGATAGCCCTCTTTCTACTTTCTCCAAACCACCATCGATCCAAGCCATATTTCAGCGGTCAGAAGCCCAGTAATATTAAGACACACAATCAGGTTAAGTTACTTGCAGTGTAAACCTCTAGAGCAGAAATCTTAACACCTCAGCTTTGCTGTCATGAACCAGGCTAAAAACGTTATAGTTTCATTCTTTCTAGCTGCTAACACAATGAATTCCAACAGCTCAAAGCCCAAAGGGAACAGCTGGGCTCTATTCCTAGCTAGCTTGCCTGCCAATTTGTTTTTACTAGCCAGTTCATTTCTGGAAAATGAACTCTGCAGTAGTGCTGAGTAGATCTGTGAATATGTGTATCCAGTGTACTATGAAGCTATTAGAACCATAAAACCACCTAGAGTTTCTCAGTATACAATCACTAGCCTCTAATGTGTGTGGCCTTACAACTACTAAGACGACCTACCAACACCAATGATGGTGATCAAAACCAGAACAGATTAAAATTCTGTCTTAAATGTTTTGTTTATCTACTCTGCTTGATTAAGTTCTAATACCATGCATATGTATCAGACTGTAATCCCATGTCTACCTTCACAAGTACATTTCTGTGTCCATTTTTGTCACCTTCTAAACACTATCTCAGCTTGTGTATTTTAATTTCCACACCGTTCTTTGTACCTTTGTGTTATTCTCAGCTCTCAAACAACTTAGATTCATATCAATGGACAATAAAACAAATTATTTCCACTAGTATGACTAAAACAGGAAACTGACTCCAGCCTTGTGATATGGAATTCTAGAACTCACATGCTCTCTTTTTTTATGCTTACTTAACCTCAAATGACCTCCTCTAAATGCTAGCAATTGTACTATTAATATAGCTACAATTGTACTACTCCTCTAAATGTTATCAGGATAACCTCACTCCTAGTCTTGGCAAACTGTTGACTGAAATGATGCTACCTTAAGCCTCTGCTCAGAGAATTTGTATCTGTGAGGAAAATGTCTAAGGGTGTGGCAACTTTCTTTTTGCTGTATGGTAGTCTAATACGTTAATATCAATGCCTTAACAATATCTATGGTTTAGTTGGTAAGTGATCTAGATTTTAGTTTGAGTTTCTACTCATACAGCTGTAAATCTTAGATAAGTTTCCCAACTAGTTTTTTATTTAAATCTTTAGTATGAGGAGGTTATACAACATGATTTAAGGGTCCTTTTTAGCTTAAGTTATCAAGGTACATGTGGAAGTAGAATGTTAATCAGCACATACAGTAGTGAAACATCCTGGCCACCAGAGGATGAAGTCTAGTTAGTCATCTTGTCCTCCATTTTGACCAGAATGTGACATTTTTGGACATGAAGAGGATAAATTGCTATGTTTAAAAGTACTCCTATAAAATAATATTCTATGATTGAAAGTACTCCTTTATTATAAGCATACTTATGAATGAGAGGCACTGACCACAAAAACATTCAAGAATTTTTATAGAATCTGCTGAGTGCAACAGGACTGAAGTTAGAGGCCGGCCTGGGCAGAGAAGTTTGAGAGATCCTATCTCCAAAATAACTAGAAAAAAAGAGATCCAGGGGCATGGCTCAAGTAGTAGGATGCTAGTCTAACAAGCACAAAGCCCTAAGTTCAAACTCCGATATTACTCTCCACCAAAGAAAAAATTTTACATAACTTTTGGGTTTTTTAAATCATTTAAAAAATTATCTTTAAATAGTTGTACAACAGAATCCTACAGTTCTATTACTGGAAGGAATCACAGGTCAGAACTTAATATAACCAATTTTTTTCAAATAAAGATATTGAGATTCCAAAGTTTTAAGTGTGGAGTTACATTAAATACTAAATATCAAAACAAGCCTGGTACATAGTTTACAATACTGGGCTCATTCTAGTCAATTTCTCAGGCTTTCTATTTTTATACTAGGGATTTCATGATGAGGGTAAGTGACGAGGGGATAAGTGTTGTATAAGTGTGTGCCCGTATGTTTGGATGGGGAGAGTGTGGTCACAAAGAAATCTGATTGCCTATACTATTGTGGCACACAGTTCATCTGAGAGCCATTTACTAGCTGAAGGAACAAAATCAGAGAAAGCCTAACAACTAGAAACCTCTACTTCTCTCCTTTACTCCAGTTCTATACAGAAGGTTGAAAAGTAATAAAGTAGAAATAAATTGAACATAAAAATCAGAGTCAGAAGCCCTAAGACAATGTAAATAGATGAGCTAAGGCAGCAATGTCCAAAAATGTCACATTCTGGTCAAAATGGAGGACACTGACTAACTGGACTTCACCCTCTGGTGGCCAGGATGTTTCACTACTGCATGTCCTGATTAACATTCTACCTCCACATGTACCTTGATACCTTACAGCTAAAAAGGACCCTTAAATCATGTTGTATAACCTCCTCATATTAAAATTTTTTTAAAAACTAGTCAGGAAACTTACCTATGAGTAGAAACTCAAACTAAAATCTAGACCACCTACCAATTAAACTAATTTTATCACCATAATTGCTGTATCACCCAGTTTTCTACCCAGTACATACTCAGGATATATGCTGAGCAAAGTTTAATGAGGAAGTTAATTGTGCTGCAAAAATAACCACATAATGCACATCAAATCCAAATATATTATCCACACTAATGCTCAATTGCGTTAATGTAAATGATTAGGATGACTTTTCTAGTTCATTTCCATAAAAATGTGCCTCATACACTGGACAAGACACTACAACTACTCTTATTATGAGGAAAAAAAGCATTTTTTTCTAAGAATACCCCCAAAAGGGCTTTAACTCAGAAATAAATAGCTATGTTAAATGAGTAATAAGGAATGAAAATTCTTTCAACTTTTACTTCTATATAATCCATAATTTCATAGATGCTGTTTTATTTGAATTAATAAAATACACTTCAGAAAAATTAGTTTTTATACTTATTTGGACAGCTATCTTAAACCAGTATGCAGATCTTTAACACTTATTTATTAAAGTCTCTTAGTGGAGTTTCAAGAAAGAACGATTACTCCATGCCTAAGAGAAGAATGACCTTTTTTTCCAAACTCTGGTGGCTGTAAACAATGTCAATTACATTCAAGTTTAGGTTCTACAAACAAAGTTGTGGTAAAGTAATACCAATAATAGTAGTAGGAGAAAAAGAACAAGATCAGCTACTGTTTGAGTATTAACAATGTCAAAAGGACTATGTTAAATACTGTATATACACTAACTCATTTGATTCAACTACAACATGAGGTAGCTTTAGCTTTACAGATGGGCAATCTAGAACTTAAATAACTTGTAACCAGCTTCTGAGTATTGGTTAATTAGTCTCTGCACTTGACTATAATACTAGCCTGCCAGATACTCAGCAGGATGGTCCGTCTCACAATAATGTATTAATTTCATAAATATTCCCAATCTTCTTAGACTATGTGTAAATAAATACAACGCAACCAAACAGTTCAGAGACTGATGCTTCAATAATTAAGAAAAACAATCAGAGTAACCATGGAAGAACTTTAATGCTTTTATGGCATATCTATTTCCACTAACCTTCTAGACTTTAAAGTGCTGACAATTATAATTCACTATTGTCTCTGAAATTTCCTCATTCACCTTGACTCACCCTCCAAGCCATATGGTAAAGAACCTCACCAGGTGTCAGGAGAACTCTTCCTCTTCTATTTCCCATAAGAATAATTTCCATACTTCTCTCCAACTCCCTAAGCATTTGGAAGCATCCAGAGGTACATGAAATATGGGACTAACAACCAGTAACACGGATTAACACAGATCTGAGGCTGAAGAGAGCTTCAAAGCACAGCATAAAATATACTCAATCTGAGCAGAGAAAACTAAACTGAATATGACAGTACATTCCTGTAATCCCAGCACTGGGAAGGAGGGTTGTGAGTTCAGGGCCCCGACTCAAAAAAATAAATAAAATTATGGGCTGGGAAGGTGGCTCAGTGGTAGAGCGCTTGCCTTGCATGCATGAGGTCCTGGGTTCGATTCCTCAGCACCACATAAGCAAAAAGAAAAAAGCCGGAAGTGGCGCTGTGGCTCAAGTGGTAGAGCGCTAGCCTTGAGCTGAAGAGCTGAGGGACAGTGCCCAGGCCCAGAATTCAGGCTCCACGACCGGACCCAAAAATAAATAAATTAATTTAATTAAATTAAAACTTAAAACCTAAAACAAGAAACATATACAGCAAATACCAACTGTAGATAGCATGTTCAGATTCAATCTTGCACAGAACATGTTAACAAGGGGCTGGGAAGTTGGCTCAGTGGTAGAGCGCTTGCCTTGCATGCCTGAGGCCCTGGGTTCAATTCCTCAGCACCACATAAGCAAAAAGAAAAAAGCCGGAAGTGGCGCTGTGGCTCAAGTGGTAGGGCGCTAGCCTTGAGCTGAAGAGCTGAGGGACAGTGCTCAGGCCCAGAGTTCAGGCCCCACAACTGGACCAAAAAAAAAAAAAAAAAAAAGAACATGATAACAATATATATATATATATATATTTTTTTTTTTTTTTTTTGTCGGTCGTGGGGCTTGAACTCTGGGCCTGGGTGCTGTCCCTCAGCTCTTCAGCTCAAGGCGTGCACTCTACCACTTGAGCTACAGCGCCACTTCCAGTTTTCTGGTGGTTTATTGGAGATAGGAGTCTCACGGTCTCTCCTGCCCGGGCTTGCTTTGAACCGCGATCCTCAGATCTCAGCCTCCTGAGTAGCTAGGATTACAGGCGTGAGCCACCAGCGCCCGGCATGATAACAATATTTTAACTAGTTTTCCACAGACATAAAAAGTCTTTGCCCCTCTACATGTAGTTGTACAAAGAATACAGCTTGTACAATGAGAAGAAACAATTCATGGAAAATCTGGGTATCTGGATACAGGATACATATTCCATTATTATCTTGAGAGCCCCAAAAGACATAAAGATACTATGGCATGAAAACTTTTTTCTCACAATCCATCACAATTAATGTCTTACCAGGCATTGTCACCTACTGATTTCATATTTAATAGGCTGGGACATAGGCCCCAGCTGAGTCTCTTTCACAATCCACTGACATGGGAACTCCATCGTTCACCAACTTAACCATTTCAAGTTCAATCTTAGCATCGATTACAGACTCCTTTGAAAACACCCAGATAAGCCTTAATATAACTGAACAGCAGCAATATAATATCTAATAGAAAAGTAACACAAAAAAATACATTTCCTACGCTATAAATGCCTAGCAGGAGGGAGCAAGCAAAGAAGGGGGAAATAAAAAACCCTAACTGGGAGTTAGTCTGTGTTTAACATTGGTTTCTCTTGTTTGAGTTACACTGACATCTAATAAGTGACAAAGAAAGAGCACAAACAGGGATTCTATTTCAATCCTGACATGTATTACAATTTGATATCTTTTTCCTCTTTAGGATGAACAGACTAAAGACTAATAAACCACTAAGTAAATTTTTTAAGTCAAAGACACTATTTTAATCTGTGCTTAGTGTCTACATATAGTATCTCATTTGATCCCAACTACAACTAAGTAGGAGCTACTACTATTATCTCAACTTCCTGGATCAGAAATCTGAACCTTAAGTCACTTAAGATCACCATGTTCCTAAATGTTGGTTCAGCTGTCAAAGTCCTTGCATTTAACTACTATACTAGATTAGAATACATACCTTTTAAAAGTGTGATAAAGCACAGCAAAAATAATTAAGTTTAATAAACATCAAAGTACAGTAGCAACAAAAATGAGTAATTGTAAAGGAGGCAGAGTCTACATACATAGCAATATAGTCAGAGCTCTATTTTCTAGCTCTTCTTTCCATACTTCCTCTATCATACTCTATCATACATGCTATACCAGCACATACAAAAGTCAATTGTGCCTGATAAGACACCAGAAGAAGCAAGTTTCACTTTAAGCAGGCAAAGAAAATATTAGGTGGATAATAAAAGCTTTTCTTCTATGCTGCTTGAAAGTTTACTAATTAAGAGTTTCAAGTATAACAATTACTTTAGCCTACATCTTCAGAGCAATGTTATTTTAAGGATCAGAAAACTAGTACAGAGGGCTACAGATTGCTTTCAAAGAATAATCTACTAAGCAAACATTGCCCAGATACTTAAAGGGCATTCTAATCTATTATTCTTATGATTCAAAAAGAAAGATAAATGTTAAAGAGAGATAAAAGCTAATAATAGGTAATGGTATTTTCTCACCATCAAACAAATATTTATTAAGTTTACACACTGTACTGACATCTAGGCTGGGGTAGAGGAGATTAAAATCTAGGATTGTAAGTAACAATGTCATTTGAAACAGATAAATAAAAATGCAACCTCACAACTTAAAGTGTCTCTACCTTAAGATGTAAGGAGGAAAAAATAAAGAGGTTGTCCAAAGTGATTAAATATAGGTGCCACATAAAGGGAAAAGGAGCAAATGATAGAAACTCAAGGTAAAGAGGTATCACACCAGGCCTGGAATGGTTGAGGAATATTTCATGAAATCGGTGGTACTGGATGGAGATAGGTATTCAGAAGCTGACACTGAATTTTAGGGGAAATTTAGGGGAAACATTCCAAACAGAAAGAAGATTTTGTCAGAAAGATTGTATTCAGCCTGAAAGATCTTCAACACTAAGGAGTAGGCATTAGTACCCTATGCAGGAGAAAATCAAGCCTAGACTCCACAGATAATGTGAGAATAGTACTAGTCTTTCTAGGCTTGCACTTTCCCTTGGATCATTGCATCTGTCTTTCCATTTGCCCCTAGCATCTGTTTTAAATATATATCTCACTATAGAGAAAATAGGACAGCAAGAAACTTTAAGAATGGTATCTATCTATATCTCTCCCTCTCCCCTCTCCATCTCCATCTCATGCTTACTTAATCCAATAGTAGCTGTGCCAACTAGTAACATATTTAATCTAAAAGCACAAATGAATCAAGAGAATGAATGGGTTCCAAAACAATGGGTCTGAAATCTAATCTTAGAATTAGACATTATACTTACTAAAACAATCAAATACACTTACAGGTTGAGTCTCTTATATGAAAAGCTTTGAGCCAAAACTGTTTCAGGTTTCAGGGCCTAGAATATTTATGTAGACTTTATGAACTGAGCATCCCTAATCCAAAAATCTGAAATTCATTCCTTGATATCTGACAGAGACTGTATGATAAGCCATGTATTTCTGAAACAATACTAGCCAACAATGTGTGTGTTAGTAAATCCAATCAAAATAAGCAATCAATAAGTCACAGAGACATATTTGCCTGAATAAAGGTCCATACAAATGGTAACTGGTCTTATTATTACCATCTCCATTACCTTAACTCTTACAGTTTCATTTCCTGGTATAAAGTTCCATTTAATCCAGCCACATAGTTTTGGTAAGAAAATGAAACAACTACACATTAAAAGACTGAGTTTCCATGAACCAAACAAGTTTTAGATTTTTGTTTTATATTTTTATTAACAGAGCCTAACAACTAGAATAGCTTCCATCCAAACTACCTATTAAACCTGAGTTCCTCGGCTCACTTCCTCCCACCTCATCTCATCTTTAACTGACTTATAGCCATTTTATTCTGCTGTCCACCTTCCCAAACTGCTGCTCAACAATTCACAGGCTGTCACAGATTGTCAGTACTGCATTTGGAGACTTAAGAAGTACTCTTATGGGACAGTTACAGTGTGTTAGTACAGCATTTTCCCAGACACAATGTCAGTTTTTATAGCCAGTTGCAAATTAGCTTCTTCTTTAAAAAAAAATAATACTCTTAATAAGACAGGTACAAGGAGATTTTAAATAACCAAGATTAAAACTTACTTTGGTTTCTCTGAGACGTAAGCTGTTTCAGTCATATACAAAAAACAAAAAACAAAAAAAAACTCAGCAATCTACTTTAAGCCACACACATCTGGAAATATCTAAAGAGATTTCTGATACTAAAAAAAAGCAAAAAGTCTACAAAAAAATGGAACAAAGGAGAATCTTAATTTTTCCCTTTTTTTGTGCTTATAGCTCCTCAACTTTGTATACTACTTGAGAACACTGTTTAAACTCGTTTCAACATTAATATTTATTTCTCACTATATCTAACTGTAAAACAATTTAAAAGAAAATTCTGAACCAGGACTTATAACACAATCTGTAATATTAGCCTTTGGGAAGCTGAGGTTGGAAGATCAAGAATTCAATGACAGCCTGAGCATACTGCTTCAAAAAAACAAACAAGCTGGGCACTAGTGGCTCACACCTATAATCCTAGCTATTCAGAAGGCTAAGATCTGATGATGGAGGTTCAAAATCAGTGCAGGCAGGAAAATCTGTGAAGCTCTTACTCTAGTTAACAGACACACACAAACACATATTATATACACACAGAGAGAGACAAAAGGCTGGAAATGGAGGTATAGCTTTAGTAGTAAAGCACTATCCTTGAGCAAAAAAGTTCAGGAATAGCACCCAGGATCTGAATTCAAGCCCCAGGACAGGCACAGACACGCATGCACTCCCCCCCACACCCCCCTTACCCCCAAAAAAGGAAAGAAAAAAAGGAAGGGAAGGAGGGAAGAAAGGAGTGATGTTGCTATAGTTGCTATCTAAGTTTTGTCATATGATTGAGCAGCAGCACATGAGTACCAATGCTGTGACCAAAGCTCTTATTCACACTAAAGCCTTTACACTACTACACATGAAAGACTGAAAAGATCTTAAGAAGATACAGATAAGAACATCTCACGAAACAGTAGTTCATATGAATTTACCAAGTCTTCTCTGGAGAAACACACATTAACTGAAAAGAAGTATCTACAGGGTAATATTAAGCATTAAAATTAGTTATCTAATTTTAAAGTATTTTAATAACATTATTCATCCTGCTTTATTATACTTTACTAAGGATTTAAAATAGACATGTATTCTTCCTAAATAAATTCAACCCCTACAATAACATTACATCTTTGCAGTTCCCATTAAGAATTGTAAGAAACCTAGAGCTTGATAAGGCTAATTCTCAGTTGCAGCAGAAAGACTAAACAAAAAAAAAAAAAGCTAGTAATCCAACTCTTAAAAACTCTACCACAAACAAATACAAACACAAAGAAAGATACAAATACAAAGAAAGACACTGAACAGAAGCAAGAAAAATCTACTAAAGACTCTTAAGTGTTTCTAAAAATTTATACTTTAAAACTTACTAGTTACAAAATAAGCATTCAAGTAATACATATAAAGCAAACAAAAAAATAATTCCATAAAATATTCCTAAGTGTAGGCAACTTACCACGTTTTTTTGAATAATAAAACTCTACAATATGCAGACAGACTGTCTGATGGCAAATTATACAACAATTTCCTCTGATAGCAGCCTCACCTGGAAATAATAGTAACAAGAATTATTTTTAGGCTGGGAAGGTGGCTCAGTGGTAGAATGCTTGCTTGCATCCATGAGGCCCTGGGTTCAATTCCTCAGCACCACATAAGCAGAAAAAGCCAGAAGTGAAGTTGTGGCTCAAGTGGTAGAGCACTAGTCTTGAGCTGAAGAGCTGAGGGACAGCACCCAGGCCCAGAGTTCAGGTCCCATGACCAACAACAACAAAAAAAAATTACTTTTATAAAAAAAAAAAATACAGTATTTCTTTGACATCTATTTGACTTTTCATCATATTTTGTAAATGTTGAGATTTTGATATTCTAGGATTGAATCAATAAATAATAAATATGAATAATGGGACCAGGTTTCTCACTATTGGATGAAGCTATTAACATGGAATAAAGGAAAACAGAATAAACCTGTAGTATTAGGTTGGAATCAGAATGTGCACAACACAGGCACACATAAGCTTACGTGCACACACACACACCTCACATATATCTTTTTCATAGATGTCTACTGAAAAGGCCCTTTAAACAACACTACTAAGTAGCAACTAAGACAAAGAATGCTTGTAAAGCCATTCTCTATTAAAAGGAGGATGATATGAGAGGACATTGATCAAGATGCATGTAGTCACAAACTGACAGATCAAACTAAAACCCCTGTGTACAATTACTTGAAGGTAATTTTTTAAAAACCTAATTTTTTTTTTTAAAGGAGCACTCCTTGAAAAAGTTACTCATTCTAGGGTTGGGGCCTGTAAGGTTGAAAAGTGAGCCTAGACTATCTTATGTTAAGAAGTGCTCAAAGAATGACAAGTATATGTCAAAATGAGGCAGAAATCAGCTTCAAGGGGTTCCTAATGGCCAAAGCAGAAACAAAATCAGAATAAAGTACTACTGTAATTAAATATAGAGGGAATGAGAGAATTAGAAAATCATCAGAAATAACACTTCGGGGGGGGGGCTGGGGGAGGCTGGGAAGGGATGGGAAGGGGAAACAAAGGAGGAGGCTACAATGCTTGATAAGAAATGTACTCATTATCTTGCCCATCTAATTGTAACCCCTCTGTACAGTATTTTCACAATAAAAAATAAATAAAAATTAAAAAAAAAGAAATCACACTTCAGTCAGAAGTCACCAAAGGACAAATTAGTGCATGATAATTCAGGGAATAACAAAATATTAACAAGATCTCAAGATATTTTTTCCACAAGCTATTTTCAAACTACTAGTAATTCACAAATAGCAAAGAGAATGCAATGCCACTGAGCCATACACCTAAAAATTAATGCATAAAAATACATTTTGTTGCGTTCATTTTATCACACAAAATAATTACAAAAGGGAAAACAGTTAACTTTACAGTGAAAAGCCCTCATGAAGTGATCCAAGATTACATACATCAATACTTTAATATTTTCTTTCAGTATTCTATGCTTCCTCGTGTATCTTCAGAAGCACACAAATTCTGTGGTACTCCTGCAAGAAATGGATAACCTGAATCCAATCATCAGACACCCAAACTGAAGGCATTCTATAAAATAAGTAGCCTGTACATTTCAAAATTATCAGTATCATAAAAAAAATCTGAGCAAAACTGAGGAACTATTCTAGATTAAGAGATAATGACAATTGAATGCATTCCATGATTGGAAATTTTTTCTTCAAAATCTGAACAAGTTGTGGATCATATTGAATCAATGCTAATTTCCTGCTTTTGACAACTGGTTGTATAGTGAACGTCCTTGTTTTAAGAAAATAAACAATGAAGTTATTTAGAAAAAAGGGGCAAGAAGGTCTACACCTTCATCTCTCAAGAAATTTAGTCATGAACCACATGATGACATCACCAGACTGCATATCCAATAGTGATCTCAAAAACTTCTAAGAGCTGAAACTCCTGTCACCTAATGACACCAAAGCCAGAGTAACATTAAAGCCTGTGTTAGCCACATGTTTATGGTAATGCTAGTGTAAAGAAATCTACTGAAAGCTGGGTGCCGGTGGCTCACGCCTGTAATCCTAGCTACTCAGGAGGCTGAGATCTGAGGATCGCAGTTCAAAGCCAACCCAGGCAGGAAAGTCTGTGAAACTCTTATCTCCAATAAACCACCAGAAAACCGAAAGTGGCACTGTAGCTCAAGTGGTAGAGCGCTAGCCTTGAGCTGAAGAGCTGAGGGACAGTGCTCAGTCAAAAAAAAAAAAAAAAAAAAATCTACTGAGCTTCAAGTTGTATAGTGTTATAGCACACACACAATTATATATAGAATATAGTAGTTGATAACAGTTATAAATGATAATGCTCTAGTTTGTGTACTTATTATACTTTTATCATTATTTTAGATTGTAGTACTTATGAAAAATTCTGTATAACAGCATGCTATGCTACAAATGTCTCGATTGCATCAAGAGGCCACATGGAATTACTGACCTACCTAGATTTGTTAAGCATGATATGTACACAATAACAACATAACCTAAGGATACATTTCTCAAAACATAGTCCCATCATTAAATACTACATGACTGTATATGTGTTAGATGATGCAATGAAAAGACAAAAAGGAAACAGTAAAATATTAATATTTGAGATCTCTGAGTCAATTCTTTCCACCATTCTTATAACTTTTCTGCCAGCTGAAACAACAGCAGCAAAAAAATGTCAGCATAGTACCTGACACATGACCAACACTCAAATTCCTGATAGCTGTTAGCTGTTGTTAATGAGACCATAATCTCAAGATACTGTGCACAATGAAGTTCTCTTGACTCAAGAGGTACATTCTTTTACAGCAGGAGAAATGGAAGGAACAAAAATATATGTAGTATGCTCCATTTAAACACACAAATACAGAAGACACAAAAAATACACACTAAACTGTTGCTATCACACTAGTGATAGTCTCTGGATAGTAAAATTAAAGTGATTCTTACTTTCATCCTCATACTGCAATGTTTTCTTATAACGAAGATGACATTTGTGTCTTTTCCAAAAATTATTTTTAGAAATTGTTTAGTTACATTTGAGTACTGTTGTTACTTTCATCTTATTAAAATTATAATGATCATGTAAGTATTACCATACATAAGAATATCCTACCCTGGGTTCAGTTCCTACCATCATAAACAAACAAAAAACATACTTTCTTCTCAAATCATCTCACTCTTGTGCATTAAGTGAGAGGCATGTACATACACAGTAATTTTGCTTCTTCCCAAAAATCTTACTAACAGAACAGAAAATTTCTTTTAAGATATAAACTCATAAAGATGGAAAGCAGGAAAGAAGAGCAATAAAACTTTAAAAGTTGAAACATATAAAGCTTTACATAAGATTAGTAATCTATTTTGTTCAAAGAGATTGTGTGTGATCAGATACTCTAGAGAATAAGTTATGATCTTGTCATTCTTTGATAACAGGATAATAACGTAGACAAAGATAAGAGGAATGGAAAACAGGATAGCCAACACAACACAGAAGTGAAATAGACTGGCAATTGGGGATTCTTGGATAATAATGCCATACCCAAAGCAAAGACAACCAATCCACACTGGGTTTATGTGACAAACAGGCACATTCAAGGCAATCATACACCTGCTTTCAGCCACAGCAACCATCTGCTCAGGCTCAACTATTAGAGAGCAAATGAAAAGAAGATACAAAAGTCTAACAGTACTACTAATCAAACCTAAAAGGAGAAGAAAGTCTAAAGACTGCAACAAAAGGAAATCATCCCAGATAAGAGCTGTGCAGTGGGCCTAGAGATTAGACTTAGCAAGAGTAAGGAAAGTCTTTAGAAGTTTTTGGAGGGAGGAGAGGGAGAAAGGAAGGGAGAGAAGAGCTGAAAAGATTACTCTAATTAACCTTTAGAAAACCACACTGAGGGGGTATTTAAGATACTATCAGGGAATAAAATTTTTCCTGACATAATAATGTACAAACAATACTAACAATATGATTTAACCAAATATTATAACTGAATCGGGAAGGGAAAGCAACAAGGAAGATAGTTATTTAAAAAGAGCAAAACTTTCTCTACCATAATGGAAACTCCATATTATGAATAAATCGGTTAATGAAGAGAGAGCATTCAAATATATCATTTTTTAAATATGGAGATACATAACATCAAAAGAAAAAGGGTATGGTTGGGAGTTTAGCTCAGTAGAAAAGTGCTTGCCTAAGCCGGGCGCTGGTGGCTCACACCTGTAATCCTAGCTACTCAGGAGGCTGAGATCTGAGGATCGCGGTTCAAAGCCAGCCAGGGCAGGAGAGACTGTGAGACTCCTATCTCCAATAAACCACCAGAAAACTGGAAGTGGCGCTGTAGCTCAAGTGGTAGAGCACTCGCCTTGAACTGAAGAGCTGAGGGACAGTGCCCAGGCCCAGAGTTCAAGCCCCACGACCGACAAAAAAAAAAAAAAAAGAAAAGTGTTTGCCTAGCAAGTGCAAGGCCCTGAGTTCAGTCTTAAGTATGTCAAAAACAAAACAAAACAAAAAACTAAAAAGAAACAAGGACTTGAAAATTGTTAGAGACTAGAGAGTAGAGATGATGAGAAAAAACTACTCATTACATTTTATGAATCCTTTTTATTTTTTTACTCTTTGACTTTTAAAATTTGTCTATTGGTAACATATAAAGAATAATTTACAAATAAACAGCCAGCCAGGCACTAGTGGCTCATACCTGTAATTCTAGCTTCTTGGGAGTGAAGATCAAGAAAATCATGGTTCAAAGTCAGATGAGGCTGACCTTCATGAGACCCTAATTTCAATCAATAGCTGGGCATACTGGTTGTATCTGTCATCCCAGCTATGCAAGAAGCTGAGATCAGAAGGATCATAGTTCTAGGCCAACCCAGGCAAAAGTATGTGAGCCCAATGCCTGTGGCTCATGCCTGCAATCCTAGTTACTTAGATGGCTAAGACCTAGAGGATCACAGTTCAAGGTTAGCCCGGGCATTAAAATCCATTAAACACCATCTCCAATCAATTAGTAAAATATAGACCTGGAGACATGGTTCAAATGGAAGAGCACTACCATGAACAAGATAGTCAAACAAGAAGAGTTCAAAGCCCAGTGCCTGAAAAGAGAGTAAAAGGAAAACAAAAAACAAAATGCAACCCATCTTTTTATTTTAAATAAATTGATTATTTAAAAATGTATAAAGCCTATAATCCTAGCTACTCAGGAGGCTGAGATCTGAGGATCACAGTTCAAAGCCAGCCCAGGCAGGAAGTCAGTGAGACTCTTATGTCCAATAAACCAACTGGAAAATCAGAAGTGGCACTGTGGCTTAAGTGGTAGAGCACTAGCCTTGAGTTGAAGAGCGCAAGGCCAGCGCCCAAGCCCAGAGTTCAAGCCCCACAACCGACAAAATATAAAATAAAATAAAATAAAGTAAAAATAAAAATGTATAAACAGCCAAGTGCCAGAGGCTCAGCCTGTAATCCTAGCTACTGAGGAGGCTGAGATCTGAGGATCGCAGTTTGAAGCCAGCCCTGGAAGAAAAGTCCTTGAAACTCTTATTTCCAATTAACCATCAAAAAATTGGAAGTGGTGCTGTGACTCAAAGTGGTAAAGTGCTAGTCTTGAGCAAAAAATCTCAGGGACAGTGCTCAAATTCAAGCCTCATGACGTAAAATAAATAAATAACAGCACAAATAAACTGGACACCAGTGGTTCATGCCTATAATTCTAGCTACTCAGGAGACAGATCTGTGGATGGCAGTTCAAAGCCAGCCAATCAGGAAAGTAAGCACCAATAAAGCCAGAAATGGAGCTTCGGCTTAAGTGGAAGAGGAGTAGCTATGAGCAAAAAAGTTCAGAGACAGCATCTAGGCCTGGAGTTCAAAGCCCAGGACTGGCAACACCACCAACCAATAGGTACAAGTAAAGTATTTTCAATTGAGCCAGACACTGGTGGCTCAACCTATAATCCTAGCTACTCAGGAGGTTGAGATCTAAGGACTGTGGTTCAAAGCTAGCCGCCCAGGCAGGAAAATCTGTGAGATTCTTATCTCCAATGAACTACTCTAAAAAAGCCAGAAATGGTGCTGTGGCTCAAGTGCTAGCCTTGAGCAAAAGAAGCTCAGGGATAGTGTCCCAAGCCCTGAGTTCAAGTCCCAGGACTGGCAAAAATATTTTTTTTCAATTAAAAAAACAAAAAAAATCATAGGGGAAAGTCTCTTTTTACTAGAAGATTTTTATATTTCTAACACAGAAAGAGCATAAGCACACAAAATGTGAAATATTTTTATAAATTAAAAGCAAATAATTATCAGGAATGGGAAGACAAAATTCAGTAATTGTTATACCGGGGAGATTCTAGGTCTGACCTTACTTACAAATTCATTAATGATCAGGAGACTGTGCAAATAGGGCATTTAATTAAATTTGTTCATTTATCTATTTTGGGAAGTACAATTAACAGCACCATGAGAGAAAAGTAATATAAAAAGACAGAGATGGATTAAAAAATTGGCCAAAACCCAATCAAACTGGTAAGCTGGGTGTCGGTAAAACATTACAGGTTTAAAACCATAAGACGTATATCAGAGGTTTATCATCAATTTCTGTACACTGCTAACATATGAGGTAGATGTAGTCAACTTAATGTTAAGTGAGAATATATATGTGTGTATATATGTACATGTACCTATATGTATATGTGTACATGTACACACACACACAATTCAGAGAGGATTATGTTCTAAAAAACAATATACTGATTTAGAGGTCCTTATCCAAATTGGTTGGGGGCAAGAAGTGTTTCTGATTTTAGAGAATTTGGGGTTTCAGGGTATTTCAGGTTTTGAATGTTCATATAATTTCATAACTGTACTAATTCTACTAAAGAATACCAATAATGAATTAAACTGTCATTTAAAAAATACTGGCTTTTATCCTTTTATTCCTCTTAACTTATTCCAAGGCAGTGATGATTTGAAATAATAGCAGCAAGCTGTGGCTGTATTAATAAGTTTCATCAACAGAATATGAGCAAATCTAGTATATAAAACCTCTAAGAAGTATCCTGTAAAGAAGAAAGGTGAAATCTCTTCTTTCTGCTAGTTGGAGTATAAATGAGATGGCTGGGACTCTTAACAGACTTTGAAAAAGAACTGCATCCATGCACAGAGGACCAACAACAAGTTACTACTGCAAGCCAATCAGTCCTAAACTAATGTCTGGAATTCTTCACCTTAACAGAAATACTACCTCTATCATGTTTAAGTCAAGTTTTCTTGACGGCAACCAAATCTAATCCTAATTAATATAACCTCTAGCCAGGAACTGATGACTATACTCCTAGCTACTCAAGAGGCTGTGATCTTATGGTCAGGGTTCAAAGCCAGCCCAGACAGGAAAGTCTGTGAGTTTCGCATCTCCAATTAAAAAGAAAAAAAAAGAAAAAAGAAAAAAGCTGTGGCTCAAGTAGTAGACTCCCAATACCCCCTCCTTAATCTTTCCTACTCTTCCCCAAGATGTTCTAGGACACTGTAAAGAAACATCTTTATGTCTGATGTTTTCAGATCCAGTTTTATCTCCAGCAAGATATGATTGCACTAACATGAGACATAATTATAAGATCATAATTGATTTTTAAAACAGACAAAATAGACAAAGTGATTGTAGTAATGGTAAAAAAAAATAACTAGTATTTATTGAACTCTTAATATTTGCCAGACATCGTTCTAAATATGAGCTAATCCTTATACCAATCTCACAAAGTTAGTATTACAACTCCTATTTTACAAATGAAAAAAAAAAGACCAATACAAATTGAATAACTTACTCAAGATAATTAAGGGAAATCATTCAAACCTAGGTTTCCAAGCCCATCCCCTTAACCAGCGCACATTAACTAGCATGATGTTCCTAAGGTGCCAATATAGCCTACATTAACTAGCATGATGTTCCTAAGGTGCCAATATAGCCTAACACTTCATAAATATCTTCAACAACCACAACACATTTAAATCTCCTACATGATCATAAATCTAATGCCTTTGCAGATTAATTTGTAGAAATGATCAATTATTAGAGACAGCTATATAAATAAGATGGTTGACCAAACAAGACAGTATTCTTTTTAGGGTCAAGGGATATAACCATCAAGTGACGATACTGATTTTTTCATAAGGCTCTATTGGTTCTAAAATTATTTCCAAAAGACAAAATATTTATTTATTAAAAGAAATATTTAGAACATTTGTTTGCTAAAATAAATTTGTGACCTCAAAAATAGACTACTTTAAAGAGAATATTAAAATGATAATTATTTAAGTATCAGACTTTCCATATCACATCAATTATACCCCTAAAATTTAACATATCAGAGAGTGAACTCATCATCTCTCTCCTAGATCTGAGACCCTTTTCCAGACACAATGCACTTGATATGTCTAGCTCAAACTCTTCAAGATTTTTGAACCCGATGTCTTAATATTTTTTCCTCCACAAAAGACAGCCCATGTCTTATTTCTATACTACCCCACATTACTACTGAAATGCTCTATAACCACTTGGTACTTGGAGTTCTCACATACAAAAATGGCAAGACAACCTTTATCAAACATGGCAGTCATTATATGACTTTCAATGGAAGTCCTGTTATTTATTAGATCACATCCAATATATTAAGCAATTTGGATGAAGTTCTGGGGTACAACACTACTCTAGCAAGTATAAATTTTCAATACCACCAAAAATTTAAAAACAAAACAAAAATTAATCTTTCTGTGGAAAAAGTCTGAGTTGTTATACTACAAAGAATAAAGACTATAAATAGCCTTATATCAGATGACTTTGCTACCAACTGAGTTTACCATAAACTAAAAACTTCATTTTCATAAGTTTGAACTTAGGAACTATGAATAAGAAATTATGATTTAAATGACAATCTCAGAGGTAAGATTGTAGATTGATTCTGTTTCTTTCCTAGTTCTCTATATTTTCTACAGTAAGTATATATCATATCATTTACAAAATCAAAGCTCCTGTTTTAAAATGGAGTGAGGCAAAGCCCAAGCACAGAACTGACCATCACAGTAAGTTAAAGAGATAAGAGCAGGGTATGTACCTCAGTGGTTCAGCAGTTCCCTACAATGCACAAGGACCTGTGCATTAGTAATCTCCATTACCAAAAAGAGACATGAAAAGAACAGACTAAAACAACAAGAGTGAATGAGTCTTCCTCAGAGCTTAAAAGTCAAAAAAATTATTTTTAAAACCTTGAATATTGTTATAACTTAAGTGTAAGATTTAAAACTAAGTTAAAAATACCACTAACAATAGGGCAAACCTTTACACATTTACTCAATGACATTTTTGTGCACTGGTACTAGTACTGGGATTCAAGGCCTAATTTTTTTTTTTTTTTTTTTTTTTTTTTTTTTTTGCTGGTCCTGGAGCTTGAACTCAGGGCCTGTCCTTGAGCCTCTCTGTGCTCAAGGCTACTTGGGCCACAGTGCCACTTCTGTTTATGCAGTACTGAGGAATCCAACCCAGTGCTTCATTCATGTTACGCAAGCACTGAACTACTAAGCCACATTCCCAGCCCAGGTCTTCATACTCTTCTGCTTATGTGGTGCTGAGGAATCAAACCCAGGGCCTCATGCACGCGAGGCACTCTACCACTGAGCTACCTTCCCAGCCCCAGGTCCTCATACTCTTGCTTGGCTTTTTTACTCAAGGCTAGCATTCTACCACTTGAGCCACACCCCCATCTCCTGCTTTTGTTTGTTGGAAATAAGTATCCTGAGTAGCTAGGATTACAGGCATGAGCCACCAGCAGGATTAGCCTGCTTGCTCAGCTGGTGCACTACTACTTGAGCCCTGCCTCCAGCCCAGCTTTTTGCTGGCTATTTTGGAGATGGACTCTAGCAGACTTTTCCACCCAGGCTAGGATCAAACCAGATCCTCTCTAGATCTCAGCCTCCTGAGTAGCTAGGATTTCATCCATAAACCAGGCTCAAAAGTGATATTATTTTCTTAACTCATTTTTAATCTATTACAGCTTTCACCTATCTTCCATCCCACCTGTGGGACGTGGGTTCATGGAACCACCACTCTCCTTGATTATGCCAAGCTCTGTCACAAGTCATTGACTTTCAAGGCTAGTTCACAAAAGGCAATGCACCCTCCATTGGTTTTCTTGGAGTGTTCACTTTGAAAACAGTCACTAACCACCAAGCAGTGAAACAGCTCAAATTAGCCTACATATGTGGAAAGATAGGTCATCTGAGGGACAGACAACTTCAATCATGAGACTTGTAAGTAAAGAAGCCTTCAGGTTCTAGTTCCCAGCCATCAAGTCACAACCATCTTTCAACTCTTCCAAGCTAAGGCTCTGGCTAGTCTCTGGAACACAATCTCCACACTACCCTGTATAAAGTCCTATAGAATCCATAGACATAACAAAATGTTCATATTATATTAGTAATTTTTGGAGCACCTTGCTATACAACAAAAAACAAAGCATCTTTTCCAAGTTCAGCAGCTTCCTATTAATCATACATATATTCCATAAAATCAACTTTAAAGATGGTCCAATTTACCAATGTGCAATTAAGTAAGACAATTTCTGCTCAGAGGACTTCATAATTCATCTAAAAAATATTCTAACTACCTACATATACACTATACTTTGGTAGAAGCTTAAGACAAAAAGATAATTAACAAATACAGCCTATAGCTTACTAATGACACAGAAAAAGAAATGTATAAAAAGCTTATAAAAGTGTCAGATTGAGTACAAAAAAATCCTGCCACAAATGGTTAATTTACAGTGTAATTTTGGATTTATGAACAGCTTCTTTACTCCCTTAGGAAAGCCAAACTTTAGTAAATGCTTAGAATAAAAAGACTGGGAGAAGCCGGGCACCATGGCTCACGCCTGTTCTTGCTACTCAGGAGGCTGAAATTTGAGGGCTGCAGTTTGAAGCCAGCCCAGGCAGGAAAGTCCATGACACTCAACTCCAATAAACTACTCAGAAAAAGCTGGAAGTAACACTATCGTAGAGCTCTAGCCTTGAGCACAAAGAGGCTCAGAAACAGCTCCCAAGCCCTGAGTTCAAGCTCCAAGACCAGCAGAAAACAATTTAAAAAACAAACAAACAAACAAAAAAACATGGACCTTCTTATGTACTACATTCAGATTGTGAGATTATGAGTGTTTTATCTTTCCCTGTATATTCCAAGTTCTCTAAGACAAATGTATTTTTTAAAAAGGAAACAGCCGGTTGCCAGTGGCTCAAGCCTGTAATCCTACCTACTCAGGAGGCTGAGATCTGAGGATTGCTGTTTAAAGCCAGCCCAAGGGCTGGAAACTCTGTGAGACTCTTATCTCCAATAAACCCTTAGGAAAGCAGAAGTGGCTGCAGTGGCTCAAGCGATAGAGCACCACCTTGAGCAGAAAAGCACAGTGACAGCACCCAAGCCCATAGTACAAGCCCCACAACCAACATAAATAAATAAATAAATAAATAAATAAATAAATAAATAAATAAATAAATAAATAGAAATAAAAAGAAAAACTGCTGGGTGTTGGTGGCTTATACTTGCAAGGGCTACTCAGGAAAGGCTGAGATCTAAGGATCACAGTTCAGAGCCAGCCTGGGCAAGAAAGTCCACGAAACTCTTATCTCTATAATTAAATTCCAAAATGCTGCACTTGGAGCTATGGCTTAAGTGGTCGAGTGCTAGCCTTGAGCAAAAAAGCTAAGCAACAGTGTCCAGGCACTGTAAGTTCAAGCCCCAGGACCAACCAACCCCACCAAAAATAAGAAGGAAAAGAATAAATAATTTTTTAGAAGCATGTTTAAACTACACTATGAAGAGTCAAGTAAATAGCAAGATTGAAACTGCCTTGGTAAATGCATGAAGACTATGCAAAATAAATAAGTAGAAATGCTAGTTAAAAACTGCAGAAGTGTGTCACTTCATTACTATGTGATTTTCTTTCCTTTCCTAGCAAACTATAAATATTTACAAGTTGTCCTCTAATAACAGACAGAAACTAACTCAATTCACTTCCCATCTCTTGATCACATTTCCAGTTGTTCATTCACACATTTGCTTTTTGTCTCCCTCCTCTGAACTGTCAATCTGTTATGTCTCTCATTTCTCAAGATGACCTTCTAATGCTGCCCTTCTCTCTGTATCTCTGATTACCAGACTTTCTAACTGTCTGTGTAACTATCCACCTCAGTGGTTATAAAATTTCTCTGTCTCTGACAGGCTCTCAATCTCTGCCCATTGTGTCTGCCTTACTCTTCTCTATATCCACCCCATATTCAAGACATCCTTCTTGGCATCCTTTAACTTTTACAAATAAGCAGGTATTATTATTATCCTTATTTTGCAGGAAAATAGAAACCAGACTATTGGCATAAATTGAAAGAATTTATACTTAAGTGCTTCCCTTCTTTCTTTAGTAAGTTTTTGACTTTCCACAGCAAACAACCCAACTATAAGCCAATATTAACAGATTCTTTTCTAAGCAGTAAATCCAATATTAAAGAATGCTAAATACCTTTTGCCCACATTTTAAACTCTTCATCATGTTCAGTGGTCAGGAACTGTCAGCCATTAGCCTATTCCATAAATTCATATCACCATGTTATCAGGTTAACCTGTGTTACTATACTACACATGAGAACTTGAGGTTTTTAACAATGCTTCTGTTTTTATTTCTATGCCCAAATCAGCCATTTTTAGAAGAAGGAAGAGAGAGAAAGATAGTGAGAAAGACAACAAGAGAGGTGGGAAGGAAGGAAATGGAAGGAGGAAAGGAAAGTGGGGGCGGGAAAACAAATATTAATAAAACAAAAGAAAATCTGAAGAATGGAAAATTACACGCAAGGCTAGTATGGAACAATGAAGAAGTGCATACCACAGACTTGTAAGTTGGAGAAAATTCTCTTCAAAGATAGGCTTTCTGTTATAGAGCAACACTCCATAAGTTTCTTCTATCTAATGTTCAGACAACTAGAATTTCTCTGTAAGTCTATACAGTTAGGACCTACCCAGCCCCATCCATCCTCCTACTGGGCTCATTAATAGAGAACTCTAAATATTTTCCCACTAGCAAAGAATGCCTTTTCTTATGGGATACATAGAAATTTCAACCCAAAAACAGTTTACTTATTACTTTTCTTATTGGTGAAAAGTTATCAACAAATACAATTCAACAACTAAAAGTAACGTCTAGATTATAATTCAGGTTGGTGGTTGTCAAAGGTCATCATGTATGTTAACAATTTTATACATACCATAAGGACTACTCTTCTAAATATTTAAGACTCTATACAGGGGCTGGGAAGATGGCTTAGTGGTAGTATGCTTGCTTAGCATGCATGAAGCCCTGGGTTCATATCCTCAGTACCACATACACAGAAAAAGCTGGACGTGGTGTTGCTCAAGTGGTGGCTAGCCTTGAGCAAAAGAAGCTCAGGGACAGAGCCCAGGCCCAGAGTTCAAGCCCCAGGTCTGGCAAGGAAAAAAAAGATTCTATACAGTTCCTCATGCGTTCGTTCATTTTACTTATGTCTAATGAACTGCATAAATACCAGACAAAAATACACTTTTTCATTTATTTCTGGTGGAATATTTGTATTAAGCTCATGAAGCTAATGGAGACAAGGTCACAGATTCAAACTCCATGTTTGCCACTTAGCTTTGTAATGTTTCAGGTTTTATGGTCACAATCAACAATCCTGAACCCTGGCTAACCCTGGCTAACTCATCACATGAAGGATTAGGAGAATGACTACAGGTGTAAAACCAAATCTATTACTATTAGAAAAACACAATAATAAAAATTAGAAATAAGCATAACTAGTATATGCTTAGTTCAAATAATCTTTAATCATTTCAGCCATGCAGAGCTAATAACATTGTCCCTGCTTTACAGATGACGATAGTGAATAGATAATGACTATATGAACCAATGTCACACCCAGCAGTCTGGATATAGACCTTTGTCTCACTCCAAAGCTTAGGTTATTCTCACTATACAAAGAAGCCTCTTCTGAGCATGCTTCCGTGACACAAGATAATAAATGTTCTTATTCAGAACTATTCAGCACCATCTTAACTAAGCACCCAGTATGCAGACTTAGCTGCTACATTTGAGAATGAAGTCTACCTTCCAAATTCCTTTTAATTAAGAGTCATCAAGCAAAGGAAATAGCACATAATGGCATACAAAATAGTTTTCAATGAAAATGACTACTGCCAGAATTTGGTGGTAGTCTGGTGTGAATTCAGATCCTCAAGTTTGCTAGGCAGGTGCTCTACCACTGAGTCACAATTCCAGTCCTGTTTTTCACTAGTTATTTTTAGAAAGGGTCTCTTGGCACCTAGACTACAATTCTCCTATTTTGGGCTTCCTATAGCTTCTAGTTGTTTGAATGACAAGGACATAGCACTATGCCCAGCTTCCCTCTGTTGAGATGGAGCCCTGTGGATTTTTCTGCCCAGACTGTTCTGGAACTATGATCCTCCCAATCTCAGCCCCTTATGTAGCTTAGAATGACAGCGGCACCACTGCACGCAGCTATGGGTTGAGAAAGGATCTCTCAAACTTTACTGCCCAGGCTGGCCTCAAATTGAGATTCTCCTATCTTTAGCCTTACAATTAGCTAGGATGGCAAGCATGTTATAACTTTGTATACCCAGGTCTGTTTCAAAAAATAGCTATTAGACTAACTCATAACTAAGGGTAACAATGAAACCAGAGAAGCATAGTCAGGGGATACAAAGGAAACATTTCCTCATTATCAGAGTGAGCAAATATCTGATTACTGAAGTAACACTTGAAGGAAGTAAACAAATAAAATTGCACTTGAAAGTTTTAATAAGTGGCCAAGCTGGCCTTCAACTTGAGATTTTGAGTTCCAAAACAACTCTAATAACAAAAAAAAAGAAAAATAATCTAAGTAGAAGTTCTCAAAATGCAGGGTCATTTCTTTTTGTAAACAACTACATTTCTGACACAAATTATAGGAGCCAATATCTAGTACTAGGATTGCATGTCAGAGCAGCGCAAGACAATTTTTTAAAACTTGCCGATTAAAGTTAACTATCCTCATTTTACAAATAAATTTCCTGACAAATGCCTAATCATCATGTTTTCATCATCATCAGTCAAAAACAGCAACATAATAATTTACTTTCACCTGACATTACTATGCCTTTTATTATTTTATCTCACTTCATCCTAACATTGTTAGGTGGTAAATGCTACTAAATCCACTTTAGAAATTAGTAAATAGACTCAAGGAAGTAGATTTGTCCAAAGTTAAAAACTAATAGTAAGCCTCAGCACCAGATTCGAACTCTAGTTCATACACCAAATATTAGTGGCATTTTTACTGCCATTCTGTATTTTCTGAGCCAAGTACTTTCCAATCAATGACTTCAGGGAAAAACACAAAATAAACAACAACAAAAGAAACAGCTGAAGACAGGCTGGGAATGTGGCTTAGTGATAGAGTGCATGCCTCGCATGCATGAAGCCCTGGGTTTGATTCTTCAGTACCACATCAACAGAAAAAGCCGGAAGTGGCATTGTGGCTCAAGCGGTAGAATGTTAGCCTTGAGCAAACCAAGCTCAGGGACAGTGCCCAGCCCCTGAGTTCAAGCCCCAAGACTGGCAAAAAATAAAATAAAGATACCTCCTAACTGTATCATAAGACTATGTAACAACTGATTACAATTTCCTTTTCTCTACAAAGGAAAGGAAAAAAAATAAGCAACCTGCTTAGAATTTGTGCTCAACCTATAGAAAATAGGCTGGAATATTAGCTCATTATACTCTGAATTCTGTGAGCTCAAATATAACCAAGATAAGTGAAAATAATCCTAGTATTTCTGCCAGCATGAGCACAGGTTAGTGAGTGGGACTGTGTAAGAAGCAGAATATGTTTAGTTTAGTGCATGAGTACTACGTGTAAGGAAGAAAAAGACATATGAACTGCTGGAGGCTGGTTATCAATCAATTCAGCAACATAGCTGGGGGCCAAAGTGCCTCCTTGGATGCTTGGACCTGTGTAGTGCTGAAAAGGTTCTAACAGAGCATAAGGGGCAGATGGAAGGCTGTGTTGGAGAACAGGGAAGAATCCGAATGGTGAGCCTTAAAATCCAGAAGTTTAAACTTTGGTCGACAGGAGGTAAGGCACTCCTCCTCCCTTGGGTCACCTCCACTAAGAAACCTGGCATATATCGACTGTATTGGTTCCCAAGGGCCGTTTATTAAACTCGTTCGATCTTATAAACTCATTTGACTTTTTATAATGAATGTGTAGTTTTAAAATTCGACCGACCAGGACTAGAGACAGGAGGAACATTAAGGTTATAGTTTTACTCCAAAGCTTTTGCATGCATGTTATCACTTCTGCTGACTCCCACAACCCTGGAAGGGAGAAGAGCAAACAGACCCATTTTTTTCAGATAGGGACATCAAGGCAGCAGCAAGCGGGACTACAAGAAGATCCTAGGTCTAGAAAGCGTCAGGCCTCCTCCCAAGACATCAGACACCACATCCTAGGCTCTGTACTCCGGGAAGAAAACTTTGATACCGGGACTTGGGAGCGTTCCCGGGGCCGACCCAGGAGAGCAGGAAGTGCAACTCCTCCCCGCAGACTCCAGTCCGTAGCCCCGAGCTCCGGGACAGCCCGGCCGACGAGTTCGCCAAACTGACGGCCCAGGAAAACGCCAGCGGGTCCGGGATGCGGGGTCCGGAGCGGGGGGCACGGGGGAGGGGGTGGGCTCGGCGGCCCTCGTCCAGGGAGCCCTCCGGGGTCGCTCCACACCCTGCCCTCGCTACCTGTTGCACCGAGGAAAGGGACGAGCCCTGCGGCAGGGAACGCTAGCAGCGACGCCGAGTATGGACAGCAGGGGTCCGGAGGTCCCCGAGGCCGCCGGGCCTGCGGGGGTCCCGGGGTCGAAGGGCAGTAGGTACCCAGTAACCTCCGCCCCAGGCGGAGGCCGACCCTACGCGTCACGTGAGGGGAAAAATTTACCGGTAACAAACACAACAGGAGAAGAGACTTTAGTCACACGCCACGAAGAGAAAAGTAGGGACAATGAGCCCCCGGTCGGGGTGTGAAGGGACAGAGAAATGTGGAGGGGGGGCGGGGGTCGTGGTTACCGGGACGCCGTGACTCTCTGCTTCCGCCGCCTCACCGCAGCTCCCGCTCTTCCGCTCGCCGCTGGGGCGCGCACCAGGCCTAAGCCACGCCCCTTCCGCAGGGCCTTCTGGATACTGTAGTCCGCGCGGGATGCGGCGGCGCCTCCACGTTACGCCACGTTGAGGCGGGGCCTGTAAGTGGCGGGGCGGGAAAACGTCGAGCCTCCAGCCCCCTTCCGCCCTCCTCGGCGGTCCAGCTAATGTCTCCTCGCGTCGGTCTCAGTTATCCGTTTCCGCTGTTCACAGCCACGTCCTCCGAAAAGTAGTCGACACTCAGAGTCTCCGCTTCCTCCACTCTGCACCCCCGCTTCTGTTCGCCCCGCAGCACACGTCCTTGTCGCCCGTCTGTGTCCCTGCAGCCAAGCCCACTGGAGGTGTTTCCGAGCTCGTCTAACTTCAGCGTTAGTCACGAGACGCTGTGAGACGTTGTCATTTATTTTCTATGACACTACCCGGGTTTGCCCGCCGCCTTTCCAGGCAGTGCACTCGGTCCCCTTCGAGAATGCACCGACGCGCCTCTCAAGCATTGCTGTGGACGCTGGAGAGGCGAGGCTCCATCCCTTCCCTCCAGAGCCCCCGCTCCGCAGACGTCTCCGAAGTACCTAAAGTTGGTGGGTGTAGCTCAGTACTCCTGGATTCAACTTCCATCACTACGAAAGGGAAAAAAAGCGACTACTACCCCTCTTCATATTCTCTCTCCCCCCCCCTTACTCTCTCTCCCCCTCCCTTCCTCCTTCTTCCCTCCCCACTCTTCCCCCACCCCCCAGCCCTCTGCCTCTTTCGCCATGTTCAGATGGTCAACAAATATTGTCGTTTCTCTTATTCCAACTCCTTGTGTCTGTTTCCATTTCACCTCCACTGCGGGTGATTTAATTCCTGCCCGCCTCATTTCCTAGCTGATTACTGTGTGGGCTTGCTTACTGATCTCAGTACCTCTGTGGGGTCCTCCCTACTGCCTTAGGCCAATTAATGTAAATAACAAGTTTAATCAAGTCGTGTTTGTGTTAAAAATCCTTTAAAGACTCCATTTGATTGAGTTTGAAAAGAGGAATGGAGGTTAACACCTTGCCTACCTTTTTCAAAACAGGAATCCCAGAGGCTGGGGATGCAGCTCAGTGTTAGAGTGCTAGTCTAGCTTGTGCACTGCAAAGCAGAGGGGCCTCCCCAGCCCAGCAAGAAAACAAAATATATGAACCTCACTCAAAAAAAAAAAAAATCCCAATCCACTGTTATCCCTCCCATGCTCTATTGTGGTTGAGAGGTTTAGAAAAGGAAGATTTACATCAAATTTTATTGTAAGGTAGGTAGGCATGGGCATTTTTTTTTCCAAGTTCCCCAAGGATTTTTTCAACAAGAAATGTATTTTGTTGTTTCTTATGTGTCAGTGTTGTTTACCGAGAAAATAATAGTGAACAGAAGATTCTCTTCCCCTGTGGGGTTTACATTATCTTACAAAAGATGTATATTAATCAAATAATCCCATACCAAAAAAAAGTAACAGCAATAAACGTAGACATAGTTAGGCAAACATACTACCATATGTGATAAGAATAATGGAAGAAAAGTTATTGTCCTTTTTCCCTTCTATTTGCCACCTGCCCCAGTCTAGTTTGAGAATCAGCTTATGTTAGCCTAACAAGCAAAGCCTGTAGGAAGCCAATCTTACACACAAATACACACACACACACACACACACATTTTCTTCCCACCTACGTCTAAAATTGCCAAACTACTGTATTATACTTGTTCTCTCACCTTTGCATAAGCTGTCCCTTTTTTAATTTCCTTTCTCCCTTGACTAACTTCTGCTCTAATTCTCCTTTGTTAAGAGTCAAAGCAAACCCAGGAGAACTCCAGCCACATGGAAGGATTTGCTGAGAATTCAACTGAATTGTTTGATAATGCCAAGGTAAGCAGAGATGAGCTGAGTAGAAAAACCAGGAACAGTTGATTGTGGACTACTGGGAGCAGGACTGTGTTAGCCAGTTTAGAAGCTAGAGGCCTGAAGTCAACAAACCACAGAAATAATATCACTTCCTCCAGGAAGCCTTTCCTGAGTATTCCCTATCCCCAACTCTTTTCCTGAGCACTCATTGTTTTTGCTTGGAGAAACCAAGTAGGAGTCTATCTCTTGTAGTAGGCAATGAGAAATAATGAAACTCTTAGCAATAGGATGAAGAGAAGTGAGTAGGTTTGACACATTAAGTCAACAAGACTTGCTAAAGATTGACCACAATGGAGGATGGGCTAGTGAAGAAAGATCAAACCCATGGTACAAATAATTGGTTAAATCCATCTCCATAACTTCAGCCTAGGATTAGGTCTGGCACATAGTTCGTATTCAATAGTTGAGCTGAATGAATGCTAACCTGTGCCTCACAAACGTCAAACTGCTTAAGACAAGCCCTCTACTAGCCCATATAGTAGCACAATTAAAAAGACAAATAGTTTAGAGCACTAAGCTTGAGCTGAAGAGCTGAGGGACAGCGCCAGGCCCAGAGTTCAGGCCCCATGACCGGACCCAAAAAAAAAAAAAAAAAAGACAAATAGTGCCACCTTCCTTCAGGGTACAGACTGGTAAGCAGTGTATGGACTGCATTCCATCCTCACTTTACCCCTCAGCAGATGCCCTTATGCAGTGCACAGTCTGCACGACCACATACAGCAATACAGTTTAACTTAGCATCCCTGGGCGACAGTTCTGTGGCATCAAGCCCAGTATTCATGGGGAGACTTTGAGGTCCAGAGGAAGGAAGCTACTTGCCTGGGGTCACTGGAGCTGCTGCTATGACTGAGACTCAAACCTTGCCATCCAGCTCCCTGAGGGCTCTTTAGCCTTGGAGCCACATTGTCTCTCCCAGATCACTCAGCCCATCAATAAAAAGCTAAATTCAAAATGGTGACTTTGCTTCCTTGAGTTTCTCATCTGTCTCAGTTACTATTGTTAGAGTCTTTAACATTTATATAGTGCCCCTGTATGTGCCATGCCTTACAAAATACAATCAAAGAACATGAAACCAAAAGACTTTTTTTCAAAACAGAATAAATAAGGAATGGCTAGTTTAAAGGGCCTTTAGCCCTTGGATGAACATGAGCTGTGGCATATTGGTTTATGGTGATATTGTAATCACTATCAAACAATAATGGATAATAATTGCTCACATGCAAGCTGCTTTTCTTTACATCCCCAACCAGAAGAAGGAGAGGCTATTGAAACAGCTGGTTCCACAAATGTGAACTAGAGAAAGAGTCAGGATGGAGATATCAAGGATATAGGAAAGAAAAGAAACAGAAAGAAGAAAACCTCCCTCCTTTAATAAACAATAGCATTTAACAGTTAACAGCATTACTAATGTGTGCCAGGAGCCATGCCAAATCCTTTACGTGCCTAATCTGGGTTGGTCCTCATACAAATCCTGTCAGGGAGGAGCACGTGCACCATCATTTCACATCTGGGGAAAAAAATGTAAGCATACACATAGAGATTATATCACCTGCCTAAGGCTATGCTGCTAATAGGTGACAAACCAGATATCTGAACAGAGACAGCCTGGCTTCCAAGTTTGAGCTCTCAACTACTCTATTATATCACTTTACTTTAGTCCTCTCAGAGGCTCCTAGGGCCAGATTCCTAGCTTTAATAGTGTGACCCTTTGAGTCATGACTAACAAAGAGTATCTGATTCTCAGACCCAGGGATTTGGTATTGCCCATCTGCTCAGTGATTGGGGACATGGTTATCTCCAGCCTAGTTTCAAAATGTACAGTTTAAACAAAGTATATACAAGAGATGAGAAATATATATTTGTGTATATATATATATATCGATAATAAAAGTCCTAAACCTGCTGGAAGACATCTCTGAGTTTCAATATTCTTCTGATATAATATCTGTAAGGTCCGCTCCTGGATGGTGAGCAGACTTCACCCTCCTTGCAGCAAAGTCTCCGCCCAGTACCTGCGTTACCTAGGCAACTGGCACACCTGGAAGAGGTCACACCTGCATCCGCTGAAGTCACATCTGAATTTGATGTGGCCACACCTTTCTCTGCCCATACCCTAGATAAGGCCTAGCCTAGGCCCAGATGCCCTCTTTCCCAGCTCTCTCTCTTTCCAAGCTCTCTTTCTCAGTTCTCTTTCCCAGCTCTCTTTTCCCAGCTCTCTCTTCTCTTTCCCAGCTCTCTTTCCCAGGCCTTTCCCAGCCACGTGGAGGGCCAACATGGCCTGGTGCCAGCCAGAATGATGAATAAACCTACCCCTTACCTGAATACCACATGCGTGATGCTGTTCTTACTCACCTCTTTTTAAAAACCTAACATAACTTAATTACCATACAGTATGGAAGGTGGAGGAGAAAATATTATCAAGAAAGGAGTAAACAAGCCTTCCTCTTGGAAATGTGGGTCCTGATTAGTGCCTCCTAACTTAAGGGTTCTTTTCATTAGTGATTTTCAACACATAAGCACAGAGAATCCAAATTTTATTGGGCTTTTGAATATTAAGTCCTTCCCGGTGACTAACCAGTCAGTTCTACTATTTTGAATGCCTTGGGTCCAAGACATCAAGTAGAGGATCTGGGTTTTTGTTTTGTTTTGTTTTGTTTTGTTTTAGGACAATAGTTGGGCAGGGCATCCACAGACAGCTCCCTTTAATTAATGGAGAAAAGTAGGACGCTTATCAAATGACAATGACTCCAGACTCCAAGGTCTAAGTTTAGGAACCCAGAGGACTCTCCAACTGTCACTGGAGCCACTTGTTAAAGGACCTAGTAGCAAATCCTGCTCTGACTGCATTTCTGGGCTATGAGGTCACAGCCTCTTCTGCTATTATCCAACTATGTGAGCTGTGCCAGCAGCCACCACCACACCAGCACACATATCCACCCACTTTCTACTTAGCCTTCCTGCACCAAGACTGTTCGACCCTGCTCTTGATCTCTAGGCTAGTATGACTCAGCTCTGCAACACCACAATTGCCCACATAGTGGGAAGGGCTCAGCAATATTGTGCTGACGTTCATCTTGACTGAATCATCTGCTAATAATTTGACTCCTTAGAGCTATAATTGATTATTAGTCTGTGTGTGTGTGTGTGTGTGTGTGTGTGTGTGTGTGTGTGTGTGTGTGTGTGTGTGTGTGTGTGTGTGTAGTAGGGCTTAAACTGAGGGCTTGGGCACTGGCCCTGAGCTTTTTTGCTCAAGGCTAACATTCTACCACTTGAGCCACAGCTCCACTTCTGGCTTTTAGGTGATTGATTGGAAATAAGAATCTTACCGACTTTACTGCCTGGGCTGGCTTTCTACCTTGACCCTTAGCTCTCAGCCTCCTGAATCGCTAGTATTACAGGCATAAACTACCAGAGCTGGGCTAGTCTGTATTTTTCTATTCCAACATGGTATCATCTATGCCCTGATTCTGATACCTTCAACAGTTAAATTGGGATATGCTACAAGCCACACCTCCTACTGCACAGTGCTGTTGGGGACCTCTAGCCTGCCTTAGAGGCTGTGCCACGTACCCAGCAGGAGGTGGACGATGAAATGCCTTGTGTAAGTGAACAAGTTGAGTCTAAGACCCCAAAATGCCTTCTATTGAAAAGATATAGCTAGGCATTGGTGGCTCACACCTGTAATCCTAGCTACTCAGGAAGCTGAGATCAGAAGATCAAGATTTGAAATATCCCAGGCATAAAAGTCTCAAAGACATCTTCAAAGTAAAGCCAGGCTAGAGGGGCTTAAAGGCGTGGCTCAAGTATAAAGCACAGGCTGAGCAAGCAAGCAAATTGAGCATGAGGCAGTCCTAAATTTAAATCCCAGTACTAGCCCCCCCCCTCCAAAAAAAGCATATAACCTTAGAGGATTCACTAAAACTCAAATATAAAATGGAGACCCAATAAGACCCACCCTGTCAGTTAACCATGAGTACTAAGTTACAAAAGGAATGAAAAACGGTTTAGTAAACTATTTTTAAAGGGGGGGGATAAATATTACACAAAGGGACATAATATGAACAGGAAACTAATACATTTTAAAGTTGCAGTGCTAATCCTCTTTTTCCCTTCTGAGAGGGGTGGAGGCAGTTCCTTTTCAGGACACAATTATCAGTCCCAGGCCCTTTCCTATAGCCCTGTGTTCTCAGGAAGGCATGGTTCCCTCACCAGGACTCCTAGTGCATTGCATATATTATCTGGTAGACAATTATCCTTTCTATACCACAGCAAAACACTCAGATGAGAGCTTAGCTAGCAGGTATGTCCCAGAGAGTTACATTTCAGATACTCCCTGGAATTTGTAACCCAATCTTTCATCCAAGATTGGAAGCCCCAAATTGATCCACATCACTGAAGAAAGCAAGAAGCATAATTCCAGTCTCTAACCCCACTGTGTTATTTCACAGTTCTTTCTCTTTGTTCATGCTGTCCTTTCTCTCATCTACTTCCATCAATATCTAACTTGTGGCATCTCTAGCAAACCTTCAGTATCCTTGGCCTCCTCCCTCTTCCTTCCCCTCAGTGAACTCACACAATTCTTGGTTATAATGCTCCCTACTAAATCACAATTTCTTATGAATGTCTCTGCACACATTAGTGTCACCATGGAACTCAGTGCATGGTACATGGGCCCCAGGTTCATTGGATAAACTGATTGCCTTTCTGTCCTTTTAGGGAGGGCTTGCAATGGGAAGCCAAAGGAAAAACAGAAGAAATCCAACAACCAACAACTTAGTTTATATTGTCATTCTTCAAGAATACTTTTTAGCCAGGTGCCAGTGGCTCATTCCTATAATCCTT